>NW_027507903.1:680291465-680891465 GCF_037356315.1 Lithobates pipiens
CAAAAAAGTGAATTTTTTCCAAAAAAAGTGCGCTTGTAAGACCGCTGCGCAAATACGGTGTGAAAATAAGTATTTCAATGACCACCATTTCATTCTCTAGGGTGTTAGAAAAAAAAAACAATATAAAATGTTTGGGGGTTCTAAGTAATTTTCTAGCAAAAAAAACAGTTTTAAACATGTAAACACCAAATCTGAAAAAGAGTCCTGGTCCTTAAGTGGTTATATATTAGGAGGTTATTATATAAAAAAATGTACTGTGAGTTTGGGTCAGTTCCACTGCCATCAATGATAATCCTCATGATATGTCTAATAGGTTTACTTCCTATGATCATCAGCTCCATCTAGTGGCCATACTACCATATTTTCTTAAAATACCTCAACGAGTAAGATATGGCATTATGACCACTAGATGGAGCTGATGATTATAGTAAATAAACATATTAGACATATTATGGGCAATGTTCACAATCAATATGCCCCCTAGGTCAGGGATATGCAATTAGCGGACCTCCAGCTGTGGCAGAACTACAAGTCCCATGAGGCACAGCAAGACTCTGACAGCCACAAGCATGACACCCAGAGGCAGAGGCATGATGGGATTTGTAGTTTAGCTGGAGGTCCGCTAATTGCATATCCCTGCCCTACGGTGTTTACACCCGACATTCAACCATCTGAGAGGTAACTCCCCATCATGTAGACAGTCATGTGAGATTAGAACAGGAAAACCAATCTCTCTATAGGATAATGTACATACAGACATATTGGGGGATAATTTCCTTTCCTTATTTGTTCTTCATAACATTTCTGGCTACCAGTACAACGTTATCTGCTGTCATGTGTCAGGAATCATCCAATCAGAATGAATGTTTATAGTTTCTGATTGTCCTCTTTGCAGGGTCGGCTCCTAGTGTCCTGGGAAAGGTCCCACAAACCCCCGGGGATCTTCTCTTATATTCTCTGGAGGATCTGAAAGGAAGTGACTTCAAGAGATTTAGGAACAAATTGTCTGATTTCTCCTATGGAGATAAACGTCCCATCCCCCGAGGAAAACTAGAAAATGCAGACTGGATCACCACCAAGGACATCCTGATAGACACATATGGAGAAGAAGGGGCTCTGGACGTCACAAATAAAGTCTTTACAGTGATTGGTCTGATGGGACCTGCAAATGACCTCCAGGAGAGGAGAGAACAGAATGGTGAGTTCCGGTCTATAATGACAATTTCCTACCAATTCCTGATCAATATCTGTGTGAGGAAGAACTAGGAATGTCATCCAGAGAAAGCCAGTGACCAATGGACTGTTAATGATATGGCGTGGCCGCGGGACCAGCAGACCCGATCGCCGCTGGTGTCCCGCGATCGGGTCACAGAGCTGAAGAACGAGGAGAGGTCTGTGTAAACAAACCTCTCCCCGTGCTTCCCTGTGTGGCTGTAACCGATCTCCTGTTCCCTTATATAAGGAAGGATGATCAGTGACGTCACATGCCAGGCCACACCCCCCTACAATGAAAAAAGCACATAACGTCATACATAACACTTACACTGCCCCCTAGTGGTTAACTTCTTCACTGCCAGTGTCATTTACAGAGGAATCCGTGCATTTAAATAGCACAGATTGCTACATAAATGACAATGGCTCCAAAACTGTGTCAAAAATGTCCGATGTGTCCGCCATAATGTCGCAGTCACAATAAAAATTCGCTGATCGCCGCCATTACTAGTAAAAAAATATTAATAAAAATGCTTTAAAACTTCCCCTATTTTGTAAACGCTATAACTTTTGCGCAATCAATAATCACTAATTGCGATTTTTTTTTTTTACCAAAAATAAATAGAAGAATACATATCGGCCTAAACTGGGTAAAAAATATGTTTTTTTTATATATTTTTTGGGGGATATTTATTATAGCAAAAAGTAAAAAATATTGAATTTTTTTTTCAAAATTGTCGCTCTATTTTTGTTTATAGCGCAAAAAAATTAAAATCGCAGAGGTGATCAAATACCACCAAAAGAAAGCTCTATTTGTGGGAAAAAAAGAACGCCAATTTTGTTTGGGAGCCACGTCGCACGACCGTGCAATTGTCAGTTAAAGCAACGCAGTGTCGAATCGCAAAAAGGTCCTTTGGCTGCAAATTGGTCCGGGGCTTAAGTGGTTAAGTTGCCCCAGGCCAGGGGACTTTAATAAAAAAATAAAATAAAAAAATAATGGCATGGGTTCCCCTCCAAGAGCATGCCAGCATTCAGATCTGGTATGGATATTAAGGGGAACCCCGCACCAAAAAAAAAGGTAAAAGCAAAATGCTATGTGTGGCAGAAAACTAACACTGCACATCACCCTGAACACACCATCCCCACCGTGAAACATGGTGGTGGCAGCATCATGTGGTGGGGATGCTTTTCTTCAGCAGGGACAGGGAAGCTGGTCAGAGTTGATGGGAAGATGGATGGAGCCAAATACAGGTCAACCTTAGAAGAAAATCTGTTATGCCCTGTACACATGGTCGGACATTCTGGCGGAAAAGGTCCAATCGGATTATGTTGTCAGAAAATCCGATCGTGTGTGGGCTCTATCAGACTTTTTCCATCAGAAATTCCAATGGAAAAAATTTGAGAGCAGGATCTAAAATTTTCCACCAAAAAAATCCGATCTGACTTTTTCCAATCGTTTGAAGAGAATTCCAAAGGACAAAGTGCCATGCATGCTCAGATCAAATTACGAGACCAAAGCTATTGGCTACTAGCCTCTACGTAGTTCCGTCGTATGCCACGAATGTCACTGCATTCTGAATGATCGGATTTTCCGACAACTTTGTCCGACCGTGTGTATGCAACACCAGTTTCGGACAAAACCCATCGGATTTTGTTGTCGGAATGTCTGACCGTGTGTACGGGGCATTAGAGTCTGCAAAAGACTTGAGACTGGGGCGGAGGTTCACCTTCCAACAGGACAATGACCCGAAACATACAGCCAGAGCTACAATGGAATGGTTTAGATCAGAGCATATTCATGTGTTAGAATGGCCAAGTCACAGTCCAGACCTAAATCCCATTGAGAATCTGTGGCAAGACTTGAAATTGCTGTTCACAAACTCTCTCCATCCAAACTGACAGAGCTTGAGATATTTTGCAAAGAAGAATGGGCAGAAATGTTCCTCTGTAGATGTGCAAAGCTGGTAGAGACATCCCCAGAAAGACTTGCAGCTGTAATTGTAGAGAAAGGAGGTTCTACAAAGTATTGACTCGGGGTGGGGGAGGGGCTGAATAAAAACGCCCCCCACACTTTATCACAGGTTTATTTGTATCATTTATCATTTTCCTTCCACTTCACTTGTTCTCTATGTGCCACTTAGACATGTGCAAAAGGAAAAAAATTGTTTAGTTTCGTTTTAATTTGTTAATTTATTTATTTAGTTTAGTTATATTCGTTAATTTGTTTTCAGATTTCATTTTGTTTTCTACCAAATTCGAAAAATCAGTCGCATTTGAAAATATTTCAACCAAATTCGAAAATATTTCTACCGGATTCAAAATGATTTCAACATGATTCGAAATTATTTCAACCGCATTCAAAACTATTTCAAACGGATTTGAAAATATTTTGCGACCCGAATTTAGGGCCATGTATCTTGAGGTCACTTGGTGATAGAAACCCTAAATTTGGAGATGTTATAGTGTTAGTTCTATTGTGTTTGCATACCAAATTTGGTGTTTCTAGCTGTAAGTGACCTCGAGTTATGTGACCCCAAAATCGGGTCCCAAAATGTAATTCTCTGCTGCAGAAAGGTGCTTTACATTTTGTGACCCGACTTTGGGGCCACGTATCTTGGGGTCACTTGGTGCTATAAACCCCAAATTTGGAGATGTTGTAATGCTAGGTCTACTGTGTTTGCATACCTAATTCGGGGTTTCTAGCTATAAGTGGCCTTGAGATACGTGGCCCCAAATTCGGGTCGCAAAATGTCATTCTCTGCTGCAGAAAAGTACTTGGCATATTGCCCATATCTGGGGTCACTTGGTGGCAGGTGACGTGGCAAGTGGACAATCCACAACTTGGTCATGTGGCACTCGTGGCCGGTCATGTGGCACTCGTGGCCAGCTACGTGGCACTTGTGGCAGGTCACGTGGCACTCGTGGCAGGTGTCGTGGCAAATGGACAATACACAACTTGTGGCAGGTGACGTGGCAAGTGGACAAATACAATACACAACTTGTGGCAAGTGGACAATGACATACATACATGTCATTCTCTTCTGCAGAAAAATACTTGACATATTGTCCATATCTCGGGGTCACTTGGTGCTAGGAACCCCACAACTTGTGGCAGTTGACGTGGCAAGTGGACAATCCACAACTTGGTCATGTGGCACTCGTGCCAGGTCACGTGGCACTCATGGCCGTTCACGTGGCACTCGTGGCAGGTGTCATGGCAAGTGGACAATACACAACTTGTAGCAGGTGATGTGGCAAGTGGACAATACACAACTTGTGGCAGGTGGTGTGGCAGGTGGACAATACACAACTTGTGGCAGGTGACATGGCAAGTGGACAATGACATACAGTATATGTACTTGCCTTGCGATCGACATCCGTGACTTCTTCAATCAGGCATGCTGACAACTTCATTGATGTGATAAATATAAATGAAATAAGATGTGTGTTTTTTTGCACTGTACACTGCAAGTATGAGAAGTTGATGTGACAGATATATATATATATATATGTAAGTAACTAACAACCTCCCAAAATTTCTAATTCAAATAGAAAAGATTGCACTTTTCTGCATCAGGGAATTACATTTTGCGACCCGACTTTGGGGCCACATATCTCGGGGTTTCTAGCACCAAGTGACCCCGAGATATGTGGCCCCAAAGTCGGGTCGCAAAATGTCATTCTCTGCAGCAGAAAAGTGCTTGACATTTTGCGACGCCGGACATTGAGGCCACATATCTCGGGGTCACTTGGTGCTAGAAACCCCAAATTTGGAGATGTTATAGTGTGTTTGCATACCAAATTTGGGGTTTCTAGCTATAAGTGGCCCCGAGATACGTGGCCCCAAATTCGGGTCGCAAAATGTCATTTTTTTTAATTTGATTTGAATTTCGTCCGAATTCGGTTGAATTCGTTAGCATTGTAAATCGGTAATTCGGATGCATCCGAATGTCCAAATAATGAAAATTCGTCCAAATTTAGTTTCGGAACAAAACCAAATGCACATGTCTAGTGCCACTTTGTGTTGGTCTATCACATAAAATCCCAATAAAATACATTCACGTTTTTGGTTGTAACATGACAAGATGTGGAAAATGTCAAGGGGTATGAATACTTTTTCAAGGCACTGTACATACAGGATATCTTGTATAATACATCGCATTATTCTCTCCTTGCTGGGGGAAAGATGTAATCAAACAAAAGTGTGGAAAAAAAGAAAGAAAAATAATAACTAATTTTAGGTTGGATCCAGGCCAGTGCCAGGTTTAGTGTTGGGGTCAAGGTCAGGGTCAGAGGTCAGGATCAAAGGTCAGGGTCAAAGGTAAGGATCAGTAAATTTTAAGTAGGATTTTTTTTAATCAAAAGCATTTTTAAATTGGTATCAGTGTCAGTGTGTTTTAGGCAGAAAAAAATGTAACATGCACACTATTGTTTCCGGGCTGTACTTCGGGTCCAAACAACAACTAATGCTGCATACACACGACCAGACTTTTTGAGGGACTAGGTCCGATGGTCTTTCTGACGGACTTTCGGCGAAGTTCTGACAGACTTTCCGAATGAACGGACTTGGCCACACACAATCACACCAAAGTCCGATGGATTCGAACGTGATGACGTACGACCAGACTAGAATAAGGAAGTTCATAGCCAGTAGCCAATAGCTGCCCTAGCGTCGGTTTTTGTCCGTCGGACTAGCACACACACGAACAGATTTCCCGGTCCGGCGGAGTTCCGGCGGAAAAATTTAAAACATGTTCTATTTCTAAAGTCCGCCGGATTTTTGACAAGCAAAGGTCCGATGGAGCCCACACACGAACAAGTCCGTCGTACCTTTGCTGTCAAAAAGTCCGGTCGCGTGTACGCGGCATTACACCCGCAAAAGTGGTGTCACTGCGACCGTCATGAGCAGGAAAATTCTTCTTTTTTTTTTTTGGGTTGTTCTTTGGCGGTAAGTTATGGTAACAGCAGGATATATACAGCTACATTTAAAAAAAATATGTATTTTTTTTACAGAATAAAATAAAATTGTGTTTCAAAATTGTGGAGGAAAGAAAAGGCTACAGAGTTCAGGAATCTAAAAGGGAAGCAGAGTGAGGCGGCGTACACACGGGCGGACTGTCTGCCGAAACTAAGTTCGTCAAACAGTCCGCTCAAACTTTTGAATGAACGAACTTGCCCACACACGGCACTTTTTTGAGCGGACTAAGTTCGTCGTACTAAGTCCGCGCAACTTTTGAAATGAACGGACTCGCCCACACACGAGGAGGACAGTCCGCTCATTTCGAGCGCGTCTCCAGGTAGGCGGGCTCCGCCGCCTGGAATGGACTTAAAGGGGAACCCCAACGCCAAAAAAAATTGGCGTGGGGGTCCCCCCAAAGTCCACAACAGACCCTTGTCCGAGCACGCTACCCGGCCGGCCAGGAAAGGGGGGCGAGCGAGCGCGCCCCCCCTCCTGAGCCGTACCAGGCCGCGTGCCCTCAACATGGGGGGTGCATTGGGGAAGGGGGGGCCGCGTGGCCCCCCCACCCCAAAGCACCTTGTCCCCATGTTGATGAGGACAAGGGACTCTTCCTGACAACCCTGGCCGTTGGTTGTCGGGGTCTGCGGGCGGGGGCTTATCGGAATCCGGGAGCCCCCTTTAATAAGGGGGCCCCCGGATACCGGCCCCCCACCCTATGTGAATGAGTATGGGGTACAATGTACCCCTACCCATTCACCTGTAAAATAAAAGTACCCAAAAAAAAACACAACACACGAGATAAAATATTTTATTGCACAGCTCCGGGGGTCTTCCGTCTTCGGGGGTCTTCTCGCCGGACTCCTCCGCTATCTTCTTGTAGCTCTTTTGCTAGCGGAGGAGTCCGGCTTTCTTCCTCCCCGCCGCCGGCCTCTTCTCCCGACTTCGGGGGTCTTGTCCCCCTCTTCGGTTCTTCTGCCGGGCCACTGCGCCTTCTTATAGCTCTTTTAGAGGCGGTGGCCCGGTCTTCTGTCGCCGCTGTCGCCGTCGTCGCCGCCTTCCGTTCTTCTTCTTCTTCTTCTTCTTCTTCTTCTTCTTCTTCTTCTTCTCCAGGAGATGTTGACACGTCACTCTCTCTGGCCGGAATGCCAGAGCCGCGCTGTGCGGCCACTTATATAGTGACAATGGGGCAGTGTCACATGGTATATGTCACATGGGTTGGTCACATGGTGACCCCGCCCCCTTACGATGTCATAGTCCCCATGTGACATCAACCCATGGAGACGCGCTCGAAATGAGCAGACTTTTCTCCGGGCGGGAACAGTCCGCTCATTTTGAAAGTACAGCAGACTGCCACACACACGGACGGACTGTCCGCTGAAACAAAGTTTCAGCGAACAGTTTTACGGAAATTCCGTAAGACTTTGTTCGTCAAACAGTCCGCTGAAACTGTTCGCTGAAGCCCACACACGAGCGGACTGTCCGCTGAAACACTGTTCAGCGGACAAAGTTGGGCGAACAGTCTGCCCGTGTGTACGCGGCCTGACACTTCTCCAGGATGCCGACATTCAGTCACCATAACACAATGACATCACTCAGCACGCCGAGCACCACTTGCCTATTTTACAGAACCTCCATATTTATATCTGTATTCCTGGGAGACCCTCATGACTGTTGCTCAGTATTCTGACTCTAATGCTGCATACACACGATCGGACTTTCCGGCGGACTTGGTCTGGCGGACAATCCGACGGACTTTGAAGCTGAGGTCCGCCGGACTTTCAAATGAACGGACTTGGCCACACACGATCACTCCAAAAGTCAGACGGATTCGAACGTGATGACGTAGAATAAGAAAGATCATAGCCAGTAGCCAATAGCTGCCCTAGCATCGGTTTTAGTCCATTGGACTAGCACACATATGACCGGATTGTCCACTAAAAGTCGAGTCCGGTGGTCAAATTTGAAGCCAGTCTTATTTCTTGGTCCGCCGGACTTTTTGGGAAGAAAAACTCAGCTGGAGCCCACAGACGATCGAATTGTCCGACGAACTCTGGTCCGCCGGACCAAGTCCGCTGGAAAGTCAGATCGTGTGTATGCGGCATTAGCCTTATGTCCCATTCATCGATCAGAACCTCCTTCAGAAAGAGGAGTCAAGGCTCCAGATTCTAGGGGTGTGCCTGTAAACCCTGCATAGAGAATTGGGGGCTTTTCTGGTTCCCCCACCATGGTCACATGTCATTGCAATGTGCTGAGATGTTGCCAAGCAAAGATACTCCCCATCACCTACATGGAGAAATAGGATGAGAGAGACTCCAGTCTACAGAGGGTTGGTGGGATGATGGTGTCTGGGAGGATCTGCTACACTAATAACTCTCTTAGTTATTATTTTATACATTTCAGAGGTTCATCAGGACTAATCACTTCCCTATTCTTATTTCCAGCCAAACTGAAGAAGACGACACACGACAACAGATTATCAGGTTAGTAGGACATCCACGTCTGATATTAAATATCTTCTAGATGAATATTTTGATCTCTTGTAGTCTGAATCAGTGGTGGACCTACCAGGGTTGCAAAGGTTGCATTTTCAACTGGGTCCTGGCATTTCCCCACTGTGGGGGCACCTGAGATGGCAGGAGGAGGGCCTGGTGCAGATCATGGGTTCCGTTCACATTGCTGCAACTCCAAAGTCATGCAACTTGCTTGCTATTTTTGTTATTCAACATTGCCATCTATGGCACTCAAAATCGCACAAAAGTAACATAAAAGTGGGGCGAAAAGTTTTTATTTGTTGCTGCAACTTGAGTTGCAGTGATTTGAATGGCACTCATTGAAATGAATGTGTATTGACATTACATTGTCATGTAATTTAATGTGTCGCGAGTCCCATGATAAGTTGCAGCAGTTTGAACCTGGGCTTATCAAGGGCCCCACAACAGCAATAAGAGGCAAGGGCCATGGGCTGGAGGGAAACCCTAAGGCTGCATTCACACCCGAGCGTAGCGTTTTCAAGCAGAAAATCACACGGACTTGCCGTGATTTTGCGGCATTTTTTGGGGCATTTTTTACAGCGATTTGCCGCGATTTTGTGCAGGGCAAAGGGTCACCAATGTTAAAAGAAGAAAAACGCCCAAATCTGCTCGATTCGAGTGACAAAAAAGGGTCCGGAACTTGTTTGAGCTTCAGGTGTTCGGCTTCAGGTGACATGGAGTGGAGATGTGAACCATCTCCATTGAGAATAATAGATTTTTTCCCCTCTATGATTTTGTAGCTTCAGGCTTCAAGCTACAAAACGCTCAGGTGTGAATGGGGTCTAAGACCAGAGGAAAGGGCCCAAGGACCAATAGAAAGCACTCTAGCATTCAGGGGGCCTTTCATGTTTTTTTGCACTGGGGCCCTGAAGGTTCTAGTCACTCCTCTGGTCTGGATGATGTGTCCATAGTTTGGATACTTCCACAATCCTCTTGTATTTCATGGAATATCTTCTTTTAGTGTTACATTCTTGGGGTTTATGGTTAGAATACAATATTTCCAACTTTGTCTTATAAATACAATTTCATGTGTGTATGAGGAATAAAATATTCTCCTTTTTTCTCATAAAGACTTTAGAAAGGAACACAAAGAGTCCACGAAAGAGACATTCCAGAGGATTAAAGTATATAATTCCCGTATGGGGGAGGCTGTATATCTACAGAAAAGATTCATCAAGTTATTGATGATAAACGGACCCCGGAATAAAGTGGACAAAGAACAAGAAATAAGGAGTTCAGGCAGAAGACATCTACAGATCTTGGAGAAAAGACCCCCAACCACAATCCAGGCCCTCTTTGACCCTGATAAAGAAGGTTTCATCCCTAAGGTTGTGGTGTTAGAAGGACCTGCTGGGATTGGAAAAACAATGACCTCCAAGAAGATCATGCTGGACTGGGCCTCTGGGGATCTCTACCGAGACAAGTTTGACTTTGTGTTTTATCTGAGCTGTAGAGAAATCAACACCTTCCCTGAAAACATAAGTCTTGTGGGACTTTTATCCAGAACCTGCAGACTGAGTTCAGATGACCTGGTGTCTGTTCTGAAGGATCCTGGAAGTCATAGAGGACTTCTCTTTCTAGTCGATGGGTTTGATGAACTGAGGTGGACTCTGGAGGGGAAATTTGAGGGTTGTCCTGACATTTCTATGGAAACCCACAAAGAAATAATTCTCCAAAGCTTGCTCAGGGGACAGGTTCTCCCGGAATCTTCTCTGATCATCACCACAAGGTCACTGGCCATGGAGAAACTTAACACATTCATTGATGATTGTCGCAATGTGGAAATCCAGGGATTTACAAGGGAAGATCGAGAGGAATATGTCCATAAGTTCTTTGGAAATAAAGAAGATGCAGACAAGGTTCTGAGTATAATAAAAGCCAATGAAGTTGTGTACACCATATGTGCCGCCCCCATCACATGCTGGATTGTCTGCACTGTAATGAATCAAGAAATACAAAAAGGTTTGGGTCCAATTTGGTGTAATACGACAACTTCAATTTATCTTCTCTACCTGGAGGTCTTACTAACCCATCACAGCAAGAAGGAGCAGTCTGTACACCGGAAACAAACCTGTCTGAAGAAGCTGTGTGCTCTGGCCAATCAGGGAGTTCTGAACCAACAAATCTTATTTGAGAAGAAAGATCTAGAAAGACATGGACTTTCTCTGGATGAGGTGGAGTCTGTATTTCTGAATGAGAACATCTTTCATTGGGACGTCCGTCACCAGACCTGCTACAGCTTCATCCACCTGAGTGTACAGGAGTTCCTTGCTGCTCTCTATTATGGGATGGATGATGGGTCGGGGCCTATGGAAGGTACTTTCCTCCCGGAGATCTGTTCAGGGAAATCACTCCGTGCCTCACTAAGGATTCCCCACATTTAGCATTAGCTGTACAATTCCTGTTTGGTCTCCTAAATAAAAAGCTGACAAAGACATTCTCAGAGAGCACAGGAATCAACATTTCTCTTGGAGCCAGACCTGCAATGAAAGAATGGGCCATGAAGGACATCGATCAGAGTTTCTATACTCAGACAATCTTCTGTCTGTATGAGACTCAAGATGAGGACTTCATTAGAGACGTCATGTCTGCTTGTTCAGGGTTGAAGCTCTCCAGCTCAGACACTGGTCACTTGTGGATGGACAGTAATTATTCCAAGCAGCTGAGCTATTGCTTGAAGGCTTTGAAGAGAGAAAGTTTTCAGTATTTATATTTTGGGTGGCTCACGGTGGGTCCAGAGTGCCAGAAAATGATATCTCCATTACTACACAGGTGTCAGAAGGCCGGGTAAGTGAGTGTGAGGATATCCTAACTGAATATACAGAATGGGCAGGAACCTGCATACAGTATAACAGTGATTTTCAGACATGTTCTCCATCTACCACACTTGTTAGAAGTTAGGGGTCTATTTATTAAACAAGTTGTGTGAATATTCTAGAATTTGCACAGAAGTCACAAAAAGTCCCGGCCATGTTTGCAATGTGTGTGAAATGTCAGTTTCTATCTGTAACATTCCCTAACATTCAATCCTAAGAGAAAATAGCCCTAAGAACATTCAACCAGAAGAGGAAATAATGTGAGGGAGAGCTGTGCTCAGTATATGGGGATTCCTGTGCTCACCACTGACAGTGTAATGATCAGATACTGTAGAGGGAACTGCTATACAGAATGGATACAATGTTGCAGAGACAGAACTCCGTTGTGTACCTTAGGTAATCTGTGAAGGGTTCAGTCCAGAAAACGTGTCACACAACCGAGTCTCATCTTTGCAACATTGTATCTGTTCTGTATAGGAGATTACTCCCTGCAACATTGTATCAGTTCTGTATAGGAGATCACTCCCTGCAACTTTGTATCAGTTCTGTATAGAAGGTCACTCTCTGCAGTAGATGATTCATTACACTAAATACTTATTTCCTTTGGACATCAGCTCCATCTAGTGGTCATAATGTAGATGTAGGTAAAGGAAAAACATTTGAACTGGAGAGAAAGTGTTCTTTAAAGTGGTTGTAAACCCTTACAACCAACTTTGATCTACAGGTAAGCCTGGATTAAGGCTTACCTGTGGGTCTAAGAAATATCTTCTAAACCTACACGGTTTAGGAGATATTTGCCAAAAGACAGGCACCGCTGTCTACGGCACATTCGCCATAGACAGCGGCGCGCAGGCGCACTGAGCGCGCCGCAGTTAACGGCGATATGCCGCGAGTGGCGGCTCCCGTGCGCATGTGCGGGAGTGACGTAATCGCGGCTCCGACGAATGACAGAGCCAGAGCAGAAAGACCCACCAAAAAGATGGATGCTCCGGACTACAGCAGACAGCGGTGACTTCTCTGGCTCCTGTGTCAGGTAAGTGACACATAATGGACTACTATGCGATGTGATGCATAGTAGTCCATTATGCTTTACCTTTGCAGGGAATCAAAGAGGAAGTAAACCCATCAGGGTTTACTTCCTCTTTAAAGCGGAGTTCCACCCATTTAAAAGTCAGCAGCTACAAAAAGTGTAGCTGCTGACTTTTAATAATAAGACACTCACCTGTCCTACGGTCCAGCTATGTGGGCACACAAAAGCCTCGATCCTCTCTTCCTCCTCTCTGAGGAGCTGGCATTGTAACCGTGGGCACCCGGCTGTGGCTTCACAGCTGGGCGTGCACTGCACATGCCCGATGCCATGCTGTGCACTGTGAATGGCCGAGCAATTTTCTGGGACCTGTGACGAGTCCCAGAAGATTACAGGGGGAAGGTAAAATTCCTTCCAGTGCCGTGGAGCCAGCGGAGGAAGTGTGAGCTGGGTGTCCCGTAAAAACAGAATGCAATGATGACTGTAATCCCTCACATTTAACTTCATAGCCCCCCCCCCCAGTATTGTGATATTATGTCCCATCAATAGATTCTATGACCTTCCCAGTGTGTCTGCATCTCATAGAGATTGTCCAGTGTTCAACAGTGGTGCCACCTGACATATCGCCCTCCTACTGTCGGGTCAGGTGTGATCTGCTAGTCATTCATTGGTAGGCATGAATGGGTGTTTCCAGCCAATGAAGGGATGGCTTGGTGTTTGGAGATCTATGGAATGGAAAAAATGCCATTGCATTTTATATTGGGAACCAAAGAGTTTTTTTTTTCCAGATTTTCCATAAACTGTTGATGAATGGAGACTCCTGTGTAGATAGGCCAGAGATCCTGTATATACCGTATGTCAGGGGCTTCATCTAAGTTTTGTCTTGCGTGTGACTTCAAAGACTGCTCATAGACACCAATGAAAAGTCCTCATCAGGTCCAGTATGAGCCAATGGGAATGCAGCCATGTGGAAGAGAAATGTTGGGTGTTACATTGTTATTCTCAGTGTCAGAGGTCATACATTCTTGGTGGTAATAATTATCTCATTATTGTGTTTTAGGTTTTGGCATTGTGCTATTTCCAGTAAAGATTGTCCAGGAGAGGACAAAGCAGAGGATGAAGAAGAGTCCTCCTCTTCAGAAGATAAAATGAAATCTGTTAATATTTCCTTTCTGATGAACCCGGAGAGTAAAATTCAGGAGTTAGAGTAAGAGAAATCTGTGATCCTGCAGTGATCGGGAAATGTAATGTCTTGTGATTGTTCCCGTCTCTCAGTGTTTCCTTACATATCTGGATGTCTTCCATCTTCCCCGATGTAGTATCTTCCATCACCTGTCCTCTTCTCCTGTGTTTTCCCCTCTCTAAGGGAATCTTCCTCATTGTTATCTATTCCATGGGATTTTGGGGTCTCCCTTAAAGTAGAACTGTGATCAGGTTATGTACACATTTAATGAACATCCATAATCTTAACAAGCAGTAAATAAGCTTTAAAACAAACCATCACTGACCCCTGTAGCTGCAGACACATCTGCTCCACCCTCTCCTCTCACTCCTCTGAGTCAATAAGTTGTGAGTGGAAATTACAGCTTGAGCTACTGAGCTCTGTAAATAACATGGTTTGTACAGTGAACCAGGAAAAACAGGGAGGTAAATGTGTGAAAAAAAAAGATTTCAGCTCCACCTGATGGGTTGAAATGGAAATGCTAATTTTTTATACGCAAATCCTGACTATATTAAAGACAGAAAACACGATAGATTCCTCTGAAGGCAACAACATAATATAGTTCTCACTTCTGTACAAAAGGCCGTCCCATTTCAAATACAACCCATACTCCAGAAATATTCTCTTTCGTTGTCTCCCTTCTGCAGGATAGTAGTTATAAATCCTGGAACTTTACCCATCCCCCCTTCATTAAAAGAAATGATGAACATCCCTAACTCACATTCCCTATAGGAGTCCTTGTCTGCCATAAAAAAGTCCCAAGGCTTCCACTGTCCTGGCTCTGGGCAGTGATTGTCTATCTCCCCCTCTCTGCTCCTGTTGGGGGTTCTCTTGAGGTATGAAGATTGTATCCTATGGACATAAACCCCCTCCGGAGTCCCTCCACAACGACATATTATACTACCGTATGTAGAGCTGGGCAGTCAGCTTCATCTGATTGTACTTTGTTCCTTTCTGTTTGATTTCTTCAATACAAACTACAGTATTTTCCATAAAATGAGTAGAGCTCTCCTCTGGTGAGGATCTTCCTCCTTATATTCTCCTTCTGGGCGGTTTTACCTGTTTTTGAATTTCAGTTTTTCTGGATGATATCAACAAGAAAGTGGACTTTGTGTCTCAAGTTTGTGCCATTAGTTCTATCTGCAGATGTCTGACTTCATGAAAGACTTATGGGTCATTTCCTAACCAAGTTTTCCCTCGAGTTCCCCCCCCTATGTCGGGCCTTGTCTGCTCCTAATCAATATGTGCTCCTCATTTCTCTGTGCGGATCTCAGTAATGATATGGGGGACATTCTACTCCAGAGACACGCTCTCTACAGAGTGACTGGACTGCTTGAGATATTTACACTCCTTCTACGGATCATCATAAGTGGATTTTACTGACTTTTCTCACCTTGATGATGGTATCCAGTTCTCTTTTCTACTAATTTTGTGATGACCATTCCCTAATGCCCCATACACGCGACTTTCCAGCAGAAAAGGTCCAACGGAATAATTCTGTCGGACATTCCGATCGTGTGTGGGCTCTATCTTACTTTTTCTTTCTAAAATTCTGACGGACCTAGAAATAGAACATGTTTCAAATCTTGCCGGAGGAACCAGTTCCCTTCGAGAAAACCGCTCGTCTGTATGCTGTTCCAACGGACCAAAAATGACGCAAGGGCAGCTATTGGCTATTGGCTATTGAACTTCCCTTTTCTAGTCCTGTCGTATGTCATCGCATTCTAAACAATTGGACTTTGGTGTGATCATGTGTAGGCAAGTCTGTTTTGGCAGGGAACTCTAGCGGAACTCCGTCAAAAAGTCCTTCGGAGTTCAGTCCGACGAGAAGTCTGCTCGTGTGTATGCGGCATTCGAGTTTTTGGTTATTTTCCCTAATATACTATCACGTGTCTGTATTTGTCTCTGCAGTCTGTATGAATGTGGCATGACTTCCTTGTTCTTTGATGGTGTCCATTCCATTCTTACAGTTGTGCTCAAAAGTTTGCCTTCCCTTGGAGAATTGGTAAAATACAGCATGTACCATTTTTAAAGAAAACATGAGCGAGCTGGCAAAACCCATTTCTTTTATTTCTTATGGGATTCACATGTCGTAACTGTAGGTGATAACAGAATGGCACAATCATAAAACAAAACATGGCAACAATCAAAGTCCCCTGTTCAAAAGTCTGCATCCCCTTAGTTCTTAATCCCGTGTATAGCCCCTTTTTAGCATCAATGATAGCAGTCAGTCTTCTGTAATACTTGTCTGTAAGGCCCAAATTCTTGCAGGTGGCTGCCCATTCATCTTGGCAAAATGCCTTTCAGGTCAAGTCTTTGGTCGTCTTGCATGAAGCACACGTTTGAGATCTCCCCACATTGTCTCAAGGATATTAAGGTCAGGAGACTGTTATGGCCACTCCAGGACCTTCACCATTTTCTGCTGTAACCACTGGAGGCTCAACCATGGTCTTGTGCTTAGAGTCATTGTCATGCTGAAAAGTTCAAGAGCATCCCATGCGCAGCTTACGTGCAACAAAATGCAATTTGTCTGCCAGTATTTTCTAAAGACATGCTACATTCATCTTGCCATCAGTTTTGATAAGATACCCCCCTGCCTTTAGAGCTCACTCACTCCCAAAACATCAGTGAGCCACCACCATGCTTCACAGTGGGGATGGTATTCTGGTCACTATAGGCCTTGTTGACCCCTTCCCAAACATAGCGCTTATGATTGTGACCATAAAGCTCTATTTTGACAAATAGCAATGAAAACTCTACGCTACAAACCAAAAGAAACCAAAAGTAGGGAAACACAGATACATGTGATTGTGGCTGCTGTAGTCTTCAAAATGTGTCTAACTCTATAACTCCAACTCTATAATGTGACCTCTATAAATGTGCATAAAGACTGTGCTACCAAAATTGGTTATCAAAGTTACTAAATATTTTGCCGCATATAAAAGTGCAAACGATAAATAAACAAATGAACAACACCAGAACATTGTCTAATTAAACTAATGTCCAATGTATCAGTGATGCCGCATACACACGACCGGACTTTCCGGCAAACTAGGTCCGACGGTCTTCCTGACGGACTTTCGTCAGAGTTCCGATGGACTTTCCGAAAGAACGGATTTGGCCACACATGAACAAACTAAGTTCATTCATTTTGAACATGGTGACGTAAACAGGACTAAAAAAGGAAGCTCATTAGCCAGTAGCCAATAGCTGCCCTTGCGTCGTATTTGGTCCGTCGGAACAGCATACAGACGAGCGGTTTTCCCGATTTGAGTCCGTTGGAATTGCGTAGGTCGGATAGATTTGAAACTTGTTCTATTTTTTGGTCCACCAGATTTTTTCCCCAAAAAATGAACGGTTAGCCCACGCACAATCGGATTGTCCGACTGACTAATCCCGTCGGTCCTAGTTTGCCGGAAAGTCCGGTCTTGTGTACGCGGCATAAGTCCCATTCAGATAATAGTTGCTTAAAAAACAAAAGGTAAGGGAACAGGTGGCGGTGCCATTAGTAACAGATGCATACAAGACCACTTTCATGGTGACCCCACATGGATTTATACTCCCCACAATGGATGGACCTTCTATCACTAGTTAGGTATCACTGTGATTTTTTTGGTTGGACCCACTGTGTATCTTGTCACCAACTTGACCATTCACATGTGCCAGGATGCGATTTCTTCCAATGGAATACACCACCACTCAAAAAACAATAAGTTTAAAGTAAATAAAAACACAGCCACTTTTTGTCAAGTCCTTTATTCAAAAACCCCAAAAAACAATCCCAAAGTAGATTCAACATCAATCACAATGAATGCTGCCCACTGACCTGAATAAAAGTAAAAAAAAAACAAAAACAAAAAAAAACAGAACAGCACCGACGCTTGGGTCTTGCCAAATGACAGCTCCACCACCTCCCGCTGCTAAATAAATGAACGGGGAAGGGAACCCAATAACATCACTGGGTAACCCTGCCACATTGTGACATCATCGCCCCAGCGAGGTCACATGTGACATCATCGGGTGGTCTGCCCCTTTGTTTATTTAGCAATGGAAGATGGTGGAGCTGTCATTCAGCGGTGGCCAAGCGTCAGTGCACGTCGGGTATTTCTTTTTTTTTTTTGGTCAGGTCAGCGGCCTGGCGTTTATCGCACTTTACGCTGAGTCAACTTTGGGGATATTTTTTTTTTTTAAATCAAAGACTTGTCAAAAACTGTGTTTTTAATATTCTTTTTGCCTTTTTTTTTGTGAATGAGTAGGGGTGCTGTTTAAACCCTACTCATCCAAATAGGGGGATCCGGAAATCCCGCTGACAGAAGAGTCAGCGGGACGCGGCGGCCATCCGATGCAGAACAACCATGTTGTTTACTGGCTGTTAAGGACGCTAAGGATGCTGGCAGCTGCCGACTCCTTAACAACCAGCACTAATTGAATATATTCCTTGAGTAACACGAGACTAGACTATGGCTCCATGCACACTGAAGCTGATAAACTGCAGTTTATTGGCGTTTGGGCGTTTTTTGTAAAAGCCCATAAACTCCACTCTATGTTAGCCTATGTGTCCATGCACACATGGACGTTTTTCAGCTTTAATGAGCAGTGGAGTTTATGGGCTTTTTTCTGAACGCCAGAAATTCGCGTTCAAAGTGCCGTTTTTCAGCGGCAAAAAACGACAAACGCTCATTAACGCTCATTAACGCTCATTAACGCTCGTTCATTAGTGTTCGGCATTCTATTTTTCAATGCATTGTGGGATTTTTGGAGTGTCCTCTGTGTATTTTTATAAAAAACGCCCATTAACGCTAACGCTGTAAAACGCTCATTAACGCTCATTAACGCTAGTATAAAACGCTGTTAAAAGCAGGTTTTTCAACCAGCGTTTTCTGCCAGCAATCTGGCGTCCAGAAATAGCTTTTTTGAGCTTCAGTGTGCATGGAGCCTATTACTTTTCCAACAAATGCATTTATTTATTTATAGAATTTAGTGAATTGACTTTAGAGTCAGTTTATGGCATATGTACCATGCATTTTTTTTTACTGACGGCGACATTGACATTTTTTTTAAATATAGCATGAGATAATTGGAAAAAAAAATATGTCACATGATCCAATTATCTCCTGAAATATTCTTTAGTGAATTGAGCCCTAAAACTTTTCCGGTTGGGTGACAACTCATCTACATTTCACAGGGGAGGTCCAAACAATATTCCATGAAAAAATCCATCCAAATGTCCCAAAATTTCATTTTCTAAGACCTCACCCGCTAATTATTCATTGGACTTGTCTACTTCATGTCACTGGAAGAACATTTCACCTCTCTTTCCTGCTTCTCCCACCAGAGTTTATCGCTGTAAAATGACATTATCGTGCTGCGATGATCTTTGCTCCATTATCAACACAAACCGAACTCTGACCAAACTGGAGGTTACATTGGATGATGATGAGAAGATGTCGGACTCAGAAGTGGATCGTTGTTGTGAGGTCTTCCGGAAAGCCGGCTTCACTCTGAAAAAATGGTAAGACCTGTTACATTGGAGGTAACACACATGCTAAGTCTAATGCCACGTACACACTATCAGAATTTCGGCCCGCACTTGACCAATGAGAGTTTTTCATCAGAAAATGCGACTGTGTGTACGCTCCATCGGACTTTTGCTGGCCGAAATTCCAGCCAGCAAAGATTGAGAGCATGTTCTCAATTTTTCGGTCGGGGAAAAGTTCCTCTCCGCAAATGTGATTGTCTGTGGCAATTCCGACATGCAAAAAACTCACGCATTCTCAGATTCAACTACGAGACGGAAGCTATTTGGCTACTGGCTATTGAACTTCCCTTTTCTAGCCCCGTCGTACGTGTTGTACGTCACCGAGTTCTTGACGGTCGGAATTTGGTGTGACAGCTTGAGTGAAATCTCATCGGGAAAACCTTCAGAGCTTTTTCCAACCAAAATTCTGATTAACACTAATGCATTTTTTGATGCATTTTGCAGAAATGCAGGGACTTTTTTTAACATGGGTTCCTATGGAACATGTTCACATAAATATATATTTTTGTGCCTCTGCATTTTTGGAAATGGTCAGGGACTTTTTCCCGCAAAATGCTGAGTTTTGCATGTAATAGACCCACATCCAAAACTCAAGTACCACGTTTTTGCTTCAATTTTTCCACGATTTGTGTTTTTTTTTTTTGCTGTACATACACTGTATATAACTGGTTGCTAAGGAGGTGGCCGGGAAGCCAGCCACCGTGTCCTTAACAACCGATGAGTCATAAGCTGTCAGTGGGCTTCTCCGCTGACAGCTAAATGAAAAAAAAAGAATTGCCGGCAAAAAAAAATATTGTGAAAAAAATGCTGTGGGGTTCCCCCCAGGTCCATACCAGGCCCTTTGGGCCTAGTATGGTTTCGGAGAGAACCCCCCCATGCCAAAATGTAAAAAAAAATGGTGTGGAATCCCCCCAAAATCCATACCAGACCCTTATCGGAGCATGCAGCTCGGCAGGTCAGGAAAGGGAGGGGACGAGTGAATGCCCCCCACTTCTGAACTGTACTGTACTGAACTGTACTAGGCCACATGCTCTCAACATGGGGGGGTGGATGCACCTTATTCCCATGTTGATGGGGACAATGACCTCTTCAATTTCCCGGTGGTTGTTGGGGTCTCCGGGCAGGGGGGCTTATTGGAATATGGAAGCCTCCAGATCCCAGCCTCCCCCCTATGTGAATGAGTATGGAGTACCCCTACCCATTCACCAAAAAAAAGTAGTGTAGTGTGAAAAAATACAGTAGACAATTTTTGACAAGTCTTTTATTAAAAATATCTTCTTCTTCTTCCCCCGCTTCTTCCTCCATCTTCTCTTGCATCTTCCTCCTCCGGGCGTCTACTTCTTCCACTCTTCTTCTGTCTTCTTTGTCTGGTGTGCTTATTTCTCTGCCACCGCTCCCACCATCGACCTTCCCACGATTCTGCGTCACGATGATCTGTCCGCGACTATGTCAAGCATTTCTTGGATAACAGTGGGAAGTTGGATGACGTCATCCAGAGGCCCACCCCCTTATGTTGTCATGGTCTATAGTCACAAGGGAGGTGGGGCCTCTGGGTGATGTCAGCCTATGACCACGCCCCCATCTATCTAAGAAATGCTTAGATCAGCGTGGACAGATCAGCGGGACGCAGCATTGGAGGAGGGTCATCAACAGGAGAGGCAGCAGAGGAAGAAGCACACCAGATAAAGAAGACGGGAGAAAGAAAAAGATTAGAAGAACAACCAGGAGAAGGAGAAGTCCACAGGAGGAAGATGCAGAAGAAGATGCAGGAAAACTGGAGGAAGAAGAAGATATTTTTAATAAAAGTCAAAAACTGTCTGCTGTATTTTTTCACACTACACTAATTTTTTTGGTGAATGGGTAGGGGTACAAAATATCCCATACTCATTCACATAGGAGGGGAGGCCGGGATCTGGGGACCCCCTTGTTAAATCCATACTAGACCCGTATGGACCTGGGGGGGACCCCACGCTGTTTTTTTTTTTACTATTTTTTTTTTTTTTCTGGCAATTCTTTTTCTTTACATTCAGCTGTCAGCGGGGACCCTTGCACTGCATGGTTTTATCAAACTCCTAAGGTGTGACCTCATATTATATGATTTGGTAAATCTGAAGCTAAAAATATGCAGAAAATCTAATGGTGTGTATGGGGTCTTAGACTCTAAATAGTGAAATAAATGCACCATTGGGTGGTGGCGAAATGATGGAAGTGGGATATTGTTTTGAGGTCTTCTGACACCCGGGCTGCACTGTAATATAAAAAAAAATCTTCCACCCTATGAATAATGGATAGATTCATGCATTGCATGAATCTATCCATGGCCGCCACTGCCACCCCCTATTTGGGCGTCTGGCCCCTTTTCGGATGCCGGGCACCTGAATTACAGTAGCAGGGGTATTTATTTATTTTTTTAAGCCCCTGATTGGAGCTCTAAAAAAAGGTGGACTTGGAGCGCAGAGCATTGCACTCGCAGTCCACCCAGGCATGTTAGAAAAGCAAATTTATATTTGCTTTTCTAACACTGAACCACCTCTCTGCCAATCAGGAAGCGTGGGTCTAATACCCGTCACCTGATTGGCTGAAGGCACAGGCTCCCATATTGGACGCCTAGCAGAATGGAAGAAGAGAGGAGGGGGAAACATGGAGCACACAAGAGCCACCCCACAGCTCGCTGCCATCACCCACTGCCTGACCCTACACCAAGATGGGGTAAGTGCTGGGCAGACAGTGGATGGGGGTTATAGTGGCTGCATTTTATGGGGCAAAAGTGGCAGCATTTGATGGACCCAAGTGGCAGCATTTGATGGGGCACAAGTGGCAGCGTTTGATGGGGCACAAGTGGTGGCATTTGATGGGGCACAAGTGGTGGCATTTGATGGGGCACAAGTGGCGGCATTTGATGGGGCACAAGTGGTGGCATTTGATGAACACAAGTGGCAACATTTGATGGGACATAAGTAGCTGCTTATGATGGGCACAAGTGGCTGCATATGATGGGCACAAGTGGCTGCATTTGATGGGGCACAAGTGGTGGCATTTGATGGGGCACATATGGCAGCATTTGATGGGACATAAGTGGCTGCATATGATGGGCACAAGTGGCTGCATATGATGGGCACAAGTGGCTGCATTTGATGCGACACAATTGGCTGCATATGATGGGCACAAGTGGCTGCATGTGATGGGGCATAAGTTGCTGCATATGATAGGCACAAGTGGCTGCATATGATGGGCACAATAACTGCATATGATGGACACAAGTGGCTGCATTTGATGGGCACAGTGGCTGCATTTGATGGGCACAATGGTTGCAATTGATGGGCACAGTGGCTGTAATTAATTTTTTTTTAGTTTTTCTCATTTTGTATTTTTTTTTTGATTTCTCAGTTTGCGCACCCCCCCAAAAAAAAATGTGAGCACCAGCCACCACTGCATAGTGGGGTCCGTTATGAAGAGATGAGATCACATATTCCACCATCTACAGTACATACGATGTATGTCAGATCTACTCCCAGCATATGAGACCACTGACATACATTGTACATTACACATCACACACATTTACAGGAAGACAGAAAAATACCTCACATTAGTGTGTAAAAAATGTCCCTCGTTTCTTACAGAGCACAGTATGAGCCCCCCCTTTTCTATTATTTCTTACAGAGCATAGTACGAGCCCCCCTTTCCCATCATTTCTTACAGAGCACAGTATGAGCCCCCCTTTTCCATCATTTCTTACAGAGCACAGTACGAGCCCCCCCTTTTCTATTATTTCTTACAGAGCACAGTATGAGCCCCCCTTTTCCATCATTTCTTACAGAGCACAGTACGAGCCCCCCCTTTCCATCAGTTCTTACAGAGCACAGTACAAGCCCCCCCTTTTCCATCATTTCTTACAGAGCACAGTACGAGCCCCCCCTTTTCCATCATTTCTTACAGAGCACAGTACGAGCCCCCCTTTTCCATCATTTCTTACAGAGCACAGTATGAGCCCCCCCTTTTCCATCATTTCTTACAGAGCACAGTACGAGCCCCCCCTTTTCCATCAGTTCTTACAGAGCAGAGTACAAGCCCCCCTTTTCCATCATTTCTTACAGAGCACAGTATGAGCCCCCCCTTTTCCATCATTTCTTACAGAGCACAGTACGAGCCCCCCCTTTTCCATCAGTTCTTACAGAGCACAGTACGAGCCCCCCTTTTCCATCATTTCTTACAGAGCACAGTACGAGCCCCACCTTTTCCATCATTTCTTACAGAGCACAGTATGAGCCCCCCCTTTTTCCATTATTTCTTACAGAGCACAGTATGAGCCCCCCCTTTCCATCAGTTCTTACAGAGCACAGTACGAGCCCCCCTTTTCATAATTTCTTACAGAGCACAGTACCAGCCCCCCCTTTTCCATCATTTCTTACAGAGCACAGTATGAGCCCCCCCCTTTCCATCAGTTCTTACAGAGCACAGTATGAGCCCCCCTTTTCTATTATTTCTTACAGAGCACAGTACAAGCCCCCCCTTTTCCATCAGTTCTTACAGAGCACAGTACGAGCCCCCCTTTTCCATCATTTCTTACAGAGCACAGTACGAGCCCCCCCTTTCCATCATTTCTTACAGAGCACAGTATGAGCCCCCCTTTTCTATTATTTCTTACAGAGCACAGTACGAGCCCCCCCTTTTCCATCATTTCTTACAGAGCACAGTATGAGCCCCCCCCTTTCCATCATTTCTTACAGAGCACAGTACGAGCCCCCCCTTTTCCATCATTTCGTACAGGGCACAGTACGAGATCCCCTTTTCCATTATTTTTTACAGAGAACAGTATGAGCCCCCCCTTTTCTATTATTTCTTACAGAGCACAGTACGAGCCCCCCCTTTTCCATCATTTCTTACAGAGCACAGTATGAGCCCCCCCCTTTCCATCATTTCTTATAGAGCACAGTACGAGCCCCCTTTTCCATCATTTCTTACTGAGCACATGGCACCACTTTGAAGTGGAATATCATTATTATGGCAGCAGCTAGCTGCCATAACCCGGGATCCTCTTCTTCTGTGGGCGGTCCGCTTTCAGATAAAAGTGGTCTCTGTGGTGAATTGGCTGCGAGATCGCTCCCCTCCCGCTGCGTCCCCAGTGGCTTCTGCTACTTACCGGAGCCACCATCTATGGTGGAGGTGATTGAGTCCTATTCCATGTTAGGTATGGAGCTGAGCGAGGAGGAAGATGGCCCCCACCCGGCTCCATATCACTGCAGGGTGGAAGGGACGTCAAAACGTCACTTCAGCCTATAGTTTATAAAGAGACATTTTTTGAAATAATTTTTTTCAAACAACATATTTTTAATTGCATTTTAGTGTAAATATGAGATGTGAGGTCTTTTTGACCCCCCCAGATCTCATATTTAAGAGGTCGTGCCATGCTTTTTTTCTATTACAAGGGATGTTTACATTGTAATAGGAATAAAAGTGACACCGAACAGTGTAAAAATAAAAGGTAGAAAAAAACAAAACAAACATTTTTTTAACATGCCCCGTCCCACCGAGCTCCCGCACAGAAGCGAACGCATACATGAGTAGCGCCCGCATATGAAAACAGTGTTGAAACCACACATGCGAGGTATCACCGCGATCGTTAGAGTGAGAGCAATAATTCTAGCTACCTGCAGAATTTTTTAAACGTCACCTATGGAGATTTTTAAGGGTAAATTTTTGTCAACATTCCATGAGAGGGCGCAATTTTGAAGTGTGACATCTTGGGTATCAATTTACTTGGCATAACCTCATCTTTCATAATCTAAAAAAAAAATAAAAAATTGGGCTAACTTTACTGTTGTCTTATTTTTTAATTCAAAAAAGTGTATTTAACCACTTGAGACCCAGGCCAATTCTGACATTTCTCTCCTACATGTAAAATTCCTAATTTTTTTGCTAGAAAATTACATAGAACCCCCAAACATTATATATGTTTTTTTTAGCAAAGACCCTAGAGAATACAATGGCGGTCATTGCAACTTTTTATCTCGCACAATATTTGCGCAGCAATTTTTCGAACGTGTTTTTTTCACAAAAAAAAAACAGTTTCATGCTAAAAAACAAAACAAAACAGTAACAGTAAAGTTAGCCCAATTTTTTTGCATAATGTGAAAGAGGAGGGTACGCCGAGTAAATAGATACCCAACATGTCATGCTTCAAAATTGCACGCGCTCGTGGAATGGCGCCAAACTTTGGTATTTAAAAATCCCCATAGGCGACGCTTTAAAATTTTTTACTGGTTACATGTTTTGGGTTACAGAGGAGGTCTAGGGCTAGAATTATTGCTCTCGCTCTACGTTCGCGGCGATACCTCACATGTGTGGTTTGAACACCGTTTTCATATGTGGGCGGGACTTACGTATGCGTTCGCTTCTGTGTGCGAGCTCACGGGGACAGGGGCGCTTAAATATTTTTAGTTTTACACTTAAAAAAAAAAAAAATTGATGACTTTTATTCCTATTACAAGGAATGTAAACATCCCTTGTAATAGGAATATGGCACGATCGGATCTATTTACAGTGAAATATGGGGTCAATAAGACCCCATATCTCACCTCTAGGCTGGGAATAAAAAAAAAAAAAAAAAAACGATCCTGGCTTCCTAGCCAGATTGGCGCCGTTAATTTCAATAACGAGGCCGGGCGTGACGTCATAACATCGCGCCCGGCCTCCGAACGATCATAGAGACTCCGGGGACAATCTAGTCCGCCGGAAATCTCTATGATCACATGCTGGGGCCGGCGGATCCTGTGACCGACTCACCGATGGAAACGGTGAGTCGGTAGAAGCACCGGAGGGCGGCGGGAGGGGGGGGGGCGTCCCCTCCCGCCGCCCGTAAGAATGATCAAGCGGTGGAACAGCCGCTATGATCGTTCTTATGGTGTAGGGAATCGCAGGCTGAAAACGGCAATATCTGAATGATGTCTGTGGCCTCAGGCATCATTTAGATATAACCAGCGAAACCCCATGACGTCAATAGACGTATTGCGGGTCTCAAGTGGTTAAAAAGAAAGTGTGCATGTAAGACCGCTGCACAAATACGGTGTGACAGAAAGTATTGCAACGACTGCCATTTTATTCTCAAGGGTGTTAGAAAAAAAATATATATAATGTTGGGGGGTTGTAAGTAATTTTCGAGCAAAAAATTTTTTAACCTGTAAACAAGTTTGAAAAGTAGGTCCGGTCTTAAAGTGGTTAACACTCTCATTTGGTTCTTTATTGAAGGGAAGTAGGATGGGAGGTATCTATAGACAGAAGAAGAGTAGAACATGGTCTTGGTGAAGCCGTCTCCTCCTCTGCAGGTAATACACGGATCCTGATATGAAGAGAATGTCCAGAATGAAATGATATCATTGCACTGATTATTCATCATTTTCCTTTTCTTCACATACAGATGATGATTCTACTGACTGATATCTACAGAACGTTATTCCGGAATGATCTGAGCGGGGATCTGTCCTTCCTCTGATTCCTCCATTTTGGATTGGATTGTTATTCCTTAAAGTGTTACTAAACCCACAACAGTAAAATCAGTCTCTATATGCAGAATAGCATGCTTGTTATACACAGTGTGGAACTTAACCAGATGCTGACCGCCGGCCGTCAAATGACGGCCAGGCGGCGCAGCTATTGTGGTGGGAGGCCGTCATATGACGGCCTCCCGTTTAAACAGGGATGCGTGCGATCGTGCGCGCGCATCCCTGTTTCTTCGGTGGCGGCGTGTCACGGAGACACCGCTCGCCACCGAAGGGGGTGAACAGCCATTCGTTATGGCTGTTTACCACGTGATCGGCCGTGATGAAGTCACGGCCGATCACAGATGGTCACACCCCCTACGTGCACGGCGCATGCGCGCGATCGCGAGCGCGCTGCGCGTGCACGTCGGTGGCGGCGTGTTCCCCGGGAACACTGCTCGTCACCGACACTGGTAAACAGCCATTGGCTGGCTGTTTACCCACGTGATCGGCTGTGATCCTTTCACAGCCGATCACTAAAATGTAAACAAACCGCGGTAACGGGATGTTACCGGGTTCTCCTCCTCACACACCGATCATGTGTGAGGAGGAGATTGCGGTAACATCTCGTTACCGCATACAGTGTACACCAAACATACTGATTGCCCCCCCCCCCCCAATAAAGAGGACCTGTCACCACCCCTCATAGTACCTGTCAATCACAGTCCATCAGAGTACCTGTCACAGTCCATCAGAGTATTTGAGTACCTGTCCCAGCCCATCAGAGTACCCGAGTACCTGTCCCAGCCCATCAGAGTACCCGAGTACCTGTCCCAGCCCATCAGAGTACCCGAGTACCTGTCCCAGCCCATCAGAGTACCCGAGTACCTGTCCCAGCCCATCAGAGTACCCGAGTACCTGTCCCAGCCCATCAGAGTACCCGAGTACCTGTCCCAGCCCATCAGAGTACCCGAGTACCTGTCCCGGCTCATCTGAGTACCCGAGTACCTGTCCCGGCCCATCAGAGTACCCGAGTACCTGTCCCGGCCCATCAGAGTACCCGAGTACCTGTCCCGGCACATCAGAGTACCCGAGTACCTGTCCCGGCACATCAGAGTACCCGAGTACCTGTCACGGCACATCAGAGTACCCGAGTACCTGTCACGGCACATCAGAGTGCCCGAGTACCTGTCACGGCACATCAGAGTACCCGAGTACTTGTCACGGCACATCAGAGTACCCGAGTACCTGTCACGGCCCATCAGGGTACCCGAGTACCTGTCACGGCCCATCAGGGTACCCGAGTACCTGTCACGGCCCATCAGGGTACCCGAGTACCTGTCACGGCCCATCAGGGTACCCGAGTACCTGTCACGGCCCATCAGGGTACCCGAGTACCTGTCACGGCCCATTAGAGTACCGAGTACCTGTCACGGCCCATTAGAGTACCGAGTACCTGTCACAGTCCATTAGAGTACCGAGTACCTGTCACAGTCCATTAGAGTACCGAGTACCTGTCACAGTCCATTAGAGTACCGAGTACCTGTCACAGCCCATCTGAGTACCCGAGTACCTGTCACAGTTCATCTGAGTACCTGTCACCGCCCTTCAGAGTACCCAAATACCAGTCACCAAACCATCAGAGTACCTGTCACCAGGCCATCAGAGTACCCGAGTACCTGTCACCAGGCCATCAGAGTACCCGAGTACCTGTCACCAGGCCATCAGAGTACCCGAGTACCTGTCACCAGGCCATCAGAGTACCCGAGTACCTGTCACCAGGCCATCAGAGTACTCGAGTACCTGTCACCAGGCAATCAGAGTACCCGAGTACCTGTCACCAGGCAATCAGAGTACCCGAGTACCTGTTCCAGTCCATCTGAGTACCCGAGTACCTGTCACAGTCCACCTGAGTACCCGAGTACCTATCTCCAGCCCATCAGAGTACCCGAGTACCTATTTGCAGCCCATGTCTCATAGAATATACGTTGGGGTGTTTACTTTCCAAAATGGGGTCATTTTGTGAGTAATTTCACTGTCCTGGTGGTCCAGGACCTTCAAAAGTGTGATGGGTAGGAATGAAATAAGATGTGTCATTTATGCTCCTAGAACGCCTGAACGTACTACTTCAATGGTTGGCCCATCTATGTGGCCAGGCTGTGTAAAAGTCCTACACATGTGGTATCGCCATACTCGGGAGGAGTAGCAGAATGTGTTTTGGGGTGTAATTTTTGCTATATACATGTTATGTGTTAGAAATATCTTATAAATTGACAATTTTGTGTAAAAAAATTTTTTTTCACATATTCCAAAAACTTCTGGAAAAAAATTAACCATTCAAAAGACTCATTATGCCTCACAGATTATACGTTGGGGTGTTAGCTTTCCAAAATGGGGTGATTTTATGGGCAATTCCATTGTCCTGGTACTCCAGGGCCTTCAAAAGTGTAATAGGTGGTTGAGATGCGTCATTTTTGCTCGTAGAACGTCTGAAGGTACTACATCAATGTTGGTGCTCTGTATGTGGCCAGGCTGTGTAAAAGTCTCACACATGTGGTATCGCCGTACTCGGGAAGAGTAGCAGAATGTATTTTGGGGGGTAATTTGTTGTATACATATGCTGTGTGTGAGAAATAACCTGATAATATGACAATTTAGTAAAAAAAATAAAAAAAAATAAAAAATCTTCATTTTGCAAAGAATTGTGGTAAAAAATTACAACTTAAAAAAACTCACCATGCTACTTACTTAATACCTTGGGATGTCTACTTTGTAAAAAGGGGTCATTTGGGGGGTATTTGTACTTTTCTGACTTGTTAGTGTCTCAAGAAATGAGATACACCTGATGTACTGAAGGCCTGATCAGAAGTGATGAATTTTCAGTGATTGGCACCATAGATTGTAGACTCTATAACTTTCACAAAGACCAAATAATATATACTAATGTGGGTTATTTTTACCAAAGATATGTAGCAGTATAAATTTTGGCCAAAATTTATGAAGAAAAATTACTAATTAGCAAAAATTTATGACAGAAACGAAGAAAAAGGCATTTTTTTCACAAAATTTACGTTTTATTTTATTTATAGCACAAAAAATAAAAAACCCACTAGTGATTAAATACCACTAAAAGAAAGCTCTATTTGTGTGGAAAAAAGGACGCAAGTTTCATATGGATACTGTGTTGGATGACTGAGTAATTGTCATTCAAAGTGTGAGAGCGCTGAAAGCTGAAAATTGGTCTGGTCAGGAAGGGGGTGTAACTGCACTGTACTGAGGTGGTTAAGCATTGTGTAAAAAGGCTAATTTTTTATTTTTTTTATCAGATCATTCTTTATTATTACTTTTTCAAACAATATATAAAAACAACACAAATAGCAAACAACATACACCCAACATACCCAGGCACGAAATAAGATGGGGTGGACAAAAAAAAAACAAGAAAACCCTCATAAAAGTGCTCCCTCCCCCCTCACCCGTCACATTATATATCCAAAATGTCCATCCCAATTCCCTATACATCTGGGGCATTGGGCTGTATCTCTACGTTTCCATAAAAAAAAAATGTCTCTGGTGTATAATGAGCCCTGTGTAATATGTATATTTGAGTTACCGTATATACTCGAGTATAGGCCGACCCGAATATAAGCCGAGGCCCCCAATTTACCCCCAAAAAAACTGGCAAACTTATTGACTCGTGTATAAGCCGAGGGTGAGACATGCCTGTCCATCCCTGTGTGTGTGTCCGTCCATCCCTGTGTGTCCGTCCATCCCTGTGTGTCCGTCCATCCCTGTGTGTCCGTCCATCCATCCCTGTGTGTGTGTGTGTCCATCCATCCATCCATCCCTGTGTGTGTGTGTCTCCATCCATCCATCCATCCATCCCTGTGTGTGTGTGTCTCCATCCATCCATCCATCCATCCCTGTGTGTGTGTGTCTCCATCCATCCATCCATCCATCCCTGTGTGTGTGTGTCTCCATCCATCCATCCATCCCTGTGTGTGTGTGTATCCATCCATCCCTGTGTGTGTGTGTGTCTCCATCCATCCATCCATCCATCCGTGTGTGTGTGTCTCCATCCGTGTGTGTGTGTGTGTGTGTGTGTGTGTGTGTGTGTGTCCAGCCTACCTGTGTCCCGAGCCTTTGTCCCGAGCCTCCGTCCCGTGTCGTGCCTTGCCGTCGTGCCTTGCCTTCGTCCCGTCCCGTCCCGTCCCGTCCCGTGCCGTGCCGTGCCGTGCCTTGCCTTGCCTCCGTCCCGTGCCCTCTTCGTCGGCGGCCATTGTAAAATTCAAAAGCCGCGCCTCCTCCTTCGCCTGTGATAGGCGGAACACTGAATTTCCCAGCAGCCTGTGTTCCTCCTATCACGGACGTCGTATCATCCTCGTCCGTAGTACGAGGATGAGACGACGCCCGTGATAGGCGGAACACAGGCTGCTGGGAAATTCAGTGTTCTGCCTATCACAGGCGAAGGCGGAGCCGGAGGCGCGGCTTTTGAATCATAGAATGGCCGCTGTCTGTCTGCTCGACACGCTGATCGAGCGGGCAGACAGCGATGACTCGAGTATAAGCCGAGGGGGGCACTTTCAGCCTCAAAAAAGAGGCTGAAAATCTCGGCTTATACTCGAGTATATACGGTAAATTTTGTGTTGGGTATAGAGATGACAGGGATGTTGCCGACCGTGCCGATGCCCATTGTTCATCTGAGATTGGAAGCGCTCCATCCCCCTCTCTCCACTCTCCCGCCACATTATATATCCAAAATGTCCGTCCCTCTTCTCCATATCTTTTCAAAGTTCCCTGGGCAGCCTCTGTGTAAAAATATATACTTTTCCTTAACTAATGTTCTCCTTATTTGTATCTTCCATTCCGTTATTGTAGGTGGGCTTGATGATGTCCACCTTTGTGTTATGAGCTTACGCACCTCAAATAAGATCCTAGTTAATGATATCCTGTCTTCCCCCACCGGATACCCCATTCGTCTAGGATACCCAAGAGGCAGCTTCCCGGTTCAGGAGACATCCTGGTCCCAAAAGCGCTATTAATCATTGATATCACTTTGTTCCAATAGCGGTGGAGCTTGAGGCATCTCCATAAAATATGGATTAAGTCCGCCGGCCTCCCTTTACATCAGGGGCATTGGGCTGTATCTCTACGTTTCCATTTAAATAATTTCTCTGGTGTATAATGAGCCCTGTGTAATATGTATATTTGTGTTAAATTTTGTGTTGGGGGTAGAGATGACAGGGATGTTGCCGACCGTGCCGATGCCCATTGTTCATCTGAGATTGGAAGCGCTCCATCCCCCTCTCTCCACTCTCCCGCCACATTATATATCCAAAATGTCCGTCCCTCTTCTCCATATCTTTTCAAAGTTCCCTGGGCAGCCTCTGTGTAAAAATATATACTTTTCCTTAACTAATGTTCTCCTTATTTGTATCTTCCATTCCGTTATTGTAGGTGGGCTTGATGATGTCCACCTTTGTGTTATGAGCTTACGCACCTCAAATAAGATCCTAGTTAATGATATCCTGTCTTCCCCCACCGGATACCCCATTCGTCTAGGATACCCAAGAGGCAGCTTCCCGGTTCAGGAGACATCCTGGTCCCAAAAGCGCTATTAATCATTGATATCACTTTTTTCCAATAGCGGTGGAGCTTGAGGCATCTCCATAAAATATGGATTAAGTCCGCCGGCCTCCCTTTACATCTGGGGCATTGGGCTGTATCTCTACGTTTCCATTTAAATAATTTCTCTGGTGTATAATGAGCCCTGTGTAATATGTATATTTGTGTTAAATTTTGTGTTGGGGGTAGAGATGACAGGGATGTTGCCTACAGTGCCGATTGCCAATCGTTCATCTGACATTGGCCCTATATCACATGACCGCGCTGCTCTTGCTGGTATATCCTTTAAATTTATCATGTAGTATATTACAGATTTGTGAAATCAGACCCTTTTTTTTTTTGTCTTTTCCAACAAGGACATTACCTCTGAATTATTACATTTAAATTCCGCCTGTGCTTGTAATGCGTGCTTAAACTAGGAAAAAATCTTTTGTTTTGGATATTATATTAATTTCTTAGTTCAATAAAGGTCTTTATCACTTCATCCTGGAATACCTGTGTCATATATCTTAGTCCCTTGAGGCTTCCATATCTCAAACCCTTCCAGTTCCATCAGTTCCGCATAGCTGCTATTATTCCATATAGGGGTAAATGCCGTATAACCTTTCATTTCCATCATTTTTTTTCCATTTCCAGCCATACTTTGTCAAACAATTCTCCCGTAATAAAGCCTTTGTTAGACCGTTGGCTTCTCATCTCCAATAAAGAGATCAATGGGTAATCGGGATATACTGGTAATAGCAGGCTCTGCATAGAACCAGATTTTTTGTTTCTTTTTAATTCTTTGTTAATTATTTTAATTATTTTTCCTTATACTTCATGGACATTACTGACTGTAACAGCCAATTGTGGTCATTAATACTATTTACACTCTATGTTCATTCCCATTCAACACTATACGAGTTTGTTTACTAGTCATATTCAGAGTGCGCCGTATTATATTTTGTTTTCTATGTCTGCATAGAATCAGAGTCGGCCATTACTGTCCATCCAAAAAAGTGTTGTATTTGCGAAGCTAAAATATAGCTTTTTTGGATGGGGAATCGCCAATCCACCTGCTCCTTTATTTGACATTAATGTTGTCAACTTTATGGGTGGTGGTTTTTTTCTTCCAAATAAGCCCTCTAAAGAGTGATTCTATTTTTCTAAACCAAAATGTTGTGATCCATACGGGAGAATTATTAAACACATAAAGCAACTGTGGGGACCAAATCATTTCAGCAAGGTTCTCCCTGCCTATCATCACTGTGAGTGGTCATTTACACCAACTTCGGCATTTATCCTTACATTTTACCAATAAAGGTTTACAATTCAGTTTAATATAATCTTTTGCATTTTGTGAAATCCCAATCCCCAGGGATCTCACTACACACTTAATTTGAATTTGAGACGTGTGATTTAGTAAAGGGACTTTTCATTTGTCTAATGGTAGTAGTTCAGATTTATCCCAATTAATCTGGTATCCCGAGATTCGCCAAAATATGGAGATAAGGCTCATAAGTTTTGTTAATGACTTTGTGGTATCCCCCAGAAAAATAAGGGCATCATCTGCATAGAGAGCTACTTTGTCCTCTCTTCCTGCTCGTCGAAACCCGACTATTTTCACTGATTGCAAGGGCAAGAGGTTCCAATGCTATTGCAAACAATAGTGGAGACAGAGGGCATCCCAGCCTAGTCCCTCTAGACAGATTGAAGGGTCTGGATAGTGTATTGTTAATTCTCACCCTTGCTTTTGGTTCCCTATATAACATTTTGACCCATTTTATCCCGGGCCTATACCAAAAGCCTCCTATAGGTATTCCCATTCCACCATATCAAAGGCTTTTTGGGCATCCAGGCACAATATTGCTCTGAATCCCGTATTTTCAATAGGGAGCGGCATGTTTAAAAAAAAAAAAAAGTATATGTATATTAGTTGAAGCTGCTCTAGTTGGAATAAAACCTGTTTGGTCCTCATGAGTCAAGGTGTTAACCGCTTCCCACCCGGCGCACGCTGATGTACGTCAGCAGAATGACACGGACAGGCAAATGGGCATACAGGTATGTCCCTTTAAATTTTCCACCATGCCATCGCGTGTGCATGCCAGTCGGGACCTCCATGGGTCCGATCACGGGTCCCGTGGACTTGATCGCCGTGGGGATACCTGCGATGGTTCCACGGGGAGGAAGAACGGGGAGATGCTAAAGTAAACAAGCATCTCCCCTTTCTGCCTAACAACAGTGTCACTGATCTCTGCTCCCTGTGATTGGAGCAGAGATCAGTGACGTGTCACATGCAGCCACGCCCCCCCCCACAGTTAGCAACACACCCCTAGGACACACTTAAACCCTACAGCGCCACCTAGTGGTTAACCACTTCACTGCCAGTGTCATTTACACAGGAATCGGTGCATTTGTATAGCACTGATTGCTGTATAAATGACAATGGTCCCAAAAATGTATCAAAAATGTCCGATGCGTCCGCCATAATGTCGCAATGATAATAAAAATGGCTGATCGCCGCCATTACTAGTAAAAAAAAAAAATTTATTCAAAATGCCATAAAACTATCCCCTATTTTGTAAATGCTATAATTTTTGCGCAAACAATCAATAATCGCTTATTGCAATTTTATTTTTAACCAAAAATATGTAGAAGAATACATATCGGCCTAAACTGAGGAAAAAAACAATTTTTATACATTTTTAGGGGATATTTATTGTAGCAAAAAGTAAAAAAATAATGCGTTTTTTTTTCAAAATTGATGCTCTTTTTTTGTTTATAGCGCAAAAAATAAAAACCACAAAGGTGATCAAATACCGCCAAAAGAAAGCTCTATCTGTGGGAACAAAACAGCGTCAATTTAGTTTGGGAGCCACGTCGCAGGATAGCCAGTTAAAGCGATGTAGTGCCGAATTGCAAAAAACGCTCTGGTCTTTGGCCAGCAAAATGGTCTGTGCTGAAAGTGGTTAATATAGAATGATAATCTGTTTGCAAGAACCCCCGGCCAATATCTTAACATCTGAGGAGGGAGAATCGGGTGATAAGACTCAGGCAGCATCGGGTCCTTACACTGTTTTGGAATTACTATAATTATCGTTTCCTGCATTGACTCAGGGAGTCTCTGTTTCTGAAAGGCGTCATTTAGTACTTCTAATGCCGCGTCCACACGGTCGGAATTTCCGACAACAAATGTTTGATGTGAGCTTGTGTAGGCTCCATCGGACATTTTCTGTCGGAATTTCTGACAACAAAATGTTTGAAAGCTGGTTCTGAAATTTTACGACAACAAAACTTGTCGGAAATTCCGATCATGTGTACACAATTCCGACGCACAAAGTTCCACGCAAGCAGAAGAGCCGCACTGGCTATTGAACTTCATTTTTCTCAGCTAGTCGTATGTGTTGTACGTCACCGCGTTCTTGACGTTTGGAATTTCCGACAACATTTGTGTGACCGTGTGTATGCAAGACAAGTTTGAGCCAACATCCGTCAGAAAAAAAATCCACGTTTTTTTTGTCGGAATGTCCGATTGTATTATAGTTCTGGCAATAGAATCTTACCAAATAAATATTTTACCTCTTTTTTTCCCCTCTTCCTTTTTCTCTTCCTTTGGTTTATACCATTCCGGGTACCCCCTTTAGAGGGGAAGATGTGGCCTTGAGGGTAAACATAATATTATAATGTATAGATTTATGTGTAGCACTAACCCCCCGAAGGAGCTGCTGGTTATTTTTGGGCTTACCGTTACCTTCTGCTTTCCTTGTTGCACGTCTAGGGGGTGTCCCGTGATAGATGGCCCAGTAACTTGAGGCTGACAAAAGATCAACTTGAATGGATTTTTTTTGCAAAACTCAGTCAATTGAACAGTCTTTCAACTTGGGATCAGAGGGTTGGGAAGGAAGTTCAGGTTCTCTTAGTGCCAAAGTCAAAAAACGTTAAAGAATTTGCTTACTTTGACTGCATCCAGAGAATAGCCATTTGCAGCTGGATGATCACCCAGGTTGGACAGTCCTTCTCTCACAAGGCCTAGCAGCCAACAAGGTGCTTACTCAGGAACAAAGTCTTTGCCGCAGACGTTGTTGTAGAACATGTAGGGAAACTAAACTTAAAACACTTGTAGGATACCTGGATCTTTCAGCCAGCTTGGCGATATCCACAAGACCGGATTCTCTTGGTTACTTCAGCCCTTCCAGGCTCTTGTTAAGAAAACCAATCGGTACGTGGTGTTCTTCTAAAGAGTCCTCCCCTTTAATGCTTGAAGTACACGGGGTCTCTCCCGAACCAGAGACGGCACCCCACCACCTCAGAATCCCCCTTTAGTTTCCTTGCCTCGGGCTAGCCAGCCCCGAGACATTAAAGTTGGGTGGATCCGCACCCCAGGCCATAGCCTTCCTGGGGGCTGGTCAGGAGGACCAGGACCATGTAGGCAGCACATCATAATGGACCGGAACCCCGAACCATGTGACGTCTGCATCTTAAATACCCTCTCCCAGAAAGCACAGCAAGAACGCCACTCCCACTGGGCAGGCTCCGAGAAAGAGTAACGTAAGCACCTAACCAGACCATAGTTCCACGCCTACCACAAGAGACAGTGCCCCCCTGTGGCCAGACTGAACATCTCACAGTCCAGTCAGACTGATGCAGAGGTCCAAATTAGACAATTATACCCAAACCAAACTACAGTTTAGGCAAAGTTTAACTTTGAAAAACGCATAGCACGTGCTCTTCAGGAGCCACCGCTTCATATGTATATATATGTATGTATATATATATATATATATATATATATATATATATATATATATATATATGATTGGCATATTTGAGCCTTCTTAATATCATTGTTACTGTGAAAGTGCCACATGTACCACTTTATTTTTTCTCTCTTTTTCTGATCAATAAAAATGTATTAACTCCAAAAAAAAAAAGTTAATCTTTGGTAACAATTTAGACATTACACCCAAAACATGAGACAAAAACAGAGCAGCCATGCGGGGATCTGACCACATGGGGGCTCATTCATTCATAGAGTCGTGTATTGCCACATTCATTTTATATAATTATTTGAGAAAGACAGATCTTTTCCTTGGTGGTTTTTAAAGTAGCATTGAGTTTTTATTTTTCAGTATATAAATAAAAAAAGAGAAAATATAAAAAAAAAAAACAATGTTCCCATTACTTTCTATTGTTAATTTAACTACTTCCAGACCACCACACGCCGATATACGTCCTAACTATGTTATGGCAGCAGCTAGTTGGCACAGATAAGGCAGTACTGATGGGCACAGATAAGGCGGCACTGATGGGCAAAGATGGGCACAGATAAGATGGCACGGATGGGTGGCACTAAGGGGCACTGATAGGTACCACTGTGAGATGGGACTGATGGGCACTGATAGGTGGCTCTGATAGGTGGGACTGCTGGGCACTGATGGGCGGCACTGATGGGCACTGGTAGATGACACTGATGGGCACGGATATGTGGCACTGGGGTGCAGCACCGTTGTTGAGGCAGATTGTGGGCACTGATGTGTGGCACTGTGGGCACTGATGTGTGGCACTGTGGGCACTGCTGGGTGGCACTATGGGCACTGATGGGTGGCACTGACGGGGGGCACTTATTTATTCCTGAGGTGGCACTGGCAGGGGGCAGGTGGGCACTGGTCAATAGACGTAGTCCTGGGCAAAGGAGGTCCGCGCTGTAGCCGTCATTCTGCTATAGCGCGGATCTCTAGTGGTTAACAAGTTCAACAAATGACTTGTCACACCCGGGATGAGAAAACTTCCAGTTACTCCCACAGATACATTCTGATACTTCTCCTGAGTATGAGGTAGACGTCTGCAATTTGTTTCGGTCTGAATCTAAATTTGGACAAATTTTGGTTATTCAGAGAATTGGGTGTAAAAACATCATGGGGTCCCCCCCTTTTCTATACCAGGCCCTGGTGTGGATTTTAATGGGAACTCTGTACTTGTTTTCCCTATTTTTAATGCTGGAATGCTCTGCACGTTCCTGTGCGATTCCCATGCGGTTCAGTGCGGTGTATTTTGAGTACATTTTTTATGAATAGGCTGGATCGCACTGGACCACACCAAAAGTAGTGCACCCTACAGATCCCCGTTATGGCGCTCTGAGGAGCGATCGCAGGTGGTCGGTGTATACTCCCCCTCCTCCCAGTTAGAAACATGTGCATTGGCTCCAGCATAGCGCTACGGTGTGCGCACGGGCGTGCCCCCTATAGCTTCTTAAAGCGGCCAACGTACAATGATGGCTATTCACGCTGCTGTGCTGACCTGCTGCAGTACTACTTGCTGACCAGCCGCCACAGTTGTACGGCAGCAGGTTGGCACAGCGGCGTGAATAGCCATCATTGTACGTGGGCAGCTTTAAGAAGCTATAGGGGGCACACCCATGCGCACCCGCGCCGCTATGCTAGAGCCAATGCACATGTTTCTAACTGGGAGGAGGGGGAGTGTACACCGACCACCTGCGATCGCCCCTCAGAGCGCCATAACAGGGATCTGTAGGGTATTGCATAGTATGGGCATTGAGCTCTGTGGGTTGGATCTGTAGTGCCCACAGCGCTGCAAACGATCTCTCCCTCTCTCCTCTCGCACTGTACTGATCGGTACAGAGTGAGGAGGGAGGAACCGGCGTCATGACATGATGGCGTTTTTTTTTTACAAGTGATGCTGCGTCATTTGATGGAGTGATCATGTGGTAAACGGCCACTATCAGCGGCCATTTACTGTGATCCGTGATACACCGGGTCCCCGGCAATCACAGATGTTCCCGGGTGCACGCCCCAGGGGGCTCATGGGAGTACGATTCTGTGAGGATGTCCCACAGACGTCCACCCAGAATAAGCCGGCCGCGCTGTAGCTGTCTTTCAGCTATGGCCCGGTCGGCATGTGGTTAAAAAGGTGGGGTATGCATGGACAGGGCAAAGGGGGTGGAGCCAAGGGGGTGGAAAAATTAGGTTTCGCCTAGGCCCTAGGGTATCAAAAATCCTTGCCCCAGCCCTTTTTGGGGGGTTAACTTAACATTGACATCTGCTGCAGATCACAACTGCAGTGTATCAAGTGTGTGATTCTGGAAACACCGGCTTCCTGCACCGCATTGTGGTGTGAAGGAGCCCTCAGGCTTTCAAGGGGCATAAATGACCCATCGGATGTCCTGATCTCTGTAGAGGGTCTGGCAGGGAGCCTGGAAAAGTCCTGTTCAGGATTTACACATCTCCCAGGCTCCTTTTTTTTATCCCTCTTTTTTGTTTTTTAGTTTGACTAATTTTTAGTTGTGGAGGTTCCCCGTCTATTGAGACAAATTGGTTTAAACTGTGATTTGGACTTTGTAGCTTTGGTAAGAGCTCCATCTTTTAGAAATTCGCTCCTTTCTTCCCCCTTTCCAAAGAAAAAGAAAGGAAAGTGGTCAGCGGGGCTTTAAATGAGGTCAATCACTATATAAAGTAAAGATGTAGGATATATAATCTTCCCCCTTCCCAGCCCTCTGATCCTCTGTACACTCCGGGTTTTGCTCTCTCCCTTTTGGGCAGGTTAGGGTCACCTGGGACACCCGGGCAGAGCTCGGTAGTCTGGGGAGCAGACAGGAGGGATCTGCTGGAGCTGAGGTTGGTGATCCCGGGAAGAGTTTGTATTGTGAAGATGACAAGTGTTAGGACTGTGCAGCTGGTGAACTAGGACTGCTATTGGGTAGTTAGTGATGGGACACGGCTAGGGGTTTGGTTGGAAGGTTGGAACTGGTTATATCTGGAGATCTGTACACCATCTGTATATATAACCTGGAAATATCTCCAATAGATGGACCTCTGCTGGTCAGGAGATGGTGGGACTGGTTATATCTGGAGATCTGTACACCATCTGTATATATAACCTGGAAATATCTCCAATAGATGGACCTCTGCTGGTCAGGAGATGGTGGAACTGGTTATATCTGGAGATCTGTACACCATCTGTATATATAACCTGGAAATATCTCCAATAGATGGACCACTGCTGGTCAGGAGATTACTGGACTGTTTTGTTTTATTTAAATTTGAATGGTGGGTGGTAGTGGTGGTGGGGAGGATGGTAGTGCTGATGGTGGAGGGGAGGACGGTAGTGGTGGTGGTGGGGAGGATGGTGGATGGTGGTGGAGATTTAGTGGCAATATAACGTGCTTGATATGTAAATAATACATCGTATTGAGGTCTACGCTTCAGACCAACAAGAGGGACAACTGAGAAGGAGATGGGAACAGAGGGATTTGGTTCCATAGAAGGACAATCCCTCCAAATAAAGGACAGTTGGGAACTTTCCATAATGTGTATGTCCAGCCAAAACTAATTTTTCCTAGTTCTGGATGGAGTTAGAGTTGCCACCTCCATCCCTTTAAACCTGAACACATATGAAGTACACGGGTTCTGAGGCTAACTAAATTTAGATAAGGCACCAAGTGAGTTTAATTACCACCTTAATCAGCCACAGAACCCGTGTAATTAAAGTGTTTGGTTTCTAAAGGGATGAGGTGGCAACCCTAGATGGAGTGGGGAAGGATTACATCCCCTGTCACATTTTACTGATATCTGGGACCCTATTGGAGGTTTCCTCTCACTTCCTGTCTTGGTGACAACATTTTTCCATACAGGAAGTGAGAGGAACTCTTTGGCAGCAACACAGACAGAAAATAGTTTTTTTCTATAACGGTGTTATAAACTATGTCCCTGTTGGATGTTTTACTTCACTTCCTGTTGGAGAACCTGTTGTCAGTAGGACAGGAAGTGAGGGGAAATCTTTTTAAGGCCTCATGTACACTGCTGCTGGTAAACGGGCATTTAGAAGCAGTTGGGAGTTTTTTCCAACTGTTCCTGAACTCTCCTGTTATCTAACCCTGTTTCCCTGAAAATAAGACCTAGCGTGATTGTCGGTGATGGCTGCAATATAAGCCCTACCCCCCAAATAAGCCCTAGTTAATGTCTTTGTAGGTCTTATTTTCGGGGAAACAGGGTGGGGTTTATATTGCAGCCATCACCGACAATGAATGAATGATCTGTATAGCGCTACAATTGCGAACTGAATCGCCTCAAGGCGCTTGATCCGTCCTGTGCTTCATGTTCTTTAGAAGAGGTAGGTCTTTTGTGTTTTTGTGTTTTTTTTTTTTTTTTTTGAAGGCCGGGTGATTTTCTTCCATGCGGAGGCCCGATGGTTTTCTTCCATGCGGATGTTAGTGGGTAGAGCGTTCCATAGCCGTGGTCCTTGGACTGCGAATCTTCGATCTCCCTTTGATTTGTAGCGGGATTTGGGGATGAGGAGGAGGTTTTGGTTAGTTGATCGGAGGTTGTGATTAGGTGTGTAATGTTTTATTTTGTCGCATAGGTATTGAGGGGCGTTTCCTTGTGTGCATTTGTATACTCACGCTAGGTCTTATTTTTGGGCAAACCGGGGTATCCATAGATGTACACAGGGGCGTTTGTCATTTCTAGGCATTTGTTGCGTTTAGAGGCTTTTCTTTTGGAACCCCAGAAAATATGTTCAGAAGCTGAGTTTAGAGGCATTTCAAACGCAACTACCCACATTTAGGCGCGTCTTCATATAGTAGCGTTTTTAAAGGGAAACCTTTTTATTTATTTATTACTTTTGAGCCTGGAAAATTCTAAAAACGCACCAAAAACTCAATTATCACTGTAGGCAAGCTTGATATACCATGTGATGTTCCCCTCATCAGCCAATTATGCTCTACAATACACAACTTGCATTACTTGACGCCCAAGTTGAATAGGAATTTCACTCACCTGTCAACCATTGAGAATTTAACCTGATGACCCCCCACATTGAGCTTGAGACCCCAATGTTTGGCTGTTTGCATTTCTATGAGGAAGTTCACGGCTCACAGGTAATTACCTCTCCTAGGTTCAGCTGTCTCCACAATCAAGCCGGGTGCAGGCTCTGTTTACAACAGGAGTGATAGGAAAAAATAAATCGCTGGATAGCCGCATTCCAAAAAAATCATCTTTAATTGAATAAACATGGATATCAAAGCATCACAAATTGGTACAGACTAACTGTACAGCCGTTGAAGCGTTTCACACCAGGCGCAGTGCTTGGACATAGCTAGATGCTACATATATACCAGTGATGGCGAACCTTGGCACCCCAGATGTTTTGGAACTACATTTCCCATGATGCTCAACTACACTGCCGAGTGCATGAGCATCATGGGAAATGTAGTTCCAAAACATCTGGGGTGCCAAGGTTCACCATCACTGATAAATACAATTTAAGCTAATGGCCAAAACATGTGTACCATTAGTGGTCGAGTTCAAAATGCCTGTGAGCGTCTAAAATCTACATAATCACTACTGGAGAAACTATATATCAAAGCAAATAAAAATAGAAGAATTTTTACTACAAAGAAGACACCAAGTGCAACAAAACTTACCATAACCGTACACAATGATCCCATGTATAGTAAAATCAACATGGACCAGCATATGCGACAAGTAGGGATGAGCCGAACACCCCCCGGTTCGGTTCGCACCAGAACTTTGGAACGGACCCCGCGTTCGTTACGAACGTTAGAACCCCATTGAAGTCTATGGGACTCGAACGTTCGAAATGGAAAGTGCTAATTTTAACAGCTAATATGCAAGATACTGTCCTAAAAAGGGTTTGGGGACCTGGCTCCTGCCCCAGGGGACATGGGTCAATGCCTAAAATGTTTTTAAAAATGGCCGTTTTGGCGGGAGCACTGATTTTAATGACGATTAAAGTGAAAAAAAAAGTGAAATATTCCTTTAAATATGGTGCCTGGGGGGTGTCTGTAGTATGCCTGTGAAGTGCCACGTGTTTCCCATGTTTAGAACAGTCCCTGCACAAAATGACATTAAACGGAAATAACACCATTTAAAACTGCTTGCGGTTTTAATGTAATATCTGGTTCCTGCAATATGGTTGAAAATCATTCAGAAAAATGGCATGGGTAGCCCTCCCTGCCCATTACCAGCCTATTTGGGTCTTGTACGCATATTAAGGGGAACCCCGTACCCATATTAAAAAAAAGGAAATGCGTGTGGCCCCCAGGCCCTATATACTCAGAACAGCAGTATACAGGCGGTGCAAACAAGACAGGGACTGTGTAGGTTTGTTGTGTTAAGTTGAATCTGTTTGTAATTTTCAACCGGTACATTTTTAAAATGTAGCTCTAGTCCAAAAAACTATTTTTAAGCTTTTTGGAAAACATAGGGAAGGGTTATCACCCCTGTATAATTTGTTTTGTCGTCCATCCTTTTTCATCTCACTTGCTGTGGTCTACTTCCGTTTGCAAGTAGGAGATGTTTGTAAATTGGATGTTTGAAAGTAGGGGCCTGCCCTATATGCTCTGCAGAAATGGCGGAACAAGGTGTTGGTTTTGCCACAACATTGTAAGCCCTCAAAGTGACTCTTGGTGGGCGCTGGAGCGCCCTGCTGTGAACGATTATATCAAGAATTGTAATTACATGCCATTGTTGAACAGTGGTAGAAAAATTGACCTTTGGTGGTTGTGGAGCTGGTGCCACAACACTATAAGTCCTCACAGTTACTCTGGGTGGGCACAGGAAGGGGCCCTCCTGTGAAATATTATATCAAGAATTGTAATTACATGTCCGTCCCTGTTAAACAGGGGCAGAAAAATTGGGCCTTAGGCACTGGTGCTGGTGCCACCACACTCCAACCTCTGCCATATACTCTAGTTTTATTGCAGGAATTAGCCCTGCTGCAAAGCATTGCATCAAAAATTTTAATTAAACGCCCCTGTTAAACAGGGGCAGAAAAATTTAGCTGCTGGCATCACCCAGAACCAAAAATGTTCTTCCAACATATCAGCGGAGGAGGAAGAGGATAGACAATCAACATAACAGGACAGTCACTCAGCATCAGCATAAGCAGTCTTGAAGGGATGTGGTATTTCAAAAAAAATTATTCGGTTACATCAGCTTCAGGTGCTTGGTAGCTGTGGGTGATCCAAGACTGATTCATCTTGATGAAGGTCAGTCGATCAACTGATTCGGTGGACAGGCGCATCCTGTGATCGGTAACAAAGCCACCAGCAGCACTGAAGGTGCGCTCCGAAAGAACGCTGGATGCAGGACAGGCCAGTAGCTCAATTGCATACTGTGCAAGCTCTGGCCAGTGATCCATCCTCAAGACCCAGTAAGCCAGAGGATTTTCGGTGGGAAAGGTGTCCAAGTCTGACCTTGCCCCTAGGTATTCCTGCACCATGTAAATCAGACACTGGCGATGGGTTCTGGAACCGATCATACCTTGGGGCTGTGGACTAAAAAATTGTCTGAAAGCATCAGTCAGACAGCCACCTTCTCCACCGCTCCTTCTGACCGATGCCTCAGCAACACGTTGTCCAGGACCAGGAGTTTGTAACCTCCCAGTCTCTGGGAACGCATTGCACAGAGCTTTCTGCAAGGCCTCCCGGAGATGTCTCATCCTCTGTTCCCTCTGCGATGGCAAGATAAGGTCGGCAACCTTACCCTTGTACCGTGGATCAAGGAGAGTGGCCAGCCAGTAATGGTCCCTCTCCTTGATCCGAAGAATACGAGGATTCTTCCGCAGGCTTTGCAGGATCAGGGAGGCCATGCAGCGTAGGTTAGCTGAGGCATTCGGTTCGGAGTTCTGAGGACAGAGCACTGGAAGAGGCCATGGAGGAAGAAGAGGAGGGGGTGGAGGAGAGAGGTGTGTCACAACCAATAGTAGCATTTTGGAGGCGTGGTGGCGGAACAACCTCCAACACTACTGCACCTTGTCCTGCATCCTTCCCAGCAGCCAGAAGAGTGACCCAATGGGCCGTGAAAGACAGGTAACGTCCCTGTCCATGCCTGCTGGACCATGAGTCAGCGGTAATATGCACCTTACCACTGACCGCCCTGTCCAGCGAGGCAAGGACATTGCCTTCCACATGCCGGTAGAGAGCCGGAATCTCCTTCCGTGAGAAAAAGTGGCGTTTGGGGACCTGCCACTGAGGAACCGCACATTTGTACAAACTCACGGAAGGGGGCCGAGTCTACCAACTGAAAAGACAGCAGTTGAAGTGCTAGCAATTTAGCCAAGCTAGCATTCAACCGCTGGGCATGTGGATGGCTGGGAGTAAACTTCTTCCGCCGGTCCAGCAGCTGGGGCAGGGACATTTGCCTGCTATAATCGGATGTGGATGTACCACTAGCAGAGTTCCCGGAAGCACTTGGCTGTGACACACCTAATTCTACACCTTCATTCCTCTCAGAGCAGGTTTCAGAGAGGACTGAAGGTCTAGTGGGGTTGGAGATGCCAGCTGATGAGGAGCAAGGAGAGGTCCGCTTTGTTCTTTGGTGTGGGTCTTTGAGGTACGCTTGCCAACGAGCTGCATGGCAGGTCAACATATGTCTGGTCAAGCATGTGGTGCCCAAGCGGCTGATGTTTTGGCCACGTGAGATACGCTTGAGACATACGTTGCAAATAGCAGCGGTGCGATCTGATGCACTCGTCTCAAAAAAGCCCACACCAAAGAACTTTTAGAATAACGCGCAGAGGAAGCGCTCTGCGCAGGCGGAGCTCTGCGGTGTGATTCAGTCGGTGTGCTGCCCCTAAGCTGGCCCCCGGAGGGCATCCTGCCTCGTTGGACATGTGCCTCCTCCTTCTCCTCCCTCCTTCCAGGCACCCACGTGGAGTCAGTGCTCTCATCATCCCCTCCCTCTTCATCGCTGTAGCAAACCTGGCAGTATGCTGCAGCTTGTGGAACATGACTGCCAGATTGCTGTCCTTCTTCTTGAGCATCCCCTCTCTCTGCGCTCACGCTACTGCCTTCCTCTAGCTGAGTGTCATCATCAGAGCCCACCAAACACTGGGCATCCTCCTGGAGCATGTACCCAACACTGTGCTCAAAGAGTTCAGGAGACTCCTCAAGAGGACGTGGTGGGTCTAGGGAAGGAGTCACTGATGATGACATTGAGAGGAGGGAAGACGATGTGTTGGCAGCTGCTTTGCTACTACCCTGAGACTGGGTGAGAGAGGATGAGGAGGATGAAGAGGGCTTGGTCATCCACTCTACCAAGTCGTTGGCATGTTGCGGTTCAACATGTCCAGCTGCAGAAAAGGACAAGCATGTCCCATGGCCACGTGCTGATGACAATGCACTGCGTCCACGACCAGCACTGTTGTCTCTAGACACAGAGCCTGCTTGTCCTCTTTTATCGGCTCGCGCCTGTCTGCCTCTCCTTGCTGGCCTTCCAGACATGGTAATGGCCTGAAGGGAGTTGGGTAAAACAGTAGTTGGGTAGTTTATATTGTGCTGGAGGCACACAACACCCACTAACTCCTGCGGATGCCTTTTTTATAGAACAGCAGAGATAAAGGGGTATATACAGATGTATACTGTGCTGTGCTGGAAGCACACACAACTTCCAATAACTCCTGCAGATGACAATTGGGCCCAAATAGAGAACAGCTATGTAGGTGGATTATAGCGGTATGTACTGGGTACAGAGCACGCAGACAGCACGCACTATCTCCTGCCACTACTGACAGCTCTATTATTAAAGCTAGATCACTAGCTATATAGGTGAGGTGAATATAGTGGTGTATACTGCGGTCAGGGCACAGACAATAACCACTACACAAGAGCAAGATAGGAAATCAGCCAAAAACGATTGGTGTGTAACTGTGTTGAAGGTACACAGAACACCCACTGCTTCAGATGCCAACACACTACACGAGGCCGCCTCAATGGCGGCCTTATATAGTGTGGGGCGTGCACTACACAGCCTGAGCTATGATTGGCCACAGGCAGGATGCCTGTGGCCAATCATGGCTCTCCTCGCTGCTGGCGCTGCGATTGGCCAAGCATGCGGGGTCACAGTGCATGCTTGGCCAATCATCAGCCAGCAATGCACTGCGCCATCGCAGTGCATTGTGCGCCACACGAATTTTGCCGCGAACGGCCCAAACGTTCGGAATTCGCCGAACGGCCAATGTTCGAGTCGAACGTACGTTCGACTCGAACACGAAGCTCATCCCTAGCGACAAGGAAGGTGACCAAAACGTCTGTCACCCGAGCATAATAACAGATGCATGATACACAATGATTTTGATCTGCTACAACATTAAGGCTCTATTAAGGCTCTGTTTCCACCACTGCGAGTTGTAATGCGACTTGACACATTTGAAGTCGCATGACAGGTCAAAACCCATATATTTCAATGGTGCTAGTTCTAATTGGTGCAACTCCAAAAAAGATTTTTGCACTACATTGTTCTGAGTTCAGTGCGACTTGTTTTCGCCAGTCACATGACATTGCATCAAAAAATGACATTACACCCCTGCGCGCCCATAAAACTATTGAGCATGGTGACCAATAGCTGAAAGTTAAAGATACATTCCACAATGCCACCTAGACTTACGTATTGGAGTTCACATGTCAGAGAGGGGGCTATCGTTACGCCCCCTAGGAGGCCACGGTGGAGACCGAAGAGACCCTCCCTTCTATATTTCCCCTTTCTCACCTTTCCTTATCTCCCCTCTCTCTTCTCTCTTTAGCTCCTCTTTTCCTTATCCCTCCCCCCCTCTTTTTTTTTTTTTTTTTTTTTCTTCCAAACCCCCATACCCTTACCTGTCCATCCCCATCCTACCCCCCCTCCCTTTTATCTACCCTTTTCCCCGTACGACCCTGACGGACTTGGTTCTTCTAGACCCTCAACACTTGCCAGTTCCTAAGGAACACCACATACTCTTTACCCGCTTCCCTGCTCCGGACGCCAGGGTAACACTTCCTCACGAGTAGACGACTACTTGCATGCTTATGGAAATCCCAGACACCACAGACTCGAGCTAATACTCTTCTAATTCCCCACGATGGACTCCTGAGGAGTCCCCTCTTAGATATCAATATGTTTCACTTTGTTCAGAGGTTTTACAATGCCAGGGATCTTCTCTATACACTACCTGTACCGTCATGAAGAACGATATTCATGAATATACTTAGAGTATGTTATTTCTTTGTCAAAAGATCTGAAAATACCTTGTTCGACTGTGCCCACATTCTGTTCGCAACATGTATTGTTATCCTCTACTTCTTTTTGAAAATAAAAATTTATTTTATGGGAAAAAACAAAAACAAAAAAATGACATTACAAAGTCGCACTGTAAATGGTGTGACATTGGGGTTGCAATAGTGGAAACAGAAACCCAAGCTATCCCCCTCTTTAAATAGATTTATATAGAAATAATACTTGGTTAATGGGTATATCTATCTCTTTGACTGTTTGTTTGTGGCCACGTGCCTATGCCTGTGTATATACCGAAACATGTATATATCAGGAGTTATTATAAACATGACCAATGTTATTTTGTTGGTTGTGTGGTCTATCTTTGATAAATTAACAGGGAGGTTTTTATGGAATTAGGATGCATCAGTAGTCTGTAAGAATGTAACTGTATTTGATCATAATGTTATTAAATATCATCTACCGAATATTATTTCTATATAACTTCTACACCAGGCTCTGTACATCATATACTAGGCTCTACATTATACACCGGGCTCTGTACATCATATACCAGGCTCTACATTATACACTGGGCTCTGTACATCATATACCAGGCTCTAGATTATACACGGGGCTCTGTACATCATAATAATTACTAGCTGTGCACACATAGTCCCACAACATGGACGCTGACATAACAAAAGTATTAAGTGAATCTGGGATCGACAACGTCAAGCATTCTTTTATTTTATCTGTGAAATTTTGACAATTCAGGAGTGCATGAAGGCCATGGAGGAGAGGCAAGGTCAGGCCAGGCTATGAAGGGGGTGCAGGAGATGATCCGTGCCACAGTCAGGGCAGTGCAGTCCTATGCCAGTGTTGGAAGCACACACAACTGTGCTTGAGCCCCTCCCTCTGCCCGGTCTTTACCCCCACCTATGCAGGGCTCCACTGCGGTGGTCCGGAGGTGCCAGTCCGGTGCTGATCCTCAGCCATGATGCTGGCACTGCCTGCTGATTGACTTCTCCGCTGCTATCTCCCTCACTGACCCCAGCACCGCGATAGAGACTGAGCACTGACCCCAGCACCACGATAAAGACTGAGCACTGACCCCAGCACCACGATAGAGACTGAGCACTGAGCACTGACACCACACCAGCACCCAGATAGAGACTGAGCACTGACACCACACCAGCACTGTGATGGAGAGCACTGACAGCAGCACTGATACCAGCAACTCACTGCAGGACCCAAAAATATGACATCGCTCAACCTCTTCAAACAGGAAGGTATGGGCATATAGTAAGGAAGTGAGCCAAAAGTAGAAAAAAGGTCAGTGTGCTAGATTATATAAATAATTTATAGAGTTATGCATATACATGGTCTACTGGTCACATGTGTTGAATTCCTCTGAGATTTTTATAAACCTGAGGTAGTCAACACTGTTGTGAGCTAGGCGAGTGCGCTTATCGGTCACGATCCCCCCCTGCTGTGCTGAACATCCTTTCGGACAGGACACTGGATGAGGGGCAAGCCAACAGTACCATTGCAAATTGGGCAAGCTCTGGCCAGATGTCAAGCCTGCCCACCCAGTAGTCCAGGGGTTCATCACTCCTCAGAGCATCCACATTGGCCGTTAACCCGATTTAGTCGGACATCTGTCGATCTAGGCATTCCCTGATGCTGGATCCAGATGACACCTGTCGATGGGTCGGCTGAAAGAATGACCTCATATCAGAAGTCACCAACACATCTTCAAACCGCCCTCATCTTGCAGGCAGTGCCCTGCACCTGTGGAGCTCTATGGTGTGATGCAGTAGGGTGGCTGCCATTAATCTGCCCCCTAGAAGACATCCTGCCTTGTTGGAGTTGTGCTTCCTCTTCGATCAGGCACCCAAGTAGAGTTGGTGACCTCATCATCCCCCTCCCTCCTCGTCACTGGTGCAAACTTGGCAATATGCTGGGGCTAGGAGAACATGACTGCCAGTTTCTTGTCCTCCTTGGACACCCCCTCTCTCTAGGCTCACATTACTCCCTTCCTCAACCTGGGAACCATCAATCGGAGCCTTCTAATCACTGCACATCCTTCAGCAGCGTTTACCCGACACTGTGGTCGAATAGTTTGGGGGAATCCTCCGTGCATGATGGTGGGGCTACGGAAGGAGTGTCTGTGGACAATTTGACGGTCGAATAGGCCGCTTTGGCAGCTGCATTGGAAGGCAAACTACTCTGAGCCTGGGTAATAGCGGATGAGGACTGCTTTATTATCCACTCCACCAACACTTCTGTCTCAATAACACAGCCAGCAGCAGAGGATACACCATGTCCATGACCACCACTGTTGACACAGAGCCTGCTTGCCCTCTTTTAGTGGCCTGTGAGTGTCTGCCTCTCATTGGTGGCCTTCCAGACATGATGTATATTTTTGTTTTGCAACACCACACTACACTAATGTGTACACCACCAGAAAAGTAGTAGAAACAGTACACCGTGCAATGCACTGTAGATATAAGCTACACTGGATGCTACAGAGTGTGTGTCTCTATCTCTAATCTTGATCTCTTGTCCCCCTGATTGGCCAAAGACACCCTGTCTTTTGCCAATTATGACTCTCTTAGCAGAGCACACTGGGATTGGCCAAAGCATGCAGGTCAGGTGCATGCTTTGGCCAATCATCATAATACAGCAATGCATTATGGGGCGTTCCGCGGCTGCTCGAATTTCCCCATGTTCGTTCTTTGGCGAACACCCGAAGTTCAACCCGAACATCGAGCTCATCCCTACTAGAGGACCATGCAGAGTACAGTTTACTATTAACCCTTCCTGCTGAGCAGCTGCAGGCATTATCACGGTACTGTTTTTATAGCGGGCGTTCAGCTTTCCAGGGATAACAACTGATGGAGCTAAAAGCTGCTCGATTGTTATCCCGGGGGGGCGGGAGGGGACACTGACCGTGCCTCCTGTCCCACCGGGAGACCCGTCTTTGCACTTCCGGCTTCGTTCCAGTCTCCTAAATGTTACTCGGCTACCAATGGCGACGGATTTAAAAAAAAAAATACAGTATTTATAATCGCAGTTTTCAGCGTTTTGAATACTTTGAAGTGCAAAGGAGGGATTGGATTTTAGACCCCCGATCCCTCCATAAAGAGTACCTGTTACCACCTATTACTGTCACAAGGGATGTTTACATTCCTTGTGACAGCAATAAGTGATTTTTTTTTTTTTTTTTTTTTTTTTTTTTTTTTTAAAGAAAACACAATTTAATAATATAAATAAGAAAAAAACTATTTTAAAGTGTCCCGCGAGCTTGCGCAGCAAAGAAAATGCATACGGAAGTCACGCTAGCATATGTAAACGGTGTTCAAATCACACATGAGAGGTATCTCCGCATGAGAGCAATAATAAGACTGCCTCTGTAACTCTAACCTGGTAACCGTAAAACAACTTTAGATCATCCCAAGTGCCTGGTCTGCTCTATGGCAAGTCCGGGCCTGCTTATCACTATCATGTGAGGTGGAGGCAGAGACCGCAGCCCTATGTAAGTGTTTCCTTTCTTTGTTCCTGAAGACCATACAGAATGACAGAGGAGCAAAAGCAAAGTACATGTGTAATAATAGGGAGAGCAAAAGTTAGGTTTATCTGTTACTTTGCCCTAAATGACCCAGGACAGGTTTACTTTATATTGGTTAAGCAGTTGCATAGTACAGTGATGAGTCGGTGCAACATGAGGCTCTGAAAATGTCACCAGCCTTACTGTAGAAGAATGTTATGTTTATCTTATTTATGTCCTGTAAGAACAGTCAACCATGAATAATACTTTTTGTAATTTACAGAAATATCCAAAGGTCCATGAAACAATGCAAGAGATGAGCTCAGAGAATATCAAAGACTCCAACTCCACTCTTCAGCTATCAGCGATGGCGTCTGATGATCTGAGAGCTGAGTTGGAATGTTCCGTCTGTCTGAACATTTATACGGATCCTGTAACCCTGAGATGTGGTCACAACTTCTGCCGGGTCTGTATTGATGGTGTGCTGGATACACAGGAGGGGTCTGGAGGATATTCCTGTCCTGAATGCAGAGAGAAGTTTCCGGATCGGCCGGCACTGCAGAAGAACATGAAACTACGTAACATAGCAGAGACTTTCCTGTCTACTCAGCCAGATCAAGAGGAGTCCGGGGTCTTTTGTACTTACTGTGTGGACTCTCCTGTACCTGCTGTTAGATCCTGTCTGCACTGTGAGGCATATTTGTGTGATAAACACCTGAGAGTCCACAAAAAGTCCCCAGAACACGTCTTATGTGACCCCACCTTGTCCATGGAGAGCAGGAAATGCTCCGTCCATAAGAAAATCCTGGAGTATTACTGCAATGAGGATGAGACCTGTATCTGTAAGTTTTGTGTGACTGGAGAACATAAAGGACATGAGATGGAGTCATTGGATGAGGCTTCTGAGAAGAAGAAGAAGACACTGAGGAATGTTCTGCAGAAACTTCTGACAAAGCGAGAGGAGACGGAGGAAGTCCAGAGTCTGCAGGAACACCGGAGGAAAGTAGAAGAAGCCGCCGGTGATACCGAGAGAGTTATTGCCCTGTTCAGAGATCTCAGGAGACGTCTGGAAGACCTGGAGAAGAAAGTCCTGAGGAACATCTCCGGGAGGGCAAAGCGGATCTCCATCTCCATCCGGGATCTGGAAATAAAGAAGGAGGAGCTGTCCAGGAAGTTGCGTCACATTGAGGAGCTGTGTAACGTGACGGATCCACTGACTGTCTTACAGGAATCAGACACAGGTGACTTGTGTGATACTGAGGATGGAGATAATGAGGACAGAGAGAGACATGAGGAGCTCCTCCATGATGGTGGGGGTCGGGATGTGACGGGGGTCTTGCATACACTATCTGATATAATAACAGAGGTAAATGTATTCTATATACAGGAAGCTGCAGACATATTACTGGATGGAAACACAGTTTATAAATTTCTACAGATATCAGATGACAGGAAAACTGTATCTAAGTCAGATATAGACCAGAATTACCCCAAAACACCAGAGAGATTCCAGAATTATTCTCAGGTGTTGAGCAGTCGGAGTTTCTCCTCAGGGAGACATTACTGGGATGTGGATGTTGGATCAGAGAACTGGATAGTCGGGATGTGTTACCCCAGTATAGAGAGGGGAGAGGGGGAGTCATGGATTGGATATAATAACAAGTCCTGGGCATTGGACAGGGAAGATGATCAGTATAAGGTAAGACATGACTATGAAGAGATCCTCTTACCCCCCAATCCCTCCAGTAACCGAGTCAGGATATATCTGGATTATGAGGCCGGACGGATCTCCTTTTATGATCTGTGTGACCCGATCCGACACCTCTACACCTTCACCACCACCTTCACTGAGCCCCTCCATGCTGGGATATGTGTATGGGGAGGTTGTATAAAGATATGTGGGGGTAGGCGGGAGATGTAAGAACTCCGCCCACAGTCTGGTGATGTCAGACAAAGGAGTGGAATTCATTTCACTTCATTAGATTACCTGTCAGGTTTTTTTCTTCTATCCGGGGCTCCATTACAGAGATTTCCCCCTTACTTCCTGTCCCGGTGACAACATTTATCTAGACAGGAAATGAGGAAACTCTCCAACAGGAACACAGACTGAAATAAGAATGATATCTTTAGTATAATAAGGAAAGGGAAGGATTAGAGCCCCCGTCCGTAATTTTTTATGTCTGTATCTCTGTACAGATTTCTCGCACTCCTTGTATTGTCTCCAGGACAGGAAGTGATAAGAAATCTCTCTAAAGCTGGCCATACACCTATAGATTATCTGCAGATTTTCTATGGTTAGATGGAAAAAGTGTGAGATTCCTCCATCCACACAGTTTAGCGAGCATGAAGAAATCTGTTGCACTTTTTCCATCTAACCATAGAAAATCTGCAGATAATCTATAGGTGTATGGCCAGCTTTAGGCTGGGATCAGATTGCTGTGCAGATCACATGTCATAAATAAAATAAATAAAATAAAAATGCTGCGCTAAAGAGAAAAATACACTCCATACAGCCAAGTGATATAATGAAATAAATATTGAAATGTCCCAAAACATGTATCAAAAATATTGTGTCCGTGTATATATTCAGTGAACTCCTAAAATGTTGCAATGAAAAGAAAAAACACTTTAGTCCACTTCAGAAAGCACAAATACCCATCAACTTTCAGCACTGCTGGGAGAGAAATCTGTGAGGGTCCTTACCGGAACGAGTGGACTCCCTATGCAAGCGGAGTCGCACTCGCAAGCAGATTCAGCCCTCTGCGGGGATGGATGGATCTCTGGTTGTGTCGGGTCCGGTCAGCAGCATCCGAAGATGGACGTGAAGGAACGTCAGCAGAGGGCAGCGCGAGGAGGATCTGGTGAGTAGGCTCGTCTGTATCTCGTATGTTTGGCGTCTTCCGCTGATGAACTGGGAGTCACGCCAGTAAAAAGGTGATGAGCGTAACAGTGTGGCTAATGAATGCACCAATCTGAAAAAGATGCACCCGGGCTCGAGGCCACTGGTGTAAAAAAAGGAGAAAGACGGGCACCAGTTGTGAAATACAGTTAAAAAAAGCCTTTATTGCTTAAAAAGAGAACAAGCGGAATACTCCATATTACATCATAGATTATGCACAGAGATAAATGAAATATAAAAAAGCAGGCAAATTAAAACTAAAAACAAACACCCGTGCAAAGGGGTCACATGTAATCGTAATGGTATCAGCACATAACCGCCCTATATGTTTTGCAATACCGTCTTCCTGGGGCACGGGTGATGTACTGATCCATCACTTAAATATCTCCACACCTCGGTTCAAGCCTCAGTTTCAACCGGGCGCCATATTATGACACACATGGTCAACATAGCACAGGGGTGAACCAAGCCTCGGTGTGGTGATGGTTCCATAGCAACCATCCAAACATAAACATAAAATAGGCATTTCCACAAATGGAAACCTTTCTATATATAGACCTATTGATAGTAATCTCTAGTTGAAATGGATGCAAATATCAATAGTTGGTGTTAAATGGTGATTAACCTCCTCCCACCCGCCCTATAGCCGAATGACGGCCTTAGAGCGGGCGGGTTCCTTCGCCTGGACGGCCTGGTGTTTACTTCCGCAATGCGCGCCGCCGGGGGCGCGCATCGCGGAAGTATTGTATTCGCCGTGTCTCCCGGAGACAGGCAAATACAGATCGCCGTGAACAGCCAATCAAAGCGGTCGTTCACAGCGCGATCGCAGCTGCCAATGGGAGATGATCTCATATGTAAACATATGAGATCATCTCCCATTGCAGTGTCTCTCCCTCCTCACACAGAGACAGCGTGTGAGGAGGGAGAGCGATCTATGTGTCAGCCCAGTGCCATCTGCCAGTAGTGCCAGTGCCACCTGCCAGTGCCTGCCGTCAGCCCTAGTGCCGCCAGTGCCACCCGTCAGCCCCAGTGCCGTCAGCCCCAGTGCCACCTGCCAGTGCCACCTGCCAGTGCCATCCGTCAGCCCCAGTGCCAGTGCCGCCAGTGCCACTTGCTAGTGCCACCTGCCAGTGCCAGCGCCAGTGCCATCCATCAGCCGCCAGTGCCGCGTGCCAGCGCCAGTGCCATCCGTCAGCCCCAGTGCCGCCAGTGCCACCTGCCAGTGCCAGCCCCATCTGCCAGTGCCAGCCCCATCTGCCAGTGCCAGCCCCATCTGCCTCCAGTGCCACCTGTCAGTGCCACGTGTCGTCAGTGCCACGTGGGGTCACTTTGTGGGCATTTTCATTGTTCTGGTGCTCCAGGGCCTTCAAAACTGTAATAGGTGGTTGAGAAATAAGATGTGTAATTTATGCTCCTAGAACGCCTGATGGTGCTATTTCAATATGTACATGCTATGTGTTGGAAATATCTTATAAATGGACAACTTTGCGTAAAAAAAAAAAGCGTTTTCATTTTTTTCCACATTTTCACAAAACTTCTGGGAAAAAAATGAACCATTCAAACGACTCATTATGCCTCATAGATTATACGTTGGGGTGTTAGCTTTCCAAAATGGGGTTACTTTGTGGGCATTTCCATTGTTCTGGTGCTCCAGGGCCTTCAAAACTGTAATAGGTGGTTGAGAAATGAAATGTGTAATTTATGCTCCTAGAACGCCTGATGGTGCTATTTCAATATTGGGCCTCTGTATGTGGCCAGGCTGTGTAAAAGTCTTACACATTTGGTATCGTAATACTCAGAAGGAGTAGCAGAACGTATTTTGGGGTGTCATTTGTGGTATACACATGCCATGTGAGAGAAATAACCTATTACATTGAAAATTTTGTGAGGGGGAAAAAAAAAAAATCTTAATTTTGCAAAGAATTGTGGGAAAAAGATGACATCAAAAAGCTCACCATGCCTCTTACTAAATACCTTGGAATGTCTACTTTCCAAAAAGGGGTCATTTGGGGGGTATTTGTACTTTCCTGGCTTGTTCGGGTCACAAGAAGTGAGATAGGCCACCAGTACATCAGGTGTGATCAATTTTGTGCGATTCGCACCACAGCTTGTAGACTCTCTAACTTTCACAAAGACCAAATAATATCCACTAATTTGGGTTATTTTTACCAACGATATGTAGCAGTATAAATTGTGGCCAAAATTTATGGAAAAAAAATTATAATTTGCAAAATTTTATCACAGAAACAAAGAAATATGCGTTTTTTTTTTTCAAAATTTTCGGTCTTTTTTCATTTATAGCGCAAAAAATAAAAACCCCAGAGGTGATCAAATACCACCAAAAGAAAGCTCTATTTGTGGGAAAAAAAGGACACAAAATTCATTTGGGTTCAGTGTTGCATGACTGAGTAATTGTCATTCAAAGTGTGAGAGCACCAAAAGCTGAAAATTGGTCTGGTCAGGAAGGGTGTTTAAGTGCCCAGTAAGCAAGTGGTTAATAATCTTTAAAAAAAAAAATACAAAGAATAAATCCAAAAAGATTTTAAAATAAAAATTACAAAGATCCATAAGCTACACCCCAAAATCTGGTATCATAAGAAAAAGGGCTTTAATGATGGGCCTCATTACTACTATTATTATTATTAGTCACAATCACGGAAGGATATAACTAGAGCCTCAAGCGTTATCAATAAAGGTATTGATTTCCATATCGACATTTAGGCCGAAGGATCGGAGACTTATTTTTTAAATTTTATAAATCCAACTCATTTCGAGTTTGGCAATAGCCCTCCTCTTCGGCCCAGCCCCCCCCATGGTAGTTTAAGCTTGTCTAGTGCCAGATCTCTAATGCCGCGTACACACGACCAGACTTATGTCCGACAGACTTCCGAAGGAGTTCTGACAGAGTTCTGGCAGAGTTTTGACGGACTTTCCGAAAGAGCGGACTTGGCCACACACAATCACACCAAACTCCGACAGATTCGAACGTGATGACGTACGACTCGACTCGAATAAGGAAGTTCATAGCCAGTAGCCAATAGCTGCCCTAGCGTCGGTTTTAGTCCGTCGGAATAGCATATACACGAGCGAATTTCTTGGTAGGAACTGGGTCCGGCAGAGTTCTGGCCGAAAAATTTGAAGCATGTTCCATTTCTAAAGTCTGTCAGACTTTTGCGAATCAAAAGTCTGTTGCAGCCTACACACGATCGAATAGTCTGCCGGAATCATTCCGTCAGACTTTGGAAGTTGAAAAGTCCGGTCGTGTGTACGGGGCTTTAGAGACTGCCTAATGAGCAGTCATTACAGATCTGACACTACAGGTTCCTTGAATTGCAGGGGAACATTCCCCTGTGGCCAATGCCCTTTATGTCCTCGGATTTTGCCTGGTGCTATTGTTAAACCCCCAAATGGAGAGCTTTACACCCCTTACATGTCAGCTCATTGTGGCACCACTGGTGTTGTATATCTGATGCTCTGCAATTGCGGAGCTTTTTATGTGGGCAAAACGGTCAGGAAGCTCAGACAGAGAGTAGGCGATCATTCCACCAATGGCAAACTGATGACCGTTGGTCTTCACCATAAATTTGACCTCCAAGCAGTTAAGTTTGTGGCACTGGAAGTGGTACCCCCTGATGTCAGGGGAGGTAAGCGTGACAAAACGATACTACAAAGGGAAGCCTTTTGGATTAAAAGATTAAATACCATGGTGCCACCAGGTCTCAATGAAATCAATTCTTTCAATTTTTTTTTTTTTTTTTTATAAAAACCCCTAAATGACCTCTCTGTCTGGGCCACCTTACTGTTTTGCTCATTTTTCCTTTAGCATGTCCTCTTAGCATGTTTGCTGCCTCTCTGTGTTTCCATGATCCCATGTTATAAATGTACCGTATTTATCGGCGTATAACACGCACCCCAAGTTTAGGAGGGAATTTTAAAAGAAAAAAAAAACTTTTAGGAGGGAAGTTTAAGGAAAAAAAAACTTACATTTAAATGCCCATTAATGCAGCCTTATCAGTTATTGGCAGCCTTCCATTGCAGCCTTGTCAGTGTCTTTTTGTTTAAAAATGGTGCGGCTGAGATACAGAGCGGATGTCCTGTGTATCTTGGCGGCGCTCGGTAGTTCTAGGCTGTTCTCGACGGCTTTCGGGTATTTTCGGCTGCACTCGGCCATTCTCGGCATTCTGAAAGCCGATGAGAATGGCCCAGTGTGGCTGAAAATAGCAGAGAGCGGCCGAAGGTAGCCGAGAGTGGCCAAAAATAGCTGATGGCAGCCAACTGCAGCCGAAAATAGCCATGAACGGCCGAAGATAGCCGAGAGCAGCCAAAAATACCCGAAAGCCGCCGAGAACGGCAGAAGAGGTTAGATACAGCAGGGGATCGTCGTATAACGCGCACCCCCAATTTTCCCCTGATTTTAAGGGGGGGAAAAGTGTGTTTTATACGCCGATAAATACGATAAATCAATGTTCATCAACCTTGTGACATTATTATGGATTGCATATGTTGGAAAGTTTGTCCTCTTCATCCATAAATCTCTGTTCTATTACGCCGGTCTATGAGGAATTATGCATTTCCTCTTTACTATATATTTTGTTTTTCGCTATATACATATGTGAAATGAAGTGTGTATGTAATTTGTACAATTTGTAACTCGTATTGTTATTTATTTAATATAATTCTATATTGCGCAGTTTCTTTCCCCCTTCCTTAGTGCTCTTGGGGGCTTCAGGTTCCTGGTGTTGACCTTGTGCAGCGATTAGTAGGTTCCCTGGGGGTTAGGGAGACTTTCTTCCCTCCCCTTTGGGGCGGGGCTTCTTTTCCCCTTGCACATGTCCTGGCTCAGGTATCCCAGGGGCTATGGGACGGGCATGCAGGAGCGCGCATGCTGTGGATGTTGTATGCACGCGCGCATTGCGGGACCCTTGACCCCGTGATGCTGTGCGCCGAATCGCGGGGTTGGAAGGTGCATATAAGCGGGCATTCCCCACTCAACAGGAAGTCAGTGGCAACCCGGAGGAGATGTAATACAGCTTGTTGCGGACGGTAAGTCGTCGCTCCTGCCTTGTTACCCCCTTATGTGGTTGTTACACAACCATGTTGGACAACTTCATTTAACATGATTATTTATGCAGTCTCCTTTTTCCATTATTATTTCAGGCTGCAACGTTCATTGGTATATACCCAATGTGGCGGTGCTTCTTGGCTGCTTGTCCGCTGTGAGACACAGGCTGTATGGGTTGTTGGTGGTAATTAACCATCTTAATACCCTTATTAACCCTCTCCTCCAGGTCAGATATCCATACTCTACATCATTGCCCAATAGGTATTTGTGCGTATATTGACACGGATATGAATGTTTTCTGTTCTCGTCACTCAACTCACTTAAACACTCATTTTTCTTTTTCACTTTAGACCTCGATTTCTGGTTCTTCCTTTAAGATTTTTATCATCACATGTACACGGGGGTTTGTTTGACTTTCGCCTGCATGATTTTTGTATTTCCCCATCTATTCACCCTCCCACCTTTCCTTCACTCTCTATTCCATTTTTATTCACTCTGTTTCCCCTGCTATTCTTCTTTTTTATTTTGGGTATTTTATTTTTATTTAATTTTTTTTCACTTCTATCTTCCTTTTCTTTCTTTCCCTTTTCAATAAAGTTGTTTTTTTCAACTACTTATTTATTATTTTCTCCTTCTTCTCCTTCTCCTTCTCCTTCGTTTCAGTTAATTGTTTGTTTTTCCACACTTCACTTCACCCCCCACACAATTGGTGTGGATTTGGACACTTTATATAGATCTGGCCATCTCACTAATGGCAGGATCTATTTGTAACCTAATTTTTAACTATTTGGCAACTTAATATAATATTTCATTTTTCTCAGACACTGGCCTCCTGTTCATTTTCAATAATGACCTCCCCCAGTCGCCGTGGGAGACACTATTGGGTGACCTTTATGCCCTGATGGTACTGGATGTGGGGTAAGCAGCTGTTTGTTCTATGCATTGTTATCCCCAAACATCTTCAAAAGTTCATTGGCATTATATTATGGTATGTTTATATCTTTTCCAGATGTATTCTGTGTATTTCCTGAAGAAGCTATTTACAGTGAAACTAGTTGAAATACCATACCATCTGTACCTGTTTTTTAGTGATTCTTTTTTTGTATGTATTAATAAATTGATGTATATTTTTTATATATCTGTTTACACATTCATTTAGATCTCATTTTCAACCTGTACCGAGATAGTCCGTAAGCTCCCTCCTTTCTTGGTGGTTCTGGTCGGGGAACAGATTCCCAAATCTCTATTCCATTTAATTTCAGATGAAGGTACTTTGGGTATTTGCTTTATTTCATTTACACATATTGTGAGGCCATATACATTCTTCTAAATCTTTTGGGACATAGTTTCAAAAAGGTCATTATCTCCACATACATCAGAGAGAGATGTCTATTTCAGAGTCCCGTAACTCCTCTGCGGGTACATGACTGAAAACAGTCCCTTTATGTGTATTTTCCCCAGATTTCTCACCTGTTCCTGGCATGGATTCCTCTGGAGTGATCTCCTTCTCCAGATCCGATTCAGGCAGTCTCTGAGGTAGGCCTCAACTGCAGCCGCGGAGGCTTTCACGTATCCCACCTTCTTTTGGGTAGGTGCAGAGAAGTGGGTAGTGGTAGTGATGTCCACTGTTGTTCCTCCGATGGCAGTAACAGCACCATCTCCCCTGGGAACACTCAGTGTAGCAGGCTTTGAGAACATAGGCCTGGTCGTAGGAGTGAACGTAGCGGTCTCCTCAGTGGTGATGCCCGTGGCCCAATCCATCCGGGAAGGCACGAGGTGGTACGGTGGGTTGCTCTACTGTGAACAGGTACTCTCCGCAGTGTAGGCATCGGACAAAAGGGCGAGGGGTTTGCAAACAGTCCCTCGCACCTACTGCACAGCATACCCAAGGCCTCGGTATCTCCTGTCGTGTATAGTATGAAAAGACCATGCGGTTTCAGGCGAATTCCAGTGTTTGTCAACAATGTTCTAGGCAATCTGCCGCTTGTAGTGGTACCTCCAGAGAACATCCTGGACCCCATCGCAGACTGGATTCCTGGCATTCGGAACATGGCGGCAACAAGCAGATCCTTCCCTCTGAATGCTTAGACACACGTGGTGTTTCACGGAGCAAGTAGACGGAAAAACTCCTCCCACTGGCTCCTCTGGTCATGTAACTCCTGGACTTTTTTTAACTCCACCCACAGCTCACGCACCAGGCATTGATCCGCAATTAACCCCTTATGGAAAAAAAATATGGCACAGTCCAGAACCCTCTATTGCATAAATTCCCGGTGAACAGTTTCCTTGAGTTGCGAGGGGTGACGGCATATCCCGGACTTGAGCCCCCCAAAAGTAGCACTGACCCCAGAAGGAGCTGCTGATTTTTGTTGGGTTTACCGTTATCCTCACCTTTTCACTGTGCCCATCATAGGGGTCCCGTTAAAGAGTTGGTTAAAGAATATTGGCTCCGACACTTAGTCCTTTTTCCAAAGCTTTATTGAAAGAACATCAATTGCAATAGAGGGATGGAGGGTTAAGGGGGATTCAGGTACCCTGTAATTGCGGTTTAGAGGTGTCTCTTGATCTAGTAGACAAACCGCTTCAGAACTGGATACTGCACTCACCGGATAGGTCTCTCTCACTGACCTAGCAGCCAATGAGATGCTCGGTCAAAGTCTCTGCCACAGACTTGTCAATATAACAGAATCTTTGAGCAATCCTCTGCCACAGGAATGCACAACCAGCAACTTGTTTTAAAATTAAAGAACTGTCACACAGCACCAGTTTCTTTCAGCCAGTCCGGGGGTACTGGGTGGTAGATGACCTGGGATGCGTCCTCCAACTGAGTCTCCAGGCTCTTCTAGAGATACCAGACTTGTTGCTCGGTCCTCTCCTCAAAAGTCCTCCCCTGGATCCTCCAGTCGCTTGGCTTCTCTCCGCAGGCAAGACAGCACAGGACCACCCCTGGATCGGTAGGCCCCAAGACTTCTGGGCCTACACTTCACTTGCCAGGCCTCGGGCCAGCCGGCCCCGAGACATAGAAAAGGGCAGCACAATCCTTAGGCCAGGAGGGCCATGAGGTCGGGGGAACGAATAACCCTGAAAAAATGGTACCTGTACCTTAAGTACCCTTACCCAGAATGCACAGTGGGTAGACCACTCCCACTGGGCTGTTTCTGAGTAAAGGGGTACCCAATGCATTCAGCCTGTTGCATTTCCAAAACTTACCGGTGGTGACAGCGACACCCACGGCCAAGTGGAAACTATCACAACCCAGCTGAACTGGTACAGAAACCGGAACTTTGACATAATTAGTCTGAGCCAAACTGCGGCTTCAGACAAACTTAAATTTACAAAAATAATAGCGTCTGCTCATTAGGAGCCGGGCGCTACATATGCTCTGAAAAAGTAGGTGGTTTGGATTGGTGAAGGCAGCTCACAGCCTTTTGAAAATAGAGTGGAGTGTGGAGTTCCCCTTTTAAAAGCTAAAGTTATCCCATGGAAATCCAAGGGGTTAGAGGGGGAGGGGAGAGACAAGAGCATTGGAGAATGCAGTGTGGAGTTCCCCTTTAAAAGCAAAAGCTAGCCCATGGAAATCGTATACATTAGAGGGAGAAGGATAAATGCCCTTTTATTAGGATCTAGAGGAGTGAGATTCTTTTTACATAATTTTAACAAGGTGCCACATGTCACATGTTGGCAACGTAACACGCTAACATGACCTGTGTGCAAATCTCCTTAAAAAAAAAATACATAAAGGTGAACCATCGTAAATACAAAAGAAATTGGCAAGTTTAGAGCTGCGCCTGTTCAACCCACACAATTGCATGTACGTTGCTTAACCTTTACTAAGATTCTGGCCGCGCAGTGAACAAACGCATGTGAACGAGTGCAAGAGCCGCTTGCACATGCGCAGTGTCTACATTGATCTCACGCAGTTCTAAACGTACTTGCACGCACAGAAGGCTTGCTCTGAAAAAGTTACTTTCTCATTCTAATTTGGGCATATTTGTTACTTGGGCAGTTGTCACTAAACTTCCTCACATCACCCCATAATATTGGCACCTCCATCTTCTGTTAATATCGAATTGAATATGCCGTGCGCCATTGTCCATAGTGGCGCACAGATTGGATTCTCTCGTGCGCCGAGATCGCTATAGTAAATGGGGATTAGCGCTCTGTTCCTGGCGCACTGTTTTTGTAAATATAAAAAATGTGCGTTGCGCCTCGCCGTGCGCCTCTACTGATGGCGCACGGCTTTCATAAATCAGCCCCACTGTCTCTTCAGACTTTTATGTGTTTTAGAGCAATCACAGACCATCCTATGAATGTTATATTTGATACCTGTAGGGGGCGGTGCATAGACAGTTACCAAAAGTTACAAAAAACAGACGTTACAAAGTAAGACCCACATAAGCAAACAGTGCTAATAATAAAAAGAACAACCTACATCACTTCTCCCAGATTGTTCATGTAGCTCATACCCCCAACATAGACCCTCAGATTCTTTAGAGACCACCCTCCCAGCCTCTCCAAAGGGGATGACCACTGCATCTTGCCACCTCCCACCCGGCAACTTTATATAAATGCCCAGATGGTTCACTCCTAGGGGCGGGAGAGCTCCCGCTGCTTGTGCACAACCTCTAGGGCAGGCACCAGTGCACACTGTGATTGTTGTGTCCTTTAGAAGCAATGGGCCTGTACCATGTGATCACTGTGACCAATCACAACAATAACACTTGTAAACAGAGGCTGCATGTTATAGCCCAGCCTATGATCTGTTTCCTCTCACTGCTGCCACACCAGTATAGCCATGAACAGTGTTCTCAATCACCACCACACCAGTCCCAGTGTCACCAGTTACATTGTAGCCATCAGCAGTGTTCCTGATTACTGTCACACCAGTGTGGTGTTAATAGACCGGTGTACTCCTTCAACAGTCTTCTGATCACCACCACACCCGTATACTTGTAGTGTAACAAAGTCTATCAATCACCTTCAGTACTCTCATCCTGTGGGGTATTTCTGTACACTGTGACGATACATTAGCGCAGCAGAAGGGATTCCACCAATAACACGGACTGTTCTGTTGGGGAATTTCTTCTAACTTGTGGTTGAAGGAAAGAAAATTGTATAATCTGTGGCCTGCCTTAGAGGAGAGCCCACTGCTGCCTGTTCCATAGAAACTTAGAAAAGTACCTGCAGAAAAAAGAAGTGAGAAGCCTTCAGGATACGGAGAAGCGGTCATACAGGACAGACACACCCTGAAAGATTAACGAGATACTGAGAGGAATGCGACAAATCAATACACAGCAAACAAGCAATGCAGGGGGAGAATGAGGGGAGTTGGAGCTTCAGTGAGACTTCCTCTGGTGAAGAGTGAATGGTAACAAGCCCTGAGGAGAGCGCCCCCAGCAGGTGACACCGGAGAAGTGCGGCTCCTTACATTTGTCTCATTGTATGCTCTGGATCCAGAGGTGTTACTAGAAATGTAGAAGACCTGGGGGGGGTAAAAATGTGACACAATGACCAGTGTTTGTAGACAAACCAATGGGAGAGAATACAGGGACATCAATAAAACCAGAGTCTCCCGGTACTCAGAAGTTATACTTTAATTGTTGGGCCATCAGCAAGAGTCTGACAGACATGAATACTCCTCATCATCAATATTTTATAATATTCCCCTCTCAGCACAAATCTTCTTCCCCAACCAAATCCCTCCTTAAAACATCAATCCCCTCTTTCCCAAATCCTCCCTCCAATCACAAATTATTTCCTGTAACCAAATCCCACCTTCCAGCAGAAATCCTCTCCCCCAACCAAATCCCCCCTCCTAGTACAAATCTTTGCCCCATCCGAATCCCCCCCTCAGGTTCGGTTCACACAAGTGCGGGCCGTGCATTATGGTTCCAGGTGGGGGAATAACCAGTGGCGGAATTATCAGGGTCGCAACAGTCGCAGTTGCGACTGGGCCCTGGAATTCCATCACTGTCGGGGGGCCCCGGCGTGGTTGCTTTTCACAGGGCTGTGAGTGGAGAGCGTGTCTCATGTAAACAGCAGCACAGAGACACCGGCACTCCGGAGTGAAGTTTCATTTTCCCTTGTCCGCTCGCAAAACACACAGCTGATCCTGCTCCCCCTTCGGCCCCCCCTCCCCTCCTCTCCTCTCCTCTCCTCTCCTCTCCTGTGTTCTCCGCGGGAAATGTGAGCTTGTTAGCTTCACACCTGAATGCCCGCGGAGAACACAGGAGAGGAGAGGAGGGGGGGCCGAAGGGGGAGCAGGATCAGCTGTGTGTTTTGCGAGCGGACAAGGGAAAATGAAACTTCACTCCGGAGTGCCGGTGTCTCTGTGCTGCTGTTTACATGAGACACGCTCTCCACTCACAGCCGTGCTGACCCCTCTCCAGTGTGTAGACTCGGGAAGATCCCGCCGCCCATCAACATCCATAGAGCTGCTGATCGCTGCCTCTCCCCAGGTGCGTGGGGGGGGGGGGGGTGTACAGAGATCTGCTGGGGGCCAAGGTGCACAGCAGAGTCCAGCAAGGTACAGCGAAACCTCTTTAAGGGGGGTGACTGTCTAGGGACCCTAAAGTAAGGGGGGCTCTCTGGGGACCCTAAAGTAAGGTGGGGTATCTGGGGATCCTGATGTCCAGTACCACCGCCACCCCTCCTCCAGTGCCACCCCTCCTCCAGTACCACCACCACCACAACCACCGTGCTACCCACCTTCAGTACCACCGCCACCCCTCCTCCAGTACCACCACCACCCACCTTCAGTACCACCGCCACCCCTCCTCCAGTACCACCACCACCCACCTTCAGTACCACCGCCACCCCTCCTCCAGTACCACCACCACCCACCTTCAGTACCACCGCCACCCACCTCCAGGACCACCGCCACCCCCTCTCCAGTACCACCACCATGCCACCCCCTCTCCAGTACCACCACCATGCCACCCACCTCCAGTACCACCGCCACCCCTCTCCAGGACCACCATGCCTCTCCAGTACCACCACCCACCCTCTAGTACCACCACCGCCACCCACCTCCAGTACCACCGCCACCCCTCTCCAGGACCACTATGCCTCTCCAGTACCACCACCCACCCTCTAGTACCACCACCGCCACCCCTCTCCAGGACTACCATGCTGCTCCAGTACCATCGCCACCCTCCTCCAGTACCACCACCACCCACCTCCAGTACCACCGCCACCCACCTCCAGTACCACCATCCCCCTCCAGTACCACCGCCACCCCTCTCCAGGACCGCCATCCCTCTCCAGTACCACCACCCCCCCTTCAGTACCACCACTGCCACCCACCTCCAGTACCACCACCACCCACCTTCAGTACCACCGCCACCCACCTCTAGTACCACCACCACCGCTCTCCAGGACCACCATCCCCCTCCAGGACCACCACCGCCACCCACCTCCAGTACCACCACCACCCCTCTCCGGGACCACTATCCCCCTCCAGTACCACCAATGCCACCCCTCTCCAGGACCACCATCCCCCTCCAGGACCATCACTGCCACTCCCCTCCAGGACCACCACCGCCACCCACCTCCAGTACCACCATCCCCCTCCAGTACCACCACCGCCACCCACCTCCAGTACCACCACCCCTCTCCAGGACCACCACTGCACTGGTGACACAGGTTCCACTGGGGACACAGGCTGCACAGAAATGTTTTACTTTGTTGTACAGTGGAAAAAAAATATAGTATCAAAATCATGCTTTTCGGGGGGGGGGGGGGGGCCCTTCCTGATTTCTTGCACCGGGGCCCTGAGGTTTCTAGTTACGCCTCTGGGAATAACTTTGAGTTTTGTTCCCCAAATCCACCCTCCTAGCTCAAATCCTCTTCCTCTAACCAATTCCCCTGAAAGCACAAATCCTCATCCCAACACAAACCTTTTCCCAAATCTCTCCTCCCAGCAAAAATCCTCTCCCCAAAATCTGCTGCCCCAGCACAAAATGTGTCCCCCATCCAAATTCCACCACAAATCTCTATTCCCAGCATAAATCCCCTCTCCCTAAATTTCTTCTCCCAGCATGAATGGACTCCCTCAGAAATCCCCCATCCCAGCAACATTTCTTAATCACCCACCAAAATCTCTCCGCACAGGAAAAATCATTACCCTATCAAATTTCCCCTCCCAGCATAAAACCCCTCCCCCCTATTCAAATAACCCTTACCAGCACATATAATATTACACTGCCCCCCTACAACACATACTCCCCCCCCCCCCCCATCCACATCTCTCCTCCCAGCACAGATCTGTGTCCCCCACTCAATTCTCTCTTCCCAGCACAAATCCTTTACCCATCAAAATCCCCACTACCAGCAAAAATCAACCCTTCCCAAAAATCCCTCCTCCACCCAAGTCCTCCCTCCCAGAACAATCTCTCCTCATTACACAAATGCTCCCCCATACCCCGCCATCAAATCAACTTCACCCCAAATCCCCCCATCACAAATCCGCCCCCCAAATTCCATCTCCTTGCACAGATCTATATCCTTTGCTCAAATCCTCCCTCTAAACTCTCCTCCCAGCACAAATCATCCCTGCCAATCCTCTCTCTCAGCTCAGATCCTTTTCCCACCAATCCCCCATCCTAACACAAATACTCTTCCTCCGAAAAATCCCTCCTCCAAGCACAAATCCTCTCCTCTCCCAAATCTTGCTTCTCAGCACAAAACTTTTACCCCCCTCCTTCAGCACAGATCATCTCCCTGCAAGTCCACTCTCCCAGTAAAAAATGTCCTTACCCCAAACCCCAATCCCAGCATAAATCCTCCCTCCAAACCCACAGTCCAGCAGAAACCCCCTGGCAACCCAAAAGCTCAACTCTCAGCAAACATATCATCTTAAATTCCCCCAACCTATAAAAACCCTTCTTCCTTCCTTCAAATTGCCCCCTCCGGCACAAATCCTCTCCTCATAAATCTCTCCTCCTATCACAAAATAATATTTCCAAAAATCCTCCCTTCCAGCACAAATCCCCTCCTCATCCAAATCCTCCCCACAGAAAACATCCTCACCCTCTGCCCATATTCCTTCCCAGTACAAATCTTTACCCCCCCCATCCAAATCCCCCTTCCCAGCATCAATCCCCGAAATCCCTTCTTCAGAAAAAATCCTCTCCTCCCTTCAAACACTAATCCTGCCCTCCAAAATTCCCCATCCCAGCACAAATCTTTGTTCCAAACCCAAATCTCTCATCTCAGTACAAATAATCTACCCCTCAAAGTCCCAACTCCCAGCACAAATATCTCCCCCCCCCCCCCTCAAAATCCCTTCTCCCTGTGCAAATCTTTGTCCACTAACCAGATGACTCTTCCCAGTACAAATCCTTTCCTCAAATCCTCTTTCCAACACAAAAGACTCCGGCTCTTGTTGCTTCTCATTGGTTCCCATCTCCCCGCCCTCACACAGCTCCTGGGGAAAGATTGGTGGTATAGGTGGCATTCTATGCATTTATCTATTTTTACCAATGTTTTGTTTTGAAATTTTGTAAAATGTAGGGTGGTGTACCCACCTGAATACATCGATCTCCCGTCCATTTTATAGCCAGTCATCTATACGGTGCCCGTAGGCCAGGATTGTTTTCTTCAATTGTAAGTGGAACTTACTGGATATTATATGTAAATGTTTGGTGTCCCCATCCCCTTTTATTTTTATACTGGTTCATTTATTTATTTCTGCTTTTGATCTCCAGGGATCTATCTGTGCTTCTCCCGAAGAAGCGAGACTCCTCTGACGAAACGCGCCGAGACTCACCACAGTTGTCCTAGACTGTTGGCAATCATTTTCATGACAGATCCAGGTCTTACAGAAAGGTTTATTACATGAATGTAACATGTACTAATATGTTGATGCTTAATATATTTTCTTTTTTTCTGTATTACATGTTGTTTTTAAATGTTTGTTAATAAATCATTTATAAATTTTACTTGGCACATTTGAGGTGTACTCTTTAAAAGTCCCATGGGCAATTTAGATTTTTGTCGTGTGCATTTTCTTCTAATCTCTTTGTTATAGTGGAGTCATGAACACTGACCTGACCTGAGGCAAGTGAGGCCTGCAGTTCTTTGGATGTTGTTGTGGGGTCTTTTGTGACCTCTTGGATGAGTGGTCGCTGAGCTCTTGGGGTAATTTTGGTTGGCCGCCCAATCCTGGGAAGGGTCACCACTGTTCCGTGTGTTCCCCATTTGTGGATAATGGCTCTCACTGAGGTTCTCTGGAGTCCCGAAGATTTAGAAATGGTTTTATAACCTTTTCCAGACTGATAGATCTCAATTACTTTCTTTCTCATTTGTTCCTGAATTTCTTTGGATCTCGGCATGATGTGTAGCTTTTGAGGGTCATTTGGTCTACTTCACTTTGTCAGGCAGGTCTTATTTAACCACTTGACCACTGGGCACTTAAACACCCCTAATAACCAGACCAATTTTCAGCTTTCGGTGCTCTCACATTTTGAATGACAATTACTCAGTCATGCAACACTGGACCCATATGAAATTTTTGTCCTTTTTTTCACACAAATGGAGCTTTCTTTTGGTGGTATTTAATCACCAATCGTTTTTTTTATTTATTTATTTATTTATTTTTTGTGCTATAAAAGAAAAAATACAGAAAATTCTGTAAAAAAAAAAAAAAAAAAAAAAATGAATTTTTCTTTGTTTCTGTTATAAAATTTAGCAGATTAGTAATTTTTTCTTCATAAATTTTGGCCAAAATTTATACCACTGCATATCTTTGGTAAAAATAAGTACAAATTGGTGGATATTATTTGGTCTTTGTGAAAGTTATAGAGTCCACAAGCTATGGTGCCAATATCTGAAAATTGATCACACCTGAAGTACTGACGGCCTATTTCAAATCTTGAGACCCTAACATGCCAGAAAAGTACAAATACCCCCCAAATGACCCCTTTTTGGAAAGAAGACATTCCAAGGTATTTAGTAAGAGGCATAATGAGTTTTTTGAAGTTGTCATTTTTTTTCCACAATTCTTTGCAAAATCAAGATTTTTTTTTTTTTACTTTTTTTTTTTTTTTTTTTTTCACAAAATTGTCATATTATCAGTTTATTTCTCACACAGCATATGCATACAACAAATTACACCCCAAAACACATTCTGCTATTACTCCCGAGTACGGCGATACCACATGTGTGAGATTTTTACACAGTGTGGCCACGTACAGAGGCCCAACATGCAGGGAGCGCCATCAGGCGTTCTGGAGCACCCAGGACAATTCTGACATTTCTCTCCTACATGTAAAAATCATCATTTATTTGCTAGAAAATTACATAGAATCCCAAAACATTATATATGTTTTTTTAGCAAACACCCTGGAGAATACAATCGAGGTCGTTGCAACTTTTTATCTCGCACGGTATTTGCGCAGCAATTTTTTTCGAACGCTTTTTTTTGGAAAAAAAGTTTTGTGCTAAAAAAAAAAAAAAAAAAACACAGTAAAGTTAGCCCAATTTTTGCATAATGTGAAAGATGAAGTTGCGCTGAGTAAATAGATACCTAACATGTCACTCTTCAAAATTGCACATGCTGGTGGAATGGCGCCAAACGTCGCTACTAAAAAATCCCCAAAGGCGACGATTTAATTTTTTATTACTGGTTATATGTTTTGAGTTACAGAGGAGGTCTAGGGCTAGAATTATTGCTCTCGCTCTGACATTCGCAGCGATACCTCACATGTGTGGTTTGAACACCGTTTTAATATGTGGGCGGGACTTACGTATGCGTTCGCTTCTGCATGCGAGCACATGGGGACAGGGGAGCTTTAAAAAATTTTTTTTTTTTTTTTTATTGTTCATTTTACTTTATTTTAGTTTGACATTTTTTTACCCAAAAATAAATTTTTTTGATCACTTTTATTCCTATTACAAGGAATGTAAACATCCCTTGTAATAGGAATATGGCATGACAGGTCCTCTTTACAGTGAGATATGGGGTCAATAAGACCCCACATCTCACCTCTAAGCTGGAGAAGCCTGAAAGGAAAAATAAATAAATAAAAAGATTCTGGCTTTGATCGTATTGGCACGTCGGTAGAAACACCGGAGGGCGGCGGGAGGGGGTGGGTGTCTATGGCTGGGTATTGCAGGGTATCACCGACTATGGCTGGGTATCTCAGAGTATGGCGTTGCAGAGCATTGCAGGGTATTGGCGGGTGTTGCAGAGTGTTGCAGGGCGTTGCAGAGTGTTGCAGGGCGTTGCAGAGTGTTGCAGGGTAATGGCAGGGCATTGCAGGGTAATGGCAGGGCATTGCAGGGTAATGGCAGGGCATTGCAGGGTAATGGCAGGGCATTGAGGGGTTAATTTTCGGTGAGCAGCGATGTGTGCACTGCAGATGCAGCCCACATCGCTGCTGACACCGATCTCTTCCCCCTCCGCTGTACCGATCGGGACAGAGAGGGGGAGGGAGGAACCGGCGTCATAACATGACGCCGGTTTGTTTACAAGTGATCACTCCGTCATTTGACGGAGCGACCACGTGGTAAACGGCCGCGATGAGCGCCCGTTTACCGTGATCCGTGATGCGCCGGGTTCTGTGGACCCGGCGGTCACGGATGCTCTCGAGTGTGCGCCCCAGGGCGGAATTCTGGGAGGACGTCATATGACATCCTCCCAGAGTTAAACAACCGCCCTGTAGCCGTCATTCGGCTATGGGCCGGTTGTAAAGCGGTTAAGTGATTTCTTGACTGTGAACAGGTGTGGCAGTAATCGGGCCTGGGTGTGGCTAGAGAAATTGAACTCAGGTGTGATAAGCCAGTGTTAAGTTATGTTTTAAAAACACTTTTTCACAGAGGGCCATGTGGGTTTGGATTTTGTTTTCCCTTAATAATAAAAATCTTCCTTTAAAAACTGCTTGTTGTGTTTACTTGTGTTATCTTTGACTAATATTTAAATTTGTTTGATGATCTGAAACCTTAAAGTGTGACAAACGTGCAAAACAATGAAAAATCAGGAAGGGGGCCAACACTTTTTCACACAACTGTAAGTATGCAGGATAGAAATGTGCACTGACAAAAAATTAGTTCATTTTTGTTTTCGTTTCATTCGTTTTTTACATTTTTTCAGAAAATTCAGAGATTCGAAAATTCGTGAATTTTCACATTTCGATTTTTCAGATTTCCGAATTTCGGATTTACGAATTTCAGAATTTTAGATTTTTCTGAATTTCAGATTTCCGAATTTTCGATTTTCCCGAATTTCGGATTTAGGAATTTCAGATTTCCAAATTTCAGATTTCAGGATTTTTGGAATTCGGGAATTCAAAGATTTGAAAGTCCAAAAATTTTAAAATCTGAAAAAAAGAGAAAAAATCAGTTTAATTAATAACTAACTATTAAATTAACGAGTACAAATTTATCCAAAGTTATGAATTATCTGAAATAACAAATGCCGCATTTAAACAAATGGAACAAATTAAATTAATAAATAATAATAATAAAAAGGTTTTATTATTAGATTGTTACGTTCCATTTGATTAGATGTGGCATTCAGTATTTCAGATAATTTAATTTGTAACTTCGGATAAATTCATGGAAGTCCAATACCTATAATTTATTAGTTATTATTCATAATTAAACAGATTTTCTCTCTCTTTTCAGATTTTTTGATTTTCCGAATTTGCAAAAATTCGGAATTCTGAAAATCCGAAATTCAGAAATCCCAAAAATTTTAAAATTTGAAAATCTGAAATCCAAAAATTGGAGATTCAGAAATTGGAGATTCGGAAATTCGGAATTTCAGAAATTCATAATTTTGCTAATTTTGAAATTCGTAAATTCTGAAATTTCAGAAATTGAAAAATTTGGAAATTCAGAAATTCGGAGTTAACGAATTTGTCAAAATGTGTTAAACGAATTTGGAACTAAACAAATTGCACATGTCTAATGCAGGAGCCAATATCCAGTTCCCTATACTTTGATGTTGTGATCCCCTCGGGGTACTATATACTCACTCTTTGGTGTAATATGTGATATAATAATTTTTTCTTCAATAAAAATGAATGAAAAAAAAAACCTCCTGTGCAGCTTAAGGTTAAATCGCTTCTCCTCCGATCTCATTGTGTGGCCCCGTGTTCTCTTACACTCCTTCAGACTGAATAGATTTTTTCCTATGCCGGGATCCCCATTGAGGTGTCTGTAAATCAATATCATGTCCCCTCTCAAGCGTCTCTTCTCCAGAGAGAATATATGTCGTGTTTCTAGTCGTTCCTCATATTTGAGGTCCTCCAATCCTCTTATTCATTTTGTTGCCCTTCTTTGGACTCTCTCCAGTTCCAGCACATCCCTTCTGAGGACTGGTGACCAGAACTGGATGAAATGCTCTAGATGTGACCAGAGTTTTATAAAGTGGCAGAATTATCGTATTTCTGTATCTCTGGAGTATATCCCCTTTTTTATGCATGCTAATATTCTGCCGGCTTTGGTAGCTGCAGCTTGACATTGCATGCCATTGGTCAGTCTGTCTTCTACTAGAACCCCCAGATCTTTCTCCATCCTTGAGTCCCCCAGAGGTTCTCAACCTAGTGAGTAGTTTGTGTTTAGGTTTTTAGTGAATTACTTTACATTTCTCCACATTAAATCTCATTTGCCATGTATTTGCCGATCCCCATTATTTTGTTCAGGTCTTCCTGTAATATTTCTATATCCTGCTGTGAGGCTATTGCCCTGATTATTTCTGTGTCATCTGCAAAAACAGAGCTTGAGCTATTTATCCCATCCTCTATATCATTGATGAATAAATTAATCAGAATTGGTCCCAAGACTGAGTACACGTTATTTATCACTACCCTTTGGACATGTCCCTGTAACCAGTTTTCTATCCAAGAACAAACCTCATGGTCCACGCCTACAGACCTCAGATTGTGGATTTAGCATTTAAGGGGGACTGTAGCAAATGCTTTTGCAAAATCCAGATACCCCACATCCACGGGCCTCCTCCTATCCAGATGGCAGCTCACTTCCTCAAAGAGTTCTGCTGCTGTTCTGATCATGAATGTAGTGAAAGACTTGCCACACTTTCTAGCCAGGGTTCGAACTCCCCAGCTGATGGACATGGATCTGTAGCCTGCAGGTAGTATGGCTCAACATGATTAGGGCATATGAGGCTCAACAGAGGGCAGCTGGGAAACCACACAAGCAGGTGGGGGTTTTCAGCACTCCTCCTACCCATTGGGTCCCATATGAACCTTCAGGGGGCCACGATCCTGGTTAAACCCCATAAGGACTCAATGGTGCCAGTGGAGGGGCTAGCTGCCTGCACCTTTTCCACAAGGGAAATGTACTAGTGCATATCATCAACCTGGGGGCAACCCCAGTCTCACTCCCCAGCCATGCCACCATAGCAGACGTCTATGTAGTGCCTTGTCACTGTATCTCAGAGGCCCAACCGGGGTAGAAGCAGTATGTGCCCCTCTACAGGCAGCCATGGCTTTGTTATTGTCCCAATACAAAGGTTTGCTTGAGCATCTGGACATAACCTTCCAAGGGTTTCCTCTACAACAACAGAGACTACTTCATCAATTACTGGAGAAACATCTATTAGTATTTTCCATCTGTTTGGAAGACTACGGGTTCCACATCGGCTATCCGATCCGCACAGGGAGTGCTCCAATCATTTGGGAGCAGTACTGCCACCTTCCCCCAACCCTATGCAAGGAGGTCAAAGATCTACTCCACAATATGCTACAAAGTGGGGTGATACAGGAGAGGACATGATTCTGATCTTCCGGGTAATGGGCATGGGGGGTGCGCATGATGCTTGTGCTGTGACTACTCAGAGCACAAGCTGATCAGTGGGTTCCGGCCAATAAATGACTACCGGCACCCGCTGATTAGCTAGGTGGAAGACAGGACAGATCTCCCTCTATGTAAACAATGCAGAGCTCTGTTCTGTCAGCGGGGGATGTGCTGGTTTTTGTTTTCCTGCAAAGCACATTCCTTAGTAAAAGCAGCACACTGTACACACAAAACACTGGCTAGGCACACATTTAACCCTTTAATTGCCCTATATGTTTATCCCCATCCCAGCCAATGTCATTAGTACAGTGACAGTGCATATTTATAGCACTCATTACTGTATTAGTGACACTGGTTCCCTCAAAGTGTCAGATTCACTCATATTGCAGTCCCAATATAAGTCGCTGATCACCGCCATTAATAGTATAAAAAATAAATAAATAACAATTCCAGTATCTTTCCCATAGTTTGTAGACACTTTAACTTTTATGCAAATAAATCAATATACGCTTATTGGGAGTTTTTTTTTTTTTTTTTTTACCAAAAACATTATTATTATTATTATACAGGATTTATATAGCATCAACAGTTTACGCAGCACTTTACAATATAAAAGGAGACAATACAGTTACAATACAATACAATACAAGATGATTAAGAGGGCCCTGTTCAGAAGAACTTACAATCTAATAGGGTGGGGCAGGTGGTACAAAAGGTTGTAACTGTGGGGAATGAGCTGATGGAAGTGGTAGGAGATTAGTTGGAGATGTGATAGGCTTTCCTGAAGAGATGAGTTTTCAGGGATCTCCTGAAGGTAGCAAGAGTACGGGACAGCCGCACCAGTGGAGGTAGTGAGTTCCAGAGGAAGGGAGAGGCTCTGGAGAAATCCTGGAGACGAGCATTGGGAGGTGGAGACGAGAGAGCTTGAGAGTAGGAGGTTTTGAGAAGGGCGGAGAGGACAATTTGGGTGATATTTGGAGACAAGATTGGTGATGTAGCTCGGGGCAGAGTTGTGAATGGCTTTGTACGTTGTGGTTGGTATTTTGAATTTAATTCGCTGGGTGATTGGAAGCCAGTGTAGGGATTTGAGGAGAGGGTTGGCAGACACTGAGCGGTTGGTAAGGTGGATAAGTCTGGCAGCAGCATTCATGGTAGACTGAAGAGGGGAGGAGCCTATGGAGAGGCCAGCCAATGAGAAGGGAGTTGCAATAGTCAAGGCGAGAGATAACAAGGGAGTGAACGAGGATCTTAGTGGTTTCATTTGTTAAAAAGGGGCGAATTTTAGAGATGTTATGGAGGTGAATTCTACAAACTTTTGACAACCAGTGGACTTGGGGCTGAAATGACAAGTCAGAGCCTAGGATTACACTGAGTACCCTGGCGCGAGTGGAGGGACTGATAGTTGCATTGTTGATTTTGATGGAAAAGTCATGGAGGGGGGCATGGGCGGGGGGGAATAATAATAGCTCAGTTTTAGAGAGATTTTGTTTAAGGAAGTGGTGTGACATCCATGCTGATATGTTGGTTAGTAAGTTAGTAATGCGAGAGGAGACTGAAGGAGTGAGGTGAGGAGTAGATAGATAGATTTGGCTGTCATTGGCGTATAAGTGGTATTGGAAGCCGTGGGCGGTTATTAAGTGACCAGGGGAGGAGGTGTAGATAGAGAAGAGGTCAAAGAACAGAGCCTTGGGGGACCCCCACAGAAAGGGGCAATGGAGAGGAGGAGACAGAGTTGTAGGTAAGACTGAAGGAGCACTGTAATAGATAGGCAGAGAACCCGGATAGAGCAGAATCTCGGAGGCCAAGGGAATATAGTTTATTAAGAAGGAGCGGGTGGTCAACAGTATCAAAGGCCACAGAGAGGTCAAGTAGTAGGAGTATGGAGTATTAGCTGTTGGTTTTAGCAGTTAGTAAATTGTTAGTGAGTTTTAGGAAGGCAGTTTCTGTGGAGTGCTGGGAGCCAAAGCCAGACTGTAATGGGTCAAGAAGGTTATTTTCACTGAGGTAGGAGCTAAGACGGTTGTAGACTAAGCGTTCTAGAAATTTTGAGGTGAATGGGATGGTCTTAAGTTGTTCAGGTTGGTGGGGTCCAGTGAGGGCTTTTAAGTATGGGACTGATCTGCACATGTTTTAGAGGGGAGGGGAAGGTGCCACTAGAGAGGGAGAGATTGAAGATGTGAAGGAGAGAGCATAGGATAGAAGAAGAGGGTGACGGTAGTAGTTGTGAGGGAACAGGATCCATGGGACAATTGGTTAGGTGGGCATCTGAGAAAGTTTTTGTAACCTCTTCAGCAGTAGCCAATTCAAAAGAGGAGAGAGTTGAATGTGCTGTTAGGCAAGGTATGTTGGGTGGGGAAGATGTACGCACAGTGGAGGTGTCCTCACGAATTGCATCAATCTTGTCTTTGAAGTGATTGGCAATCTCTTGGGCAGTGAGTGAGTTAGTGGGTAGAGTGGTTGGGGGACAAAGCAGAGAGTTAAAGTTTGAGAAGAGCTGACGGGGACTGAATGACAAAGTATTAATAAGAGAAACAAAGTAGGCTTGTTTGGCAGTAGGGATGAGCTTCGAGTTAGAGTCGAACTCATGTTCGACTCGAACATTGCCTGTTCGCCTGTTCAGCGAACAGTGAACAATTTAGGCTGTTCGCAGCAAATTCGAAAAGCCAGAACACCCTAAACAAGTCTATGGGAGAAATCTAAAGTGCTAATTTTAAAGGGTAATATGCAGGTTACTGTCCTAAAAAGTTTTTAGGGACCCGGGTACTGCCCCAGGGGACATGGATCAATGCAAAAAAAAAGTTTTAAAAGGCCGTTTTTTCAGGAGCAGTGATTTAAATAATGATTAAAGTGAAACAATAAAAGTGTAATATTCCTTTAAATTTCGTAGCTGGGGGGTGTGTATAGTATGCCTGTGAAGGAGCGCATGTTTCTGGTGCTTAGAACTGTCCCTGCACAAAGTGTAATTTGTGCAGGAAAAAAAGTCTTTTAAAATCACTTGCGGCTATATTGTATATTAGCCGACAATTCATTCATTCATTGATTTAAAAAAAAAAGCGTGGGGTTCCCCTAAATTCAATTACCAGGCCCTTCAGGTCTGACATGGATATTAAGGGGGACCCCGTGTCAAATTTTTTAAAAAATTGACGTGGTGGTCCCCCAAATATCCATACCAGACCCTTCAGGTCTGATATGGATATTAAGGGGAACCCCGCATCAAATAAAAAAAATTGACGTGGAGGTCCCCCTAAAAATCCATATCAGACCCTTTATCAAAGCACGCAACCTGGCAGGCCGCAGGAAAAGAGGGGGGGGGCGAGAGCAGCCCCCCCTCCCTCCTGAACCGTACCAGGCCACATACCCTCAACATTGGGAGGATGCTTTGGGGGTCTGTGACCCCTCAAAGCACCTTGTCCCCATGTTGATGAGGACAAGGGCCTCATCCTCACAACCCTGGCCGGTGGTTGTGAGGGTCTGCGGGCGGGGGGCTTATCAGAATCTGGAAGCCCCCTTTAACAAGGGGACCCCCAGATCCCGCCCCCCCGTTTGAAATGGTAAGGGGGTACAAAAGTACCCCTACCATTTCACAAAGAAAGTGTAAAAATGGTTAAATAAGACAAACACACTTTTGAAAACTTCCTGGGCAGGACCCAGGTCCCCAAACACTTTTTAGGACAGTAACTTGCATATTACCCTTTAAAATTAGCACTTTAGATTGTGAACGTTCGAGTCCCATAGACTTTAATAGGGTTCTAAAGTTCACACGAAGTTTAGGTCTGTTCGCAGGTTCTGGTGCGAACCGAACAGGGGGGTGTTTGGCTCATCCCTATTTGGCAGCATGGAGGCAGGAATTGTATTTTAGAAGGGCAGATTTATTTAGGGTGAAGTATTGCAGGCATTTGGTTTTATGCCACAGATGTTCAAGAGCACGGCAATGTATCTTGAGATTTCTAGTGTTGTCCATTTACTAGGGTTGTAACGGTCAGGGCCTGGTTCTGACTGTGGTTAGAGGAGCAAGTGCATCTAGTGATGATGAGAGTGAACTGTTGTAGACAGAGGTGGCCAGGTCAGGACAGGACAGGGGAGAGATTATGTCATATGGGTGGTCAGCAGGCCCGGACTGGGACAAAAAAAAGGCCCAGGCATTTTGGATTGAGCAGCCCATGACATGTTAACTGGCCCCTTCCCCACTCTCCACCCTGACAGATCCCCTGTGAGAGGTGAGAGGAGAACCCAGCAGAGGTGTGGGGGGGGGGGGGGGGAGGTGAGACCAGGAAAGAGCATGGGGGGATGGAGAACACAGGGAAGAACCTTGAGAACAAGGGGTGAGGCGAGAGCATAGGGAGGAAGAGAAGAGCACAAGAGGCAGCAGAGAGCATGGGGGGAGGTGGAGACGACGGGGCAGCAGAGAGCATGGGGGGAGGTGGAGAGCACAGGGGGCAGTAGAGAGCATGGGGGGAGGTGGAGAGCACAGGGAGGGTGGTGGAGAGCATGGGGGGAGGTGGAGAACATGGGGGGGGAGGTGGAGAACATGGGGGGAGGTGGAGAACATGGGGGGAGATGGAGAACATGGGGGGAGATAGAGAGCACAGGGAGGGTGGTGGAGAGCATGGGGGGAGGTGGAGAACATGGGGGGAAGATGGAGAACATGGGGGGAGATAGAGAGCACAGGGAGGGTAGTGGAGAGCATGGGGGGAGATGGAGAGCACAGGGAGGGTAGTGGAGAGCATGGGGGGAGATGGAGAGCACAGGGAGGGTAGTGGAGAGCATGGGGGGAGATGGAGAGCACAGGGAGGGTAGTGGAGAGCATGGGGGGAGATGGAGAGCACAGGGAGGGCGGTGGAGAGCATTGGGGAGGTGGAGAACACAAGGAGAGCAGTGGAGAGCATGGGGAGGTGGAGAGCACAGGGGGGCTGGGGGAGAGCATGGGGGGAAGTAGAGAGCACAGGGAGGGCGGCGGAGAGCATGGGGGGAAGTGGATAGCGGGGGGGTGGCGAGCACAGGGAGGACAGTGGAGAGAATGGAGGGAAGGTGGCGAGCACAGGGGACTTGTGGAGAGCATGGGGGGATGTGAAGAGCACCTGGGGAAGGTGGAGAGCACAGGGGGGCAGCAGAGAGCATGAGGGGGATGTGGAGAGCACAGGGGGAAGCGGAGAGCGTGGGGGTATATGAACAGCACCGGGGGTGAGCGCAGAGCATGGAGGGTGGCGGAGAGCATGAGGGGAGGTGGAGAGCACAGGAAGGGCGGTGGAGAACGTGGGGGGAGGTGGAGAGCACAGGGAGGGTGGTGGAGAGCATTGGGGGAGGTGAAGAGCATAGGGAGAGCGATGGAGAGCATGGGGGAGGTGGAGAGCACAGGGGGGCTAGTGGAGAGCATGGTGGAAAGTGGAGAGCACAGGGAGGGTGGCGGAGAGCATGGGGAAGTGGAGAGCGGGGGGGCTGGTGGAGAGCATGGGGGGAGGTGGAGAGCACAGGGAGGACGGTGGAGAGCATGGGGGGAGGTGGAGAGCGTGAGGGGAGGTGGAGAGCACAGGGAGGGTGATGGAGAACATGGGGGAGATGGAGAGCACAGAGAGGGTGGTGAAGAGCATGGGGGGAAGATGGAGAGCATAGGGAGGGTGGTGGAGAGCATAAGGGGAGATGGAGAGCACAGGGAGGGTGGTGGAGAGCATTGGGGGAGGTGGAGAACACAGGGAGAGCGGTGGAGATCATGGGGAGGTGGAGAGCACAGGGGGGCTGGTGGAGAGCATGGGGGGAGATGGAAAGCAGGGTGGCAGAGAGCGTGGGGGATGTGAAGAATGCATGGGGGGTGGTGAGCACAGGAAGGGCGGCGGAGAGCATGGAGGGAAGGTGGAGAGCACGGGGGCTGGTGGAGAGCATGGGGGGATGTGGAGAGCATGGGGGGAGATGGAAAGCAGGGTGGCAGAGAGCATGGGGGATGTGAAGAACGCATGGGGGGTGGTGAGCACAGGAAGGGTGGCGGAGAGCATGGAGGGAAGGTGGAGAGCACGGGGGCTGGTGGAGAGCATGGGGGGATGTGAAGAGCACCTGGGGAAGGTGAAGAGCACAGGAAGGGCGGCGGAGAGCATGGAGGGAAGGTGGAGAGCACGGGGGCTGGTGGAGAGCATGGGGGATGTGAAGAGCACCTGGGGAAGGTGAAGAGCACAGGGGGGCAGCGGACACCATGAGGGGGCAGCAGAGAGCATGAGGGGGATGTGGAGAGCACAGTGGGGTGAGCGCAGAGCATGGAGGGTGGCGCAGAGCATGGAGGGTGGCGGAGAGCAAGGAGGGTGGCGGAGAGCACAGGAGGTTGGCAGAGAGCACGTGGAGGGCGGCAGAGAGCACGTGGAGGGCGGCAGAGAGCACAGGGAGGGCGGCAGAGAGCACAGGGAGGGCGGCAGAGAGCACATGGGGGTGGCGGAGAGCATGGGGGGTGGCGGAGAGCATGGGGGTGGCAAAGAGCATGGGGGTGGCAGAGAGCACGGGGAGTTTGCTGAGAGCATGGGAGGGTGGCAGAGAGCACAGGGAGGGCGGCAGGGAGCACAGAGAGGGCGGCAGAGAGCACATGGGGGGTGGCGGAGAGCATGGGGGGTGGCAAAGAGCATGGGGGTGGCGGAGAGCATGGGGGGTGGCAAAGAGCATGGGGGGTGGCGGAGAGCACAGGGAGGGTGGCAGAGAGCATGGGGAGTTTGCTGAGAGCATGGGGGTGGCAAAGAGCATGGGGGGTGGCGGAGAGCACAGGGAGGGTGGCAGAGAGCATGGGGAGTTTGCTGAGAGCATGGGGAGTTTGCTGAGAGCATGGGAGGGCGGCAGAGAGCATGGGAGGGCGGCAGAGAGCACAGGGAGGGCGGCAGAGAGCACAGGGAGGGTGGCGGAGAGCACATGGGGGGTGGCGGAGAGCACAGGGAGGGTGGCAGAGAGCATGGGGAGTTTGCTGAGAGCATGGGAGGGCGGCAGAGAGCACAGGGAGGGCGGCAGAGAGCACATGGGGGGTGGCGGAAAGCATGGGGGGTGGCAAAGAGCATGGGGGTGGCGGAGAGCATGGGGGGTGGCAAAGAGCATGGGGGTGGCAAAGAGCATGGGGGGTGGCGGAGAGCACAGGGAGGGTGGTAGAGAGCATGGGGAGTTTGCTGAGAGCATGGGGGTGGCAAAGAGCATGGGGGGTGGCGGAGAGCACAGGGAGGGTGGCAGAGAGCATGGGGAGTTTGCTGAGAGCATGGGGAGTTTGCTGAGAGCATGGGAGGGCGGCAGAGAGCACAGGGAGGGCGGCAGAGAGCACAGGGAGGGTGGCGGAGAGCACAGGGAGGATGGCAGAGAGCATGGGGAGTTTGCTGAGAGCATGGGAGGGCGGCAGAGAGCACAGGGAGGGCGGCAGAGAGCACATGGGGGGTGGCGGAGAGCATGGGGGTGGCAAAGAGCATGGGGGTGGCAAAGAGCATGGGGGGTGGCAGAGAGCACAGGGGGAGTTTACTGAGAGCATGGGAGGGCGGCAGAGAGCACAGGGAGGGCGGCAGAGAGCACATGGGGAGAGCAAAGTACATATTCATTTTTTTTTTTATATTTCTAAACATCTCCCTTCTATTCTATTAATAACCAGTAGATGGCAGAGAAGGTACACAAACAGAGTCTATATAAGGCCCCACACCATGTGACTGGAAATTAAACTACTTCCAGCCATAAAGTCAGTGGTCATATCTCGTGCTGTTTGTGTGATTCTTTGCAGGTATGTACTCTAAATTGTTCCTAATCTGTATTAACCTGTGATAGAAAGATTCCTAAATATCTTGAGCAGATGCAGAAAAAGTCTCAGCAGATTTTATGCTATAGTTTTGCTGTAATTAGAAGTTTAGAACAGCATGTGTCAGAAACAAGGGAAAAGTGCATAAAAACATGAAAATACTGCATTAGTCAGAACAAATGTCTATGATAAACACTAAACCTTTCTAAATAGGTATATTTAAACCTGATTTATTGAAAATTGCATAGATTTATAGAAGCACATGTTTTCTGTTATTTAATATAGAAAAACCTATTGTATGTAAAGCTTATGTATTGCATCATACAGACATGCAATGTGCACCATCTAGTGGTTAAAAAAGAGTACTACCATGATAATATTTGTATTAAAGCAATGCATTGCTAGTATGATTATTGCACACTTAAAGTGTACCAGAGAGATAAAGATAATTATCTATAAACCTGAATAACAGGGATATATATATTATTAAAATATAGTAATGTTCATTGTTATAACTACGTTTTAAAATACTTTAGTTAAAATCGGTATTATATATATATTGTTAATGGTTATAAACATGTGACTATAAAAATGTAAAAGATGTATTGTTATGTAAAATTAAACTACTTCCAGCCATAAAGTCAGTGGTCATATCTCATGCTGTTTGTGTGATTCTTTGCAGTCCACGCCAAGCTGATCACCTTATCTCATCGCGTCTACAATCATCGGCTCTCTTAATTCACATTTTGAGGCCGGTAACATTTTGGGGGCTCGTGTGCCGGGATTCGTTGTGTTACCAGTGAGAAGGAAGTGCGAGACAAGCGTGAGCCTGCTACAGAGCTACAAGGAGAGTCGTGAGAGTCGTCTGCCTCGTGAGTGCAAGTCTTCAGATTGCAACAGAGATGGCGTCTCCTCATCGTGCGCTGATGTGGGATATCCAGAAACAAATTCATCTGCTTAATGAAGAACAGCTGCATAGCCTCGCTATTACGCTGGAAGATGAAAGAGACGTGGACGTTCCATCAGTGACTGGTACCAACGAAATGGAACTTGTTGAATTTATTGAAGACTACTTGAGAAGTGATCAGCTGGAAAAGTTGGAAGATCAAGGTATGTCTTACCTACTCATCATCCAAGACAAGATCAATGAACTAAAACTTAACAAGGAAAGTACACCAACTGTGGACATTGCAACCGCTGCAAAAAAAATAAGTAGTGGGACTGCAAGGACTGAACAGGTATCGGAGGTGGTGAGATTAACTGATGTTGTTGCTTTATTGCCACGTAGAGAATTTAAAATGCATGGTGGTGTAATTTCAGATCATGGTTCGGACATGAGTTACAGTAGCGTGTGCAGACAAATTGACGAGGGTCTAACAGAAAAATTCCCTGAATCTGAAATTATACGCACAGTGTTGAGAATAATCAAACCTGGTAATTTTAAAGATATGTTGACTGACAAAGATGATCTTACTGTTGCTGAATTGAAAAGGTTTTTGAAGTCACATATGAGAGAACGAAGTGGTAATGAGTTATTTCAGGACCTTAGCAATGCTACCCAGCAAGAAAGAGAAACAGCACAACAATTTGTTTACAGGCTAGTGGGGTTAAAACAAAAAGTTCTGTCTACATCACAGCATGATAGGCGAGAGCTTAGCTATGACAAAAAACTGGTGCAAGGCATATTCCTTCATACACTGTATCAGGGACTAAATGAGAAAAATTCTAATGTTAGACGAGATATCAAGCCTTACGTGTCTGATTTGACAGTAACAGATGACTTTATCATAGAGCAAGTCACCAGATCAGTTGATGAGGAAACAGAAAGGCAGAGACGCTTAAACAGTGCACCTAAACATAAACCTCTTACTGTTCATTCATCACAGACACCAGGGAATAGTGAAAAAGACACCTTGCAACAGAGAGTTGAGGGAGATGTTAAAGCAAATCACACTGCATTAATGAAACTAACAACACAGGTCTCTGCTCTCACAAAGAACCTGGAAAAGATGATGAAGCTAACTCCTCTTGTTGGAAACCAAATGACTAAGCCACTAACCAATGTTCAAGTTCCAGATACAACTCACTGCAAGCCCAGGTGTGATGATTGCATTAAACGAGAGAGTCAGAACTGCTACCATTGTTTCTACTGTGGTTGGACAGGACACAGAGCGGTTGATTGCTTGAAGAAAAGAAGGCAGTCGGAAAACGACAGACAGTCACTGGGAAAGGGACAACCAGTGACCACCTCAAATGATCTGTCCCATGCTAAGGTAAACAGGTTATTCACCCACCGGTCAACTAGAACACTCCCAAAAGAGAATGGATTCTCCAAACAACACGTAGCACAATTAATTGGAGGAAAATGCCTACTGTCATGTCGGATGAATGGTGTACCGGTTGACATGTTGATGGATACAGGAGCTCAGGTCAGCATTGTCGGGAAGGCATGGTTAGAAAAGTTTCTACCCAGCGTCTCCATTAGGCACATACAAGATTTACTTTGTGATGACAACTTATCCATTACAGCTGCAAATGGTTCTCTCATTCCATTCATCGGATGGATTGAAGTCTGCCTGGAATTCGAAAGTAGTGGACATGGAAACTCAGCCATTTATGTGCCAATGCTGGTGAGTGACTGCTGTAATGACAATCCAATTCTTGGGTTTAATGTTATCGAAGAATTGATCAGAGAAAACCGTGACCGACCAAACAGCACCCAAAACCTGACTATCTTGCTGAGTGAAGCTATGAAAGTAAGACAGAGTGTAGCGAATAACATTGTCAATGCTGTCAGTCAAGCAACTGACCCAGGAGAAATATTCGATAGTTGTATGGTCAAAGTGGGGAAGAAGGGACTCCAGATTAAAGGAGGCGAGCTCTGTGAAGTCAAATGCAGAATTAGAGCGTGGCCGAAAGGAGGAATCATGCCATTTGAACCACTTCCTGAATATCCAGTTGAGGAAGGACTTGAACTATTTCCTTCAGTGGTAGATGTGCCAAATGGGTTCTCTAAACTGGTGAAGATACCTATACTGAACCGTGCTCAACATGACATCTACCTTCCACCCAGAACAGTATTGGGTACCATTTCTCCAGCAGCTGAGATTCTACCATTGTCTCCAAACAAAGACGATGGAAAGGGAATTGACCAGAAGAAAAGGGTGTTTCATGTAAACCAGTTGAATCAAGTGGACACTGGAAATCAGCTACCCACTAACAAATCTGTTAAGTGGCACCCACCTGTCAATTTAGAAGATCTCTCAGAAGAAGAACAGGAGATAGCGAGACAAATGTTATATGATGAATCAGATGTCTTTGCTCGAGATGAGGGAGACATAGGATGCATCCCTAACCTGAAACTGAGGATAAATCTGAAAGATGAAACTCCTGTCCAGAAACGCTACAATTCGATACCGAAACCCCTTTACAAAGAAGTGAAAGAATATATCCAAAACCTTCTTGACCGAGGTTGGGTAACAAAATCTTCTTCCGCGTACTCATCACCAGTTGTTTGTGTTCGAAAGAAGGACAGTAGCCTACGACTATGTGTTGACTTTAGGGAGTTAAACCAAAAGACTATCCCAGATAGACATCCACTACCCAGAATACAAGATCTGCTGGATAGCTTAGGAGGATTTACGTGGTTCTCAATCCTGGACCAGGGTAGTGGGTATCATCAAGGCTTTGTGCATGAAGACTCCAGACATCTGACGGCTTTCAGCACCCCCTGGGGACTCCTGGAGTGGAACCGTATTCCATTTGGATTAACGAATGCCCCAGCAGCTTTTCAGAGATGCATGGAGAATGTATTAGAGGGCATCAGAGACAAATGTTGTTCTCCATACTTGGATGACGTACTTTGCTACTCCAAAACTTTTCAGGAGCATGTCAATGATATTAGGCAAGTGCTTAGTCGAATGCGTGAGCATGGTATCAAACTTAGACTGAAGAAGTGTGAACTCTTTAAACGACAGATTCGATACCTTGGACGAATGGTGTCAGAAGAAGGCATAAAAATTGACCCAAAAGATCTTGAAGCGGTATTACATTTGAAAAGGAAAGAACCAAAAACAGTGGGAGGAGTCAGATCTTTGTTAGGATTCCTGAGCTACTACAGGTCCTTCATTCAAGATTTCTCTCGACTTGCTAAACCACTGTATGTACTTTTGCAGAACACTGAGAAAGAATCTGCTACATCCATCCCCAAAAACAATCGGAGGGAATCTACAAAGAAAAATGGGAACAAAGCACAAGGGCCATCTAAAACACTGATTCAATGGACACCCAAACATCAAGCTGTAGTATCCAGACTGGTGGACATGCTAACTAATCCACCAATTCTAGCATACACTGATTTTGACTTACCCTTCGTCTTACACACTGATGCTTCCAATGAAGGCCTAGGTGCTGTACTATACCAACGACAAGGAGAAAAACTTTGTGTTATTGGGTTTGGCTCCAGAACATTGACTCCAGCAGAGCGCAATTACCATCTTCACTCTGGTAAACTTGAGTTTTTAGCTCTCAAGTGGGCAGCCTGTGACAAATTCAGAGATTACTTGTACTACGCTCCAACATTCACCGTTTACACAGACAACAACCCATTGACATATGTATCGAGTACTGCCAGACTGAATGCTGTGGGTCATCGCTGGGTTGGCGAGTTGGCTGATTTCCACTTCGATATCAAGTACAAGCCAGGTAAACAGAATGCAGACACAGATACACTGTCACGATTTCCGGTGGAACTCACGAAGAATCTGAGTGAGTACACAGAGCTTGTACCATCTGAGGTTGTGTCAGCTATGTGGCAAGGGAGCAAAGCTGTTGACGAAGAAAAGCAATTATGGGTGGCTTCATTGACTCTTCACTCAGAAAGTGATGTGGCCGAAGAATTGCTGAAAGGACAGACAATCTGCCCAATGACTCAGGAGAATATCAGAGCATTACAACAAGACGATACCAACATTAGAGAAGTGGTCTGGCTTAAGGAGAACGACTGGATTCCAAACCACAAAGAAAAGGAGAGTATGACCAGCAAAACAAGACGTTTGATACATGAATGGAGTAAACTCGGAGTCGATGAAGGAATCCTCTACCGACACTCTGGAACCCGAAAAACAGCTAGTTCTACCAGAAAAGTTAAAACCATTGGTCTTAAGAAATCTTCATGATGACATGGGTCACATTGGTACTGAGAAGGTAACCCACCTAGCACGTGAACGATTTTACTGGCCATTTATGCAAAGAGACATTGATGAATATGTGCTGAAGAAGTGCAGCTGCATCAAACGAAAGCGTCCAAATATCACCGAAAGAGCACCTATGGGTTCGATTACTACCAGTTCACCTTTGGAATTAGTATCCATTGATTATCTTCACTTGGAGAAAAGCAAAGGAGGATATGAGTATATACTTGTAATAGTTGACCATTTCACACGCTTTGCACAAGCGTATCCAACTAAGAACAAATCTGGAAAAACGGCTGCAGAAAAGATCTTTCAAGATTTCATACCACGTTTTGGCTATCCAGAGAAACTCCACCATGACCAAGGAAGAGAATTTGAAAACAACTTATTTCAGACATTGCAACGATTGGCAGGGATTTCTCATTCAAGAACTACTCCATACCATCCACAGGGTAACCCAGTGGAGAGACTGAACCGTACTTTGTTACAGATGCTTCGCACCTTAGAGGAAGAGAAAAAGTCAGATTGGAAAGAACATCTTCCACATATGGTTCATGCATACAATTGCACCAGGCATGAAGCCACAGGATACTCGCCATTCTTTCTATTGTATGGAGGATCTCCTCGTTTGCCGATTGACCTAATGCTCAACCTAAATTTGGAAAAGGAATCAGAAAGTCAACCAACATTTACTCAGAAATGGGCATCTAGAATGCAAGAAGCTTACAAAATTGCATCCGAGAATAGCAAAAAATCATCTGCTAAAGGGAAGAAGTACTATGACAAAAATATAAAAGGAGCACCTCTTCAACCGGGTGATCGGGTCTTAGTACGAAATCTCTCTGAAAGAGGAGGACCTGGTAAACTTTGTTCATACTGGGAAGAATCAGTACACAAAGTGGTAGAAAGAATCAAAGATGGGCCTGTGTACAAAATTCAGCCTGAAAGTGGTAAAAAGACTATTGAGGTACTGCACAGAAATCTTTTACTACCAGTAAATGACCTACCAATTGAAGGACACATTCCAAGAGTACCGATGAAACAAAGACAATCAAGTAACAGGATACCAGAATGGATGTGGACCAGGAGGAGGAATGTTCAGATGAAGAAAGATGGTATTATCCTTATATACCAGAGACTACAGAAAGTCATGATTGTGTTGTGTCTCAACCAAACTCTCAAAACGTACAGAAAATCCCATTAAGAGTTTCTGCTGAGGAGTTCTATCCTACAACTACCACACCCAATCTTGAACAAGAACAAAATGATGGAACAGTAGTTGGCGACCAAATCTGGGCTACAGATATGGTGGGACTAGACACTGCAGAATTACCCTCATTAAGTCAAGACTTACCTGTGAACCAATATATGCAAATGGATAACGATGTTGATGGAGAAGACTCAACTCCTGTCAGAAGATCTACCAGACAAGCTAAGCCTAACGAGATCTTTACATATGACACACTAGGTCAGCCAAGATACATACCAAGTCAGGTTCACACCATACAAACTCACACAATGCTAGCTACTCCCAGGACATGCCAGGTAGTTAACGTAGCTCCTTGGTGGCAACAAGTACCTATTTGGGTTACTTAAATCACTAAATAGTGTTCAGATACCAATTGAGTTTAATGTCGGGAGCCATTAACTGAAGGAGGGGAGAGTGTGACGGACTGGGGTTTATATGGTCACAAAACAGACACCCCAAAGCAAAGTACATATTCATTTTTTTTTTTATATTTCTAAACATCTCTCTTCTATTCTATTAATAACCAGTAGATGGCAGAGAAGGTACACAAACAGAGTCTATATAAGGCCACACACCATGTGACTGGAAATTAAACTACTTCCAGCCATAAAGTCAGTGGTCATATCTCATGCTGTTTGTGTGATTCTTTGCAGGTATGTACTCTAAATTGTTCCTAATCTGTATTAACCTGTGATAGAAAGATTCCTAAACATCTTGAGCAGATGCAGAAAAAGTCTCAGCAGATTTTATGCTATAGTTTTGCTGTAATTAGAAGTTTAGAACAGCATGTGTCAGAAACAAGGGAAAAGTGCATAAAAACATGAAAATACTGCATTAGTCAGAACAAATGTCTATGATAAACACTAAACCTTTCTAAATAGGTATATTTAAACCTGATTTATTGAAAATTGCATAGATTTATAGAAGCACATGTTTTCTGTTATTTAATATAGAAAAACCTATTGTATGTAAAGCTTATGTATTGCATCATACAGACATGCAATGTGCACCATCTAGTGGTTAAAAAAGAGTACTACCATGATAATATTTGTATTAAAGCAATGCATTGCTAGTATGATTATTGCACACTTAAAGTGTACCAGAGAGATAAAGATAATTATCTATAACACTGAATAACAGGGATATATATATATATTATTAAAATATAGTAATGTTCATTGTTATAACTACGTTTTAAAATACTTTAGTTAAAATCGGTATTATATATATATTGTTAATGGTTATAAACATGTGACTATAAAAATGTAAAAGATGTATTGTTATGTAAAATTAAACTACTTCCAGCCATAAAGTCAGTGGTCATATCTCATGCTGTTTGTGTGATTCTTTGCAGTCCACGCCAAGCTGATCACCTTATCTCATCGCGTCTACAATCATCGGCTCTCTTAATTCACATTTTGAGGCCGGTAACACCAGCATGTGGGTGCAGCAAATGCAGGAGATGATGTCAGTGGATAGAGTGGGAATCTGACTTGATATAAAATAAATGTCAAATGCTGGTTTGCTTGCCGTCTTGTAGAGTGGAGCAGAGTTCTTGTTGTATCTTCATCCAGCTTTAGTTATCCTGCTTTCGTTAAACTGTGGTGGTGAAACTTCACACCACTCGTGACGGAGCCACTCAGGAAAGAGCCATGTGTTCTGCACCACCCCATAGAGTGCCATGGGTTGCCTACCCCTGATCTATCCCATAGTTCTTAGATGCTTTAGCGTGTCTGCAAACCAATCAATACACACTTATTGGGATTTTTTTTTTTTTTTTACCAAAAACATGTAGGATACATATTAGCCTAAATTGATGAAGAAATGTGATTTTTTTTAAATGTATCATAAAAAATGGCCTGGCCATGAAGGGGGTAAATCTTCAGATGGTTATATAACCAATTTCCTTTTCATCATGATGTACTCATCTCCACTTTTCATGTCATTGCACTTAGTGCTCCGCATGTCTTCTCCACATCCGTCTTCCCCTCTTTCTCTCTTCTAATGTTGGGAGGTATAATTCTCATTACTACTGCAAAACGAATCTCCTCCCTTCTGTACTCTGATCTCCGTGTCCTATAATATTCATCCAGCCTCACCCTGTGTAGGAGGACGTCACCCCTCCCCCATCCACATTCCTCTCCGGTGTCAGAGACTTTCAGTTTCATTTCCTCTTCTGCTGTCAGCGATGGCGTCTGGTGATCTGAGAGCTGAGTTGAAATGTTCCGTCTGTCTGAACATTTATACGGATCCTGTAACCCTGAGATGTGGTCACAACTTCTGCCGGGTCTGTATTGATGGTGTGCTGGATACACAGGGGGGGTCTGGAGGATATTCCTGTCCTGAATGTAGAGAGAAGTTTCCGGATCGGCCTGCACTGCAGAAGAACATGAAACTACGTAACATAGCAGAGACTTTCCTGTCTACTCATCAAGATCAAGAGGAGTCCGGGGTCTTCTGTACTCACTGTGTGGACTCTCCTGTACCTGCTGTTAGATCCTGTCTGCACTGTGAGGTTTCTCTGTGTGATAAACACCTGAGAGTCCACAAAAAGTCCCCAGAACACGTCTTATGTGACCCCACCTTGTCCATGGAGAGCAGGAAATGCTCCGTCCATAAGAAGATCCTGGAGTATTACTGCACTGAGGATGAGACCTGTATCTGTATGTCTTGTTGTATGATTGGAGGACATAAAGGACATGAGATGGAGTCACTGGATGAGGCTTCTGAGAAGAAGAAGGAGACACTGAGGAATGTTCTGCAGAATCTTCTGACAAAGAGAGAGGAGACGGAGGAAAGAGTCCAGAGTCTGCAGGAACACCGGAGGAAAGTAGAAGAAAAAGCCGCCGGTGACACCGAGAGAGTCACTGCCCTGTTTAGAGATCTCAGGTAGACATGTGCACTGACAAATAATTCATTTGTTTTCTTTTCATTCTTTTTTTGCTTTTATTTGAAATTCGGAAATGAGAAAATTTGGAAATTGAAAATCCAAATTTAGAATTCCCGATATTCCGAATTTTAATATAATAACTAACTATTAAATTATAGGTATTGGAATTTCCTTTCAAATTTGTCTTTGTGAATGTAACGAATACAAATGTATCTGAAATTATGAATTATCTGAAATAATGAATGCCGCATCATAACAAATGGAATGGAACATGTTAATAATTAATAATAAAAGGTTTTGTTATTATTATTATTATTATTATTATTATTATTATTATTAATTATTATTAGATTATTAGAAATTTTTAGATTGTTACTTCCCTTTCGTTTAGATTTGTTATTTCAGATAATTTGTATCTTTGGATAAATTCATACTCGTTATGTTCACTAACACCCACATTTGAAAGAAAATTCCAATGCTTATAATTTAATATTTATTCTTTCAGATTTTCGAGTTTTCAGATTTCCATTCTTTTGAATTTTCAAATTTTCATTCTTGCTTTTAGATTTTCAAATTTCCAAATTTTATAATTTTCATATTTATGAAATTTCTAATTTTCGAGTTTCCTAATTTCAAATTTTTCTAATTTCTGAATTTCCAAAATTTTGATTTTCCGAAATTTAGAATTTCCAAAATTTCGAATTTTCTAAATTTCAAATTAGAATTTTGGAAATATCGAATTTATTAACCACTTCAATACCAGGCACTTAAACACCTTCCTGCCCAGACCAATTTTGAGCTTTCAGCGATGTCACACTTTGAATGACAATTGCACGGTCATGCTACACTGTACACAAATACAATTTTTATCATTTTTTTCCCACAAATAGAGATTTCTTTTGGTGGTATTTGATCACCTCTACGGTTTTTATTTTTTGCTAAACAAATAAAAAAATAACGAAAATTTGGAAAAAAATATGTTTTTTTTGTTTCAGTTTCAAAACTTTGTAAATAAGTACGTTTTCTCCTTCACTGATGGGCACTGATGGGGCTACACTGATGGGTATAGATAAGGCGGCACTGATGGGCACCAATGAGGTGGCACCAATGAAGTGGCACTGATGGGGTGGCATTGATGGACACTGATATGTGGCACTGATGGGCACTGATAGGCGGCACTGATGGGTGGCACTGATGGGCGACATGGATGGGCACTGATAGGTGGCACTAATTGGCACTACTAGCTGGCACAGATTGGCATGGATGGGCGGCATGGATGGGTATGGATAGACAGTAAAGATGGGCATGGATAGGTGGCACAGATGGGCATGGATAGGCAGCACAGATGGGCATGGATGGGCACTGATAGGTGGCACGTATGAGCACTGATAGGCGGCACAGATGGGCACTGATAGGCGACATTGTATTATATTATACTGTACTAATAGATGCCAATCAGTGCCAAACAATAATGCATGACAATTAGTGAGGCCCATTATGGGCACTGATTGACACCCATTATGGGCACTGATTGGCATCCATTGTGGGCACTGACTAGAATCCCTGGTGGTCTAGGGTGGCATACCTTGTGCTGGGCATTCCTGGTGGTCTGGTGGCGTTCCTGGTGGTCCAGTGTGGGCATCCTCAGGGGGGCTGTGCTGTTAATCAATCAGCACAGACCCCAACTGTCAGAGGAGCAGCCAATCGGCTCTCCTCTACTCGTGTCTGACAGACGTGAGTGAGGAAAAGCCGATCACCGGATCTTCCTATTTACACTGTGATCAGCCGTGATTGGACACAGCTAATCACATCGTAAAGAGTCTCCATCGGAGACTCTTTACCGAGATCGTAGTTGCAGGGTGTCAGACTAACACCCCACAACAATGATCGCTGTACGGGGGCCCGTAGAGGCTCAAAATCCTGATCAAGTCATATGACGTCCGGTCAGGATTTTGAAACCACTATGCCGGCATGTTTCTGTTATAGGGCGGGCGGCAAGTGGTTAAATTTTGAATTTAGGAAATTTGGAAATTTGAAATTTAAAAATTCGAAACTCGGAAATTCTAAATTTGAATCTCAGAAATTCGAAACTCAGAAATTCAAAATTCAAAACTCGGAAATTCTAAATTTGAAAATTCTAAGTTCACAAAATTTTAAACTAAGAATATTCGAAATTCTGAAATTTTAAACTCAGAAATTGGATATTCGGAAAAACAAAATAAGATACTCTTACTTTTAAAATTCAGAATTCGAAATTTCTGAAATTTAAAAATGTTAAAATTTCGGAATTAACAGATTTGTCAAAATTTGTTAAAAAAAACAAATTTGGAACTAAACAAATTGCACATGTCTAATCTCAGGAGACGTCTGGAAGACCTGGAGAAGAGAGTCCTGAGGGAAATCTCCGGGAGGGCAGAGCGGATCTCCATCTCCATCCGGGATCTGGAAATAAAGAAGGAGGAGCTGTCCAGGAAGTTGCGTCACATTGAGGAGCTGTGTAACGTGACGGATCCACTGACTGTCTTACAGGAATCAGACACAGGTGACTTGTGTGATACTGAGGATGGAGATAATGAGGACAGAGAGAGACATGAGGAGCTCCTCCATGATGGAGGGGGTCTGGATGTGGCGGGGGTCTTACACACAGGTTTATCTGATATAATAACAGAGGTAAATGTATACTTCTATATACAGGGAGCTGCAGACATATTACTGGATGGAAACACAGCTTATAATTATCTACAGATATCAGATGACAGGAAAACTGTATCCAAGTCAGATAGAAACCAGAATCACCCAGAAACACCAGAGAGATTCCAGTATTATCAGGTGATGAGCAGTCGGAGTTTCTCCTCAGGGAGACATTACTGGGAAGTGGATGTCGGGGGGTCAGATGACTGGAGAGTCGGGATGTGTTACCCCAGTATAGAGAGGAGAGGGGGGGAGTCAGTGATTGGAAGGAATAAGAAGTCCTGGGCATTGCTCAGGTATGATAATGAGTATTCGGTGAGACATGACAGTAAATTGATCTCCTTACCCCCCAATCTCTCCAGTAACAGAGTCAGGATATATCTGGATTATGAGGCCGGGCGGATCTCCTTTTATGATCTGTGTGACCCGATCCGACACATCAACACCTTCACCACCACCTTCACTGAGCCCCTCCATGCTGTGTTATGTGTATATAAAGGTTGTATAAAGACTTAGAGCCCTACGCGACCTAACATTACTATACGAGGAAAATAACACTCTGGACCTGATTGATCGGGTTGACCTGGAGTCTCTCCTAGGAAATACTACTGACTCGGGGAAATACCGTCCATCTCTTAAAAAACCCTCAAGCTCCTTCCCCCCCCTTGAGCCTAAATCCATGTATTGAGATCTTTGTTAAACAAGTGTTGAGGGACATTTCCAAACTTCGCCGTAAGCAAATTTACCCCATGAATTTAAGTAGTGAAGAGCATAAAGCCATTCAATCACTAGGAAATAATGTAAATATTACCATCAAACCCTCTGATAAAGGGGGAAATGTGGTGTTAATGGATAATGCCGATTATGTCAGCATGTGCCAGGACATACTGGACAATGCTGACTGGTATAGAATTATCCCCACTAGGGCAATACTAACTTATCATCAACAATTCTATGAACTGATAGATAAAGCATTACAAATGGGTAGTATCACCCGTGACCAACATCTTTTCATCAACACCAAGTTTCCCATGGAAGCTACCTTTTACTGTCTCCCCAAAATTCACAAAAACCCATCTCATCCGCCTGGTAGACCCATAATTTCGGGTAGGGGGGGGGCTAACTGAAAACCTCAGCAAATTAATTGACTCTTTTCTGCAACCCCTTGTGATGGAGATGCCGTCATTTGTCAAGGATACTATACACCTATTGCAGATCCTTGATAATATGACGCTACCGACCAATGCTTGACTAGTAGCAATTGATGTAGAAGCCCTTTATAGCTCGATACCCCATATTAAGGGGATTGCAGCTATACGGAACATCCTACAACACAGGGAGTTGTATGACCAGACCTTGAATGACTTCATCATTCAGGGACTGGAGTACATTTTACATCATAATTACTTTGTATTCAACAACTCCCACTACCTCCAGGTGCAGGGCGTGGCCATGGGCACATGTTGTGCCCCGGCCTACGCCAATCTGTACCTGGGGGAGTGGGAGGAATCCCTCCTATCTGACGGGAGACTCGTCGATTTCACGCGCCACATTCGTTTTGTGGCGACGTTATATCGACGACATTCTCGTCATATGGGAGGGTACGGAGGACCAGTTACTCAAATTTGTATCCCAAATTAACACAAACGAGTACAATCTAAAATTTACCATGTCATATAACCACCATCTGATCACCTTTTTGGACATCAAAATTGGGCGTTCAGCCACTAATTTAATCTCTACCACCTTGCACCGTAAAAGTACCGCAGGGAATACTATACTCCATGCAGACAGTTTCCACCCAACGTTTTTAAAAAAGTCCATACCTTATGGCCAATACCTGCGGTTACGCAGGAACTGTTCGGATGATGCCCTTTTTAGGGTTGAAGCCGCTCAATTACAGATGAGACTGTTAGCCCGCGGCTATAGCCGATCGTGTTTACGCAAGGCGTACAATCGGTCATTAGCTCAATCTCGCAGCAATCTTTTGCATCCTGAGACAGCGAGGGATGGCCCTGGCACACGTACCGCCAGGGTCATCCTTCGTTTCTCTAGACCGCATGCTCCGATTCGTCACATTATCCAGAAACACTGGTCTATATTGAAAGATGACCAAAAAATTGGGAAATTAGTTTCGAGATATCCCTCAATTACTTACAGACGTGCCACCTCCTTACGCGACAAATTGGTACAAAGTGAATACAGAGATGAAGCAAAGCGAGCAGGGCACTGCTCAATTTTGGGTTCATTTCCCTGTGGGCATTGCTCTTCTTGTAAGTATATCAAACGAGACAAAACCTTCCGTCTTCCGAATGGCCGAACATTCCGTCCGTCCCACTTTGTTAATTGTCAGACATGTGGGGTCGTGTATCTCATGGAGTGCGAGTGTGGGGCGTATTACGTAGGGAAAACTAAGTTGGAACTACACAAAAGGGTAGCCAAACATGTGTATCACATGGAGATTGGCAATTTCTATGTACCCCTTGGACGACATGTGGTAACCACACATAATTACAAGATGCCTATAATTTCCTTTGTTGCTTTAGATCACATACATATTCCAAGTCGAGGAGGAGATTGGAATAAGGCCCTTCTCCAACTCGAACAGAGATGGATCTTTAAATTAAATGCGACCATCCCCCCAGGTTTGAATGAAGCCATATCATTCGCTCCATTTTTGAAAGGATTTATTTCAGGCAAAACACAATAATGCCGAGTGAGTTTACCACATGTCCTCCACATTTTCCCTTCAAATATGAATATATTCTTTGGCCCCGCCTCAGCTCTAGTTTTTTGTACATTGTCTATTTTTTTTTTTTTTCTTATATTTAATTTTTTAATTTTTTAATTTTAATTTTAATTTTAATTTTATTTTATTTTATTTTATTTTATTCTATTTTATTTTATTTCATTTTATTTTATTTTTATTATTTTTATCTCATGTTCGGTCTCTCTGTAGCCCTTTGGGGCACTTATATAGTTGACATGTTGCACACGTGCATATGCCTACATATATATAGGTATTTTACTAATTACCCTTTGAGAAGGTTGATTACCTTTATTTGCTTTGTTCTGCGTCCGAAGGACATGCGTGCGCACGCGTGTGACATGATAACGGAGTATGTATGTTTCTATCATCCTATAATTGGTTTGCCATGTTCTATGTTCTAACCAGTAAATTTCTTTTCCTCATGTATATCCGGATTACCTGTAAATCATCTATATTTTTACGAAACGTTTTTGTTTTTTTTGTTTAATTGTATTTATTTTTGACATGTTGTACTTGTTTCATATATCCTATGATGGAAAGTCCGGGTGCATTTCTCTTTTTTCTCCACTAGATGGTGCCATCTGTTGTTACTTGTGTTTATGTTGCCGATTACAGGGCGGATCCTTCGGGCATGGCTTCCCGACCAGAAGAGGGGGGCGGCATCGGTCCACATATGCCTCTCCCCGATCTGTCCCGGGACTGTGCGGGTAGGTACCACCCGTCACCCCGGGACAACACAGCTGGTCGGCGGCATTCCGGAACGGTACCGGACTCGGCACCTCGTTGCGCACGCGCGTCATGCGCGTGCGACGCGACGTGCCGACGTCACGCTAGTGCGACGTTACCGGGCACCTCCCGCCATGTTGGGAAGGTCACTTCCGGAACGCCGAGGGGACCACATCCGGTCGGCCAATATGGCGACCAACAAGGCTATGGCGCAACAGATGGAGCATATTAAGGGGGATTAACCTTACCCAGGCAGTAAATCAAACAGGAGGTATTTATACCCCACCCTTTTACATCGCTATTTCATCTTGCTCATCACAAGACAGCACTTGCACTGTTCTTATGCGTCTGGGTAAGTCACTGCATCACCTCACTAATGCTCTATCACAATTTCTTCATTATTTTTTCATATATATCTTCGTTTGCAGGAGCTTAATATTATTCTTTATTATTTTTTACTTATCTGCAGATACAAAGCCCCTTCTGCCCTATGACAACATAGGAATGTGAGGGGCCCCACTGCAAAGCTCATCGTTTTTTTATTTTTATTTTTTCACTATTGCCATCATATTGTCCTTCCTGGGCTCTGTGAATTTTAACGTGCACTCACCTGAATTTACGTACAGGTATATATATACATATAACCTAATTTCAGCATCACCTATGTTAAGCTGTGGCATATTGGATTTTGCAGCACTGGTGTATTTCTACCTTATTATTTCTTTTCATTCTTTATCACAGTTACACTGTGTTACGTTTGTTTTTGCACATGTTGCGTTATCAATTTTTCTCACCATTTTTATTTATTTACTCACATTCTCTCTCACTTGGTGCCTCTTTGTTGTTGCTGGTTTCTTTTTGGGCACTTTGAACCTTTAATTTTCAGCATCTGCCTATACTTCAATCTTGTATAGCACCCTATATTAAACAATAGGGTTTATTCATTATTATTTTTTTATATATTTTTTTATATATCCATATACCCTGGATATCATATATGGGTATATTTTCTATCTCCTCATACAGAGGTGATAGTCCCCATATAGGGGTCTTTTACATACATATACATTTTATACTTCTTTTTCTTCTATTGTAGGTTGCCCCCCTCCCCACCCTTGGCTACCCATACCCATATTCTCCTCCACTATCTTTGATTGGAGGTAGTAATGGGGATGTGATCCTCTGTAAGCCATTCACCCCTCGGACCCAGTTCCCTTGCTCTCCCCTCTGGGTGGAGCCAGCGACTCTTTTTCAACTACACAAGTCTGGCGCATCTGTGAAGGATATAGGAGAAGTGGCGGATTTCAGTTCTGTCTGTCAAAGAGGATTCCCTATGTGAATGATATAGGTATTTATCGTGCAATATATACTATTTGACTGGCAATTATGTAACCATGCAATGTTTGATGTATATTCTGCCTACAGCAGATTATTTCTAGTCTAGTACAGTGCATCATGTATGGATATATATTTATGCTTGTCTCCCCCTTTTCTACAATAGATAAAAACCTTCTGAAGAAGACCCCTGAACGGGTCGAAACGCGTAAAGGGTCTACATTATCTATTTTTACTGTAACCATAAATGACATTACAGTTTTAGCATTACGATTGTATTTTCGTCTATTTTTACTCACATAGTTGAGCTCAGTCCCTGATCACTGTGTCACCTGTCGAAATCCTCTCTTTTATCAATAAACATTTATTATTATTAATTATTTGCTACACGTTATTATTTTTTTATATATATACCTATTAGCCTCTACAGGTAATATACGCTGGTAAAAACCCCACTTGGGGATACGTTTTCTTTTTGTTTTTCATTTAATATTCATCCAATAGTATATAGCAGTGGGCGGGGCTTCCTGCAAGTTTTTCTACTATAAATAAATGTGAGATTTCTTACTGATCGCTGTGATTGGGTAGAATATCTGTCCAATTATTGGAGTAACAATAACATGTTCCTATTGGTCAGTGAGAAATCTATCTATCTATCTATCTATCTATCTATCTATCTATCTCTCCCATGACAATCTGACATAATACTTTCTGTGTTTTGTCCCAGTATTTAACATCATCCATCTCCTCCCCCTGCCCCTCGCCCACATGTGGTCCCTCTGTGGAGGGGGCAGCCATGATCAGACATAGAGGGGGGTGGGGTCACTGTGATGGTATAGGATGGGGTCACCTCTCCTCTCTGCCCCTCCCCCCTCCATACAATCTATACTACAAAGAGATGGAAATAAATGGAACAATCTGAGAGGAAATCATGAAACGTCATCTAGAGATTTATTACTGGAAGAAAAAAATGTGATCAGAGAGCCCAGGCTGTTTTTAGGCAGAGTGGGTCAGGATTACATCCCCTGTCAGGTTTTTTTCTTCTATCCGGGCAGATAGAAGATACAGAGATTTCCCCTCACTTCCTGTCCCGGTGACAACATTTATCTAGACAGGAAATGAGGGGAACTCTCCAACATGAACACAGACTGAAATAAGAATGATATGTTTAGTATAATAAGGAAGGGGAAGGATTAGAGCCCCTGTCAGATGTTTATATGTCTGTGTCCCTGTACAGATTTCTCTCCCCCTTGTATTGGTGTCACCAGGACAGGAAGTGAGAGGAAATCTCTCTAAGGCTGGGATCACATTGCTGTGCAGATCACATGTCATGTCTGTGTTATGTGAATTCAGCCGTACAAACTGTGTGACTGAAATCACATTCACACCAAAATGGTGCCGGACCCTTTTTTTGGTCCTCACTGGAATCGGATCACATTGGGTGTCACATCTATACAATCCGATTCCTGCACCATTTCAGCGTTTGCACTGCGATCTGCGAAGCGATCTGGGGGTGTCATTAACTTTCCATTGACCCCCCCCCGCAGCGGTTCTCAGATGTCAGTGTGACCGTCCGGTGATTGAGGTGTGATGAGGGAACCCGCACAGGAATCGCACTGGTTCCCGCATCCCACAAGTCTCATCCCAGCCTAAGGCTCCATTTACACCTATGCAGGGTGCTTTTCAGACTTTCTGATATGCTTTTGGCAGGATTTTATACCGTGATTTGCGTTTTGTGTTTTTTATGCATTTTTTGGGGGGAGGGGATTTGTTGCTGGGCAGATTTAACCACTTGGTGCCCACACTATAGCCGAAAGACGGCTACAGCGCTGTCCTAAAATGCCGGGAGGGCGTCCATGTACATCCTCCCGTTCTTACACTGCCCATCCCCCTTGGGATTTGGCTGATCACAGATCGGGTAAAGGGCCAATCAAAGCGATCCCTTTACCCTGTGATCAGATGTCAACCAATGACAGCTGATCAAGGAAGTAACCAGGAGCCGGTTAACAGCTTTTTTTCCCTCACGCTGTCAGTTTTAAGAAAAGAAGAAAGCCGTTATCCATATTACTTAGGGACCCTTTATGTGTCACGCTACTTTAGGGTTCCAAATTACATTAATAAGTCTCTTTGTCATTTGCTCACTTAGGGCAGTCACAGCCCCCCGGCCCACTTCTACCCCCTTTTATATCCCCCCCATCAATCCATGTCAGAACCCTGAGTCCTCACCCATGTAAGATACATGGTGGGTTATGTCGGAGCTTACATAGGATTGATGATGTCACCCCTCCATCATGTGACAGTATGTAAGTCCTGTGATTGGCCGCTCAGGCCTTAACACTGCATGTGGGAGAAGGTCACATGATCCCTCAATACCTGTGAAACTGGGGACTTAGTGAGGACTTTGATGGAGGAACAATAAAGGAAAGTATAAGTGGGTGTTTACGGCTCTTGGGTCACCTACAGAAGGGTGTGGGGCATTCATTTGAATGGCTCCTGCCAGTACATGAGCACTGTGTATAGTGAGAAGGGATGGTGAAGAATTGTATAGAGTGCCGGAGCTGAGAGAGAGCACAGAGTGTAATATGACTTATTGTCTGTGTCCGAGCTGTGATGTCATAGTAGGGAAATGGCTACCGAGGGACCCAATGTGGTAGACATGATTATAATGTGTAGACAGTCTTGTTCCTTTATTATTAATACATTTACAATGAGTTTATTCTATTGATTATTTTATTGTGTGAAGAAATAGAAATGAATAATAGATCTACAAATAGAAAGAGCTGAAAATCGATGGAAAAATCTCAGAGGAAATATATGAAGAAATTATCCCGAGATTTACTAATGAAAGAAATAATGGGATTTATCACTAATATAATGATATCACTATAATAATGTATGATTACTAGAACTGGAATGTGTCCCCAATATAATGTGTCCCCATAGAATGGATCACCAATAGAATTCTATGGGATCTCTTTTATAATGGATCCTAATATAATGTATCATGTGATGGTGTATTATAATCACTAGATGTGTCCTGGTGATGGGGGAGAATTAGGAAATTAAATGTTAATGTGAAATAAAGATTCTTTATGAAATGATTATTATTATTATTATTATGCAGAGTTTATATATAGCCTGCAGTTTACACAGCGCTTTACAACATGAAGGCAGACATTACAATTAGAGTGTTATAGAGGAGGAATCAGAGAGCCCTGCTCCTTTAGAGCTTACAATCCAGAATGGAGGGTCACGAGATACAAAAGGTAATAACTGTGGGGGATGGGCTGATGGAAAAAATAAATGTACAGTTATTAGGTGGGGTAGGATAGGCTTCTCTGAATAGATGAGTTTTCAGGGATCGTCTGAAAGTGGACAGAGTAGGAGATAGTTGGACAAATTGGAGTAGCGAGTTCCAGAGAATGGGAGAGGCTCGGGAGAAGTCCTGTAGGTGAGCATGGGGTGAGGTGATGAGGGATTTAGAGAGCAGGAGGTCTTGGGAGGAATGAAGATGGCGGTTTGGTTGGTATTTTGAAACTAACTTAGTGATGTAGCTTTAGCCAAGTTGTGGATGGCTTTGTAAGTTATTGTAAGTATTTTGAATTTGATTTACTAGATGAGTGGAAGCCAGTGAGGGATTGGCAGAGAGGGGTGGCAGACACTGAGCAGTTGGTAAGGTGGATGAGCCTGGCAGCAGCATTCATGATGGACTGAAGGGGGGGTGACCTTTGTAAAGTTAAGCCAATGAGAAGGGAGGTGCAGTAGACGAGACGAGAGATGATCAAGGAGTGGATTAGAAGCTTTGTGGCGTCATTGGGTAAAAAGGAAAATGGACAAAAATGCAGCGCTCAATGGGACCAGCAATAAAGGATTGTTGTGAGTGATATAAACAATCAAGTCTGTATATTAAATGCACATTGAGATTAAAAAACAACTGTCAATGAAAAATAAAATCAAACTGATCACTGTCAAAATTTAAGTACTTTGGTTATTAGTGTAAACGATACGCCATTACTCCAGTTGCTAAAGGGTCAGCAAGTGTGCTGATATATCACTCCTCAGTAGCAGACTCTGTTGTTGCTTTGTGCACAGAGTTAAAATGGGAAAGCCTCCGCTCTCTGAAATGCAACAAGTGGCTGGATGTGGAATACTGGACTCACTGTGACCGGGAGGTGTCCTTTTGGTCGCATCAGAGGGTTCCCACAGTCAGGCTAGCTGGCCAGGAGAGCTGGGACTTGGTTTCCTGGACAGCGCTCCGAATTGGCCCCTAGGAATGTTATCTTTCCACATGGGATGATGGCAACTATTATGATGGAGGTAAGAATTGCCAGATGTGGGCTTGATGTGAATACCAGTCATAATGGTGTGTTCATCATGAGACAGAACTAGATCAAGGAACACTAGTTCATTCCGATTTATCTCACGTGTTAAGGAAGATCCCAATGAATTATCATTACAATATGCCACAAACATGGAAAAAAAGTCTGGACCACCACTTCAAATCAATAGAATATCATCTATATAGCGGCCAAAATAGACAATGTATTGGGAAAAAGAGTTGTTAGCCCATATTTTTAACTCCTCCCAATACCCCATTGTCAGATTAGCATAAACAGGGGCAAAGCTGGCCCCCATAGCTCTACCTAACTGTACCCTAACTGACTAATTACTGTCCTTAATTCATTATTTCCAGTTTAAGATTGCAATGCATTTTTTTTTGTATTTGAGTTTGTGGGTTTATCCAATATTTGTATTTACTTGTTGTGTCACAAGAGCTGATGTTCTCCTCCCCCTTACATTCACATGCCTGTTTATCTGCCTTTTGCCATTGGCACCAGTTACTTTGACAAAGCGTAGGCGCGTGAAACATGTTAGTCACGGCAACATAACAGAGCTTGCAATCCACCCAGCTATTGGTGTCACTTCACTTCTGGGTCTGATTGTCTTCTTTGGCTCTCAGATTCACTGTGGATTCCCCCAGAGCACCGTCCAGGAAACCAAGTCCCAGCTCGCCTGGCCAGCTAACATGACTGTTGGAAACCCCCTGATGCGACCGAAAGGACACCTCCCGGTCACAGTGAGCACAAAGCAACAACAGAGTCTACTGAGGAGTGATATATGAGCACACTTGCTGACATTAACCCTTTAGCAACTGGAGTAATGGCGGTATAATTTACACTGATAATCAAAGTACTTCAATTTTGACAGTGATCAGTTTGATTTGATTTTTCATTGACAGTAGTTTTTTAATCCCAATGTGCATTTAATAAACAAACTTGATTGTTTATATCACTCACAACAATCCTTTATTGCTGGTCGCATTGAGCGCTGCATTTTTGTCCATTTTTGTTGTCTACTTCCCTCCAGGAGTTAGAAGCTGCACTGGGTTCTTGCCTATTTTCCAAAACTTTATTATGACAAGACAATGGTTCTTAATGTTAGTCAGTTCTAGCGCTTAAGGACCTACTGTGCGTTTCTCTATGCTGTTTTGGATTGGTCATAGCAGCTTGCTGACTGCCATTCTGTCATATTTGGATTGCACAGCCATTTATATACAACGTTGGAGTACGACGATTAGCTCTTTATTTGATTTACAGGTATTGGTTATTCACATGTTGTAGGTTATCACGTGTTATTTTGATGCTCAATTATTGAATTGCAATCCTAACATTTTTATTTTCCTTATTCTTATTAAATTTTTCCTCCTTTCTTTTATCATGGACAAGTCTAATAGGTTATAGACCATTTTTAATAATATTGATTTATTCAGTGTTTCCAATCCCAATAACAACATTCACAATGGATCTAATCCAGAAAATGGTCTCCCACATACAGAGGCTTTCGAAATACAAATGCGAAAGGCATTTCTTAAACTTTATGATGTCAAACAATATGAAAATGCCCAATGGTGGGATTTGGCGTTTTTGCAGAAATATCTTGAATTAGGGATCATCCCTAGGGGTCTTCGTATTAAGAACCAGTGCCACTTTTTGGATGAGGACCTTACCAAGGAATGGAAAATTATTGCCGAATTCTGTACTACCAAATGGATAAAAATCCTAGTACAACAAAGAGAGAGAAAACTCAAGATGACAGAACAACAAGTCCTTGAAAAGCAGAAAGCTATAGAAATGTTCAGCTCCTCTTGTCTATTTTCCAAATGGCTAGAGGTTCAAGATAAGAATGTTAGAAAGGATGAGGACTTTATGATCTCTAAAAAAAAGAAAAAAAAATGGAAAGAGATGTAACAGATTATAAATTAGGAAATGTGTTTGAGTGGAAATGCCAATAAAAAAAAAGCCAGATCCTGTAGACAACAATAATTTATCGGAACAGGAGAAGGACAGTCACCCTTCTAATCCCGAGTCGGTTAGTAACAATAGAGAATGTGTACACGATAATAAAGAGAGAGGTAGAAATATTAGAAGAAACAACATTAGAGACAATAAAAAGAAGATTAACAAACTGAATAAGCAATACAATGATAAACAGACTCATGGTTATCATTGTGATGTGGCCCTATTCATTGCACATGAAAACCTAACAGCGGAATCAATTTTATTAAGAAAAGGCCTTTGTTTTTTTACCCTCCATAGGTCCAAATAAATTTGGCCTTTTCAAAGACCTAAATAAATGTATTTGTTTACTTTAAAAAGACATTATGCTAGGCTCAATGCTTCTGATAAAAAGGGAGTAAACCCCACACCAGGTGTCACTGATGATGAAGTTACTGTTCAGTCTCAGAATGAAGTTCTACGGGTCCTAGAAGATTTATGGGCAGAATGCAATATAGAAAGTGATACACAAGGACCTTTCCAAGAGCCAGATATTATACACACTGGCCTTAAACCTCTATCTGTCATGGTTATGCAGTGATCTTCCTTTGTTTGCTTACCTCCCCTCATGTGTTCAGACTAGAGGCCAGCCACTTCCACCTGGTGGTTTTTATAACCTCTCCTCTAAGTATGGCTCCACCCCAGGCCCCATCAGGGAGCCCTATATTAACCTGTGCACTGCAGGTCATCAGTGCTGATCAACCATTGTGTATTCCTTTGTGTGTTAGCTTCCTGTTTCCTGCCATGTGCTCTGCTTCTGTTTTCCATTACCGACTTTGGCGTGTCTTGACCATCCCTGTTTGCCTGTGATCCTGACCTTTTGGCTTGTACCTGACTATTCGTGTCTGCTTGTGGCCCCGACCTTGGCTTTTGTCCCTAACCATCCCTATCCTCCTGTTGCCTACTGTGGGTGTGAGCTGGGGGACCCTGGGGGTTGCGACCTGGAGCCAGTTGCAGCCAAGTCCATCCTCACCACTGGAGGCGCTGGTGAACACCTGCTGGCTCTTAGACTCTGCGCCCCAGGGAATCTTACGCTCTAACCCCAGTGGGATCTGTCCCCCGTCTGCAGCAGTCAACCGTAGGGTCCACAACCTGGTGGTGCACTCCTGACCCCTACGGAGTGCATCTGTCACCTCGCCTCAAGGTGACCTGACACTATCTATATTTAATCCAACAAATTCTAAGGGCCCACATATTGAAATATTTTACCAAGCGGTCTATAAAGAGTTTATTGAGCTGTGTGATGTTCCAATGAATAAAAGAGCTAACAATTTAAGTTCTGTAGAACAAGAAGCTCTTAAAGACCTAACTACTAATAGTAATATCATTGTTAAACAGGTGGACAAAGGAGGCAGCCTGGTGGTTCAAAACACACCAGACAACCTCCAAGAAGCATAATTATTGTTATCAGATACTAATACATATTTAAGACTCCTTTATGATCCTTTTCCAATCTTTCAACGTGAATTGGTTACCTTTGTTGAGGCAGCCTATAGGGAAGGTGTACTTAATGCTAAAGAAAAATGTTTTCTGCTTCCAAAAATATGCAGCTCTCCCTACTTTTACCAGGGAGACCTATTGTTGCTAGTACAAACAGTTTTACTAGTGGCCTGTCAGTTTACATAGATCATCTAATACAACCGATAGTGTGTCAATTAACATCATACATTAAAGGCTCTGGTCATGTTATTGATATTTTGAAAGAATATTCCTGGCACAATGAGTATATGTGGGCATTGTTGGATGTTGCTTTATTGTATACATCGATACCCCATGAGGTGGGCATTGCTGCTGTTCAGTAGTTTTTAAACAAAAATGGTGATATGAATTCTAAGCAGTCAGAGTTTTTGCTTTACAGCATAGACTTCTGTTTGTGCCATAACTATTTTACATTTTAGACCAATTTTATCTCCAAAGCAGGGGTACAGCTATGGGGGCCAGCTTTGCCCCTATTTATGCAACTCTGACAATGGGGTATTGGGAGGAGTTAAAAATATGGGCTAACAACCCTTTTTCTTAATATATTGTCTATTTTGGGGGCTATATAGATGATGTTCTATTGATTTAGAGTGGTGGTCCAGATTTTTTTTTTCACTTTTGTGGCCTATTGTAATAATTCATTGGGCTTGTCCTTCACACATGAGATAAATCGGAATGAACTAGTGTTTCTTGATCTAGTTCTGTCTCATGATGAACACACCATTATCACTAGCAATCACATCAAGCCCACATCTGGCAATTCTTACCTCCATTATAATAGTTGCCATCATCCCATGTGGAAAGATAACATTCCTAGGGAACAATTCCACAGATTACGGAGGAATTGCACAAAAAAACTGATGACTATTTGACACAGGGACGACTTATTCAAAGAAAGTTCGGGGAATAAGGATACCCAAGGGATTTAGGGATAGACGCCTTTTCTAAAAATAAGACACAACCGCCAAAAAATAAAAATAAAAATGATAGGTCATTGCCAATGGCCAATTCGGCAAGATTTGTATCTACATTCAACAGTAAATATAGGGCCATTACTAAAATAATACATAAACATTATGATATTTAAAAACTTGACCAGGTTCTAGCTCCTTTACTTCCTTCAAGGCCACAAGTAACTTAGGGACATTCACGTACAGTAAAGAACATCATTGCTCCCAGTAAATTATTAAAAACGAATAGTGGATCCTTGTTTGACATTAGAACCTTTTCAACAACAGGATTGAGATCTTCCAATGACAGAAGAGAGGCTGCCTCACTTGCCAATCAGTCCCTCATGGTTGCTCAAAGGTAATTACCAATAGAGGCAAGTCTTTTAAGATTAAACAATTCATTACCTGTTCTACGGAATTTGTTATATATGTTTTGCATTGCTCATGTGGTCTTTTATATGTGGGTCGCACAATACGTACCCTGCATACTAGAATAGGTGAGAATCGCAGACTAACCAAATAAGGATGTATCAAACATAGTGTTCTGCGTCACTTTCATCAGGCACATAATAAAGACTTTGGACAAATAGAAGTACGTGCAAATGAGGCCATCCCCAGAGGTACTCTGAATGAAAATGAAAGGTTCTCCCTTCTTTGCCGAAAGGAGACTTTTTGGATATATTTATTGGGTTCCTTCTTGCCTGAGGGCCTCAACAAATAAATCGATGTCCTCAGTGTGATTTAATAATGATAAAGTCTAGGCCGCTATTATATCATATATGTGTAAATATCTACATAATCTTCTGTGTCCTTTTATTTATGGTTCCAAGTACTCCCAGCTCTCCTATCTCTCGCTCCATTTAATTAATTTTGTATTTATTAAATAATAATCAATTTTTTAACATAAAATTATTTTAAAACCTTTTAAAAAAAAAATAATATTTTTTTAGATAAATACATATATATTTGTATCAATTTGAATTATTTTGATATAATAATCAATAATCTAGTTTTCTTTCCTTTTCGCAAACAATTTTTCTAAGCACATTGTACGGTTGCTATAAATAATTTGTTATAAACTGTAATCCACAATGGTGTCTTAAATAAACAGTTCTCCATATGATTTTTAAAACATCTTCCCACCCTCATTTATTATTTTTTTTATATATATTTTTCTTGTTTTCTTTTTATCACAATTCCATTCAATATAATTATATTTTTTATTTCTGGCCAAACTATTTTCTAATTAATTTATTGGTTATTCCAGTAATTAATTTTTTTAACTAATTATTGTCCTTAATTAATTTTTTTCCTGGTTTAAGATTGCAATGTATTTTTTTGTATTTCAATTCATTGGGTTTATGCAATATTTGTATTTATTTACTTGTTTTGTACATAGGGGGGTTAATGTCACAAGAGCTGATGTTCTCCTCCCCCTTGCATTCACATGCCTATTTATCTGCCTTTTGCCATTGGCACCCATGAATTTTACAAAGCGTAGGCGCGTGAAACATGTTGTTCATGGTCACCACAGCAACAAAACGGAGCTTGCGATCCTCCCAGCTATTGGTGTCACGTCACTTCCGACTTTAACTATGTCCTTTGGCTCTCGGATTCACTGTGGATTCTCCTGAACTCCATCCAGGAAAACAAGTCCCAGCTCGCCTGGCCAGCTAGTCTGACTGTGGGAACCTCCTGACATGACCGAAAGGATACCTCCCGGTCACAGTGAGTCCAGTATTCCACATCCAGCCACTTGTTGCATTTCAGAGAGTGGTGGCTCTCCCATTTTAACTCTGTGCACAAAGCAACAACAGAGTCTGCTACTAAGGAGTGATGTATGAGCACACTTGCTGACATTAACCCTTTAGCAACTGGAGTAATGGCGGTATCGTTTACACTAACAATCAAAGTACAATTTTGACAGTGATCAGTTTGATTTGTTTTTTAATCCCAATGTGCATTTAATAAACAAACTTGATTGTTTATATCACTCACAACAATCCTGTATAGCTGGTCCCATTGAACGCTGCATTTTTGTCCATTTTTGTTGTCTACTTCCCTCCAGGAGTTAGCAGCTGCAGTGGGTTCTTTCCATTTATCAAAAACATTATTATGACAAGACAATGGTTTTTAATGTTAGTCAGTTCTAGTGCTTAAGGACCTACTGTGTGTTTTTCTATATTGGTTAAAAAGTGGCGTATCTTGGAGATGTTGCAGAGGTTGAGGCAGCAAGCTTTGGATAATGGTTGGATGTGAGGCCGAAAGGAGAGTTCAGAGTCCAGGATAACACTTAGGACCATGGCATGCGGGGATGGGTTGTTATTTGAGCCTTTCATTTTGACTGAGAAGTCAGGGGAAGAGGTACATGGGGGAGGACAAATTATGAGCTTGGTTTTGGATAGATTGAGTTTGAGGAAGTGGTGTGACATCCAGGCTGATATGTCTGTTAGTAAATTGGTGATACGTGAGGAGACTGATGGAGTGAGCTGGGGGGTGGTGGGGTGGAGAGATAGATTTGGGTGTCATCAGTGTAGAAATGAAATTGAAAGCCATGGGAGGCGATCAGCTGACCCAGGGAGGAGGTGTAGATCGAGAGGAGAGGTCCAAGGACAGAACCTTGGGGAACCCCCCACTGAGATGTAGAGTTGTAAGTAGCGCTAAAGGTGTGGTGGGATAGGTAGGATAAGAACCAGCAAAGAGAGCAGTCACGGGGACCAAAGGAGTAGAGTTTTTTTGAGTTGGGTGCTCCACTGTGCCAAAGGAAGCAGAGAGGTTCAGGAGGAGTAGTACAGAATAGTGTCCACTGGGTTTAGCCGTTAGTAGATTGAGTTTAAGGAGAGCAGTTTCCATGAAGTGTTGAGAGCGAAATCTGGACTGAAGGGGATCAAGAAGTTTGTTCTCAGTGATATGGTCGCTCTGTCGGTTGTTGACCAGACATTCAAGGAGTTTGGAGGAAAAGGGGAGTAAGGTTAAGATTGGTGGGGTCCAGTGAGGGCTTTTTAAAGAATGGGGTGACTAGTAGACATGTGCGATTTAGCTTCGTACGAAACAAAAATTCGTACAAATTCCTGGAAATTCGTACATTCGTACAAATCCGAAATACACATTTTTATGCATACGATTTCCGTACGAAATACAAAATTTTGTTTACGAATTTCGGATCCATATTCATAACAGAAATTCGCTATTGTTACAAAAAGTGAACAAATCTAAAACTTAAAAACCCAGGAAGTCAGCACAGCACAGGGAATGTGGGAACCCCTCATAATGATAAATTCATCATAACGAAAATTCTTAATTGTTACGAAAAGTTAATGAACCTAAAAGATAAAACCCCAGGAACTCAGCACAGGGATGGTAGGAACCCTATGGGAATTTCTATGCTTACAAATTTTATACGAAATTTCATTAACATTAAAAAAATCCAAACTCAGAATTTTGGATCCAAATTAATAGAATTATGACTGGTGTTTTGTTCACCAATCATAGGAAGTCAGCACAGCACAGGGATGGTGGGAACCCCTCATAATGGGTACAGCGGGTGTACACTCAGACCCGGGAACTCAGCACAGGGACGGTGGGGACCCCTCATAATGATAAATTCATCATAACGGACATTTGTAATTGTTAAGAAAAGTTAACAAACCTAAAAGTTAAAAATATAGGAAGTCAGCACAGCACAGGGATGGTGGGAGCTTCTCATAATGATAAATTCATCATAATAAACTTTTGCTATTCTAACGAAAAGTTTGCCAATCTAGCGAAAATGTGTATTTTGTACGAATCCTAATTGAATTTTGTACACAAATTGTGACATACAAATTTTTTTTTGTACGAAACGAAAACGGAATGCAACAAAACAAATTTTTTGACGGCGCCCATGTCTAGTGACTAGTGCAATGCTTCAGAGAGTTGGGGAAGATGCCAGAAGAGAGGGAGAGATTGAAGATGTGAGTTAGAGGGTGTAGAATAGAGCCTTGCAAAGGAACAGGGTCCAGGGGGCAGGTGGTTAGATGGGTGTTAGAAAAAGTTTAGCAAACTTTGTCTATAGTATCTTCCGGTTTGAATGAGGGAAGTAATGACTGTACCTTTGGACATCTGTACAGAGGAGATCTCCTCATGAATTGTATCAATCTTATTTTTAAGTGATTGGCGATCTCCTGGGAAGTGAGTGAGTTAGTGGGTGGAGGCAGTGGAGGAAGAAGAAGAGAGTTGAAGGTAGAGAAGAGTTAATAAAGAGAGTGATTTAAAATAGGTCTGCTTGGCAGTGTGGAGGCAAGAATTAAATTTTTTCGAGGGCAGATATATATTGGTTGAAGTCTTTTTGAGACTGAGTCTTACACCACAGGCCCTCAAGAGCATGGTTACATTTTTTGAGACTTTTGGTGTCATCTGTTTGCAAGGTTGTAGGGGTCGAGCCTGATACTGTGTGTAGTGTGGGGGCAAGCTTGTCTAGGGAGTCTTACAGTGAGCTGTTTTAGACAGAAGTGATTAGGTTGGGACAGGACAGAGGTGAGATTTTGGCATATAGGTGTTCAGTAGCAGAGAAGAGAAGGGTTAAGGTGGGTTAGATGACAAATGTTTCTACAGGTAAGTGTTAGGTGGTTGGGGGGAGAGGAGGTGGAAGACAGGGAGAGAGCAAAACTAATAAGGTGGTGATCAGACAGAGGGAAAGGATTGTTGGAGAGGTTATACAAGGTGCATAGGTAGGAGAAAACGAGGTCAAGGGTGTTGCCATTTGGGTGAGTATTAATTGCTTCAGGTCAAAAGAGGATGCTAACTGAGAAGTTTTGAAGTAGCAGGGGTGTTAGAATTAATAGGTATTTTGAAGTCACCGAAAGTGATTGTGGAAATTTCAGAAGAGTGAAAGTAGAATAGCCATGCCAAAAAGTCATCAAGGAAGGTTGAGACCATTCCAGGGGGCTGGTAGATCACATCAATTCTTAGAGACACAGAAGAAAATAGACTAATACAATGTGCCTCAAATGAGGAGAGCGTCAGAGAGGGAGGTGGGTGAAGTACCTGAAAGGTGCTACAGGGGGCTAGAAGGGTTCCCACTCTGCCATCCTTCTGTCCACTGGGTCTTGGGGAGTGAGTCCCAAGAAGGCCACATGGGAGAGGAAAGCAGGAGAAGCAGTGTCGGATTCATGAAGCCAGGAGCGGGTGTTCCACAGGGTGCAGGAGAAGGGGAGGCTGGTTTTGGGAAGAGGAATGGAAGCTGTGATGGATCCAATCCCACACTCCGATTGAGTGCTTTCGTCATATACCACTTCCTCCCAGCCTGAATATAGATATCAGATATTCCAACTGCTCACAAGCACAAAACAAGACGACACTTGCTTAGCTGCTCAACATGGACGGATTTATTAGAACCAAAATGACAAGTATTTATAATACAGTAGAAGACTAAAACCTAACCTAATTAGCAAGAGCTAATTATGTAATCATTGACCCAGACTAGTTGTCTGAGAGATAAGACTTTTCAGGGTACGACTTTGTCTCCTAGCTCACTGATTGATTATTCAATACACATTACCATAAACATAAACACAGGGTTAATTAGCACAAACAACAATGTGTGGAATACTCTTACAAGCCAGACTAGACTCATTTACAGTGGCTGGAGTTGATGACATTAGCATCTAACAGTTTGTGTCCCAACAGTGTGATTCAGTCTATTGCTAATATGGCAAATACATATCCAGAGTCTCTGTGCCTTGGGGGGGGGGGGGGCATGGATTTGAATCCAAGTAACATCACCTCAGGGGTCCCCAGGCATACAGCTCACAAAGAACACCGTTCCCCCAAATGCCAGGGCCCATAATCGCAAGGCAAGAGGCTCACATTCTGTTCCCTCCAACAGCCTCTGTCCCGGCTAGGTCTGTCACAGAAGCTAAGTTGTGTGGCTTGTGGCTGCTGCCAGAGAGTGTAGGGTGATGGGAGCATTGGGCACAGGTAAATGATGGAGGCCCAGGGTCTGGGGATATATCTCCAGAGGTTAGGATAAGGGTGAGGGAGGTATGGGAGTGTGATTTATAGGAAGGGACATGCCCCAATGTCCTGGAGGTTTTCTCAGCATGAGTATAGTAATAGGGAGAGGACAGGAGGGAGGGTAATATATATAAGCTGTGGGGTGGAGAAGAGGGGTAAGGGAAAGAGAGGGGTTTAGTTTGCACACATTTGCAACTGCATGCCCCATCAAGGCACCCCAATAGTTTCTGTAGTCCAACTCATATGCAATGCAAAATAATGGACAGGCAGAGGGCAGGTGAGTCTGAAGGGAGCCCACCCCTCTATAAAGGCACAGGGGCGCACTGGACACCCAGTTGCCGGTAAAGGGTTGATTAGTAGGTTGGTCAGCAAATTGAGTGGGGAATTTCTTTGGTTTTGTTTTGCATACGTTGCCCTTCCATGTGTTCCTTGCTGCAAAGGCCAGTTATAGGTGGGGGCAGGGTCCATTTATTTGGAGAGAAAGAGATTTTTAAGGAGAGGACACAACTGTCAGAAGGAGTGGTAGAGCGTGCATGTTACCGAGTGGAAGGAGAGCTGAATGGAGAGCCAGGGTCACCTGCAGCTTGTTGGGTACTTTCAGTGCAGTTTTCTATGTATGTTCACTTCAAGTTAAAGTATAGAGCCTGAAGTGCATATCACTTGTATGAAGAATCACTAAAGGAAAGAAACCCAGCAACTTTCCCCCAGAAAAGTGCTGTCCTCATAAGGGTACTCTAGTTTTATACTGATAAGGGTACTCTAGTTTTATACTGGTAAGGGCACGCTCGTTTTATACTGATAAGGGTACTCTAGTTTTATACTGGTAAGGGCACGCTAGTTTTATACTGGTTAGGGTGTGTTCTGTCGATTAAAGCCTCCTGTCGAAAAATGCATCCTATGCACTGCGCATGCGCAGTACGTCATGTCACTTCAGCTGATATCCCGATCAACTGGTGTGATGTATCGCCTGTGCATGCGCAGATCGTCAGATGTATTTTCCAATGAGAGAGGCAAACCACAGAGCACAGAGAGAGAATTTAAATGTAAGATTCTGCCTCGCTCTCTCTGCATCTCAAAACCGATGTAAGGGAGAACTCCGCTGGGTGCACAGATGTAAGGGAGAACTCCGCTGGGTGCACAGATGTAAGGGAGAACTCCGCTGGGTGCACAGATGTAAGGGAGAACTCCGCTGGGTGCACAGATGTAAGGGAGAACTCCGCTGGGTGCACAGATGTAAGGGAGAACTCCGCTGGGTACACAGATGTAAGGGAGAACTCTGCTGGAAACACTGAGGTAAGGGAGAACTCCGGTGGGAACACTAATGTAAGGGAAAACTCAGCCGGCAACACTGATGAAAGGAAAAACTCTGCTGGGAACGCAGAGGTAAGGGATAAATTCGCTGAGAACACTGAGGTAAGGGAGAACTCCTCTAGGAACACTGAGGTAAGTGAGAACTCTGCTGGGAACAGTGATGCAAGGGAGAACTCCTCTAAGGATCCAACTCCCCATCACTGTCCCTCAATCATGCTGTCACTTATTTTCTCGCACTGTGTGTCCCTCTCTATCAATCTCTGGGTGACAAAGTGGGAGAGAGAGTGACAAAGATGGAGACAGTGAGTGAAACTCTGTGGGTGAATGTCACTCCCACTCTGTATCACAGAGATCATGTCAGTGAAGTTGTGAAATGACACTGTACATGACGCAGAGTGCGCTGCGGTTTCCCTTCCTCATAATCTCGGTGTAACTCGCACTCCATCACAATGTCTAAGCCCCTCGCTTGCACACTCTGTGAGACACAGACATAGAGAGAGTCACACACACTCTTTGTAGGACTCTATCACAATTGGAGTCACTCCATCATACACTCCCCAGTAAGACACAGACACTTCTCCACTCTGTCACCCATTCTCACCCCCTTTGTGTCACTTGACCCGTCTCACACTATGTGTGTGGGAGAAAGAGACACACACTAACTCACACTGTGTGACTGTCTCTCACAGAGACTGTGAGCCCGGGTCTTCCTCTCTCTATGTCATAGACAGTGTGACTCCACTCCATTGTATGAAAGGTACTACAGGGAAGAAAGGGAGAGGGGGATCCTTTTGTGTGGGAAATATGGATAGGTTGTCAGCGGCATCTCAGTTGTCACGGTCAGTTGTCCCCAATTCCTGGTTTGAGCCCCCTAACCACGGCTGGGAACCCGTACATGGACACCCCCACAATCAGCATCTTTGGAAACAAAATAGAACCCACATGTTTTATTTGGTAAGAGTAAGAGGTTCAATCCAGGGGGCATTTATAATCAGGTCAATTACGTTTTTTTTTTTTTTTTTTTTTCAGATAACGTGTTACAAAAATCTGTTTTTAGAATCCAATCTGTGTTTTTGAGCACAGTGCATCGATTGTCCTCCATGTTTGCAATTCATGAATAAAAGAATTGACAAGACTTCATGGTCTATTTCTGATCCTTCCTGATCCGGGCTGCAGATCAGGTTTTTCATCTCAGAACTGTTTATCTTGTGGAAGAATGTTTAGTTTGTTGATATATTCTAGTCCTATGTTGCTGGGGCTACACATGGTATATAGCAATATGTTCAGCTGAGCCTCAATCTATATTAATCGCTCTAGGAGAACATTTTTAATCAATCCATGAAATTATATTATTTCTAAGGCCGTGGTCACACCTATGTGAATTGGGTGCGGGTTTCCTGGAAACAAAATGGAACCCACATTTTTTATTTGATAAGAGTAAGAGGTTCACTCCAGGGGGCATTTACAATCAGGTCAATTACGTTTTTTTTTTTTCAGATTATGTGTTGCAAAAATCTGGGTTCCATTTTGTTTCCAAAGATGATCCAATTGGCATAGCAGGAGAATGTGAGCCGCTCTCTATGGAGATCTCTATGGAGCCGCTTCACATATCTACGGGTCGGCAGCGTCTTTGGCTCAGTTTCAGGATCAAATTCAGGCAAATATTCTGCCCTGAACAAGGGCGCACAGCATTTCTGTGCCATCCGCACCCGTTTTAGGTTTGAATCCAGCCTAAAAAACACACATATATGTCTATTGTGAAGAAATCCCTGATTCCCCAGCTGGATATCTCCTAACAAACTGCTCTCTTATGTTATAACAAAGGCTGGAAGTCATTCCATCCACAATCCCCCCTATTAACTAGCCAGAATCAGGAAGGTGAAAGAAAAAAAAAATATTTTACAAACTAATTAAACACAGCAAAAAAAAAACAAAAACATCTTGAGTCTAAAATCACAAAGAATGTCCAACCCCACTAAGACATTTTGAACCAATTCAGCCCCGGGAAGATTCGACCCCCTTCCTGACCAGAGCACTTTTTACTATTCGCCACTGCATCGCTTTAACTGCCAACTGTGCGGTCATGCGATATTATACCCAAACCTTATTTGCGTCCTTTTTTTTCCCCACAAATAGAGCTTTCTTTTGGTGGTATTTGATCACCTCTGCAGTTTTTATTTTTTGTGTTATAAACAAAAAAAGAGCGTCAATAAAAATAAATATATAATTATTATTATTAATAATAATAATAATAATAATAATAATAATATATATATATATATATATATATATATTTTTTTTTTTTTTACTTTTTGCTATAAAAATATTCCCAAAAAACTAATTTCTTCCTCAGTTTAGGCCAATATTTATTCCTCTACATTTTTTTTTATTTAACACAAATATCACAAGCCTATATTGATTGGTTTGCGCAAAAGTTACAGTGCCTTGCAAAAGTATTCACCCCCCCCCCCCCCCCCCCTTGCCATTTTCCATTTTTTGTTGCCTGGAATTAACATGGATTGTTTGAGGATTTGCATCATTTAATTTACAGAACATGCCCACAGCTTTGAATACATACGCACATGCCAATTATCAGTTTTTAATTTCTGAAAAATAGTTTTAGGTATATTTTGTTCTAATTTTACTTCACCAACTTAAACTATTGTGTTCTGATCCATCACATATAATTCAGATTAAAAACAAATTCAACTAAAGGCTGTAATGTAACAAAATAGGTAAAAAGTCGAGGGGGTGAATACTTTTGCAAGGCACTGTATAGTGTTTACAAACTATGGGAACGATTTATGTCATCTTTTTTTTTTTTTTACTAGTCATGGTGATGATCAGCGATTTTTTTTTTTATTGGGACTGCGACATTGCGGCGGACACATCAGACACTTTTGACACATTTTTGGACCATTGACATTTATACAGCATGCACTGATTATTGTGTAAATGTCACTGAAGAGAAGGGGTTAACACTAGGGGGCGATCAAGGGGTTAATTGTGTACCCTTGTTTGTGTTTCTAAATGTAGGGGGATGGGACTGACTGAGGGAGGAGACATATCGCTGTCATACTTACTAGGAACAAACAATCTGTCTCCGTTTACCTAACAGAACAGGGATTTGTATCTTTACACACACAAACCCCCGTGCTGACTCTCGTACCTGTGATCATGAATGGCCAGGAGGTGATTGCACCCGCCAGCCACGCGCATCTGGTCCCCCTGTCGTGCAGCGGAGGTATCCACACGTGGTTTTGCCCAGCCGTGCTATTCTGCCTACGTATATCGGTACGAGGTGTGTTGTGTTTTTTTTTTTTTTACTTTTTTTCACAGGTGAATGGGTAGGGGTACATTGTACCCCATACTCATTCACATAGAGTGGGGGGGGCTCCCAGAATCCGATAAGCCCCCCGCCCGCAGACCCCCGACAACCAACAGCCAGGGTTGTCGGGAAGAGGCCCTTGTCCTCATCAACATGGGGACAAGGTGCTTTGGGGGGTGGGGGGGCCGCAAAAGCACCCACCCCCCCATGTTGAGGGCACGCGGCCTGGGGGGGGGGCGCTCACTCGTCCCCACACCCTTTCCTGACCTGCCGGGCTGCATGCTCGGATAGGGGTCTGGTATGGATTTTGGGGGGACCCCATACCGTTTTTTTTGGCGTAGGGGATTCCCCTTAAAATCCTTACCGAACCTAAGGGCCTGGTATGCCTCTGGAGGGGGAACCCATGCCATTTTTTTTTTAATTTGGCGTGGAGTTCTCCCTTAGGATTCATACCAAATACAGTGCCTGGTATTGATGGGAATCCAATTCGGATCCCCGCACCAGTCTGAACCCGGGCAGCGATGCTTGTCGCTTATCGGGAAAGGAAAATAAACATTTTTCCTTTCCCGATGCGAGCCGGCTCGGCGCTGGCTCCCGCGACGGGGGGCCGCAGGGTGTCAATCTTGCCGATAAAAGTGACGAGATTGACACAATATCGCGGTCACCTACTGTAGATATATTACGCCTGGCCAGACAGAAAGAGGACATGGAGATACAAGGCTCCAAAATATCAATATACCCAGATTTCTCAGCAGCTGTGCAAAAACAGAGAGCAAAATTCATAGAAGTAAAAAAGAGGATGCGCGCAATCCCATTGATCTACTCCATGCTTTACCCGGCTAAACTGCGGGTAGTGGCAGATGGATCAGTGCATTTCTTTGACAGCCCAAACATGGCTACTAACTGGCTTGATAGACATGAGAGACAATTGAGAGGAGCTGCATGAGGACAATCTCCAGGATAAGGACACCGTGACGGCCTGTACACCATAAATCCTTTCTCTCACCTTGACAATAATGGGGCACATTAAGAGACACGATTTATATAGTTGGTTATCACCTACCTTACTCCAGCAAACTTTGTACCTGAACTTTAAGGTCAAAGGGCTCCAGCCCTCATTATTACCCCCCTAGAAGCCCTGCGGGGCACCCACGGACGTTCTCCGATGGGAGTGAATATGTTTATAAGCACTATGCCTACTATTCTTTTTGGCAGACTGTTTTTTACTTTTTTTTATGTTTCTGTTGTTTATCAGCCCCGATTGAGGGGGCTGCATCTCTGCAGGTACCTACATTATGTGACTCTCATCTACAACTATGCACCCCAAAATGGACTGAAAATGCATACAGATGGAAAACACCCCTTACCCTCTAATCAATCAGGTAATATAAGACCATGGCCATATAGGCCTACCACTCGGTTCATACTAGATACTCCAGGGGTGTTAGTATTATGTTCTCCAGGACCACGGCATTTACTGAAAAAGATGTACAAATAGACCGTGAGGGAAGATTTATTTTTCTGATGGGAATATGGGAAACTCAGACTTGTGTTATTGCCAACATATATGTGCCACCACCTTTTACACTAACGGTCTTACAATGCCTGACGAGATTCCTAGCCAGACACCTCCAGCTCCCGGTATATGTCCTGGGAGATTTTAATAGGGCTATGGACATCTTCCTGGATGTACGTAGAAAATTCTGTCCCCAGGGTCCCAGGGTATATACTCCTATGGCACTCCTATGGCAAAATTTGCAAGAGAGCTGGGACTGGAAGACCTCTGGAGATGTAAGTCTCCCCTTCAGGCCCAATTCTCTTGTCGCTCGCTAACGCACTCTACATTATCACGCATATATTTTGCACTAGGTAACGATCTAACAAACTGTTATGATCTGATTGTGACATATTTAGCTAGAGGGTGCAGCTCAGCCCTTCAAAAGCCACACTTGCCGGTACATTGGATATTGAACCCATTTGGCTTCAGCTGTTCCCTGATAGGGATGATATACAAATGCACATTAAACATTTGCGCCCGGAGTGGTGTGGGACACCCTAAAAGCTTTTATTGGAGGAATGTGCATAAAAGAAATGAACAAAATTAAAACTAAAAGCAGACAATGGGCTAGAGATGCTGCTCAGGAATTATATCCGCTGACTCCTACGCCTGAGCATGAGAGACAATGGATAGAAGCAAAAAAAATATTCCGTACTGTACACCTACAACAAGTCGATAATAAACAATTCTTTACTTCCCAAACTTACTTTGAAGAAGGAGAGAAAACTGACCATATGCTGGCCATGATAGCTAGGTCACAACAACCACCTCAGGTTATACACAGCATCACAACCTCATTAGCATCAACAGTCATGGATACACCCTCCATTCTCAAGGAGTTCTGTTCCTTTTACCGAGATGTATACTCGTCCAAGGTATCCTATCCCATGGACGAACTGACACAATTCTTAGACTCTGTCACCCTACCCCAGCTGTATCCTAGGACACAGATAAGAATCTCTTAAATGCCCCCCTTACTTTAGAAGAACTTCAACTAGCACTAGCTACATTCCCAAATTCAAAGTCCCTGGTTAACGATGGCCTACCAATTGAACTGTATAAGAAATTGGGCGATGTGCTCCTACCGGAGCTACTCCACACACTTACGGAGGCGTTTGACTCAGGTTCCTTGCCAAGATCTATGTATGAAGCGGTGGTGGTAGTCATATTGCAACCAGGGAAAGATTCTGATAAACCGGAATCATATAGACCTATTTCGTTGCTAAACACGGACCTGAAACTTCTTACTAAGACCATAGCTATGAGACTCTCAAAAGTGGTGACCAAACTGGTGCACCTGGACCGATCTGGCTTCATACCAAACAGGTCTACGGCAAACAATCTGTGCATCCTATATCTTAATATCCAAATACCCACTGATCATCAGGGACAAAGAGCTAACCTTTCACTAGATTCCACTAAGGCGTTTGATAGTGTTGAGTGGGAATACCTATGGAAAGTACTGGAAAGACTTAGTTTAGGAGACAATATCATCTCCTGGATTAAATTACTATACAAAGCATGTATCGGAATAAATAATACCTTATCTCTCTCCTTTGACCTTTCCAGGGGGATCAGGAAAGGCTGCCCACTACCCCCCCTACTTTTTTTCTCTGGCCATTGAGCCCCTGGCAGCAGCCATAAGAGGGAGCCCAGATATAGTTGGCTTTAAGTGGGGGGAAACGGAAGATAAACTGGCGTTGTACACTGACGACGCACTATTGTTCCTGGGTGACACGTCCACCTCCCTGACTAAACGTATGGACTTAATAAGGACGTTCGGAGCTTTCTCTGGATTTACCATGAACTGGGACAAGTCAACTATCCTACCCTTAGACCCATTGACAGACCCCCTCCCTCAAGTAGCTAGACAGATCAAAATAGTAGATAAATTCAAATACCTGGGAATTATTATACACCCTAACTTAGCTCAATATATAAAGCTAAATATAGATCCACTGTTTAAAAAGCTCCAGGACAAAACGACCAGTTGGATTAAGTTGCCACTTTCTGTAATTGGTCGCTGCAACTTGATGAAAATGGTCTGGAACCCACAAATACTATATGCACTCCAAAATGCCCCTCTATGGATCCCTGTACATGTGTTTAGACAATGCAACACCCTGCAGGAACCATCTTTCACACATTTTTAAATAGACTGAATCTTCATGCATAAAACATTTGGGAAACCGCTCTTTTCATCTCCTTCTAATGCATCTGGGCTCTTCATGTACAAATTCTATATAATATTTAGCTTTTAACATAAGTGATGTGTTCCTTAGTATACTAACAGTAGGCTTCCTAATAATTACACACTGTACAACACAGCTATTTTTTATAGCCCATTTTCTATATTGAGCACATAGAGCACCCAATGTTAATTTTTAGCATTCAGATGAAAAACCCTTTCATAGTTTGCCTTTTGTAGATATTGCAACCCCTTGAGATATTGCTGAAAGAGACCACCAATTTTTCCTGTCCCTTTGTCGGTCGCCATTTGTTGACTAGTATGTATGATTATGTGCATACACCTCAATCATTGCAGTAGTATGGACATATACATATCTAGATCTGAGAGATTTTGTACAAAAGAAGTAGTTCAATCCGCAATACACATTTATTTATAGGGTTATATAATATATACAAATTACACACCAGACAGTATTTACAACACAATGTACAGTGTAGGTCCCCTGGCTTACATGAAATTTACAAATTACTCACAGAACCATATTTACAATACAATATAAGGTGCAAGTTTAGAGATAGATTACCTGTTAACTAGTGATGGACGAACTTCCGACGGGACGTTTCGCGAACGCGAAATGCGAACGGACCCAAACGTTCGCGAAACAGAACGTTCGCCGCGGGCCCCATTGACTTCAATGGGAGGCGAACTTTGCAAACCTTCATGTCGAATTTGCGGCCACGTGGTAATTATTAGGGGGTAAAACGTAGTCCCACCATCTGGACAATGACATAATACATGTATGAGGTGAATTTGGGATCGATAACTACAAGCATTTTTATTTTATTTGGGAAATTGTTCTAACAATTCAGGACTATGGAGCTAATGAAGGCAATGGAGGAGAGGGAAGGTCAGGGACCAGGGTAGGCAAAGAAGAGGGTGCAGGAGATGATCACCAGCAGCGTGACATACCGGAATGACACATGCACCGTGATAGAGGCATCTGACAGCAGCACCGTAATACAGAGCACTGACAGCAGCACCGTGACATACAGCGCTGACAGCAGCACCGTGACATACAGCGCTGACAGCAGCACCGTGACATACAGCGCTGACAGCAGCACCGTGACATACAGCGCTGACAGCAGCACCGTGACATACAGCGCTGACAGCAGCACCGTGACATACAGCGCTGACAGCAGCACCGTGACATACAGCGCTGACAGCAGCACCGTGACATACAGCGCTGACAGCAGCACCGTGACATACAGCGCTGACAGCAGCACCGTGACATACAGCGCTGACAGCAGCACCGTGACATACAGCGCTGACAGCAGCACCGTGACATACAGCACTGACAGCAGCACCGTAAGCAGCCCCAGGAGGAAGTCAGCACAGCACAGGGATGGTGTGATCCCCTCATAATAAGAACCCCCAGGAGGAAGTCAGCACAGCACAGGGATAGTGTGATCCCTTCATAATAAGAACCCCCAGGAGGAAGTCAGCACAGCACAGGGATATCATAAGCAGCCCCAGTAGAAATATGACACCGCTCAACCTCTTCAAAGAGGAGGGTAGGGGCATATAGTACGGTGTGCTTTTTTGGGTCAAGGAAGTGAGCCAAATGAATTAAGAAGGTCTGTGTGCTTGATTAAAAAAATAGTTTATAGACATATACATGGTCTACTGGTCACATGTGTTGAATTCCTCCGAGATCCATGCCTCATTCATTTTTAGAAATGTGAGGTAGTTAACACTGTGGTGAGCTAGGCGAGTACGCTTATCGGTCACAATCCCCCCTGCTGCGCTGAACGTCCTTTCGGACAGGACACTGGATGAGGGGCAAGCCAACAGTTCGATTGCAAATTGGGCAAGCTCTGGCCAGAGGTCAAGCCTGCCCACCCAGTAGTCTAGGGGTTCATCACTCCTCAGAGCGTCCACATCGGCCGTTAACCCAATGTAGTCGGACACCTGACGGTCTAGGCGTTCCCTGATGCTGGATCCGGATGACACCTGTCGATGGGTCGGCTGAAAGAATGACCTCATATCCGAAGTCACCAACACATCTTCAAACCGGCCTCTTCTTGCAGGCGCTGTTGGATTGGTACCCGCAAATCCTTCTCTGGGAGTGGGAATTGCTCCTCTGCCAGCGCACGCAAAAGCAGAATGCAGCATTTCTCGAAGCAAGGCCTGGAAGTGCTGCATTCTGACAGCCCTCTGCGACGGCGGTAACATTTCCGCCATTTTGTGTTTGTACCGGGGGTCTAAGTACGTTGCCACCCAGTACTGGTCCTTGACCCTCATGCTTTTTATACGGGGGTCCCTATTAAAACACTGGAGCATGAAGGCCCCCATTTGCACTAAAGTGGAAGCGGTGTGGTGGCCTGGCTCCTGCTCATCATCCAGGATAATGTCGTCCTCTTCATTCTCCTCTCCCCATCCACGCACAACAGGGATCCCAGAAAGGTTTAAAGCATGCTCTTCTTGCTCCTGCTCATCCGCCCCGGCACCATCCTCCTCTGACTCCTCATCAGACTCCTGTTGTTGACTTGTCTCAGATAGAGTAGCCCCCCCTGGGAATTCATCCAGCATTGCGACTTCCTCATCTTCCCGCTCCTGCTCCTCCACAGCCTGATCAATGACACGACGCAATGCACGCTCCAGAAAGAAGGCATAAGGTACCATGTCACTGATGGCGCCATGGCTGCGACTGACCAGTTTGGTGATCTCCTCAAATGGCCGCAGAAGTTTGCATGTGTCGCGCATGAGCAGCCACTGGCGCGGTGAAAAAAAACCCAGCTCCCCAGAACCGTTTCTTTCGCAGAGTTCATACAGGTAGACGTTAACTGCACGTTTCTGCTGGAGCAGCCTATCAAGCATATAGAAGGTTGAGTTCCATCGCGTCGGGCAATCGCAAATAAGACGTCTGACCGGCAGATGGTGTCGCCGCTGAATGTCAGCAAGGCGAGCCATGGCCGTGTAAGATCTTCTGAAATGGGCCGAGATTTTCCTTGCCTGCCGCAAGATGTCCTGGACCCCAGGGTATTTGACAAGGAATCGCTGCACGACCAAGTTTAAGACGTGTGCCATGCACGGCACGTGCGTGATTTTGCCCTGTTTCAATGCGCTAAGCAGATTGGCACCGTTGTCACACACCACTTTACCAACTGTCAAATTGAGCGGTGTTAGCCACTCATCTGCCTGTGAACGCAAAGCTGAAAGGAGTGCCGGGCCAGTGTGGCTCTTTGCTTCCAGGCACAACAGACGCAGCACGGCATGGCAACGTCTCACCTGGCATGTGGAATAGGTTCTGGGGAGCTTGGGCGGTGCAGTGGAAGAGACGCTAGCAGCGGAAAAGGAGGAGGCAGCTGAGGAGGAGAGGGAGGAGGATGGAGTAGGAGGAGGAGAAGAAGAGTCAGGCCTGCATGCAATCCGTGGCGGTAAAACCAAATCTACACGGGTGCCACGGGTTACATGCTTGACGGCCGTCAGAAGGTTCACCCAGTGGGCAGTAAAACTGATATACCTTCCCTGCCCGTGTTTGCTAGACCACGTGTCTGTGGTCAGATGTATCTTGGCACCGACACTGTGTGCCAGAGATACATTCACTTGCCGCTGAACATGGCCATATAGCTCTGGGATGCCCTTCTCTGAGAAATACTTCCTTCCTGGGACCTTCCATTGTGGTGTTCCAATGGCCACAAATTTGCGAAAGGCCTCCGAGTCCACCAGTTTATATGGCAGTAGTTGGCGGGCTATGAGTTCTGACAAGCCAGCCGCCAACCGTTGGGCAAGAGGGTTATCCGGCATCATCATTTTTTTACGCTCAAACATTAGGCCCACGGAAGCCTGCCTTTTTGCAGAAAAATGTGAGCTTGGCGTGATGGAAGGTGGAGTGGAGGACAATTGTGAGGAGAGAGGAGAAGGAGAAGTAGAAGACGAGGCTGGACGGTGAGAGCCTGCAGTGTGGCTTTGTGTGTTCCGTTGCTCCCACTGGGCTCGGTGATGGCTGCTCATGTGCCTTCTTAAGGCGGTCGTCCCTAGGTGAGTATTGGGCTTACCGCGACTAACGCGTTGACTGCAAAGATTGCAGATGGCAACGCTATTGTCAGCAGCGGACACGTTAAAAAAAGCCCACACTGCGGAGCCATGTGCCGGTGTCCTGGGAGCGCCAGATGTGACCGTACATGGTCGATGACTCGCTCCTGATACATTTGCAGTCTGCTTTGTCCCTGCTGTGCAATGTAAGTCATTGCTGCTTCTCCTCCCTATCTGCTGGTCCATATCTCCCTCTGAACTCCCCTCCTCTTCCTCTCTTGTGGGCACCCACGTGACATCACTAGACACGTCATCATCAACGTCACCTTCCCCACCGCTATAAGTAGAGATCTCGGAGTAGGCAGCAACACCGGGGACCAACCTCCTCCTTGGGCTGATCTGGGTACTGGCGTCAGACTGCTGAGTAGCGCTTGTTGCTACCTCCTCTTCCTGATCCAATACCAAGAGTGGCTGCGCATCAGAAATGTCCTCTTGATATGGATCGGAAAATAATTCCAGTGACTCAAGCGGAAGGTATGTGGTGGTGGTGGTGGTGGTCGTGTTGTTGGTGGTAGTGTCTTTGGGGGTGCACATAGCAGAGAGTGAAGAAGAGGGTGCAGATCGAGAGGATGAGGAGGGTGCAGAAGAGTAAGGCTGAGCGAGCCACTCAACCAAGTCTGGTGCATCCTTTAAAGTAATTGAACGCACCTTCTGCAACTTCCCACTTTGGCTCAAGCCTGTTGCTCCTGCCCTACCCCTACCACCCCTGCGGAAGGGCCTGCCTCTTCCTCTGCATGTCATTTTTTAAATGACCCTGTGACAAAACTCTTAGTCCCTATACCGCTGAAGGACTGCTGCAGTATAGGTGAGCGGTCAGCAGTGGTGCACGTCAACCCTATCTATTGTGGACCTATAGCGGTCCTTACAGAACAGCAGACTGTACCGCACTCAAGCCTATGTACCGTAGCACCCTATACCAAGTTACCAGTCCTTATAAGAACTTTTGTGGACCAAGCAGGTTGTGTATTAGTGTTTAGCAGACTGTACGTCAGTCCCTATACCGCTGAAGGACTGCTGCAGTATAGGGCAGCGGTCAGCAGTGGTGCACGTCAACCCTATCTATTGTGGACCGATAGCGGTCCTTACAGAACAGCAGACTGTACCGCACTCAAGCCTATGTACCGTAGCACCCTATACCAAGTTACCAGTCCTTATAAGAACTTTTGTGGACCAAGCAGGTTGTGTATTAGTGTTTAGCAGACTGTACGTCAGTCCCTATACCGCTGAAGGACTGCTGCAGTATAGGGCAGCGGTCAGCAGTGGTGCACGTCAACCCTATCTATTGTGGACCGATAGCGGTCCTTACAGAACAGCAGACTGTACCGCACTCAAGCCTATGTACCGTAGCACCCTATACCAAGTTACCAGTCCTTATAAGAACTTTTGTGGAACAAGCAGGTTGTGTGTTAGTGATTAGCAGACTGTACGTCAGTCCCTATACCGCTGAAGGACTGCTGCAGTATAGGGCAGCGGTCAGCAGTGGTGCACGTCAACCCTATCTATTGTGGACCGATAGCGGTCCTTACAGAACAGCAGACTGTACCGCACTCAAGCCTATGTACCGTAGCACCCTATACCAAGTTACCAGTCCTTATAAGAACTTTTGTGGACCAAGCAGGTTGTGTATTAGTGTTTAGCAGACTGTACGTCAGTCCCTATACCGCTGAAGGACTGCTGCAGTATAGGGCAGCGGTCAGCAGTGGTGCACGTCAACCCTATCTATTGTGGACCGATAGCGGTCCTTACAGAACAGCAGACTGTACCGCACTCAAGCCTATGTACCGTAGCACCCTATACCAAGTTACCAGTCCTTATAAGAACTTTTGTGGAACAAGCAGGTTGTGTGTTAGTGATTAGCAGACTGTACGTCAGTCCCTATACCGCTGAAGGACTGCTGCAGTATAGGGCAGCGGTCAGCAGTGGTGCACGTCAACCCTATCTATTGTGGACCGATAGCGGTCCTTACAGAACAGCAGACTGTACCGCACTCAAGCCTATGTACCGTAGCACCCTATACCAAGTTACCAGTCCTTATAAGAACTTTTGTGGAACAAGCAGGTTGTGTGTTAGTGATTAGCAGACTGTACGTCAGTCCCTATACCGCTGAAGGACTGCTGCAGTATAGGTGAGCGGTCAGCAGTGGTGCACGTCAACCCTATCTATTGTGGACCTATAGCGGTCCTTACAGAACAGCAGACTGTACCGCACTCAAGCCTATGTACCGTAGCACCCTATACCAAGTTACCAGTCCTTATAAGAACTTTTGTGGAACAAGCAGGTTGTGTGTTAGTGATTAGCAGACTGTACGTCAGTCCCTATACCGCTGAAGGACTGCTGCAGTATAGGGCAGCGGTCAGCAGTGGTGCACGTCAACCCTATCTATTGTGGACCGATAGCGGTCCTTACAGAACAGCAGACTGTACCGCACTCAAGCCTATGTACCGTAGCACCCTATACCAAGTTACCAGTCCTTATAAGAACTTTTGTGGACCAAGCAGGTTGTGTATTAGTGTTTAGCAGACTGTACGTCAGTCCCTATACCGCTGAAGGACTGCTGCAGTATAGGGCAGCGGTCAGCAGTGGTGCACGTCAACCCTATCTATTGTGGACCGATAGCGGTCCTTACAGAACAGCAGACTGTACCGCACTCAAGCCTATGTACCGTAGCACCCTATACCAAGTTACCAGTCCTTATAAGAACTTTTGTGGAACAAGCAGGTTGTGTGTTAGTGATTAGCAGACTGTACGTCAGTCCCTATACCGCTGAAGGACTGCTGCAGTATAGGGCAGCGGTCAGCAGTGGTGCACGTCAACCCTATCTATTGTGGACCGATAGCGGTCCTTACAGAACAGCAGACTGTACCGCACTCAAGCCTATGTACCGTAGCACCCTATACCAAGTTACCAGTCCTTATAAGAACTTTTGTGGAACAAGCAGGTTGTGTGTTAGTGATTAGCAGACTGTACGTCAGTCCCTATACCGCTGAAGGACTGCTGCAGTATAGGTGAGCGGTCAGCAGTGGTGCACGTCAACCCTATCTATTGTGGACCTATAGCGGTCCTTACAGAACAGCAGACTGTACCGCACTCAAGCCTATGTACCGTAGCACCCTATACCAAGTTACCAGTCCTTATAAGAACTTTTGTGGAACAAGCAGGTTGTGTGTTAGTGATTAGCAGACTGTACGTCAGTCCCTATACCGCTGAAGGACTGCTGCAGTATAGGGCAGCGGTCAGCAGTGGTGCACGTCAACCCTATCTATTGTGGACCGATAGCGGTCCTTACAGAACAGCAGACTGTACCGCACTCAAGCCTATGTACCGTAGCACCCTATACCAAGTTACCAGTCCTTATAAGAACTTTTGTGGACCAAGCAGGTTGTGTATTAGTGTTTAGCAGACTGTACGTCAGTCCCTATACCGCTGAAGGACTGCTGCAGTATAGGGCAGCGGTCAGCAGTGGTGCACGTCAACCCTATCTATTGTGGACCGATAGCGGTCCTTACAGAACAGCAGACTGTACCGCACTCAAGCCTATGTACCGTAGCACCCTATACCAAGTTACCAGTCCTTATAAGAACTTTTGTGGAACAAGCAGGTTGTGTGTTAGTGATTAGCAGACTGTACGTCAGTCCCTATACCGCTGAAGGACTGCTGCAGTATAGGGCAGCGGTCAGCAGTGGTGCACGTCAACCCTATCTATTGTGGACCGATAGCGGTCCTTACAGAACAGCAGACTGTACCGCACTCAAGCCTATGTACCGTAGCACCCTATACCAAGTTACCAGTCCTTATAAGAACTTTTGTGGACCAAGCAGGTTGTGTATTAGTGTTTAGCAGACTGTACGTCAGTCCCTATACCGCTGAAGGACTGCTGCAGTATAGGGCAGCGGTCAGCAGTGGTGCACGTCAACCCTATCTATTGTGGACCGATAGCGGTCCTTACAGAACAGCAGACTGTACCGCACTCAAGCCTATGTACCGTAGCACCCTATACCAAGTTACCAGTCCTTATAAGAACTTTTGTGGAACAAGCAGGTTGTGTGTTAGTGATTAGCAGACTGTACGTCAGTCCCTATACCGCTGAAGGACTGCTGCAGTATAGGGCAGCGGTCAGCAGTGGTGCACGTCAACCCTATCTATTGTGGACCGATAGCGGTCCTTACAGAACAGCAGACTGTACCGCACTCAAGCCTATGTACCGTAGCACCCTATACCAAGTTACCAGTCCTTATAAGAACTTTTGTGGAACAAGCAGGTTGTGTGTTAGTGATTAGCAGACTGTACGTCAGTCCCTATACCGCTGAAGGACTGCTGCAGTATAGGTGAGCGGTCAGCAGTGGTGCACGTCAACCCTATCTATTGTGGACCTATAGCGGTCCTTACAGAACAGCAGACTGTACCGCACTCAAGCCTATGTACCGTAGCACCCTATACCAAGTTACCAGTCCTTATAAGAACTTTTGTGGACCAAGCAGGTTGTGTATTAGTGTTTAGCAGACTGTACGTCAGTCCCTATACCGCTGAAGGACTGCTGCAGTATAGGGCAGCGGTCAGCAGTGGTGCACGTCAACCCTATCTATTGTGGACCGATAGCGGTCCTTACAGAACAGCAGACTGTACCGCACTCAAGCCTATGTACCGTAGCACCCTATACCAAGTTACCAGTCCTTATAAGAACTTTTGTGGAACAAGTGAGTTGTGAATGTTTAGCAGACTGCAGCAGAAGGGCAGCAGTCAAGTATAATATCCTTTCTATATTTGGAAGAAAGAATATTATACATGTACAAGCCTATTACTGTACCACTGATACCAGTCCTGAAAAGAACCTTTGTGGAACTAATAATAACAGCAAGTCTTTAAAATTACCCTCACTGCCTGACAACACTGCTTCCTTCCTGTCCCTATACAAATTGGCAAAAAAAGAGAACGATTAGTGGTTACTGGAACAGCTCTTTTGTGGACCTTGATAGTAACAGCTAATGATGATGATGATGATGATGATGATGAAAGACTAATCTGGCTGTCCCTGTAGCATACACCGTCCTTTCCCTTTCTCTAAACTAACAAAAGACACTCAGGCTGCTGCAAGAATCAGCAGCACAGCAAACCTATCAACACCTAACACCTATACCAGTCCTGAAAAGAACTTTTGTGTACCAAATAGCTAGTGGTTTATCTCTCCCTACTCCACACAGGAACCTGTCCCTATCGTAACAGAAGAAAGAATGTAAAATGGCCACCGGATCGGGTGTATTTATAGGTTAGGGGGAATGTACAAGTGTCCATGTGCTGTCATGTCTCAATTGGCTGTCCTGTATCACATGATAAACGTGTCACCAAAGGTTAAAGTTCTTGTATACATTAAACACGTAAGTCCGCCGCGGCGAACGACGGAAAAAGGCGTTCGAACGTGCGGACCGCGAATGTCGGAAATTCGCCGCGAAACGACCGCCGGGCGAACCGTTCGGCCATCACTACTGTTAACTTCAGGTCAGCCCATGGTGACTACTTTCTGTAGTGTGGCTAATATAATTCTCCCTAATTGGTCACTGTACCTTGTAAATGTATATTGAGAACAGCCTGATTGGATGACTCAAAGAAAGCTGTTGTTTACTTCCCAGGTGAGATGTTATCAGGGAAAACAAAAGGCCAAGCTTTGAAGTTGAACTAATTACAGTAACACCAACACAACACTCAATACTTTAAATATATATTTCCCTCTAACTGAAATATATTTCTAATTACAATATTGTACAGGTATTAATGGAGATTTCACATAAACTCATAAGGCTACAATAGGGTAGGGTTATCACCCCTGTATAATTTTTTTTGCCGTCCGTCTTTTTTCATCTCACTTCCTGTTGTCTCCTTCCATTTGCAAGTAGGAGACGTTTGTAAGTTGGATGTTTATAAGTAGGGGCCTGCCCTATATGCACTGCAGAAATGGTGGAACAAGGTGTTGGTGTTGCCACAACACTGTAAGCCCTCAAAGTGACTCTTGGTGGGCGCTGGAGCAGCCTGCTGTTAACGATTATATCAAGAATTGTAATTACATGCCATTGTTGAACAGTGGTAGAAAAATTGGGCCTTTGGTGGTTGTGGTGGTGGTGCTGGTGCCACAACACTATAAGTCCTCACAGTTACTCTCAGTGGGCACAGAAATGGGCCCTGCTGTGAAATATTATATCAAGAATTGGAATTGCATGCCCCTGGTGCCACAACACTGCAACCTCTCCCAGATACTCTAGTTGGAGTGCAGGAATGAGCCCTGCTGCAAAGCATTGCATCAAAAATTGTAATTACACGCCCCTGTTAAACAGGGGCTGAAAAATTGGGCCTTAAGCACTGGTGCTGGTGCCACGACACTGCAACCTCTCCCATATACTCTATTTGGAGTGCAGGAATGAGCCCTGCTGCAAAGCATTGCATCAAAAATTGTAATTACACGCCCCTGTTAAACAGGGGCTGAAAAATTTGGTTGGTGGCATCACCCAGAACCAAAAATGTTCTTCCAAGATATCAGCAGAGGAGGAAGAGGATAGACAGTCAATATAACAGGACAGTAACTCAGCATCAGCATAGGCTTGAAGGGATGTGATATTTCAAAAAAATAAATTTCGGTTACATCAGCTTCAGGTGCTTGGTAGCTGGTGGTGATCCAAGACTGATTCATCTTTATGAAGGTCAGTTGATCAACCAAGTCGGTGGACAGGCGCACCCTATGATCGGTTACAAAGCCCCCAGCAGCACTGAAGGTGTGTTCCGAAAGAACGCTGGATGGAGGAGAGGCCAGTAGCTCAATTGCATACTGTGCAAGCTCTGGCCAGTGATCCATCCTCAAGACCCAGTAAGCCAGAGGATTTTCGATGGGAAAGGTGTCCAAGTCTGACCTTGCCCCTAGGTATTCCTGCACCATGTAAATCAGACGCTGGCGATGGTTGCTGGAACCGATCATACCTTGGGGCTGCGGACTAAAAAATTGTCTGAATGCATCGGTCAGACGGCCACCTTCTCCACCGCTCCTTCTGACCAATGCCTCAGCAACACGTTGTCCAGGACAAAGACTGCTGCTGCTGAGTGCCAGGCTCCACCTCCATGCTGACACAATCATCCTCCTTCTCCTCGTCCTCTTCCTCTGTGATGGGTGGGACAGCAGGAACACTGTCTGGATAAAGGGGGCCTTGAGAGACAAGGAAGTCCTCCTCTTCCTGCCTCTGTTCTGCCTCAAGTGCCCTGTCCATTATTCCACGCAGTGTATGCTCCAACAGGTGGACAAGAGGTACAGTGTCACTGATGCATGCACTGTCACTGCTCACCATCTTTGTGGCCTCCTAAAATGGGGGCAGGACAGTGCATGCATCAGTGACACTGTACCTCTTGTCCACCTGTTGGAGCATACCCTGATCATGCCCCACTGGCATGGTGAGAAAAACTGAGCTCCCCTGACCCCGTCCTGGTGCCATAGTCACACAGGTACTCATTGATGGCCCTCTGCTGCATGTGCAGCTGCTGCAGCATGGCCAACGTTGAGTTTCACCTGGTGGGCATGTCGCATATAAGGCGGTTCTTGGGCAGGTTCAACTCCTTTTGGAGCTCAGCCAGCCGAGCACTGGCATTAAATGATCGGCGGAAATGCACACAGACTTTCCTGGCCTGCTTCAGGACATCCTGTAAGCCCGAGTACCTGCCCAAGAACCGCTGCACCACCAGGTTAAGGATGTGAGCCACACAGGGCACATGGGTCAGTTGTCCCTGTCGGAGGGCGGAGAGGAGGTTGGTGCCATTGTCGCAATCCACCATTCCTGGCTTAAGCTGGCATGGTGTCAACCACCTCTTGGCCTGCCCCTGCAGAGCTGATAAAATATCTGCCCCAGTGTGGCTCCTGTCCCCCAAACAAACCAGCGCAAGCACGGCATGGCATCGTTTTGCATGCATACTTGCGTAGCCCCTTGAACGCCTACGGAGCACCGCTGGTTCCGAGGACAGACCACTGGAAGAGGCCATGGAGGAAGAAGAAGAGGAGGGGGTGAAGGAGAGAGGTGTGTCACAACCAGTAGTAGCATTTTGGAGGCGTGGTGGTGGAACAACCTCCAACACTACTGCACCTTGTCCTGCATCCTTCCCAGCTGCCAGAAGAGTGAACCAATGGGCCATGAAAGAAAGGTAACGTCCCTGTCCATGCCTGCTGGACAATGAATCAGTGGTAATATGCACCTTACCGCTGACCGCCCTGTCCAGTGAGGCAAAGACAATGCCTTACACATGCCGGTAGAGAGCTGGAATCGCCTTCCGTGAGAAAAAGTGGCGTTTGGGGACGTGTCACTGAGGAACCGCACATTGCACCGCATGGAAGGGGGCTGAGTCTACCAACTGAAAAGGCAGCAGTTGAAGTTCTAGCAATTTAGCCAAGCTAGCATTCAACCACTGGGCATGTGGATGGCTGGAAGTGAACTTCTTTCTAAGGTCCAGCAGCCGGGGCAGGGAAATTTGCCTGCTACAATCGGACGTGGGTGTACTGCTAGCAGAGTGCCCGCAAGCACTTGGCTGTGACACACCTAATTCTACACCTTCATTCCTCTCAGTGCAGGTTTCAGAGAGGACTGAAGGTCTAGTGGGGTTGGAGATCCCAGCTGATGAGGAGCAAGGAGAGGTCCGCTTTGTTATTTGGTGTGGGTCTTTGAGGTACGCTTGCCAACGAGCTGCATGGCAGGTCAACATATGTCTGGTCAAGCACGTGGTGCCCAAGCAGCTGACGTTTTGGCCACGCGAGATACGCTTGAGACATATGTTGCAAATAGCAGCAGTGTGATCTGATACACTCGTCTCAAAAAAGGCCCACACCAAAGAACTTTTGGAATAACGCGCAGAGGCAGCACCCTGCACAGGCGGAGCTCTGTGGTGTGATGCAGTTGGTGTGCTGCCCCTAAGCTGGCCCCCGGAGGGCATCCTGCCTCATTGGAGATGTGCCTCCTCCTCCTCCTCTCTCCTACCAGGCACCCACGTGGAGTCAGTGCCCTCATCATCCTCTACCTCTTCATCACTGGAGCAAACCTGGCAGTATTCTGCAGCTTGTGGAACATTACTGCTAGATTGCTCTCCTTCTTGAGCATCCCCTCTCTCTGAGCTCACGCTACTGCCTTCCTCTAGGTGAGTGTCATCAGAGCCTACAAAACACTGGGCATCCTCCTGGAGCATGTACCCAACACTGTGCTCTAAGAGTTCGGGGGACTCCTCAGGACGACGTGGTGGGTCTAGGGAAGGAGTAACTGATGATGACATTGAGACGAGGGAAGAGGATGCGTTGGCAGCTGCTTTGCTAGTACCCTGAGCCTGGCTGAGAGAGGATGAGGAGGATAAAGAGGGCTTGGTCATCCACTCTACCAAGTCTTCGGCATGATGCGGCTCAATACGTCCAGCTGCCGAAAAGAAGGACAAGCGTGTCCCATGGCCACGTGCTGATGATGACGATGCACCGCGTCCACGACCAGCACTGTTGTCTGTAGACACAGAGCCTGCGCCTGTCTGCCTCTCCTTGTTGGCCTTACAGACATGGTAATGGCCTGAAGGGAGATGGGAAAACCAGCAATTGGGTAGTGTATATTGTGCTGGAGGCACACAACACCCACTAACTCTGGCAGATGGCTCAGTTAGAGAAGAGCTATATAGGTGGATATAATGGTGTATAGTGCGGTCAGGGCACGCAGACAACACGCACAATCTCCTACAACTGACTGCAAGCTCTATTACAGAAGAGCAATATATCTAGCTATATATGTGGATATAATGGTGTATACTGCGGTCAGGGCACGCAGACAACAGGCACAATCTCCTACAACTGACTGCAAGCTCTATTACAGAAAAGCAATATAGCTAGCTATATAGGTGGATATAATGGTGTATAGTGCGGTTATGGCACACAGACAACACGCACAATCTCCTACAACTGGCTGCAAGCTCTATTACAGAAGAGCAATATAGCTAGCTATATAGGTGGAAATAATGGTGTGTAGTGCAGTCAGGGCATGCAGACAACAGGCACAATCTCCTACAAATGACTGCAAGCTCTATTAAAAAGGGCAATATAGCTAGCTATATAGGTGGATATAATGGTGTATACTGCGGTCAGGGCACACAGACAACAGGCACAATCTCCTACAACTGACTGCAAGCTCTATTACAGAAGAGCAATATAGCTAGCTATAGAGATGGATATAATGGTGTATAGTGCGGTCAGGGCACGCAGACAACACGCACAATCTCCTACAACTGACTGCAAGCTCTATTACAGAAGAGCAATATAGCTAGCTATATAGGTGGAAATAATGGTGTGTAGAGCGGTCAGGGCACGCAGACAACACCCACAAACTCCTGCAGATTGCTAACAGCTCAATTACAGAAGAGCAAGAGCGCAAAATCGGCCGATAACGAACGGTGTATACTGTGTTGAAGGTACATAGAGAACACCCACTAACTCCTACAGACGCCAACACACTATACAAGGCCGCCGCGCTGGTGGCCTTATATAGTGTGGGGCGTGTACTACATAGCCTGAGCTATGATTGGCCACAGGCATCCTGCCTGTGGCCAATCACGGCTCTCCTTGCTGCCGGCGCTGTGATTGGCCAAGCATGCGGGGTCACAGTGCATGCTTGGCCAATCATGAGCCAGCAGTGCACTGCGATAGCGCAGTGCATTGTGGGCCGTGAGCGCTACACGAATTTGGCGCGAGCGGCCCATAACGTTCGGTATTCGCCGAACATGCGAACAGCCGATGTACGAGACGAACGTATGTTCGACTCGAACACGAAGCTCATCCCTACGTCTGATTTACATTGTGCAGGAATACCTAGGGGCAAGGTCAGACTTGGACACCTTTCCCACCGAAAATCCTCTGGCTTACTGGGTCTTGAGAATGGATCACTGGCCAGAGCTTGCACAGTATGCAATTGAGCTACTGGCCTGTCCTGCATCTAGCGTTCTTTCGGAACGCACCTTCAGTGCTGCTGGTGGCTTTGTTACCAATCACAGGATGCGCCTGTCCACCGACTCGGTTGATCGACTGACCTTCATAAAGATGAATCAGTCTTGGATCACCACCAGCTACCAAGCACCTGAAGCTGATGTAACCGAATAATTTGTTTTTGAAATATCACATCCCTTCAAGACTGCCTATGCTGATGCTGAGTGACTGTCCTGTTATGTTGACTGTCTATCCTCTTCCTCCTCCGCTGATACCTTGGAAGAACATTTTTGGTTCTGGGTGATGCCACCAGCCCAATTTTTCAGCCCCTGTTTAACAGGGGTGTGTAATTAAAATTTTTGATGCAATGCTTTGCAGCAGGGCTCATTCCTGCACTCCAAATAGAGTATATGGGAGAGGTTGCAGTGTCGTGGCACCAATACCAATGCCACCAGCCCAATTTTTCAGCCCCTGTTTAACAGGTTCGTGTAATTACAATTTTTGATGGAATGATTTGAAGCAGGGCTCATTTCTGTACTCCAAGTAGAGTATCTGGGCAAGGTTGCAATTTTGTGGCACCAGCAAGCAATGCCTAAGACCCAATTTTTCAGCCCCTGTTTAACAGGGGCATGTAATTACAATTCTTGAATTGAATATTTCACTTTTTTTCACTTTAATCATCATTAAAATCAGTGGTCCCCGAAAAAAACGCAGTTTTAAAAAACATTTTAGGAATTGACCCATGTCCCCTGGGGAAGGAGCCTGGTCCCCAAACCCTTTTTAGGACAAGATCTTGCATATTAGCCATTAAAATTAGCACTTTTTATTTCGAACGTTCGAGTCCCATAGACTTCAATTGGGTTCTAAAGTTCGCACTAATTTTCAGTCCGTTCGAAACTTCTTGTGTGAACCAAACCGGGGGTGTCTGGCTCATTCCTAATTGCCATAGGGTAAGATTTGTAGGGGCCTCCGTGGCTCAAAGTGGGAGAGAGAAACAGGAGTAAAAAAAGGCAAAAAAGAGGGGGGTGAGAAGGGACCTGTTTCTCCGTGTCATCCCATGAGTTAGGGGAAATAGCTGTCTTAATAAAGCTAGGTAGATCCACTTAGCTTAGCGGGGAGGTGGGCTGAGTGAGTATCCATCTCAAAATGTTCTGTGAGGCCTTACAGGGTCAAAGGTGTAGGTATGTTAGGCGTGGGTAGCTTGCGAGGATTGCAGGTTTCAATGAAAGGTTTCATGGGTACATGGTGTCCTGAGGACAATCTAGGTACAATCTGGCCTGGCCCTTCTGTGAGTGGGGGATGCTGTATGGCTTGTACAAGGTATGTCCCTCTGCGGAAGCGGTTTCAGTGAGGAGGATCTGCGCCTCCTGATGTGGAAGTCGTCTCTCTCTGGGATGGCATCTATTAAGTTGGCTCTTTGAAGCTGAGTGGTACGGAATGCTTTGTACCAATCTGGAAGCTCAACTGGGGGTATTTGCAGGGTGTTGCAGAATCCTCTTATGTCCTCTGGGACTCTCAGGTTGGCGGTGCGACCCGCCACTGAAGCTGAGAGGTAGAAGGGAAACTTCCATCTGTATTGGATTCCTTTGCAGTGAAGGACATCAAGCAATGGGCGCAGATCTCTCATATTTTGGAGGGTTATAGGAGACAAATCCTGGAATATTTTGATCTCTGCGCCCTGAAGAAGCAAGATGCGATGGTCTCTGGCTCTTCTTAGGATGTCCTCCTTAAGTTTAAAGTTCACTAAGCAACAAATGACATCCCTCGGGGGGGTCTGTATCCCTGCCTCTGGGTTTAAGGGCCCTGTGCAGTCTCTCATATTCGATGGGAGTCTCAGATGATCTGTCTAGCAGGTCGTTAAAGATCTGTATGGTGACTTGTGCTAGGTAGGCTTGTCCTATGTTTTCCGGAATTCCTCGTACCCGTAGCTTGTGGCGGCGGCCTCTGTTATCAAGGTCCTCCATGTGCCTGTTTTTTTTCCCAGCTGGGTATTGTAGGTTTGGGAGGTCTGCTGGAGCTGTTGGATGGCAGTGTCATGTCGGGCAGTTGCTTCCTCCACTTCTGATAACCACATGTGTATCGAGTGAATGTTTCTCCTGAGCTCCGAGATCACGGACGTGAGGGAGTTCTTTATGTCTGCCGCCACAGACCTGAGATCTGCCATGGTGAGAGCATGGGTGCTCAGCAGGCTCTCTTCTCCCAGTGAGGTCTCATCTGCTGGCGGGCTCCAGCTTGGAGAGCGTGCCTCCGCGCAGGCCTGATGTGAGGCCTCGGCCAAGCATGTACGGGGTCTAAAGTTTTCCAGGATTTTGCACCCGGTCTGTGTGTCGTTACCTCTCCGGGAGCGGGACTGCAATCCCTGTCCTCTCGATTTCCCCATGTTTGGTAGCAGGCTGGCTCCAAATTCGCTGCTGTGAGGACTCCTTTGGACAGAGCTGGGCGTTCAAGCGGCTATCTCATCTCGGCTCCAAGCCACGCCCCCGATAATTTAATACCTTGTGTTAGGGACGATTCAATTTTTCCCAAATTGTGTGTGTTGGGGGGGAGGGGGCAGGAACCATTCTTTTATAAGGGGGGTGTTATATGTGGCGCTAACCAAACTATTCAAACTATTCGATTTGTTATAATACACGTCTATAGGATCTGCACAGCATTGCACTATTGCATGGACTTATTGATTGCATATTGTTTAATGCACTGTACTATTTTTATTTTTAATACGTTATATTGATATTTTATGCACTTTACTGTTTTGCACATTTTTGCACAGTGTTTACATATAATTTTTATCCATTATATATTTATTTATAATTAATGTATGATTTTGAATAGTTTGGTTAGCGCCACATATAACACCCCCCTTATATATCACTTTGAGTGCAGAGAACACTTATATATGTGTGCAGCTTTCTATATTATATATATATTTTTTTCATTTAAATTTTTTATAATTAGATTGTGCGCAACAGGAAACACTTTTTATTTTTTACAGTTTGCCTTCTTCTCATACCCTGGTGCTGCACACCATGGATGCTTTCAATTTTTTAACAAATAGAACTATTGATGTAGACGATTTTTTTGAAAAACAGGAAGTCAATAATATAGGAACATTAGAAAATGCTTTTAGGAGAATCGGACATCTAATGGAGAAAAAAGTAAATGCATGGTGGGACATGGTTACCCACGAGAAATATATTAAAGATAAATTAGTTCCTAGGAGATTGCGATGGGATGTTCCCATTAATGATGGTTTGATTGATAAAGAATCCACAGATGAATGGTTCCATTTCTTTAATGATAAGGGACTGGAACTATTAGATTTCCTAATAAAACGTAAACAAAAAAAGATCAGAATTTTAGACAGAATGGTGGATGAAATTAGAACATCTATAGAACCCTTAAAAGATCTACCTGAATTTTTCACATTATCTAAACAATTATATAAAGACATGGAGCATAAAGATAATGAGACAGCTGCAAGGAAAAGAAGAAAATACCAACGTGATATTAAGGATTTCGAAGATGATGTGGTATTCAAATGGCAAAAAAGACAGAAGAATCTATCATTAATTCTAATAACAGTTCACCAGCAAAAGAGGAAACTGATATTCATCTCTCTAAGGAAGAAAAAATAAAAACACACACCTTTTATGCAACAGAGTGGGAATGTACAACATACACCATATTCGAAATTTAGAAGAAATGGGAACAATCAGTGGAAAAAACCTTTTTGGAAAAAGAATTGGCATAATAATAATCCAAAAGGGAGATCCTATAAACAATCCCAATATGGGAGAAGATCTCCCTCCCCACAGAGATACAGAGTAGAGGAAAGTAATAGGAGTTACCCACAGAGATATTTTGAAAGAAGAGAAGAATATGATAGTAGAGATTATCCCCGGGGAGATCGAAGAGACAGATCCCCATACATGCACTCTCAGAGAGATCAAAGAAATAGATCTCCATATATATACTCGCAGAGAGATGAGAGAGACAGATCCCCACACACATATCAATACAATCAAAGTGTAAGAAGGGAACGATCTCCCTATAAGGATTATTATGCAGTACCTGTGCATAATAGATTTGATCAGTTAAGAAGACAGGATGACGGAAGAAGAATGGTTGATCAAAGAAGCCCAGGATACCAACGTTTTTTAGATCAACGCCGTTGGAATCCTCCAAGATACTGAAATCGAGAAGACTCCCCACAGAAGATAGACAGGAGATCCCTGGAGAACAAAGGGAACAGATATCCCAGGAAAGAAGAGGAAAATAAATCGGAACACCAAGAGAACAGGGACAAAGAAGAACATTTAAAGAAAAAAACACCAAGAAAATCTCCAGAAAAACGAAGAAACGAAAGACGAGAAGGGGCGTCAGAGCCGGAATCAAGAAACAAAAGAAAAAGAGAAAAATAGGTGAAGGTATCATAAATATTAGTGAAGTAACACTTACACACAGGAAGAAATTAAGGTGCTGGACAAAGGATTAAAATTTGCCCCTAAAAGAAACCTCAACAAATTCAATACATATGTAGACATAAATAAATTTGTTAGAAGTATGAACATAAAGAAATATATGTTGAGTACATCGGGTGAAGGCAGAGGTTTGATACTTCCAGAATTAAATGGGGCACAATTTACCAATCTAAGAAACAAATCCATTATTTAATCCTTCAGCAACAAATGATGGACACATTGAAGTTTTTAGAAAGTTGGTTCTGAAAGATCTCCATGAATTGAAAATAAAAAAGATGCCTGATCCCAGTGATATCAAAAAAGGGATCAAAAAATTGGAATCTAGAAAGGATATTGTGATTAGACAGGCAGACAAAGGAGGAGCCATTGTCATTCAAAGACTATAATGAAGAACTAAATAAACAACTGAGTGATGAAGATTAGGGATGAGCTTCGTGTTCGAGTCGAACATACGTTCGACTCGAACATCGGCTGTTCGCCCGTTCGGCGAATTCCGAACGTTATGGGCCGTTCGCGCCAAATTCGTGTGGCGCTCGCGGCCCACAATGCACTGCGTCATCGCAGTGCATTGCTGCCTCATGATTGGCCAAGATTGCACTGTGACCCCGCATGCTTGGCCAATCACAGCGCCAGCAGCGAGGAGAGCCATGATTGGCCACAGGCAGGATGCCTGTGGCCAATCATAGCTCAGGCTGTGTAGTACACGCCCCACACTATATAAGGCCGCCAGCGCGGCGGCCTTGTGTAGTGTGTTGGCGTCTGAAGCAGTTAGTGGGTGTTTTGTGTACCTTCAACACAGTACACACCGATCGTTATCGGCCAATTTTCGATCTTGCTCTTCTGTAGTGATTGTTGTCTGCTTGCCCTGACCGCAGTATATACCGCTATATTCACCTCACCTATATAGCTAGTGATCTATCTTTTATAATAGAGCTTGCAGTCAGTAGTGTTAGGAGCTTGTGCGTGCTGTCTGTGTGCTCTGTACCCAGTACACACCGCTATATCCACCTACATAGCTCTTCTCTATTTGAGCCCACTTGCCATCTGCAGGAGTTATTGGAAGTTGTGTGTGCCTCCAGCACAGCACAGTATACATCTGTATATACCCCTTTATCTCTGGTGTTCTATAATAAAGGCATCTGCAGGAGTTAGTGGGTTTTTTGTGCCTCCAGCACAATATACACCTGTATCTACCCTTTATTGCTGTTCTCTAATAGAGCCATCTGCAGGGCTTAGTGGGTGTTGTGTGACTCAATTACAGTATACCCCTTTATCTCTGGTGTTCTATAATAAAGGCATCTGCAGGAGTTAGTGGGTGTTGTGTGCCTCCAGCACAATATACACCTGTATCTACCCTTTATTGCTGTTCTCTAATAGAGCCATCTGCAGGGCTTAGTGGGTGTTGTGTGACTCCATTACAGTATACCCCTTTATCTCTGGTGTTCTATAATAAAGACATCTGCAGGAGTTAGTGGGTGTTGTGTGCCTCCAGCACAATATACACTACCCAACTGCTGTTTTACCCAACTCCCTTCAGGCCATTACCATGTCTGGAAGGCCAGCAAGGAGAGGCAGACAGGCGCAAGCCGATAAAAGAGGGCAAGCAGGCTCTGTGTCTAGAGACAACAGTACTGGTCATGGACGCGGTGCATTGTCATCAGCACGTGGCCATGGGACACGCTTGTCCTTCGTTTCGGCAGCTGGACATGTTGAACCGCAACATGCCAACGACTTGGTAGAGTGGATGACCAAGCCCTCTTCATCCTCCTCATCCTCTCTCACCCAGTCTCAGGGTACTAGCAAAGCAGCTGCCAACGCATCATCTTCCCTCCTCTCAATGTCATCATCAGTGACTCCTTCCCTAGACCCACCACGTCCTTCTGAGGAGACTCCTGAACTCTTTGAGCACAGTGTTGGGTACATGCTCCAGGAGGATGCCCAGTGTTTTGTAGGCTCTGATGATGACACTCAGCTAGAGGAAGGCAGTAGCATGAATGCAGAGAGAGGGGATGCTCAAGAAGGACAGCAATCTGGCAGTCATGTTCCACAAGCTGCAGCATACTGCCAGGTTTGCTACAGCGATGAAGAGGGAGGGGATGATGAGGGCACTGACTCCACGTGGGTGCCTGGTAGGAGAGAGGAGGAGGAGGCACATGTCCAACGAGGCAGGATGCCCTCCGGGGGCCAGCTTAGGGGCAGCACACCGACTGAATCACACCTCAGAGCTCCGCCTGTGCAGGGCGCTGCCTCTGCGTGTTATTCTAAAAGTTCTTTGGTGTGGACCTTTTTTGAGACGAGTGCATCAGATCGCACCGCTGCTATTTGCAACATATGTCTCAAGCGTATCTCGCGTGGCCAAAATATCAGCCGCTTGGGCACCACATGCTTGACCAGACATATGTTGACCTGCCATGCAGCTCGTTGGCAAGCGTACCTCAAAGACCCACACCAAAGAACAAAGCGGACCTCTCCTTGCTCCTCATCAGCTGGCATCTCCAACCCCACTAGACCTTCAGTCCTATCTGAAACCTGCTCTGAGAGGAATGAAGGTGTAGAATTAGGTGTGTCACAGCCAATTGCTTCCGGGCACTCTGCTAGCAGTACACCCACGTCCGATTATAGCAGGCAAATGTCCCTGCCCCAGCTGCTGTACCGGCAAAAGAAGTTCACTCCCAGCCATCCACATGCCCAGCGGTTGAATGCTAGCTTGGCTAAATTGCTAGCACTTCAACTGCTGCCTTTTCAGTTGGTAGACTCGGCCCCCTTCCGTGAGTTTGTACAATGTGCGGTTCCTCAATGGCAGGTCCCCAAACGACACTTTTTCTCACGGAAGGCGATTCCGGCTCTCTACCGGCATGTGGAAGGCAATGTCCTTGCCTCGCTGGACAGGGCGGGCAGCGGTAAGGTGCATATTACAGGGACGTTACCTGTCTTTCACGGCCCATTGGGTCACTCTTCTGGCAGCTGGGAAGGATGCAGGACAAGGTGCAGTAGTGTTGGAGGTTGTTCCGCCACCATGCCTCCAAAATGCTACTATTGGTTGTGACACACCTCTCTCCTCCACCCCCTCCTCTTTTTCTTCCTCCATGGCCTCTTCCAGTGCTCTGTCCTCAGAACCAGCGGTACTCTGTAGGCGTTCCAGGGGCTACGCAAGTATGCAGGCAAAACGATGCCATGCCGTGCTTGCGCTGGTTTGTTTGGGGGACAGGAGCCACACTGGGGCGGATGTTTTGTCAGCTCTGCAGGGGCAGGCCGAGAGGTGGTTGACGCCACGCCAGCTTAAGCCAGGAATGGTGGTTTGTGACAATGGCACCAACCTCCTCTCCGCCCTCCGACAGGGACAACTGACCCATGTGCCCTGTGTAGCTCACGTCCTTAACCTGGTGGTGCAGCGGTTCTTGGGCAGGTACCCCGGCTTACAGGATGTCCTGAAGCAGGCCAGGAAAGTCTGTGTGCATTTCCGCCGATCATTTAATGCCTGTGCTCGGCTGGCTGAGCTCCAAAAGGAGTTGAACCTGCCCAAGAACCGCCTTATATGTGACATGCCCACCAGGTGGAACTCAATGTTGGCCATGCTGCAGCGGCTGCACACGCAGCAGAGGGCCTTCAATGAGTACCTGTGCGACTACGGCACCAGGACAGGGTCAGGGGAGCTCGGTTTTTTCTCACCACGCCAGTGGGGCATGATCAGGGATGCATGCACTGTCCTGTCACCGTTTGAGGAGGCCACAAGGATGGTGAGCAGTGACAGTGCATGCATCAGTGACACTGTACCTCTTGTCCACCTCTTGGAGCATACGCTGCGTGGAATAATGGACAGGGCACTTGAGGCAGAACAGAGGCAGGAAGAGGAGGACTTCCTTGCCTCTCTATGCCCGTTTATCCAGACAGTGTTCCTGCTGTGCCACCCATCACACAGGAAGAGGATGAGGAGGAGGAAGAGGAGGAGGAGGATGATTGTGTCAGCATGGAGGTGGAGGCTGGCACTCAGCATCAGCAGCAGCAGTCTTGTAGGGATGATTTACAGTCCCAAGAAACACGTGGACTTGTACGTGGCTGGGAGGAGGTAGCTGCGGATCATGTTGCCCTTAGTGACCCAGAGGACTCCGGACCGAATGCCTCAGCTAACCTACGCTGCATGGCCTCCCTGATCCTGCAAAGCCTGCGGAAGGATCCTCGTATTCTTCGGATAAAGGAGAGGGGCCATTCCTGGCTGGCCACTCTCCTTGATCCACGGTACAAGGGTAAGGTTGCCGACCTTATCTTGCCATCGCAGAGGGAGCAGAGGATGAGACATCTCCGGGAGGCCTTGCAGAAAGGTCTGTGCAACGCGTTCCCAGAGACTGGGAGGTTAAAAACTCCTGGTCCTGGACAAAGTGTTACTGAGGCATCGGTCAGAAGGAGTGGTGGAGAAGGTGGCCGTCTGACTGATGCTTTCAGACAATTTTTTAGTCCGCAGCCCCAAGGTATGATCAGTTCCAGCAACCATCGTCAGCGTCTGATTTACATGGTGCAGGAATACCTAGGGGCAAGGTCAGACTTGGACACCTTTCCCATCGAAAATCCTCTGGCTTACTGGGTCTTGAGGATGGATCACTGGCCAGAGCTTGCACAGTATGCAATTGAGCTACTGGCCTGTCCTGCATCCAGCGTTCTTTCGGAACGCACCTTCAGTGCTGCTGGTGGCTTTGTTACCGATCACAGGGTGCGCCTGTCCACCGAATCAGTTGATCGACTGACCTTCATCAAGATGAATCAGTCTTGGATCACCCACAGCTACCAAGCACCTGAAGCTGATGTAACCGAATAATTTTTTTTGAAATATCACATCCCTTCAAGACTGTATATGCTGATGCTGAGTGACTGTCCTGTTATGTTGATTGTCTATCCTCTTCCTCCTCCGCTGATATGTTGGAAGAACATTTCTGGTTCTGGGTGATACCATCATCCCAATTTTTCTGCCCCTGTTTAACAGGGGCGTTTAATTACAATTTTTGATGCAATGCTTTGCAGCAGGGCTAATTCCTGCAATAAAACTAGAGTATATGGGAGAGGTTGCAGTGTCGTGGCACCAGCACCAGTGCCTAAGGCCCAATTTTTCTGCCCCTGTTTAACAGGGACATGTAATTACAATTCTTGATATAATATTTCACAGGAGGGCCCCTTCCTGTGCCCACCCAGAGTAACGGTGAGGACTTATAGTGTTGTGGCACCAGCACCACAACCACCAAAGGTCAATTTTTCTACCACTGTTCAACAATGGCATGTAATTACAATTCTTGATATAATCGTTCACAGCAGGGCACTCCAGCGCCCACCAAGAGTCACTTTGAGGGCTTACAATGTTGTGGCAAAACCAACACCTTGTTCCGCCATTTCTGCAGAGCATATAGGGCAGGCCCCTACTTTCAAACATCCAACTTACAAACATCTCCTACTTGCAAACGGAAGGAGACAACAGCAAGTGAGATGAGAAAAGATGGACGACAAAACAAATTATACAGGGGTGATTACCCTTCCCTATGTTTTCCAAAAAGCTTAAAAATAGTTTTTTTGACTGGAGCTACACTTTAAAAATGTACCAGTTGAAAATTACAAACAGATTCAACTTAACACAACAAACCTACACAGTCCCTGTCTTGTTTGCACCGCCTGTATACTGCTGTTCTGAGTATATAGGGCCTGGGGGCCACACGCATTTCCTTTTTTTAATATGGGTACGGGGTTCCCCTTAATATGCGTACAAGACCCAAAGGGGCTGGTAATGGGCAGGGAGGGCTACCCATGCCATTTTTCTCAATGATTTTCAACCATATTGCAGGAACCAGATATAACATTAAAACCGCAAGCAGTTTTCAATGATGTTATTTCCGTTAAATGTCATTTTGTGCAGGGACTGTTCTAAACACGGGAAACACGTGGCACTTCACAGGCATACTACAGACACCCCCCAGGCACCATATTTAAAGGAATATTTCACTTTTTTTTTCACTTTAATCGTCATTAAAATCAGTGCTCCCGCCAAAACGGCCATTTTTAAAAACATTTTAGGCATTGACCCTTGTCCCCTGGGGCAGGAGCCAGGTCCCCAAACCCTTTTTAGGACAGTATCTTGCATATTAGCCGTTAAAATTAGCACTTTTAATTTCGAACGTTCGAGTCCCATAGACTTCAATGGGGTTCTAAAGTTCATACGAATTTGGGGTCCGTTCGAAAGTTCTGGTGCGAACCGAACCGGGGGGTGTTCGGCTCATCCCTAATGAAGATATGTATCAGAAATTAGTAAGTAATCCTACTTTGAGATACAAAAAAGAACTAACGAAGATTGTACAAAAAGGATTGGAGAAGGGTCTCTTAAATAAAAAAAGAGGCAAAATATTTAGTGCCTAATACGTGCAGAATACCGATAATTTATACGATTCCAAAAATCCATAAAGATGAGAAGAAGTCTCCAGGTAGACCCATAGTAAATGGAATAAACTCAGTTTGTGCCAGAATTGGCGAATACATAGATTTTTTTCTGCAGCCTGTAGTAAGGAAGACAAAATCATATCTGAGAGATACCAAGCATCTGATATAACTATTGGAGGAGATCAATTTAAATGAAGGTCCAATATATCTAATAACAGCAGATGTTACTTCACTATATACAATTATTAATCATGAAGAAGCATTACAAGCAACCAAATGGGGTCTGAGAAATCTTAGCAATCTGAAATGTAAACAGAGAAGATTTATAATAGAATGTTTACACTTCGGGCTAAATTCAAGCTATTTTTGGTTTAACAATTTATATTACAAGCAGATTTGTGGGATTGCTATGGGTGCCAAATATGCACCGAGTGTAGCCAATCTTTATATGGCTGAATGGGAAGAAGAGACCCTGTATAATAACATACCTCACCAACTAATACTGTACAAACGTTTTATAGATGATCTGATCATGATTTGGGCTGGAGATAAAGAGAGTTTGGAAGATTTCTGTTTTAAATTAAATATGAATAACAAAAACATTAAGTTTACTTGGGAAATTAGTATGGAAAAAATACATTTTTTTAGATTTGGTAATCGAAAGAACTAAAGAAGGATTAAATACTTATACACATTTTAAATCGGTCGACAGGAACAGCTATCCCCCGTTTAGATAGCTGCCATCATTTCAGATGGTTAGAAAATATTCCGAGGGGACAATTAATAAGACTAAGACGGAACTGTTCTGATGAATCAAAATTTCTCCAACAGGCAGAATTAATTGGGGAGAGATTTGTGCAAAAAGGTTATCGAACTGAGTTCATAAAAGATAAAATTGATACTGTACTACAATTGGATAGGAACCAATTAATACAAGACACGATGAAAAATCAAGTTAAAAAAGAATTGGTCCCTGTAATTATGGACTATAATATCCAGTTCAAACAAATAGAAAAAATAATCAAGAAATATTGGGAAATCATTAAAACTGACTGTCACCTATGTAAGATTCTCCCTGAAAAAACTATTTTTTTTTACAGAAGACCCCCCATTCTGAGGGATAACCTAGCAAAAAACGTATTAAATCCACCCAAGATTTTTTTTTCCTTTTTTGAAGGGAAGGGTTTCTACCCGTGTAAGAAATGTTATGCGTGTAGACATACTAAGGAAAACAAAACAATGAAATCAAATTTTGTCTCGGTAGTCACTGGAAGAGAATATTTAATCAATGATGTTATTACATGCCATAGTGAAGGTGTGATATACCTGCTAGAGTGTCCGTGTCATATACAATATGTGGGGAGGACTAAAAAGGGCACTTTGGGAAAGGCTAAGGGAACACGTCCAAAACATCAAAAAAGGCTTTGATAAACATAGTTTATCTAGGCATTTTGCCAAATTTCATAAAAAAAGACCCTTCCCTATTAACGATTTGTGGAATTGAAAAATACAAACCACATTGGAGAGGAGATAATAAATTATAAAAATAATCCAAGCGGAATCCCGATGGATCCACGAATTATGCACCCTAGCACCTTCAGGGCATAACGTTGAATTTGATTTGAATGGTTTTATTTCTAATTATTAGCTAAATATTTATTACTTGATACCCTGAGATGTTTTGAGTTATGGTTTTTAACATAAAATTAGTTTTAATTATGTATTTTAAGATTATAGTTTTAACCACTGTTGGGGGTATTCATATATTATTCCCCTTTTAGTATTATGATGTGGTATTTTTATTATATTTTATTATTTGCTATATTTTGATTTTAATATACAATTAAGTAATATGTCCCTTTTTAGGGATTATTAGAGGGAGTTATTAGTTACCCCCTTTTTTTCCGGTCTATGGTATAGTCTTTAGGTATTTATCCACCCTTATAATGGCCACATTGAACATTTTATTTTTTCTGGTTAGTGTATTCCCAGTAACTGGAGTGTATTCTGTAGTGTATACACAAGATGGCCTCAGTGAGCATTTAGGTGGAGTGATAATCAATAGCTTAAATTAGTTTTGATGTATTTTATTGTTTGTCCACAAGATGGTGATATGTGATATTCACCTATATAGGTATAGTTTTAAAAGTCTGAAATCAGGTCTATTATTAAGTTTTTAAGATGCATTTATATATTATAATGTTTATTGATTAATATGAAGATAAAGGAAATAAACAATGGGACTAGGCATGTTTGGGATTCACTCAGCTCGCTCCGCTGCTGTAAGATTAACACGACAGCTGAGCGCAGCGTATATAAGCAGGAGAGACTCCTTGACCTCTCACCCTTTGAGAAAGTCACGTGTGTTGTGACGCAACGCGTCAGGGAGGAGTTGAGGAGTCATTTGTTACTTCCGGTTGCGGCCGAGACCGGAAGCACCGCTGTTTGTTGCTGATAACATTGCATTTTAATGCAAGTGGATATATATATTTTTTATAATAAAGGATCTGATTTTACTACTCATTGGAAGCCCCTCTCCTTTTTCTTATATATACTTACCGGTGTGTGGATATTGGAGGAATTATTGTGGATCCGGAGGTTTATGTATAAGAGGTGGAAAAATACCTATTTAATCACCCCTCAAGCGTGACCCAGTCCATAGGGACCATTACTAGAGGTGAGAGGCTGGGGGAAACAGTGGGTGCACTTGGAGCACTGAAGTCTAAAAGAACGATTTTTCACTGATTATTTACACCTGCATGTTCATCTCTACTGGCTGGATAGAGTGCACAGTTTGTCTGAGTGGATTGTTTACATATTGCTGCACTGTGCACTGGATGGATTTATACTCATTGGAGTTTTTTGGAAGATTTGATTTGTTATAATACACGTCTATAGGAGCTGCACAGCATTGCACTATTGCATGGACTTATTGATTGCATATTGTTTAATGCACTGTACTATTTTTATTTTTAATACGTTATATTGATTTTATGCACTTTACTGTTTTGCACATTTTTGCACAGTGTTTACACTTTTTTGCACATTGTTTACATATAATTTGTATCCATTATATATTTATTTATAATTAATGTATGATTTTGAATATTTTGGTTAGCGCCACATATAACACCCCCCTTATATATCACTTTGAGTGCAGAGAACACTTATATATGTGTGCAGCTTTCTATATTATATATATATATATATATATTTTTTTTTTTCATTTACATTTTTTATAATTAGGTTGTGCGCAACAGGAATCACTTTTTATTTTTTACAAGGAACCATTCTTTTGTTTGTGTGAGGATGGACGCCATATAGTAGTCTTGGAAATTGACCCCCCGCCATATGGTGTTTAATTATCAGAGATTGTGCACACCTGGGTTTTTTGTCTTTCCATACAAATTTTGATAGGATTGATTGGAGTTAGTTGAGGTATCTAATAGGAACAGGGATAGGGAGTGTACAAAATAGATATAGTATTTGGGGAAGATGTAGCATTTTGAACGCCGCTAAGCGTCCCAACCATGAGAACTCAAAGGACGCCAGCCTGAAGAGATCTGTATGTAGCTTAGAATGGATTGGCAGGTAGTTAGTGGAGAACAGTTGTTTAGTAGATGGAGTCAGTTGGATTCCCATGTAAGTTATGCTATGTTCCGCCCATGTGTATGGGAATCGTAGTTTAATTTGATCTCGGGTGGAAATATCTAGTCCTAAATTGAATATATAAGATTTGGTCTTATTAACCTTATAATATGAGATACTACTGAACCAGGCTAATGTTCTTAAGACCTCAGGGAGGGAGCGGTCAGGGTTGGTGATCCTGAGGATCACGTCGTCCACAAACAGGCTGATTTTATGTTCTAGTTCTGCTAGAGGTATACCTGAGATTTGGTTATTGGATCTACTTTCTGCCAGGGGTTCCATGACAAGATTGAATATTATGGGTGATAGGGGACAGCCTTGCCTTGTGCCATTGGAGATCTGAAATGGTGAGGAAAGAGTGTCTGTTGAGAATACTCAAGCAGAAGGGTTAGAGTATAGGGCCATTATTGCATTATGTACATTGCCTACGATACCGAATTTGTTCGGTACAGCTAATATATAACCCCAATGGACCCTATCAAATGCCTTTTCGGCATCTAGGGATAGGAGGAGAGTGTTTTTTTTTATTGGTTTCTACATGGTGTATAATATTTATCATTTGCCGGGTGGCATCAGAGCCCTGGCGACCTTTGGTGAAGCCGGATTGGTCCTGAGAGATAAGGGAGGGGAAAATGTTTTCTAGTCTATTAGTTATAAGTTTGGCATATATTTTTATATCAAGATTAAGCAATGAGATCGGTCGGAAGTTTTTTGGGGAGGTGGGTTCTTTACTAGGTTTAGGGAGAGTTATTACCATGGCAGTGAGCATTTCGTTAGGGAAAGAGGCAGATTTAGCAGAAAGGTTTAATGTTTGGGCTAGTGTGAGGGCTAATATGTGTTTGAATTTCTTGTAGTAGTATAATAGTAGTCTTGTAGTATTACCCAGTGAAGCTGTCTGGTCCAGGGGATTTGTGGTTAGGGAGTTTGTCTATTGTTTTTATCATCTCTTCCACTGTGAAGGGGTCATTCAGAGTTGAAAGCTGTTGAGGGGTAATGGATGGGAGATTCACACTATCTAGGAATGACTGGATCAGTGCTGGTGAGGGTTAGGAGGTGGAGGTGTCATCCTTAAGATTGTATAGGTCTTCATAATATTTGCTAAATCCGTTAGCTATTAAGTGGGGTTTGATCAGTTTCTCGTTGGTGTGTGGGTGGTGTAAGTACGGGATTTTTGTTTTGTTTCTATGGCCCTTGATTCTTAGGGACATTGTTTTACCTGCTTTGTTCCCTGTTTTGTTCCCTGTGGTATATGAGGTGGCTTTGAGAATCTTATATGTTTTTTTTTGTATTTTGTGAGGAGAAGGGATCTTAATTGGTGTCCAAGTGTGAAGATTTTAGCTTGTAGTTGTGGGGAGGGGTTGTTCTTGTTCAAGGCTTCAGTGACGGCTATGTCAGTCATGAGTTCATCTAGTTTTTGTATTTTCTGTTTTTTTTGCCCTAGCTCCCATTTGTAGAAATACCCCTCTTATAACTGCCTTGTGGGCATTCCACACCACTAGCGGGTCAGACATTGATGCTTGATTGAGCGAGAAATACTCTTCCAATTGTTGTTTAATATGAATGGAGTAGCAAGGTGTGTTGAGTAAGTAGTTACTGATTCTCCAAATGTAGGAGTTGGGTTGGGGTGAATCGTAGATGGCGATACTAAAGGGAACATGGTCTTACCAGGTGGTGGTGTGGATAGTAGAGCCTGAAATCCTCTGTAACAGCCATCTATCAGCTAAAAATAGATCAATTTGTGAGTAGGTGTTGTAACGCGGCGAAAGGAACGTGAAATCCCTCTCATTCGCGTGACAACATCCCCACACGTCATACAAATCATTGGAGGATATAAATGCATCTAAGGAAGGAGCTTGTCTTTTGGTTCCTGCTGTAGAATCCATTGTGGCATTTGGTACCAAGTTGAAGTTGCCATACATCAGTAGGTGGCCCTGTTGGAATTTCCAGACTGCACGTAGAGTTTTCCTAAGAAAAGTTATTTGGCCCTGGTTTGGGGCGTAGATAGAGATTATGGTGTAAGGTATATTGTTGATCGTGCAGTTCAAAAAGAGGAAACGGCCATTCGGGTCAGTGACACATTGTTGTAGGGTAAAGAGGACAGTATCTCTGATAGCGATCATTACACCGTGTTGCTTTTTGGAGTAGGAGGATTTGAACACATGAGGAAACTGTCTATGTTGGCATTTTGGGGAGGCTTTTGTGTCAAAGTGAGTCTCTTGGACGCAAAGTACCTCACAGTTGTGGGTTAAAGCTGATTTCCATAAAGAAGTGCACTTTGCTGGGTGGTTTAGCCCTTGGGGTACTTGGGGTACTTCAAAATGCTATAAAAAAAGAGAGGTTAGCAACCAATTTAACAATATGCAATATAGGTTATAACTGCAGGATATTCATAGGTGATGTCTATGAATTTGTCTCTGCCTGCGGGAGTTGAGTAGACGTTGTGGTAAACCAGGAACGACCGGGAGAAGATAACAGTAGAGCGCACACTGAGGTGCAATAAATAAAAGGGTCAACAACAGAGGCTCAGATGAGCAGCCGACTAGTAATGGGGGTAAGTTCAGCAAGCAGGTGTTTGAACGCATTACCAGACCAGACTATGAGAATCGCTCAGTAGTGTAGTGTGGGCTAGTCAATTAGTGATGCTTGTTTTTGAATTTCTCTCGGTTCACTCCAAAGGTAAAAGGATTTGGTTTACCTTGAGGGTCAGTTTGGTTGTGTTGAAGGTCCAGTAGTTTCCCCCGGAGTGCAGTAGTTTCATGCCACCTTCCAGCGTGGAGATGGTGTGCAGTATGCCATTATATGTGGCCAGAATTGTGGCTGGATTGCGCCATTTGTATGTGATTTTGTGGTTATTCATGGCTTTAGTGATGGTTTTGAGTTGTCTCCGCAAACGTGTATTGTGATAAGTCAGCGTACAGTTGGATGTTTGAGTATGGTGCTGGGAGTGGAGATAATTCTCTTGCTTTCATCAGGATTTGTTCCTTTTGCTTGGAAAAAGTGAGCTCTCAAAAGCACGTCTCTAGGTATGTCCGCTTCCAGATGTGGAGGTTTAGGTCTATGGATACGATTGATAGTGAGTTTGCTCGGGGATAGATCAGAGAGCATACTAGAGAACATGGTGCTAGTGAAGTTGTGCAAATCTTTGGGTAGGACAGATTCTGGTATGGCGCTGATTTTTATATTATTGTGTCTGGAGCGATCTTCGAGATCTGCAATTTTCGCTTTAATCCAAAGGGTGTCATCTTTTTGCTCTGTATATGCATCTACCAGATCATTAACCGTTTCAGTGCAATCTTCCATTTTGTTTTCTCTGAATTGCATCCTGTTGTTCATATGTTTCATTTCTAATGAGAACCTGTTGATCAGGCCTGACAGGTTAGTCATGAGAAAGGATTGTAGGGACAGGAGCATATCCTTCATTGTGGTATCTAGCACCGGTGGCCCTGAGGTTTTGAATTGCGCTATGGAGGATTGCAGTGAGGAGATAGAGTTATCATTATGTAGGCCTGTACCCACTGTGTCTGAGGCTTTTCATTCAGATCCATCCGCATCCTTGATTTGGCAGGGCTCTGTGAGGCTGGGGTTTCAGGTGAGGAGGCAGGAGCAGGGGAAGGCTGACCTGGGGGGCAGGGTGACAATTGACCCCCGGGCTGCTCTAACTTATATTTAAAACAGCCAGTGCCACGGGGGCACGACTGCCAACTAACGGGACTACGCTGTTGCATTCTGGGAGTTGTAGTCTGCAGCCGTGCTCAAGCTCCCGGGGGGTGAGGAACTGAAAGCAGCAAAGCCGGCCAGGAAACTACAACTCTCAGATATTGGAGGCAGGCAGAGGACAGAAACATCAACCCCCCACCCCCTCCCCCTGGACTGGAGGCAGTGCAAGGACCTGATAAGCTGAGCTGGCAGATGGGCTGAGGTGAGAGACCCCTGACACCCCCAGCTGACCCGCCACATCCCATCTATCTCCCTCCCACCAATACACCCCATTACCCTGCCCCAGTACCCACCCAGTAACCTCAAAATAGCCTTCAACACTGTGGGTCCTGCTGGGACCTGGCCATGGCCTGTAGCCTTTGTAGAACCTAAGGGCAAGCAGGACCCATAGTGATGGGCACTGGTGAAGCTACATTGATGGGTCCTGGTGACACTGCACTGATCAGGCTGAGCTGATGGGCACTGGTGAGGCTGCATTGATTATTATTATTAATAATACACAATTTATAAAGCGCCAACAGTTTACGCAGCACTTTACAATGCATGGGGGGAGGACAACACAATTGCAGTACAGTTCAATACAAAAAGTACAGGAGGGCCCTGCTCGTAGAGCTTACATTCTAAAGGGATGGGATGATGGGCACTGATGAGGCTGTATTGATGCATTATTTTTGTTAAACCTCCTTTGTTGCTTTTAACATTAAATTATGTTACCACATTGTTTCATATTTGTCTTGCTTTATAACATCAATATGCGTTCTAAAGCCAGATGGGCATGAATGGCGAGCTGATTCAGTGGTTCAATGGGCCACTTGACTCGACTTGCCCCCAAGGCCTAAGGCTGCCAGCCCTCCCCTGGGCCGGAGGAAAGGAAGATAAAAATCCATCGTACATTTTGTGTGGATGAGAGCCTGGGATGTCATTGTAGTTCAGGGAATGCCGCTCTGTTTCTCCGGTGGCGCCATCTTGGGCCTTCCCCTGTGTGCGGCGCGGCTGAAAGGAGAACAATTCCAGCCTTTTTGGACCCTTTTCCTGGTTCCATTTTTGGGACATCTAGGTGGTGGAGTGTGGGGGAGAGAGGTGAGAGGCTTTGAGGACTGATTGCGGCGGTTATGGTGCCCGTTCATCGCTATAGTCCGGTCTGGTGTGCAGAGCTCACAGCTCAAGCAGCCATTCTCTTGTGTGCGCAAGCCACGCCCCCTACTAGGATGCATTTTTTGATGAGACATTATTCAACAGGACACCGGCACCCATGCCATGGGTTGCCTACCCCTGATCTATCCCATAGTTCTTAGATGCTTTAGCGTGTCTGCAAACCAATCAATACACACTTATTGGGATTTTTTTTTTTTTTTTTACCAAAAACATGTAGCAGGATACATATTAGCCTAAATTGATGAAGAAATGTGATTTTTTTTAAATGTATCATAAAAAATGGCCTGGCCATGAAGGGGGTAAATCTTCAGATGGTTATATAACCAATTTCCTTTTCATCATGATGTAGTCATCTCCACTTTTCATGTCATTGCACTTAGTGCTCCGCATGTCTTCTCCACATCCGTCTTTCCCTCTTTCTCTCTTCTAATGTTGGGAGGTATAATTCTCATTACTACTGCAAAACGAATCTCCTCCCTTCTGTACTCTGATCTCCGTGTCCTATAATATTCATCCAGCCTCACCCTGTGTAGGAGGACGTCACCCCTCCCCCATCCACATTCCTCTCCGGTGTCAGAGACTTTCAGTCTCATTTCTCTTCTGCTGTCAGCGATGGCGTCTGGTGATCTGAGAGCTGAGTTGGAATGTTCCGTCTGTCTGAACATTTATACGGATCCTGTAACCCTGAGATGTGGCCACAACTTCTGCCGGGTCTGTATTGATGGTGTGCTGGATACACAGGAGGGACCTGGAGGATATTCTTGTCCTGAATGCAGAGAGAAGTTTCCGGATCGGCCTGCACTGCAGACGAACATGAAACTACGTAACATAGCAGAGACTTTCCTGTCTCCTCATCAAGATCAAGAGGAGTCCGGGGTCTTCTGTACTCACTGTGTGGACTCTCCTGTACCTGCTGTTAGATCCTGTCTGCACTGTGAGGTTTCTCTGTGTGATAAACACCTGAGAGTCCACAAAAAGTCCCCAGAACACGTCTTATGTGACCCCACCTTGTCCATGGAGAGCAGGAAATGCTCCGTCCATAAGGAAGTTTTGAAGTATTTCTGCACTGAGGATGAGACCTGTATCTGTATTTCTTGTTATATGATTGGGGGACATAAAGGACATGAGGTGAAGTCACTGAAAGAGGCTTCTGAGAAGAAGAAGGAGACACTGAGGAATGTTCTGCAGAAACTTCTGACAAAGAGAGAGAAGACGGAGGAAAGAGTCCAGAGTCTGCAGGAACACCGGAGGAAAGTAGAAGAAGAAGCCGCTGGTGACACCGAGAGAGTCACTGCCCTGTTTAGAGATCTCAGGAGACGTCTGGAAGACCTGGAGAAGAGAGTCCTGAGGGACATCTCCGGGAGGGCAGAGCGGATCTCCATCTCCATCCGGGATCTGGAAATAAAGAAGGAGGAGCTGTCCAGGAAGTTGCGTCACATTGAGGAGCTGTGTAACGTGACGGATCCACTGACTGTCTTACAGGAATCAGACACAGGTGACTTGTGTGATACTGAGGATGGAGATAATGAGGACAGAGAGAGACATGAGGAGCTCCTCCATGATGGAGGGGGTCTGGGTGTGGCGGGGGTCTTACATACAGGTTTATCTGATATAATAACAGAGGTAAATGTATACTTCTATATACAGGGAGCTGCAGACATATTACTGGATGGAAACACAGCTGATAAATATCTACAGATATCAGATGACAGGAAAACTGTATCCTGGGCAGATATAGAGCAGAATCTCCCAGAAACACCAGAGAGATTCCAGGATTGTTCTCAGGTGTTGAGCAGTCGAAGTTTCTCCTCAGGGAGACATTACTGGGAAGTGGATGTCGGGGGGTCAGATGACTGGAGAGTCGGGATGTGTTACCCCAGTATAGAGAGGGAAGGGGAGGAGTCAGAGATTGGATATAATAAGAAGTCCTGGGGATTGGAGAGGTTTGGTGATCAGTATTATGTGATACATGACAGTAAGGAGATCCTCTTCCCCACCAATCCCTCCAGTAACAGAGTCAGGATATATCTGGATTATGAGGCCGGACGGATCTCCTTTTATGATCTGTGTGACCCGATCCGACACCTCCACACCTTCACCACCACCTTCACTGAGCCCCTCCATGCTGGGATAGGTGTATGGGGAGGTTGTATAAAGATATGTGGGGGGAGGCGGGAGATGTGAGAACTCCGCCCACAGTCTAGTGATGTCAAAAAAAGGAGGGGAATTCATTTAATATTCATCCAATAGTATATAGCAGTGGGCGGGCTTCCTGCAAGTTTTTCTACTATAAATAAATGTGAGATTTCTTACTAATCGCTGTGATTGGGTAGAATATCTGTCCAATCACCAGTACAAACTGTGTGACTGAAATCACATTCACACCAGAATGGTGCCGGACCCTTTTTTTGGTCCTCACTGGAATCGGATCACATTGGGTGTCACATCTATACAATCCGATTCCTGCGCCATTTCAGCATTTGCACTGGGATCTGCGAAGCGATCTGGGGGTGTCATTAACTTTCCATTGACCCCCCCGCAGCGGTTCTCAGATGTCGGTGTGACCGTCCGGTGATTGAGGTGTGATGAGGGAACCCGCACAGGAATCGCACTGGTTCCCGCATCCCACAAGTCTCATCCCAGCCTAAGGCTCCATTCACGCCTATGCAGGGTGCTTTTCAGCTTTTCTGCTGTGCTTTTTGCTGTGCTTTCCGCAGGTTTTTATACTTTGATTTGCGTTTTGTGTTTTTTATGCATTTTTTGGGGGGGGATTTGTTGCTGGGCAGATTTAACCACTTGGTGCCCAAATTATAGCCGACAGACGGCTACAGCGCTGTCTTAAAATGCAGGGAGGGCGTCCATGTACATCCTTCCATTCTCACACTGCCCGCCCCATCCCATGGGATTCAGCTGATTGGTTAAAGGGCCAATCACAGCGAGCCCCTTACCACGTGATCAGATGCCAGCCAATGACAGCTGATCTATGGGATGACTTTTATAATGGATCCTAATGTAATGTATCATGTGATGTTGCATTTAATAATCACTAAATGTGTCCTGGTGATGGGGAGGAATTAGGAAAGGAAATGTTATTGTGAAATAAAGATTCTTTATGAAATTATTATTATTATTATTATTATTATTATATTGGGTTTATATAGAGCCAACAGTCTACGCAAGGGTCTATACAAAATGAAGGCAGCCATTACAATTAGAGTGAAATACAGAAGGAATCAGAGAGCCCTGCTCCTTTAGAGCTTACAATCTAGAAGGGAGGGTCAAGAGATATAAACGGTAATAACTGTGGGGGATGGGCTGATGAAGAAAATAAATGTACAGTTATTAGGTGGGGGAGGGTAGGTTTCTCTGAAGAGATGAGTTTTCAGGGATCATCTGGAAGTGGACAGAGTAGGAGATAGTCAGACAGATTGGGGTAGCGAGTTCCAGAGGATGGGAGAGGCTCGGGAGAAGTCCTGGAGGTGAGCATGGGAAGAGGTGATGAGGAAGTTAGAGACCAGGAGGTCTTGGGAGGAACAAAGAGAGCGGTTTGGTTGGTATTTTGAGACTAGCTTAGTGATGTAGCTGGGGCCAAGTTGTGGATGGCTTTGTAAGTTATTGTTAGTATTTAAATTTGATTTACTGGGTGAGTGGAATCCAGTGAGGGATTGGCAGAGAGGGGTGGCAGACACTGAGCGGTTGGTAAGGTGGATGAGCCTGGCAGCAGCATTCATGATGGACTGAAGGGGGGGGATGACCTGTGTAAAGTTAAACCAATGAGAAGGGAGGTGCAGTAGACGAGATGAGAGATGACCTGGGAGTGGATTAGAAGCTTTGTGGTGTCATTGGATAAAAAGTGGCGTATCCAAGTAGCTTTCCTTCAAGCATGGTGGATGAGGCAGATAGGGATAAAAACTAGATATGACTCGTTCAAAGCAGATTGGGAATCACAAAAATGATAAAAGGAAAAATATTGCTAAAAGCTGGAAAACCAAAAGGAGAGTCAAGAATTTTGATCAAATACATGCAGATATGCTCCCTGGTAATGCTGGTCGTTTATTAAAGCAGGAAATTGATGTTCCTGGAAATGCTCAGCATTATTGTCTACATTGCGCGTCGAAGCAAGTGAAAGACGAGCCGTATACTCAGGAGGAAGCAGAAAGAGCAGCCGGCATGGGCTCATACAAACACAGGAGGTAGCAATGGAATGATTACTACTCTCTTTATATCTTTCTTTTGAATTTTATAGACACTGATGTCTAAGCAATGCATTTAAAGTAAAATTTGAATCACTCCCCAAAATTTGATACCTGATATTTGTGATACCTGTAAAGAGTCTGCAAATCATTGTACTAGACAGTACATTATGTAAGGAATATAACTGTCATAACTTTAAATAAATGACAAGTAAACCCAAAAAAAAAAAAAAAAAAAAAAGTGGCATATCTTGGAGATGTTGCGGAGGTTGAGGCAGCAAGCTTTGGACAGTGGTTGGATGTGAGGCCGAAAAGAAAGTGTCCAGGACAACACCTGGGACCATGACATGCGGTGACGGGTTGTTAGTTGAGCCCTTCATTTTGAAGGGGAAGAGGCACGTGGGGAGGAAAAATTATGAGCTTGTGGTTTGGATAGATTGAATTTAACCACTTAAGGACCAGGCCTCTTTTTCAGATTTGGTGTTTACATGTTTAAAACTAGAAAACTACTTAGAACCCCCAAACATTTTATATTGTTTTTTTTTTCTAACACCCTAGAGAATAAAATGGCGGTCAATGAAATACTTTTTTTCACACCGTATTTGTCCAGCGGTTTTACAAGCGCACTTTTTTTGGAAAAAATTCACTTTTTTTAATTAAAAAACAGCAGTAAAATTAGCCCATTTTTTTTTTTATATTGTGAACGATAATGGCACGCCGAGTAAATTGATACCAAACATGTCACACATCAAAATTGCGCCCGCTCGTGGAATGGCGTCAAACATTTAGCCTCAAAAATCTCCATAAACGACATTTAAAAAATTCTACAGGTTGCATTTTTTGCGTTACAGAGGAGATCTAGGGCTAGAATTATTGCTCTCGCTCTACCGATCACGGTGGTACCTCACATGTGTGGTTTGACCAACATTTTCATATGTGGGCACTACTCATGTATGCGCTCGCTTCTGTGCGCAAGCTCGTCGTGACGGGGTGTTTTTAAAAACCTTTTTTTTTTCTTATTTATTTTAATTGATTTTATTTATTTTTACACTGTTTTTTAAAAAAAATAAAAAAATAGATCACTTTTATTCCTATTACAAGGAATGTAAACATCCCTTGTAATAGAAAAAAGCATGACAGGTCCTCTTAAATATGAGATCTTGGGTCAAAAAGTCCTCAGATCTCATATTTGGACTAAAATGCAAAAAAAAATGACATTTAAAAAAAATATACCTTTAAGAGGTATGGGCGGAAGTGATGTTTTGACGTCGCTTCCGCCCTCCTATGGTATAGAGACAAGTGGGGGCCATCTTAGCCTCACTCATCTCCATACCCAGCTAGGAAAAGGACCTGATCGCCTCCGCCGCTACCGACGGCTCCGGTAAGCGGCGGAAGGTGCGGGAGGGTGGCGGAAGGTGCGGGAAGGTGGCGGGAGGGGGGTGGCACCTCTCCCGCCACCAATAGTGGTGATCTCGCGGCGAATCCGCCGCGGAGACCACCGTTATCGTACAGAGGACTGGCGTCTGAAGAGATGGATATCTCGGCTGTGGCAGCAGCTTCTGCCGTTACCGAGATATCCCTCTTCAAAAATAGGATGTACATCGGCGTGCGCTGGTCGGTAAGTGGTTAAGGAAGTGGTGTGACATCCAGACTGTTATGTCTGTTAGTAAGTTGGTGATATGTGAGGAGACTGATGGAGTGAGATGGGGGGTGGTGGGGTGGAGAGAGATTTGGGTGTCATCAGTGTAGAAATGAAATTGAAAGCCATGGGAGGCAATCAGCTTACCCAGGGAGGAGATGGAGATCGAGAGTAGTAGAGGTCCAAGGACAGAACCTTGGGGAACCCCCAATGGAGAAAGAAAGAGGAGAGGTGAAAGTAGAATTGTAAACAACGCTAAAGGTGTGATGGGATAGGTAGGATGAGAACCAGCAAAGAGTACAGTCACAGGGACCAAAGGAGTAGAGTTTTTTGAGGAGTGTGCTCCAAAGGCAGCAGAGAGGTCCAGGAGGAGTAGTACAGAATAGTGTTAACTGGGTTTAGCCATTTGTAGATCATTTGTGAGTTTAAGGAGAGCAGATTCCATGGAGTGTTGAGAGTGAAATCCAGACTGAAGGGGATCAAGAAGTTTGTTCTCAGTGAGATGGTCACTCAGTCAGTTGTTGACCAGACATTCAAGGAGTTTGGAGGAAAAGTGGAGTAAGGTGATAGGGTGTAGGTTGTAAAGAGTGGTGGGGTCCAGTGAGGGCTTTTTAAGGAATGGGGGTGACTAGTGCATGCTTCAGAGAGTTGAGGAAGATGCCAGAAGAGAGGGAGAGATTGAAGATGTGAGTTAGAGGGTGTAGAATAGAGCCTTGCAAAGGAACAGGGTCCAGGGGGCAGGTGGTTAGGTGGGTGTTAGAAAAAGTTTAGCAAAGTTTGTATATAGTATCGGCGGGGTTGAATGAGGGAAGTAATGATTGTATTTGTGGACATAGAGTGTTAAGTGGGAAAGGTATCTGTACAACGGAGATCTCCTCACAAATTGTATCAGTCTTATTTTTTTTTTAAGTGATTGGCGATCTCCTGGGCAGTGAGTGAGTTAGTGGGTGGAGGCGGTGGAGGAAGAAGAAGAGAGTTGAAGGTAGAGAAGAGTTGATGTTGACAGGATGATAAGTTGGTAATCAGCAACTGAAATGACACCCTAATATCTAAGCTGTTACCACTCACGGCTTACAGGTGTGTGGGGCACCTTGCTCCTGACACCTCTGGTCAGTACACTCGGCTCCCCAGCAGACTGGTTCACATCTTATCATAGCTCCCAACTGTCCTGATTTGGAGCAATGTCCCTCTGTCCCTCATTCCTCCTCCCTTGTCCCTCATTTCGGTCTGATCTATATAGATGTATATAAAATGCACTACTTATCTATCAAAAAGTGTTTCCCAGCACTAAACCTTTCATCTGATTTCTAAATTGCTGAATTTGTAAATTCCAAAAGCCGATATAAAGGGATAGTAGTGGTAAAAAAAAGCACTTGTGGGTTTAACCAAATTTTTTTTTTTTGTACAATTCTCCTTTAAGGGGGCGTGACAAGGGGAGTGTCCTATACTTTTGCTGATAGGTGTCCTCTTACTCATCTCAAAAAGTTGGGAGGTGTGTGTTATCACAGGCCACACCCACTGCTCTCCCCAGCAGTTACAGGTTAGACATGCCGGGCAATGTGACTTGGAGAGAGAACACACACTCACTGGGGGGATTTGCTAAGAGGAAGGCACCGCACCAGTTCATACATTAATTAACTGGCTCTTCTCCATGCTCTCCGGTTCTTCTCTGCGCTCTCCGGCCTCTTCTCCCGCTCTCCAATTCTTCTCCGCTCTCTCCGTCTCTTCTCCCGCTTTCTACTTCGGGGCTCCTCCGCTATCTTCATCCAGCTCTTTTACTAGCGGTGGCTCGGTCTTCTGCATACTTCTTCCATCTTCTCTTCTTCCGATGTTGACACAACGCTCTCTCCCGCTGTAATACCAGGTGCAAGGTGCGCAACGAGTTATATAGACATGGGGCAGGGTCACCGGGTGATCTCACACGGTGACCCCGCCCCTTATGACGTAACAGTCCCTTCTTGCCCCGGGACTTGACGTCATAAGGGGCAGGTCACTGGGGGACATCAACCGGAGAGTGGAAGAAGAGGCCGGAGAGTGCGGAGAAGAACCAGAGAGTGCGAAGGAGTCAGAAGAAGACCCCCGAAGTCAGAAGACCCCTGGAGCTGCCTAATAAATTACTGTCTAGTGTGTTTTTTTATTGACATTTTTTTTCCCCAGGTAAATGGGTAGGTTTTTGATATACTCCATACTCATTCACATGGGGTGGGGGGCCCATGATCTGTGGCCCATGATCTCTGACTTAATAAAGGGGCTCCCGGATTCCAATAAGCCCCCCCACCCGTAGACCCCGACAACCAACGGCCAGGGTTGTTGGGAAGAGGCCTTTGTCCTCATCAACATGGGGACAAAGTACTTTGGGGTGGGGGGCCGCAGGGCGCCCCCCTTCCCCAAAGCACCCACCCCCCCATGTTTAGGTCATGTGGCCTGGTACAGTTCAGGAGGGGCTGCGTGCTTGGATAAGGGTCTGGTGTGGATTTTGGGGGACCCCCACGCTGTTTTTTCGGGGTACGGGTTCCCATTAAAATCCATACTAGACCTAAGGGCCTGGTATGCCCCTGGAGGGGAACCCATGCCGGTTTTATTACAGAGGCGACATTGTCGCTTCTTTCTTGCGCTCACTGCAATAGGAAAATGTGACATTTTCCTATTGCAGCCAGCGCGAGATGTACAGTGAACCGTTCCCAAGAACCAGCATGATGGGATCATGTTGGAAACACATTCTCGTGGTCAGGTAGTGTATGTTTTTTTTTTTTTTTTAGCAGATACCTTAGGGAATAAAATTAAGGTTGTTGCAACTTTTTATCCTGTGCGGTATTTGTGCAACAATTTTTCAAAGGCTTTTTTTGGAAAAAAAACGGTTTTATGAATAAAATAATAACAAAACAGTAAAGTTAGCCAAATGTATTTGTATAATGTGAAAGATAATGTTACGCTGAGTAAATAGATACCCAACACGTCACGCTTTAAAATCACAAACACTCATGGAATGGCGCCAAAAAAATCCCCCACGCAAAAAAATAAACCAAAGTAAAAAAACTTGTTTTCCAAAGACATAACAAACAAAACACAAAGAGAAAATACATGTTACAAACTTTATAAAGACACCCAAAATGTCCTCTCTTGCCCACCACACACACACACACACAAACACAAACCAACACACACACACAAACACAAACCAACACACACACACACTTGCCTCTTTTTTAGGGCAAGGTAAAGAATGCTATCTGCAAGCTTTATATAACATAGGTTTGTGTGCTAATGAGGCAATTGAAAAAACATACACAGTCCATGAAACACACAAAATGCAAGTACACCCAATGTAGAGAAATTAAAAGTGGGTACACCTGTTAAGCCCCTTTCACACTCAGTGGCATCACAAGGGGGGGCCAGAGGGGTCCATGCCCCCCCAACATTATACCGTGCAAGGATCTCATTCCCGTGCCCTGTGCAGCATCAGGAGGGAGGGATCCTGGAAGCACCTGCTCAGTATTATCCAATCATGCTGTGCCTGTACCACAGCCCCTCCCACTTCCCCTGCCGCCTTGTTTTGATTTCAGGTAGTTGCAGAGGAAGAAGAAGCCACACCCCTCAGCTTTCTAACTCCCATGTGAGTCTTTTTATGTATACTTTAAAGGAGGTGAGAAGAAGGTTGTGTAGAAGGCAGCTTGCAGAGTGATAAGTGTGTGGTTTAGTGCAGGCAGTGTTCTCCAGAGGAGGACAGGACGAGGGGAAAACGCGCTCTTATAAGTTATGTATGTTGTAATTACCAGGCTGTTAGATCCTCAGCATCAGAGGGACAGAACACAGACCTCATGCATTGATTTATATCAGCAAAAATCATGTTTATTACAGAGACTTCTTAGACAGGGAGAAAAGAATCGTTTTGCCCTCTGAAGAGCAATCTACATTTAGATTGCTCTTTAGAAAACATTCTGCTTGTGGTGAGTAGGTGTTGTATTACCTCTTCCCTGCCTGCTTTATCTCCTTGAACCCCACACTAGTGCACCACAACTGCGTGCATTGCAGAGCAGCCATATTCACTTAAAAGGGTTGTGTTCAGTGGTTGGTAGCAGCTGCCAAAAGCCAAAGGTTTCTACCATGACATAAAACGTCAACACTGCAGCATGTGTACACCTCCAGCTGCTGCCTATGCAGCTAAAAGGGTAGCAGTTGAGGGTGGTAAAAATGTGTCTCAATTGAAGAATTTTACAGCCCCCTAACCACTAGTGTGAATGAGCTCTAACATTGCTGGTGTGGTGTCAAAATCAATCTCAATATAAGTAAAGTGAACATTCCCTATCCCTCCTCATGTTACCATAAAGTTTTTTTTTTTTACTAATCTGATAAATGTAGCACTAACCCCCGAAAGGAGCTGCTGGTTAGATTTGGGCTTACCGTTACCTCCCGGTTTCCTCGTTGCACGTCTAGGGGTTCCCGTGGTAAATGGCCCAGTAACTTGGAGACTGACAACAGATCCACTTGAATGGATTTTATTTGCAAAAACGTAGACAATGAACAGTCTCTTGAATTGGGATCAGAGGGTTGGAAAGGAAAGTTCAGGTACTCTTATGCCGCGTACACACAATCAGACTATCCGGGGGACTCTGGTCCGTGCGTGGGCTCCGGCGGACTTTTTTTTCCCCAAAAGTCCGGCGGACTTAGAAAGTAGTTTTGACTCAAAAATTGTCCACCGGCGTCTGTGTGCTAGTCCGCCGGACTTTTGAAATGAACGGATTTTCCCACACACGGAGGAAAGTCCATTCATTTTGAACGGGGCTCCAGGTAGCCGGGACTAACTTCAGTGGTGAAATTGACACGTCGCTAGCCCCATCACCTGGTATGGACTTAAAGGGGAAGCTCTACACTGAAAAAACGGCGTGGGGGTTCCCCCCAAGGTCCATATCAGACCCTTATCCGAGCACGCAGCCCGGCCGGTCAGGAAAGGGGGTGGGGAAGAGCGAGCGCCCCCCCCCCCGAGCCATACCAGGCTGTGTGCCCTCAACATGGGGGGTGCTTTGGGGAAGGGGGGGCCCTGCAGCCCCCCACCCCAAAGCACCTTGTCCCCATGTTGATGAGGACAAGAGCCTCTTCCCGACAACCCTGGCCGTTGGTTGTCGGGGAATGTGGGCGGGGGGCTTATCGGAATCCTTGAGCCCCCTTTAATAAGGGGCCCCAGATACCGCCCCCCCACCCTATGTGAATGAGTATGGGGTACAATGTACCCCTACCCATTCACCTGGTAAAAAATGTAAAAAAAGTCTTCTTCCGACTTCAGGGGACTTGTCCCCTCTTCAGGCTCTTGTCCCCCTCTTTGGTTCTTCTTGCTGGGCCTCCGCTTTCTTCCTATAGCTCTTTTACTAGCGGTTGCCTGGTCTTCTGTCGCCGCTGCCTCTTCTTCCGACTTTGGAGGTCTTGTCCCCCTCTTTGGTTCTTCTTGCCGGGCCTCCGCTCCTTCTTCCAGCTCTTTTACTAGCGGTGGCCTGGTCTTCTGTCGCTGCCGTCGCCGTTGCCACCGCCTTCTCTTCTTCTCTTATTCTTCCTTGAGATGTTAACTCGACGCTCTCTCTGGCCGCAATGACAGGGACGTGTTGCACAACGATTTATATAGGGACAATGGGAGGGGTCACCGGGTGATGTCCCCGCCCATTATGATGTCACAGCCCCTGCATCCTCTGGGACTGTGACATCATAAGGGGCGGGGACATCACCCGGTGACCCGCCCATTGTCCCTAAATAAGTTGACGCGCAACACGTCCCTGTCATTGCAGCCAGAGAGAGCGTTGAGTCAGCATCTCAAGGAAGAAGAGAAGAAGAGAAGGCATCGGCGACGGCGGCAACAGAAGACCGGGCCACCGCTAGTAAAAGAGCTGGAAGAAGAAAGCGGAGGCCCGGCAAGAAGAACCAAAGAGGGGGACAAGACCCCCGATGAGGGGGACAAGACCCCCGAAGTCGGAAGAAGACTCCTGGGCGGCGACGAAGAAGAAAGCCGAAGAGAAGACCCCCCCAAGACGGAAGAAGATCCCCGGAGCTGTGCAATAAATTATTTGAAACTCTTGTGTGGTGTTTTTTTTTTTTTTTTCACCAGGTGAATGGGTAGGGGTACATTGTACCCCATACTCATTCACATAGGGTGGGGGGCGGTATCTGGGGGCCCCCTTATTAAAGGGGCTCCCGGATTCCGATAAGCCCCCTGCCTGCAGACCACGACAACCAACGGCCAGGGTTGTTGGGAAGAGGCCTTTGTCCTCATCAACATGGGGACAAGGTGCTTTGGGGTGGGGGGGCATTTTTTCGGCGTAGGGCTACCCCTTTAAGTCCATACCAAGTGATGGGGCCAGCGACGTGTTTATCTCGCCACCGAAGGCAGCAACATTGACTTCCTTTGCTAGTCCCGGCTACCTGGAGCCGCGTTCAAAATGAACAGACTTTCCTCCATGTGTGGGCAAGTCCGTTCATTTCAAAAGTACGGTGGACTCCCGCCATAGTCCAGTGGAAAAGTCCAGTTGTGTGTGGGCAGGTCCGCTTGTTCAGAAAGTCCGGCAGACCTTCGCTTCAAAGTCCAGCGGTTTGTCCGCCGGGCTAAGTCCGCCAGACAGTCTGATCATGTTTACGCGGCATTAGTGTCAAAGTCAAATTTGCTAAAGAACTTGCTTACTTTGACTGCATCCAGAGAATAGCCATTTGCAACTGGATGATCACTCAGGTTGGACAGTCCTTCTCTCACAAGGCTTAGCAGCCAACAAGTTGCTTACTTTAGAACAAGTCTCTGCCACAGACGTTGTAGAACATGTAGGAAAACTAAGCTTGAAACGCTTGTTAATAAACCCACCGCACATGGTGTTCTTCTGAAGAGTCCTCCCCTGGAATGCTTGAAGTCACTGAGTCTCTCCCGAACCAGAGACAGCACCCAACCACCTCAGAATCCTTCTCTTAGTTTCCTCGCCTCTGGCTAGCCAGCCCCGAGACATCAAAGTCAGGTGGATCCGCACCCCAGGCCATAGCCTTCCTGGGGGCTGGTCAGGAGGACCAGGACCATGAAGTCAGTGCATCATTCTGGACCGGACCCCCAAACCTCGTGACGTCTGCATCTTAAGTACCCTCTCCCAGAAAGCACAGCGAGAATGCCACTCCCACTGGGCGGGCTCCGAGAGAGAGTAACTTAAGCACCTAACCAGACCATAGTTCAATGCCTGTCAGAAGAGACAGTGCCCCCTGTGGCCAGGCTGAACATCTCACGGTCCAGTCAGACTGATGCTGAAGTCTAAAGCCGCGTACACACGGGCGGACTGTCTGGCCAACTTAGTCCGTCGAAACACATTTCAGCGGACAGTCTGCTCGTGTGTGTGCTTCAGCGGACTTTTTCAGCGTGCAGTCTGGCGGACTAAGTCTTTCGGAATTTCCGTAATATTGTCCGTCCAACTTTGGTTTCAGTGGACAATCCGCTCGTGAGTAGGCTAGTTCGACGGACTAAGTATGGTGCATGCTCAGAAAGGATTTACACGGCGAAAGGTTGCATTGCTGTGTATTGGACTTCCTATTTCTAGTCCCGTCGTACGTGCTGTACACGTCATCGCGCAAGCTTTCGACGGACTGTTGTTCATCCGTGTGTGGTCAAGTCCGTTCATTCGAAAGTAGGACGGACTGTCCGTCGGATTGTCTGACGGACTAAGTTGGCCATACAGTCCGCCCGTGTGTACGCGGCTTAATTTAGACAATTGTACCCAAACCAAACTGCAGTTTAGGCAAAACTTTAACTTTGGAAAAACCCCATAGCAGGTACTCTTCGGGAGCCACCGCTATGTAAATCTATATACCACCAATGTAAGGGCTCATTTACATTTGCATTAATGCCCTGTAAATACGGTCGGAAATTCCAATGGAAAAAGTCTGATCGGATTATATTGTCGGAAAATCGGATCCTGTATGGGCTCTATCGGACTTTTTTCGTCTGAAAATGAGAACAGGATCTAAAATTTTACGACAAAAAAATGCGATCGGACTTTTTCCAATCGTTTGTAGAGAATTCTGATGGACAAAGTGCTCAGATTAAATTACAAGACCAAAGCTATTGGCTACTAGCCTCTAAGTAGTTCCGTCGTACGCAACGAACGTCATCACGTTCCGAACTATCGGATTTTCCAAAAACTTTGTCCGACCGTATATATGCAATACCAGTTTCGGACAAAATCCATCAGAAAATATCCAACGGATTTTGTGGTTGGACTGTCCGACCGTGTGTACAGGGCATAAGGGGGCAAAAAAGTAGGAATTTGAGCCATGGTTTTATTGTCACCTGAACCACTGGCCATGATCCCTGCAGAGCCTGGACGAGCTGATGTGACACAGTGGCGTACCGTGGGGGGTATGAGGGAGGCATAGGCCCCGGGCGCAACATTTGGGGGCGCAATTTTACGCCAGTATGCGTCACCCTCGATCCATACATCTAAATTGTAGTGGTTAGTGGTGTGTAGTGGTCAGTATACGAATCGGGTAGGTTATTTTGGTGTGATGTGTGGTGTGGTGTGGTTTGTAGTGTAGTGGTCAGTTTAGGAATTGGGTAGGTCAGTGTGTAGTGTAGTAGTCGATGTAGGAATCAGGAAGGTTAGTGTAAGGGTCAGTATAGGAATGAGATAGGTCAGTGTAGTGGTCAGTATAGGAATCAGGTAGGTTAGTGTGGTGTGTAGTGGTCAGTGGATAGTGTATTGTGTAGTGTAGTAGTATAGTGGTCAGTATAGGAATCAGGTAGGTTAGTGTGGTGTGTAGTGTAGTGGTCAGTGTATAGTGTAGTGTAGTGGTCCATGTAGGAATCAGGAAGGTTAGTGTGTAGTAGTCAATGTAGGAATCAGGTAGGTTAGTGTGTAGTGTAGTGGTGGATGTAGGAATCAGGTAGGTTTGTGTGTAGTGTAGTGGTGGATGTAGGAATCAGGTAGGTCAGTGTGTAGTGTAGTGGTGGATGTAGGAATCAGGTAGGTCAGTGTGTAGTGTAGTGGTGGATGTAGGAATCAGGTAGGTCAGTGTGTAGTGTAGTGGTGGATGTAGGAATCAGGTAGGTTATAGTGTAGTGGTGGATGTAGGAATCAGGTAGGTCAGTGTGTAGTGTAGTGGTGGATGTTGGAATCAGGTAGGTTAGTGTGTAGTGTAGTGGTGGATGTAGGAATCAGGTAGGTCAGTGTGTATTGTAGTGGTCAATGTAGGAATAAGGTAGGTTAGTGTGTAGTGTAGTGGTCAATGTAGGAATCAGGTAGGTCAGTATGTAGTGTAGTGGTCAATGTAGGAATAAGGTAGGTTAGTGTATAGTGTAGTGGTGGATGTAGGAATCAGGTAGGTCAGTGTGTAGTGTAGTGGTGGATGTAGGAATCAGGTAGGTTATAGTTTAGTGGTGGATGTAGGAATCAGGTAGGTCAGTGTGTAGTGTAGTGTAGGGGTGGATATAGGAATCAGGTAGGTTATAGTGTAGTGGTGGATGTAGGAATCAGGTAGGTCAGTGTGTAGTGTAGTGGTCAATGTAGGAATCAGGTAGGTCAGTGTGTAGTGTAGTGGTCAATGTAGGAATCAGGTAGGTCAGTGTGTAGTGTAGTGGTCAATGTAGGAAACAGTTAGGTCAGTGTGTAGGGTAGTGGTCAATGTAGGAATCAGGTAGGTCAGTGTGTAGTGTAGTGGTCAATGTAGGAATAAGGTAGGTCAGTGTGTAGTGTAGTGGTGGATGTAGGAATCAGGTAGGTCAGGTTGTAGTGTAGTGGTCAATGTAGGAATCAGGTAGGTCAGTGTGTAGTGTAGTGGTCAATGTAGGAATCAGTTAGGTCAGTGTGTAGGGTAGCGGTCAATGTAGGAATCAGGTAGGTCAGTGTGTAGTGTAGTGGTCAATGTAGGAATAAGGTAGGTCAGTGTGTAGTGTAGTGGTGGATGTAGGAATCAGGTAGGTCAGGTTGTAGTGTAGTGGTCAATGTAGGAATCAGGTAGGTCAGGTTGTAGTGTAGTGGTCAATGTAGGAATCAGGTAGGTCAGTGTGTAGTGTAGTGGTCAATGTAGGAATCAGGTAGGTTAGTGTAAGAGTCAGTATAGGAATGAGGTCAGTCGTGTATTGTATAGTGTAGTGATCAGTATAGGAATCAGGTAGATTAGTGGTCAGGTAGGTCAGTACTATTGCAAATTACTTGCCTTGCCCCGGGCGCTGACAACCCACACTACGCCACTGCTGTGACATCAGCCGACAGCGGGTTTTAGCGGAAAGGCAGAGCTGAAAAAGTGACATCTAGAGTGGTATGTACTCTGTGGATTGTCTGTGGTGTAAGCTTATTACTGGATGGAGTTAGGGTTGCCACCTCATCCCTTTAAACCCGAGCACATATGAAGTACACGGGTTCTGAGGCTGATTTAATTCAGATAAGACACCAAGTGAGTTTAATTACCACCTTAATCAGCCACAGAACCCGTGTAATTAATATGTGTTCGGGCTTAAAGGGATGAGGTGGTAACCCTACATGGGACGCTGGCTTCCTGCACCGCATTGTGGTGTGAAGGAGCCCTCAGGCTTCCAAGGGACATACATGACCCATCTGATGTCCTAATCTCTGTAGTAGTAGAAGGTCTGGCAGGGAGCCTTGAAAAGTCTTGTTCGGGATTTACACATCTCCCAGGCTCCTTTCTGCCCTCTGATCCTCTGTACACTCCGGGTTTTGGTCTCTCCCTTTTGGGCAGGTTAGGGTCACCTGGGACACCCAGGCAGATCTCTGTAGTCTGGGGAGCAGACAGGAGGGATCTGCTGGAGCTGAGGTTGGTGATCCCGGGAAGAGTTTGTATTGTGAAGATGACAAGTGTTAGGACTGTGCAGCTGGTGAACTAGGACTGCTATTGTGTAGTTAGTGATGGGACACGGCTAGGGGTTTGGTTGGAAGGTTGGAACTGGTGATTTCTGGAGATCTGTACACCATCTGTATATAACCTGGAAATATCTCCAATAGATGGACCACTGCTGGTCAGGAGATTACTGGACTATTTTTTTGAATGGTGGATGGTGGTGGAGATGGCAGTGGTGGTAATTTAGCGGCAGTATAACTTGCTTGATAGGTAAATAATACATCATATTGAGGTCTACACTTCAGACCAACAAGAGGGACAACTGAGAAGGAGATGGGAACAGAGGGATTTGGTTCCATAGAAGGACAAACCCTCCAAATAAAGGACAGTTGGGAACTATCCATAACATGTATGTCCAGCCAAAACTAATTTTTCCTAGTTCTGGATGGAGTTAGGGTTGCCACCCCATCCCTTTAACCCTGAACACATATGAATTACACGGTTCTGAGGCTAATTTAATGCAGATCACTCAGTGAGTTTAATTACCATCTTAATCAGCCACAGAACCCGTGTAATTCATATGTGTTTGGGTTTAAAGGGCTGAGGTGGCAACCCTAGATGGAGGTGGGAAGGATTACATCCTCTGTCACGTTTTTACTGATATCTGGGACCCCATTGGAGGTTTCCTCTCACTTCCTGTCTTGGTGGCAACATTTTACCACACAGGAAGTGAGAGGACCTCTTTGGCAGCAACACAGACAGAAAACAAATAGGTTTTTCTATAATAGTGTTATAAACAGTGTCCCTGTTGGAGATTTTACTTCTTCCTGTTGGAGAAACTGTTGTCAGCTGGACAGGAAGTGAGGGGAAATCTGCTGGTAAACGGACGTTTTGGAGCAGTTGGGCTTTTTTTTTTTTTCAACTGCTCCTGAACTCTCCTCTGTTATCATATCAATACATGTACACAGGGTTGTTTTATAGGCAGTTGCGTTTAGAGGCTTTTTTTGGAACGCCCCCCCCCCCCCCCCCCAAAAAAAAAATGCGTTCAGAAGCTGAGTTTAGAGACATTTCAAACGCCAAACATGTCTACCCGTGTTTAGGTGCATTTTCCTCTAGTACCGTTTTTAAAGGGAAACACTTTATTGCTTTTGAGCCTGAAAAATGCTAAAAAACGCACCAAAAACTCAATTATCACTGTAGGCAAGCTTGATATACCATGTGATGTTCCTTTCATCAGCCAATTATGCTGTACAATACACAACTTGCATTACTTGACGCCGATGTTGAATAGGAATTTCACTCACCCGTAAACCATTGAGAATTTAACCTGATGACCCCCCCCCCCCCACATTGCACTTGAGACCCCAATGTCTGGCTGTTTGCATTTCTAGACGAGGTCTAACTAGAACTAGACAGGGTCTAACCTTTTCCAAGAGAACGTCAAAGGTGGCGATTGACATACGTGTAAAATTTAAAACATTTCTCTGGGTAATTACGCAGCTGAACATACATCTTAGAAGAGTATCCTGTGGACATGCGTTTAGCCACCAATGGATGTGTCCAGTAGCGATGAGCTCTGGTCCTCTCTCGCAATCTTCTACGTCTTTTTGGAGCCCCAGCAAAAGCAACATCGGGAGCATTTCCTCACACATGTCCATCATGGGATCCATATTAACAACCCAACCAAAAAAAATAACAGCTACAAGCACACGGCTTTCCCAGCTGCTCCTCACACTGTTCTCTCACAGAATGGCTGAAATAGTTAATAAATTCTTGTTTTTAGTGCTTTCTAATCATTTGGGAGGGTCTCCTGAGGTTATCTTTTAGTAAATGCGGCTAAACGTGGCTTGTAAATGCTGCTAAACGCGTTTTTAAACGTGGATTACTAGCTGTGATGTTCCAGCGTTCAGGAGAGGTTGAGAAACGTCCCGTGTACATGAAGCCCAAGGGAGCCATAGACAGCAGTAAAACTTGGATAAAGTCTTGGGGGGGGGGGGGTTATTCCCCTAGAGGCATGGATCATACAGACAATGCATTTATTTTGTATTAGAAAGGCCCTTTTTGGTATATTAAGGTGCTGGTATCCAACATAGCCCCTTATAAGTAGTCTGTGTTTTTGGTGGGGTGTATGCCTCTGGCTGCAGATGTCCTTGTTCTGTTTCGGTTGTCTGTGCGACTTTGCTACCATTCAAGAATTTGCTTTTCTATGGTTTAATTTCTAGCCTTGCGTATTATTATGCAGGGTTCAGCCTTCCACTCCGGCCCCCGGGGTGTGTGCCTTCACAGCTGATTGAAGTCAGCAATTATTTGGCAGTCTCTACTTAAGACTGATGGTTTTAGCAGTAAGTGTGGCTTGATCTAGGGTAATACTGCTAGGTAAGTTAACTGATGCCGCGTACATCGTATCGGAATTCTCATCGGAAAAAGCTCTGATGGCTTTCCCATCGGATATTCGATGGAATTCCACTCAAGCTGTCTTGCCTACACACGGTCACACCAAATTCCGACCGCCAAAAACGCTGTAACGTACAACACGACTAGAAAAAGGAAGTTCAATACCCAGTAGCCAATGGTTTCCATCTCGTAGTTGAATCTGAGCATGCGTGAGTTTTTGTGCTTCGGAATTGCATACACGCAATCGTAATTTCCGAACGTTTTTTCCATCGGGAAAATTGAGAACATGCTATCAAATTTTTGCTGGCGGGAATTGGGCCAGCTAAATTCCGAAGGAGCGTACACACGGTTGCATTTTCCGATGAAAAGCTCTCACCGGTCTTTTGCTGGCCGAAATTCCGCCCGAGTGTACTATGATGGTGATTTTTGATTATCCCTATCAGTGTTATTGTGTGCTTTGGAACTACAGAATTTTTATAATTTCAACTTTTTAGACCTCTTTGCTAATACTGTCTCCATTGATTATATCTGTGCTGTGTGATCGCATGGTATCTGATGTTAATCTTCACACAGTCTATTGGTAAGTCTGCATTTGAATGATGCTCATAATTTGAACATATATAGTGATGGACGAACTTCCAACGGGACGTTTCGCGAACACGGCCGATAGTTCGCGAACCGGAACGTTCGCGGCGGGCCCCATTTACTTCAATAAGAGGCGAACTTCGCAAACCTACAGGTCAGATTTGCAGCCACAAAATAATTACTAGCTGTGCAAACATAGTCCCACCACATGGCCAATGACATAACACATGTATGAGGTGAATCTGGGAAGGACAACTACAAGCATTCTTTTTTTTTTATATGGGAAATTGTTGTGACAATTCAGGACTGTGGAGCGCATGAAGGCAATGGAGGAAAGGGAAGATCAGGGACCAGGGTAGGCAAAGAAGAGGGTGCAGGAAATGATCACCAGCAGCGTGACATACAGCAATGACACCTGCACCGTGATAGAGAGCGCTGACATCAGCACCGTGACATAAAGCACTAACACCAGCACTGTGATATACAGCATTGACAGCAGCACCGTGACATAAAGCACTGACATTTGCACCGTAAGCAGCCCCAGGAGGAAGTCAGCATAGCACAGGGATGGTGGGAGCCCCTCATAATGAGCATAGCACAGGGATGGTGGGAGCCCCTCATAATGAGCATAGCACAGGGATGGTGGGAGCCCCTCATAATGAGCATAGCACAGGGATGGTGGGAGCCCCCCATAATAAGCAGCCCCAGGAGGATGTCAGCATAGCACAGGGATGGTGGGAGCCCCTCATAATAAGCATAGCACAGGGATGGTGGGAGCCCCTCATAATATGCACAGCAGAGGTACAGCCCCAGGAGGAAGTCAGCACAGCACAGGGATGGTGGGAGCCCCTCATAATAAGCAGCCCCAGTAGAAATATGACACCGCTCAACCTCTTCAAATAGGAGGGTATGGGCATATAGTACGGTGTGCTTTTTTTGGACAAGGAAGTGAGCCAAATGAAGAAAGAAGGTCTGTGTGCTCGATTAAAAAAATTTTTTTATAGACATATACATGGTCTACTGGTCACGTGTGTTGAATTCCTCCGAGATCCATGCCTCATTCATTTTTAGAAATGTGAGGTAGTTAACACTGTCGTGAGCTAGGCGAGTACGCTTATCGGTCACGATCCCCCCCCCTGCTGCGCTGAACGTCCTTTCGGACAGGACACTGGACGAGGGGCAAGCCAACAGTTCCATTGCAAATTGGGCAAGCTCTGGCCAGAGGTCAAGCCTGCCCACCCAGTAGTCCAGGGGTTCATCACTCCTCAGAGCGTCCACATCGGACGTTAACCCAATGTAGTCGGACACCTGATGGTCTAGGCATTCCCTGATGCTGGATCCAGATGACACCTGTCAATGGGTCGGCTGAAAGAATGACCTCATATCAGAAGTCACCAACACATCTTCAAACCGGCCTCTTCTTGCAGGTGCTGTTGGATTGGTACCCGCAACTCCTTCTCTGAGACTGGGAATTGCTCCTCTGCCAGTGCACGCAAAAGCAGAATGCAGCATTTCTCGAAGCAAGGCCTGGAAGTGCTCCATTCTGACAGCCCTCTGTGACGGCGGTAACATTTGGGTCTGGGTACTGTCGTCAGACTGCTGAGTAGCGGTTGTTGCTACCTCCTCTTCCTGATCCAATACCAAGAGTGGCTGCGCATCAGAAATGTCTTGATATGGATCGGAAAATATTTCCTGTGACTCAAGCGGAAGGTATGTGGTGGTGGTGTTGTTGGTGGTAGTGTCTTTGGGGGTGCACATAGCAGAGAGTGAAGAAGAGGGTGCAGATCGAGAGAATGAGGAGGGTGCAGAAGAGTAAGGCTGAGTGAGCCACTCAACCAAGTCTGGTGCGTCCTTTAAAGTAATTGAACGCACCTTCTGCAACTTCCCACTTTGGCTCAAGCCTGTTGCTCCTGCCCTACCCCTACCACCCCTGCGGAAGGGCCTGCCTCTTCCTCTGCCTGTCATTTTTTAAATGACCCTGTGACAAAACTCAGTCCCTATACTGATAAAGGACTGCTGCAGTATAGGGCAGCGGTCAGCAGTAGTGAACCTCAACCCTATGTTTTGTGGACCTATACCAGTCCTTATAGAATAGCAGAGTGTACCTCACTCAACCCTATGTACTATAGCACCCTACACCAGGTTACCAGTCCTTACAGGGACCTTTGTGGAACAAGTAGGTTGTGTGTGACTGATTAGCAGACTGCAGCAGAAGGGCAGCAGTCAAGTATAATATTCTTTCTATATTTGGAAGAAAGAATATTATACGTGTACAAGCCTATTACCATACCACTGATACCAGTCCTGAAAAGAACCTTTGTGGAACTAACAGTAACAGCTACTGATTAAACTGACCCTCACTGCCTCACACACAGCTTCCTGCCTGTCCCTATATAAACTGACAAAACAGAGGCTACTGGAACAATAACTGGAATAGCAGTTTTGTGGACCTGATAGTAACAGCTAATGACTAAACTGACTGTCCCTGCAGCACACACCGTCCTGTCCCTTTCTCTAAACTGACAAAAGACACTCAGGCTGCTGCAACAATCAGTAGCACAGCAAACCTATATCCTGAACTACACCTAACACCTATACCAGTCCTGAAAAGAACTTTTGTGGACCAAATAGCTAGCGATTTGGGTCACTGCAATCTCTCCCTGCTCCACACAGCAACCTCTCCCTATAGTGACAGAAGAGAGAATGTAAAATGGCCGCCGGATCGGTTCTATTTATAAGTTAGGGGGAATGTTCAAGTGTCCATGTGCTGTAATGTCTCAATTGGCTGTCCTGTACCCCATGATGGACGTGTCATCATAGGTCAAAGTTCTTTTACACAGTAAACACGAAATTCGCCGCGAAACGACCGCCGGGCGAACCGTTCGGCCATCACTACTGAGGTCCAGTCTGATAATCATTCACAACCTACTAGTTCCACAAAGGTCCTTATAAGGACTGGTAAGGTCTAGGGTGCTACAGTACATAGGGTTGAGTGAGGTACAGTCTGCTATTCCTTAAGGACTGGAATAGGTCCACAATACATAGGGTTGAGGTGCACTACTGCTGACTGCTGCCCTATACTGCAACAGTCCTTTATCAGTATAGGGACTGAGAGTTTTGTCACAGGGTCATTTAAAAAATGACAGGCAGAGGAAGAGGCAGGCCCTTCCGCAGGGGTGGTAGGGGTAGGGCAGGAGCAACAGGCTTGAGCCAAAGTGGGAAGTTGCAGAAGGTGCGTTCAATTACTTTAAAGGATGCACCAGACTTGGTTGAGTGGCTCACTCAGCCTTACTCTTCTGCACCCTCCTCATCCTCTCGATCTGCACCCTCTTCTAAACTCTCTGCTATGTGCACCCCCAAAGACACTACCACCAACACCACCACATACCTTCCGCTTGAGTCACAGGAATTATTTTCCGATCCATATCAAGACATTTCTGATGCGCAGCCACTCTTGGTATTGGATCAGGAAGAGGAGGTAGCAACAACTGCTACTCAGCAGTCTGACGACAGTACCCAGATCAGCCCAAGGAGGAGGTTGGTCCCCGGTGTTGCTGCCTACTCCGAGATCTCTACTTATAGCGGTGGGGAAGGTGACGTCGATGATGACGTGTCTAGTGATGTCACGTGGGTGCCCACAAGAGAGGAAGAGGAGGGGAGTGCAGAGGGAGATATGGACCAGCAGATAGGGAGGAGAAGCAGGAATAACTTGCATTGCACAAGAGGGACAAAGCAGACTGCAAATGTATCAGGAGCAAGTCATCAACCATGTATGGTCACATCTGGCGCTCCCATGACACCGGCACATGGCTCCGCAGTGTGGGCTTTTTTAAATGTGTCCGCTGCTGACAATAGCATTGCCATTTGCAATCTTTGCAGTCAACGCATTGGTCGCCGTAAGCCCAACACTCACCTAGGGACCACCGCCTTAAGAAGGCACATGAGCAGCCATCACCGAGCCCAGTGGGAGCAACGGAACACACAAAGCCACACTCCAGGCTCTCACCGTCCAGCCTCGTCTTCTACTTCTCCTTCTCCCCTCTCCTCACAATTGTCCTCCACTCCACCTTCCATCACGCCAAGCTCACGTTTTTCTGCAAAAAGGCAGGCTTCCGTGGGCCTAATGTTCGAGCGTAAAAGAATGATGACGCCGGATATCCCTCTTGCCCAACGGTTGATGGCTGGCTTGTCAGAACTGATAGCCCGCCAACTACTGCCACATAAACTGGTGGACTCGGAGGCCTTTCAAAAATTTGTGGCCACTGGAACACCACAATGGAAGGTCCCAGGAAGGAAGTATTTCTCAGAGAAGGGCATCCCAGAGCTATATGGCCATGTTCAGCGGCAAGTGAATGTATCTCTGGCACACAGTGTCGGTGCCAAGATACATCTGACCACAGACACGTGGTCTAGCAAACACGGGCAGGGAAGGTATATCACTTTTACTGCCCACTGGGTGAACCTTCTGACGGCCGTCAAGCATGTAACCCGTGGCACCCGTGTAGATTTGGTTTTACCGCCACGGATTGCATGCAGGCCTGGCTCTTCTTCTCCTCCTCCTACTCCATCCTCCTCCCTCTCCTCCTCGACTGACTCCTCCTTTTCCGCTGCTAGCGTCTCTTCCGCTGCGCCGCCCAAGCTCCCCAGAACCTATTCGACATGCCAGGTGAGATGTTGCCATGCCATGCTGCGTCTGTTGTGCCTGGAAGCCAAGAGCCACACTGGCCCGGCACTCCTTTCAGCTTTGCGTTCACAGGCAGATCAGTGGTTAACACCGCTCAATTTGACAGTTGGTAAAGTGGTGTGTGACAACGTTGCCAATCTGCTTAGCGCATTGAAACAGGGCAAAATTACGCACGTGCCATGCATGGCACACATCTTAAACTTGGTCGTGCAGCAATTCGTTGTCAAATACCCTGGGGTCCAGGACATCTTTCAGCAGGCAAGGAAAATCTCGGCCCATTTCAGAAGATCTTACACGGCCATTGCTCGCCTTGCTGACATTCAGTGGCGACACAATCTGCCGGTCAGACGTCTTATTTGCGATTGCCCGACGCAATGGAACTCAACCTTCTATATGCTTGATAGGCTGCTCCAGCAGAAACGTGCAGTTAACGTCTACCTGTATGAACTCTGCGGCAGAACAGGTTCTGGGGAGCTGGGTTTTTTTCACCGTGCCAGTGGCTGCTCATGCGCAATGCATGTAGACTTCTGCGGCCATTTGAGGAGATTACCAAACTGGTCAGTCACAGCCATGGCGCCATCAGTGACATGGTACCTTATGCCTTCTTTATGGAGCGTGCATTGCGTTGTGTCATTAATCAAGCTGTGGAGGAGCAGGAGCGGGAAGATGAGGAAGTAGCAATGCTGGATGAATTCCCAGGGGGGGGCTACTCTATCTGAGACAAGTGAACAACAGGAGTCTGAAGAGGAGTCAGAGGAGGATGGTGCCGGGGCGGATGAGGAGGAGCAAGAAGAGCATGCTTTAAACCTTTGTGGGATCCCTGTTGTGCGTGGATGGGGAGAGGACGACATTATCCTGGATGATGAGCAGGAGCCAGGCCACCACACTGCTTCCACTTTAGTGCAAATGGGGGCCTTCATGCTCCAGTGTTTTTAATAGGGACCCCCGTATAAAAAGCATAAGGGTCAAGGACCAGTACTGGGTGGCAACATACTTAGACCCCCGGTACAAACACAAAATGGCGGAAATGTTGCTGCCGTCACAGAGGGCTGTCAGAATGCAGCACTTCCAGGCCTTGCTTCGAGAAATGCTGCATTCTGCTTTTGCGTGCGCTGGCAGAGGAGCAATTCCCACTCCCAGAGAAGGAGTTGCGGGTACCAATCCAACAGCGCCTGCAAGAAGAGGCCGGTTTGAAGATGTGTTGGTGACTTCGGATATGAGGTCATTCTTTCAGCCGACCCATCGACAGGTGTCATCCGGATCCAGCATCAGGGAACGCCTAGACCGTCAGGTGTCCGACTACATTGGGTTAACGGCCGATGTGGATGCTCTGAGGAGTGATGAACCCCTGGACTACTGGGTGGGCAGGCTTGACCTCTGGCCAGAGCTTGCCCAATTTGCAATGGAACTGTTGGCTTGCCCCTCGTCCAGTGTCCTGTCCGAAAGGACATTCAGCGCAGCAGGGGGGATCATGACCGATAAGCGTACTCGCCTAGCTCACGACAGTGTTAACTACCTCACATTTCTAAAAATGAATGAGGCATGGATCTCGGAGGAATTCAACACATGTGACCAGTAGACCATGTATGTCTATAAACAATTTTTTTAATCGAGCACACAGACCTTCTTTCTTCATTTGGCTCACTTCCTTGTCCAAAAAAAGCACACCGTACTATATGCCCCTACCCTCCTCTTTGAAGAGGTTGAGCGGTGTGATACATCTACTGGTGCTGCTTATTATGAGGGGCTCACACCATCCCTGTGCTGTGCTGACTTCCTCCTGGGGGTTCTTATTATGTGGGGCTCACACCATCCCTGTGCTGTGCTGACTTCCTCCTGGGGCTGTACCTCTGCTGTGCCTATTAGGAGGAGCTCCCATCATCCCTGTGCTATGCTCATTATGAGGGGCTCCCACCATCCCTGTGCTATGCTGACTTCCTCCTGGGGCTGCTTACGGTGCTGGTGTCATTGCTGTATGTCACGCTGCGGATGTCAGTGCTCTCTATCACGGTGCTGTTGTCAGATGACTCTATCACGGTGCAGGTGTCATTGCTGTATGTCACGCTGCTGGTGATCATCTCCTGCACCCTCTTCTTTGCCTACCCTGACCTTCCCTCTCCCCCATTGCCTTCATGCGCTCCACAGTCCTGAATTGTCACAACAATTTCACATATAAAAAAAAAAGAATGCTTGTAGTTGTCGATCCCAGATTCACCTCATACATGTGTTATGTCATTGGCCATGTGGTGGGACTATGTTTGCACAGCTAGTAATTATTTTGTGGCTGCAAATTTGACCTGTAGGTTTGCAAAGTTCGCCTCCCAATGAAGTCAATGGGGCCCGCCGCGAACGTTACGGTTCGCGAACTATCGGCCACGTTCGCCGGTCCGCGTTCGCGAAACGTCCCGGCGGAAGTTCGTCCATCACTATTAATGATCCCTCTCCTTAATACCACAAATCATAGGGTCCTTTTGCAGGCTTTACAGAATCGGGGAGGCAATGCAGCATAAGTTTGCAGAGGCATTTGATTCTGAGTCCTCTGGGTCACTGAGGATCAACTAATCAGTAACCACATTCTCCCAGCCACGTACAACCTGTTGGGTTTCTGGGGACTGAAAACCATCCCTTAAAGAATGCTGCTGAGTGTTATTCCTCTTCCTGTGATTTTGGCAGGCCCGCAGGAATACTAACTGGATAAAGGGCCTTGAGAGGTAAGAAAGTCCTCCTCTACCTCCCACTGTTCTGCCTCAAGTGCCTTTTCCATTATTCCACTAAACGTTTCCACGTATTCCACGAAAAATTGCTACAACAGGAAGACAAGAGGGACAGTATCACTGATGCATGCATTGTCGCTGCTCACTATCCTCGTGGCCTCCACAAATTGTGACCGTACAGTGCATGCACCCTTGATCAGTGGCCACTGGCGTGGCCGTCCACGCGATCTGCCTCTGTGAGAGTCTTCAGCCATGTGACGCGTTGATTCTTCTGACACTTCATAAATAATGGAGGGCGGGGCCACCCAGTGACTTCCCTATGTCTTTCCCGTGTTGTCAGAGGGGGGCGGGGTCACCCCCTTACACTTTCACAGTGTTTGACTGTGCAACAATTTTTCACAGATATTGGCGTCATTTTGAATGATCTTTGTCTCTCACACACTGGGACTGCACTGTAAAGGGCTACTGTAATGATTAATGTGCCCCTTTACAGTGCAGTTCCCTCTATATTACAGTGTCCCTGCAATCGTGCCCCCCCCCTCTTACCCTCTGCTCACTGTGCAGATCTCCAACTCCTCTCGCCCCCTGCTCCCTTACATCAGAGTCTGCCCAGACGTCCTCCCCCCTTACATCAGAGTCTGCCCAGACGTCCTCCCCCCTTACATCAGAGTCTGCCCAGACGTCCTCCCCCCCTTACATCAGAGTCTGCCCAGACGTCCTCCCCCCTTACATCAGAGTCTGCCCAGACGTCCTCCCCCCCTTACATCAGAGTCTGCCCAGACGTCCTCCCCCCTTACATCAGAGTCTGCCCAGACGTCCTCCCCCCTTACATCAGAGTCTGCCCAGACGTCCTCCCCCCTTACATCAGAGTCTGCCCAGACGTCCTCCCCCCTTACATCAGAGTCTGCCCAGACGTCCTCCCCCCTTACATCAGAGTCTGCCCAGACGTCCTCCCCCCTTACATCAGAGTCTGCCCAGACGTCCTCCCCCCTTACATCAGAGTCTGCCCAGACGTCCTCCCCCCTTACATCAGAGTCTGCCCAGACGTCCTCCCCCCTTACATCAGAGTCTGCCCAGACGTCCTCCCCCCTTACATCAGAGTCTGCCCAGACGTCCTCCCCCCTTACATCAGAGTCTGCCCAGACGTCCTCCCCCCTTACATCAGAGTCTGCCCAGACGTCCTCCCCCCTTACATCAGAGTCTGCCCAGACGTCCTCCCCCCTTACATCAGAGTCTGCCCAGACGTCCTCCCCCCTTACATCAGAGTCTGCCCAGACGTCCTCCCCCCTTACATCAGAGTCTGCCCAGACGTCCTCCCCCCTTACATCAGAGTCTGCCCAGACGTCCTCCCCCCTTACATCAGAGTCTGCCCAGACGTCCTCCCCCCTTACATCAGAGTCTGCCCAGACGTCCTCCCCCCTTACATCAGAGTCTGCCCAGACGTCCTCCCCCCTTACATCAGAGTCTGCCCAGACGTCCTCCCCCCTTACATCAGAGTCTGCCCAGACGTCCTCCCCCCTTACATCAGAGTCTGCCCAGACGTCCTCCCCCCTTACATCAGAGTCTGCCCAGACGTCCTCCCCCCTTACATCAGAGTCTGCCCAGACGTCCTCCCCCCTTACATCAGAGTCTGCCCAGACGTCCTCCCCCCTTACATCAGAGTCTGCCCAGACGTCCTCCCCCCTTACATCAGAGTCTGCCCAGACGTCCTCCCCCCTTACATCAGAGTCTGCCCAGACGTCCTCCCCCCTTACATCAGAGTCTGCCCAGACGTCCTCCCCCCTTACATCAGAGTCTGCCCAGACGTCCTCCCCCCTTACATCAGAGTCTGCCCAGACGTCCTCCCCCCTTACATCAGAGTCTGCCCAGACGTCCTCCCCCCTTACATCAGAGTCTGCCCAGACGTCCTCCCCCCTTACATCAGAGTCTGCCCAGACGTCCTCCCCCCTTACATCAGAGTCTGCCCAGACGTCCTCCCCCCTTACATCAGAGTCTGCCCAGACGTCCTCCCCCCTTACATCAGAGTCTGCCCAGACGTCCTCCCCCCTTACATCAGAGTCTGCCCAGACGTCCTCCCCCCTTACATCAGAGTCTGCCCAGACGTCCTCCCCCCTTACATCAGAGTCTGCCCAGACGTCCTCCCCCCTTACATCAGAGTCTGCCCAGACTCTTCCCCCCCCCCTTACATCAGAGTCTGCCCAGACTCTTCCCCCCCCCTTACATCAGAGTCTGCCCAGACTCTTCCCCCCCTTACATCAGAGTCTGCCCAGACTCTTCCCCCCCCCCTTACATCAGAGTCTGCCCAGACTCTTCCCCCCCCCCTTACATCAGAGTCTGCACAGACTCTTCCCCCCCCCTTACATCAGAGTCTGCACAGACTCTTTCCCCCCCCCCCTTACATCAGAGTCTGCACAGACTCTTTCCCCCCCCCCTTACATCAGAGTCTGCACAGACTCTTTCCCCCCCCCCCCTTACATCAGAGTCTGCACAGACTCTTTCCCCCCCCCCCTTACATCAGAGTCTGCACAGACTCTTCCCCCCCCCCCCCTTACATCAGAGTCTGCACAGACTCTTCCCCCCCCCCTTACATCAGAGTCTGCACAGACTCTTCCCCCCCCCCCCCCCTTACATCAGAGTCTGCACAGACTCTTTCCCCCCCCTTACATCAGAGTCTGCACATATCAGAGAAGTAATTTGGATAAAGCTCACCATCTCCCTGCACAAAGACGCACGCAAATTCGCCATGGATTGGCGCACGCACATTCGCGGGCCTTCTGAGCGGTGCACGCGAGTACACACACACGCATAACGTGAATTCCCTGACCAGCCTATAAAAGGAGTCTTAGCAGACAGACAAGTTGCTGGTTTGTCTCAGCTCACCTGTGTTCCTCTGCTTCCTGTTCCTGTTTACCACTTCCTGTTGTGACCCGGATTGCCTTAAGACTACACCGATTTTTCTCTCCTGACCTGACCCCTGGCTTGTTTAATGGACTTCCTGCTCTTAGCCTTGCTGGCTCCCGGACTGATACCTGTGTTTGACCCTCGGCCTGCCTCTGGATTATCCTCTGCACTCAGCCTTGCTGGCTTCTGGGCTGATTACTTGTGTTTGACCCTCAGCCTCTTTGTGCACATTTCTTACCTGTTTTACAGACTTGCTTGCTACTTACCTTCTTGTCCGGTCCATCCTGCACGAGCCCTCTTCCAGACCTTCCCACAAGTCCGGTATGGAGGCTTGTGCCTCTTGGTGCAACCCACTCCCTGTATCACCTCCAGGGTTGATGTGCGCTGAGTCGCAACAGCCACTGCTCTCTGCATCTTGGCCTTGGTCAGTACCTCTTTGTTGATAGTACAAACCAGCCATGTCGGAGGCCAACAGAGCGGGTTCACCTTTGGAAATGTTGTGCCAGCAAGTTACAGCCCTCAGAGACGCTGTGCAGAAATTGCAAGAAGGGTACACCCAAATCGACAGCCATCTTCAGCAATTAGCCGGAACACCTTCACCAGTTAACGAAGCACCAGCGCCCCCTGGCAGTGCCTCCCTACCACAGGCCCATTCACTGCCTGTCCTGATCATGGCAACTCCTGAACCGAGGGTACCTATGCCCGAGCGGTTTTCGGGCGACGGAAAAAAAATTCAGGGCATTTAAAAATGCCTGCTCCTTATATCTGGCTCTGCAACCAAGGACTTTTTTCTTCTGTAATAGTGAAAGTCGGATTCATCATCTCCCTACTGTCCGAAGAACCCCAGGCATGGGCACATAGCCTTATGGAACAAAGAAGTCATCTCCTGAACTCTATTGAAACCTTCTTTAACTCCATGGGTCAGTTATTCGACGACCCACAACATACTGCTACAGCTGAAGCCACTCTGCATGCCTTAACACAAGGAAAGAAACCAGTGGAGGACTATACCATCGAGTTCTGCAAGTGGTCAGCTGACACCAGCTGGAATGAGGCCGCCCTCAGGTACCAATACCGAGTACCGACAAGGCCTTTCCGAAACTTTGAAGGATGAATTGGCTAGAGTGGAGACCCCCGTCTCTTTGGAGGACCTGATTCAATTGGCCACCAAGCTGGACAGGCGCATGCGAGAGCGGCGCTCTGAGCGCCTTCAGACCCCTCGGCCCAGCTGGATGCTCCCCAAGTCGACCACTCCTTACCCTCCAATTCCGGTCCCTGACGGCCCCTTGGTCTCGGAAGGGGAACCTATGCAGCTAGGACTTGTTCGCCCTCCTCTCACCCCTGATGAAAGGCAGCTTAGACGACAGGCCAACCTATGTCTGTACTACGGAGGGGTTGGCCATTACCTTCGCAACTGCCCAGTGAGACCCTGTAAGCCACCTCTGCAATTTATGAACTATAAAGCCACAAATCTCACCCAGTCTTATGTTACTCTTTTCTGTTTCTCTGCAGCTGGCAGATGAGAGGATTCAACTACCAGCCGTAATTGACTCCGGAGCATGCAGTTGTTTCCTGGACATCACTGTGGCTAAAAAACTTCACATCCCTCTCCATGACAAAAAACAAAATCTTCTTGTCCACTTGGCTGATGGGTCTTTACCTCGCTCCGGACCAGTTACACAAGAGACCCAGCCGATTCTCACCATCACGGCCTCGAGCCACCAGGAGTTCCTACGCTTTGATTTGATTTCTTCTCCCATGTTCCCTATTATTTTAGGACTCCCTTGGTTGCAGGCCCATGATCCTCAAGTTAACTGGGGCAAGAAGTAGGTCTCCTTTACGTCCTCCTACTGTTCTCAACACTGTTTTCCTCCAGTTCCAGCTCCTTGTATGGCCGTCGTTCCTGCATCCGACAGTCTTCAGCATGTCCCTCCAGTATATCTTGAGTTTAAGGATGTTTTTGATAGGTAGGCTGATTGTCTACCACCTCAAAGGTCTTATGACTGCCCCATCAAATTGTTACCAGGATCTGAAATTCCTTTCGGGCGCATATTCGCTCTATCCGAGACTGAACTAAAGGCTCTCAAAGCCTACATCAGTGAGAACCTGGAAAAAGGCTTCATTCATCCCTCTTCATCTCCAGCCGGGGCGGGTATTTTCTTTGTTGAGAAAAAAGATGGCTCCCTCAGACCCTGCATCGATTACAGAGAGCTCAATAAAATAACTATCAAAAACCAATACCCGCTCCCGCTCATCCCAGAACTATTTAAGTGCTTCCGGACTGCCAAGATCTTCTCCAAACTTGACCTACAAGGTGCTTATAACCTTGTCCGGATTCGTGCCAATGACGAATGGAAAATAGCCTTCAGGTCCAGGTTTGGGCACTTTGAGTATTTAGTGATGCCCTTCGGTCTGTGCAATGCCCCGGCCACCTTTCAACATCTGGTGAATGACATTTTTAGAGACTACCTTGACGACTTTGTAGTCGTATATTTAGACGACATTCTTTCTGCCACCATTGAACTACACCGAGACCATGCAAGAAAGGTCCTTGCCATTCTTAGGGAACATAAACTATACCTTAAGGCAGAAAAATGCGAATTCGAGAAGACCATTGTCCAATTTCTCATTCATCATTTCCACTGAGGGGATCGCCATGGACCCCCAAAAGGTCAAGGCGATTCTTGATTGGCCCGCTCCAGGGGACAAAAAAGCTGTGCAAAGATTCATTGGCTTTGCTAACTTCTATCGAAGATTCATTGTCGGCTTCTCATCCATTGTTTCTTCGATTGCTCAGCTGACCCGTCAACATGGGCGCTTCCAGTGGTCCCAAGAAACCTTCATTAAACTAAAATCTTTGTTCACTTCAGCACCCATTCTACAACATTCAGACCCACTTTTGCCATTCGTGTTGGAAGTTGACGCTTCTGAAACCTCCACTGGAGCCATTCTTTCACAAAGACTGGGCCCCAAGGCCCTTTGCATCCAGTAGCTTTTGCCTCCCGAAAGCTAAATCCTCCAGAAAATAATTATGATGTCAGTGGCCGAGAGCTATTGGCCATTAAGTTTGCCTTAGAAGAATAGAGGTATCTTAGAGGGCGCATCTCATCCTATTACAATTTTTACAGACCACAAGAACCTAGAATATCTCAGAACAGCCAAGCGCTTAAGACCACGACAAGCCCGTTGGGCACTCTTTTTTTCTAGGTTCAACTTCCACCTTTCCTACCGTCCCGGGTCCAGGAATGGCAAAGCGGATGCACTCTCCCGGATGTTCCCTGAATCCCCCCCAGTTTACAGAGCCCAGCACCATTCTGTCACCGCAAAATTTCCTCCTCCTTGCACAAATCGACCTGGCAACCACCATTAAAACAGCCTCAAGCCACTGTACCGATCCCGTAGTGTCTTCCTTGGAGAAACGCAATGATCTACTTTGGGCACGGGATAAGATTTGTCCCTCAGGAAGTAAGGCCAGCAATCTTAAAGACTTTTCATGACCACAAGTTGGCCGGCCACTTCGGAGTACGGAAGACGTCAGAATTAATTTCCCGTTCCTTCTGGTGGCCTGCTTGGAGGTGGGACTGTCAGAAATGTATCTCCTCATGTATTCCGTGCCAACGCAACAAAGGATTTAAAACCAAACCTTGGGGATTACTGAGACCCCTACCTATCCCTGAACGGCCATGGGTAGACGTCTCTATGGACTTTATTGTGGACCTGCCACCCTCAGAAGGGTTCACCACCATCCTGGTCGTGGTTGACCGTCTTTCAAAAATGGCCCACTTCTTGTCCATGATTGGTACTCCCTCTGCCTTGGATACTGCCAATACCTTTTTTATTAAGGAAATAGTCAGACTCCACGGATTACCTAACAGTACTGTCTCAGATAGGGGTGCTCAGTTTACCTCTAAATTCTGGAAAGAACTCTGTAAGGCCCTGGAAATCAAGGTCTGTGTCTCATCCGCATACCACCCTCAGAGCAACGGTCAGACAGAAAGGACAAATCAATCTTTAGAACAATATCTCCGCTGTTTCTATTCCGGCTCCCAGGATGACTGGTCCTCCCTCCTGTCTTATGCAGAATTTGCATACAACAATTCTGTACACACGGCTACTAACCAAACACCGTTTTGGTCAAATTTTGGATTCCATCCCTCCTTCCTCCCCAACTCCATCCCTGAAACATCAGTCCCTGCTGTTCAGGATCGGATAGTCTCCAATCAAATTTTCAAAAGATACAAGAAACCATGCAAAGAGCTCAAGATGACTACAGGAAGTACTACGACAAAAAGAGAAAGGAGAATCCAGCTTTTGTAATTGGCGAGAAGGTCTGGCTAGCCTCTACTCACCTCAAACTACCCTGTGCTTCACGCAAGTTAGGTCCTAGGTTCATAGGCCCATTCACAATCAAGAGAATGGTGAATCCTGTGGCCTTCGAGTTAGACTTACCCAGATCATACAGAATACATCCTGTCTTTCACGTATCTCTTAAAACCAGTGGTCCCTAGTCCATTTCCCAGAAGAGAGGAGCCTCCCCCCGCCTCCAGTTGTGATGGGGAGGACGAATTTTGAAGCATACTTGGCTGCAGGAAGATGGGCAGACAACTTCAGTACCTAGTAAAAGGGAAAGTTGTACCCATTGGAAGACAACTCCTGGGAACCTTTCGGTAACCTTCATGCTCCAAGATTGATTCGAGCTTTTCATCGGGAACATCCGGAGTTGATGGCCAGCTTGGTCATCCGGAGGCCGCCCCTTGGGGGGGGGGGGGGTGAGCTTGGGGGGATCCATCTCCCTGAGCAAAGACACACACAAATTCGCCATGGATCGGCGCTCCGGCGCACGCACATTCACGGCCCTACTGAGCAGCACACACGAGTACGCACAAGCACACGCATAACGTGAATTCCCTGACCAGCCTATAAAAGGAGCCTTAGCAGACAGACAAGTTGCTGGTTTGTCTCAGCTCACCTGTGTTCCTCTGCTTCCTGTTCCTGTTTACCACTTCCTGTTGTGACCCGGATTGCCTGAAGACTACACTGATTCTCTCCTGACCTGACCCCGGGCTTGTTTAACGGACTTCCTGCTCTTAGCCTTGCTGGCTCCCGGACTGATACCTGTGTTTGACCCTCGGCCTGCCTCTGGATTATCCTCTGCACTCAGCCTTGCTGGCTTCTGGACTGATTACTTGTGTTTGACCCTCGACCTGTTTCTACACTTCTCTTACCTGTTTTACAGACTTGCTTACTACTTACCTTCTGGTCCGGTCCATCCTGCACGAGGCTGAGCTGTGTGAGCGAGACACACAGCGCAGCCACTAACCTCAGTCATAGTTCCGCCGGCGATGACACAGGCATGGCCGCATAGTAGTAGGCGAGCGGCGGCCTGCATTAACCCTGTCCAGGCCGCGATCACCGCTTGCCTCCTGCTGTGCGGCCTGACCATCAACAGGCCACGGAGCGGGTGTCCCCGGCCCACCTGGGCAAGTGTCCGGTCTGCCCTATGGCCAGTCCACGCCTACTTATCACTATCGTGAGGTGGAGGCAGAGACCTCAGCCCTATGCAAGTGTTTCCTTTCTTTGTTCCTGAAGACCATACCTAATGACAGAGGAGCAAAAGTAAAGTACATGTGTAATAGAGAGAGCAAAAGTTAGGTTTATCTGTTAATTTGCACTAAATGACCCAGAACAGGTTTACTTTATATTGGTTAAGCAGTTGCATAGTACAGTGATGAGTCGGTGCAACATGGGGCTCTGAAAATGTCACCAGCCTTACTGTAGAAGAATGTTATGTTTATCTTATTTATGTCCTGTAAGAACAGTCAACCATGAATAATACGTTTTTGTAATTTACAGCAATATCCAAAGGTCCATGGAACAATTCAAGAGATGAGCTCCAATTCCACTCTAATGGCGATGGCGTCTGGTGATCTGAGAGCTGAGCTGGAGTGTGCCGTCTGTCTGAACATTTATACCGATCCTGTAATGCTGAGATGTGGTCACAACTTCTGCCGGGTCTGTATTGATCATGTGCTGGATACACAGGAGGGGTCTGGGGGATATTTCTGTCCTGTATGCAGAAAAAGGTCCAGGAGTCGTCCTGCACTGCACAGGAACATAACACTATGTAATATAGCAGAGACTTTCCTGTCTGCTCAGCAAAATCAGGAGGAGTCCGGGGTCTTCTGTACTTACTGTGTGGACTTTCCTGTACCTGCTGTTAGATCCTGTCTTCACTGTGAGGTTTCTCTGTGTGATAAACACCTGAAAGTCCACAAAAAGTCCCCAGAACACGTCTTATGTGACCCCACCTTGTCCATGGAGAGCAGGAAATGCTCCCTCCATAAGGAGGTTTTGAAGTATTTCTGCACTAAAGATCATTCATATGTCTGTGTGTCCTGCTGTCTGATTGGAGAACATAAAGGACATGAGGTGGAGTCATTGGATGAGGCTTCTGAGAAGAAGAAGAAGACTCTGAGGAACGTTCTGCAGAAACTTCTGACAAAGAGAGAGAAGACGGAGGAAAGAGTCCAGAGTCTGCAGGAACACCGGAGGAAAGTAGAAGAAGAAGCCGCTGGTGACACCGAGAGAGTCACTGCCCTGTTTAGAGATCTCAGGAGACGTCTGGAAGACCTGGAGAAGAGAGTCCTGAGGGACATCTCCGGGAGGGCAGAGCGGATCTCCATCTCCATCCGGGATCTGGAAATAAAGAAGGAGGAGCTGTCCAGGAAGTTGCGTCACATTGAGGAGCTGTGTAACGTGACGGATCCACTGACTGTCTTACAGGAATCAGACACAGGTGACTTGTGTGATACTGAGGATGGAGATAATGAGGACAGAGAGAGACATGAGGAACTCCTCCATGATGGAGGGGGTCTGGATGTGGCGGGGGTCTTACACACAGGTTTATCTGATATAATAACAGAGATAAATGTATTGTATACCCAGGGAGCTGCAGACATATTACTGGATGGAAACACAGCTGATAATTATCTACAGATATCAGATGACAGGAAAACTGTATCCGAGTCACATAGAAACCAGAATTACCCAGAAACACCAGAGAGATTCCAGAATTCTCACGTGTTGAGCAGTCAGAGTTTCTCCTCAGGGAGACATTACTGGGAAGTGGATGTCGGGGGGGCAGATGAATGGAGAGTCGGGATGTGTTACCCCAGTATAGAGAGGAGCGACGAGGAGTCATGGATTGGATATAATAATAAGTCCTGGGGATTGGACAGGTTTGATGATCAGTATACGGTGATGCATGACACTGATGGGACCCTCTTACCCACCAATCCCTCCAGTAACAGAGTCAGGATATATCTGGATTATGAGGCCGGGCGAATCTCCTTTTATGATCTGTGTGACCCGATCCGACACATTCACACCTTCACCACCACCTTCACTGAGCCCCTCCATGCTGTGATAGGTGTATGGGGAGGTTGTATAAAGATCTGTGGGGGGAGGTGGGAGATGTGAACTCCGCCCACAGACTGGTGATGTCAGTCGAAAGAGTGGAATTCATTTAATATTCATCCAATAGTATAGAGCAGTGGGAGGGGCTTCCCACAAGTTTTTCTACTCCTAAATAAATGTGAGATTTATTACTGATCGCTGTGATTGGGTAGAATATCTGTCCAATTATTGGAGTAACAATAACCTGTTCCTATTGGTCAGTGAGAAATGTATCTATCCTAATACTTTCTGTGTTTTGTTACAGTATTTGACATCCGTCATCTCCTCCCCCTCCCCACATGGGGTCCCTCCGTGTGTGGAGGGGCAGCCATGATCAGACATAGAGAGGGGGTGGGGTCACCTCTCCTCTCTGCCCCTCCCCCTCCATACAATTTATACTGCAAAGAGATGGAAATAAATGGAACAATCTGAGAGGAAATCTATGAAGACGTCATCTAGAGATTTATTACTGGAAGAAAAAAATGTGATCAGAGAGCCCAGACTGTTTTTTAGGCAGAGTGGGTCAGGATTAGATCCCCCTGTCAGGTTTTTTTCTTCTATCCGGGGGTTCCATGACAGAGATTTCACCTCACATCCTGTCCCGGTGACAACATTTATCTAGACAGGAAATGAAGGGAACTCTCCAACAGGAACACAGACTGAAATAAGAATGATATGTTTAGTATAATAAGGAAGGGGAAGGATTAGAGCCCCTGTCAGATGTTTATATGTCTGTGTCCCTGTACAGATTTCTCTCCCTCCTTGTATTGGTGTCACCAGGACAGGAAGTGAGAGGAAATCTCTCTTAGGCTGGGATCACATTGCTGTGCAGATCACATGTCATGTCTGTGTGATGTGAATTCAGCCGTACAAACTGTGTGACTGAAATCACATTCACACCAGAATGGTGCCGGACCCTTTTTTTGGTCCTCACTGGAATCGGATCACATTGGGTGTCACATCTATACAATCCGATTCCTGCACCATTTCAGCGTTTGCACTGCGATCTGCGAAGTGATCTGGGAGTGTCATTAACTTTCCATTGACCCCCCCCCCCCCCCCCCCCCCGCAGCGGTTCTCAGATGTCAGTGTGACCGTCCGGTGATTGAGGTGTGATGAGGGAACCCGCACAGGAATCGCACTGGTTCCCGCATCCCACAAGTCTCATCCCAGCCTAATGCCCTGTACACACGCTCGGACATTCCGACAACAAAATGCATGGATTTTTTTTTCCAACTGATGTTGGCTCAAACTTGTCTTGCATACACACTGTCACACAAAGCTTGTTAGAAATTCCGAACATCAAGAACGCGGTGACCTACGACGAACAGAGAAAAATTAAGTATAGCCAGTGCGGCCCTTCTGCTTAATTCAGAGCATGCGTGGAAATTTGTGAATCGGAATTGTGTACATGTGATCGGAATTTACCAGAATGGATTTTGTTGTCGGAAAATTTGAGATCCAGATCTCAAATTTTGTGTGATGGAAATTCCGATGGAAAATGTCCGATGGAGCCTACACACGGTCGGAATTTCCGACAACAAGCTTCCATTGAACATTTGTTGTTGGAAAATCTGACCGTGTGTACGGGGCATAAGGCTCCATTCACACCTATGCAGGTTGCTTTTCAGCATGTCTGCTGTGCTCTCCACAGGTTTTTTTACCGCAATTTGCCCTTTGCTGTCGTTGTTGCTGTCGTTGTTGCTGTCGTTGTTGCTGTCGTTGTTGCTGTCGTCGTTGCTGTCGTCGTTGCTGTCGTCGTTGCTGTCGTCGTTGCTGTCGTCGTTGCTGTCGTCGTTGCTGTCGTCGTTGCTGTCGTCGTTGCTGTCGTTGTTGCTGTCAGTGTCGGTAGTGTTGGTGTTAGTGGTGTCAGTGTCGGTAGTGTTGGTGTTAGTGGTGTCAGTGTCCGTGGTGTGGGTGGAGTCGGTAGTGTTGGTGGTGTCAGTTTAAGCAGCACTGAGATGTATGTTGCTGTGCAGAGTATTCTCTGGTCTCGCCCTCCTCATCTTCCCCACCAGAGAACATGGGCGCCGCCCCGCATCCTTGTATCTGGCCCCCTAATCTCTATGCAGGATGCCGGACGCTTGGATTTCAACACTTTTTTTTTTTTTTTAGATGCACGTGATTAGAGGCTCTAATTGGCTTAAAAAAAAGGGTGGGCTCAAGGGACAGAGCACTGTGCCCTGAGCCAACCCAGTTGTGTGACATTAGCAAATGAATATTCACTATTGTCTTCCCGATTCTCCCCCTGGCCAATCAGGGAACAGATCTTGAGACTCCATTGGCCGGGAGTCTTAAGACCCATTTGGCTGGGAGGAGAAGCGATGGCCGGGACACGGAGGAGACAGAGGGGGGAAGCCGCCGCAGCCATGAACTCCATGGGGTAAGTGCAGGGCTGACAATGGGGGGGTCCTGGCTGGCGAGAGGGCAAGCTGGCAACCGGGGGAAGGTGAGGGGTGTAGTTATGGTGAGCGGCGGAGGGCTGGAGTGACGGGGGGGTTAGTGTGGGGTGGTGGGCTGGAATGATGTAGGGGATGTCTGTGGCCAGGTCTTTCTGCTGCCCCCCCACCAGTGGAGCACCAGTCACCACCAATTAGTCTGGTAATATGTAGAATAGACGGGAAGGGGAAGAGGGTGAGAGCGGGGGAACATGCTGATCAGTAATATACATCACAGTGCTGCCTGCAGTCACACCCTCTTGTTGGTTGCTCTGGGTCTCACACTCTGCACTGAATAAGATGAGATGTATGGGGGGGGGGAGGGAGAGAGGAGAACACGGGGTTCACCTGTCACTTTATCTTTCTAAGTATCTGAGGAAAGCCGGAGCCCCATAAATAGGTCACATTGTCAGGAATACTGGGTAAGATAACATTGTCTAGGGGCCCCAGATACTTTTAAAGGTCTGGGGGGACGGAGCCAAGCTAAGGGTTTTGCAAAAGAGAAGCCCTTGGGGGGCTTCATCAGGAGGGGGCACAGAAATGGGCGGGACCTGCAATCTATGGTGCTGAAGTAGTTCACAGTTCATGGGGGGCACATGTTGGCCATTTTTGTCTTGTCCTACCACTGCCTGGGTCCCCAAGTATGTCCCATTACTAAGGGACCCTTTGTGTCACTCTATTATTGGGTTTCAAATTATAATAAGTCTGTATTTTCTGACCACTATCCACTTTCATAGCTTCCTTATCAATCCATGTCAGATCCCTGAGTCCTGACCCATGTAAGATAAATGGTGGGATATGTCAGAGCTTACACAGGATTGATGAGGTCATCCCTCCATCATGTGACGGTATGTAAGTCCTGTGATTGGCTGCTCAGGCCTGAACACTGCATACTGGGAGAAGGTCACATGATCCCTCAATACCCGGGAAACTGGGGACTTAGTGAGGACTTTGATGGAGGAACAACAGAGGAAAGTATAAGTGGGTGTGTACGGCTCTTGGGTCACCTACAGAAGGGGGCGGGGCATTCATTCTAATGGCTCCTCCCAGTACATGAGCACTGTGTATAGTGAGATGGGACGGTGAAGAATTGTATAGAGTGCCGGAGCTGAGAGAGAGCACAGAGTGTAATATGACTTATTGTCTGTGTCTGAGCTGTGATGTCATAGTAGAGAAATGGCTGCCGAGGGACCCAATGTGGAAAGTACAGATAGAAGCGTACTGGACCTTTAAGAACATATCTATTCTTAGCTATAAAATTATAATGTGTAGACGGTCTCATTCCTTATTATTAATCCATTTACAATTAGATTATTCTATTGATTATTTGAATATTTTATTGTGTGAAGAAATAGAAATAGAAAGAGATGAAAATCTCAGAGGAAATATATGAAGAAATGATCCCGAGATTTACTAATGAAAGAAATAATGGGATTTATCACTAATATAATGATATCACTATAATAATGTATGATTACTAGAACTGGAATGTGTCCCCAATATAATGTGTCCCCATAGAATGGATCACCAATAGAATTCTATGGGATCTCTTTAATAATGGATCCTAATATAATGTATCATGTGAAGGTATATTATTATCACTAGATGTGTCCTGGTGATGGGGGAGGATTAGGAAATGAAATGAAATGTTAATGTGAAATAAAGATTCTTTATGAAATTATTACTATTATTATTCTGGGTTTATACAGAACCGATAGTTTACACAACGTTTTACAACATGAAGGCAGGCATTACAATTACAGTGTAATAGAGGAGGAATCAGAGAGCCCTGCTCCTTAAAACTTACAATCTAGAAGGCAGGGTCAAGAGATACAAAAGTTAATAACTGTGGGGGATGGGCTGATGGAGAAACTAAATGTCCAGTTGTTAGGTGGGGCAGCTGAGTTTTCAGGGATCATCTGAAAGTGGACAGATTGGGGCAGGGTGTTCCAGAGGATGGGAGAGGCTCAGGAGAAGTCCCGGAGGCGAGCATGGGAGGAGGTGACAAGGGAACTAGAGATCTGGAGGTCTTGGGAGGAAGGAAGAGTGCGGTTTGGTTGGTATTTTGATACGAGGTTAGTGATGTAGCTGGGGGGCAGAGTTGTGTGCGGCTTTGTAAGTTGTTGTCAGTATTTTGAATTTAAGGTGGATGAGTCTGGCGGCCGCCTTCGTGGTGGATTGAACGGGGGATATCTTAAGTAAAGGTAAGCCAATGAGGAGTCGGGGCGAGAGATGACCAGGGAGTGGATTAGAAGCTTTGGTGTGGTGTCATTGGTTAGAAAGGGGCATTTTTTGGAGATGTTACGGAGGCAAGTTTTGGACAGCGATTGGATGTGGGGCCAAAAGGAGAGCTTGGAGTCCAGAACTACACCTAGAACCTTGGCATGTGGGGACGGGTTGATAGTCGAGCCATTGGTTTTGATGGAGAAGTCAGGGGAAGAGGCACGTGGGGGAGGAGAAATTATGAGCTTTGTTTTGGACAAGTTTAAAGGGTTTGTTAACCCACATCATGTACTTTATATAATCCGCTCTACCTTATAATGATATGTCCCCGTGTGTGTGTGTGTGTGTGTGTGTGTGTGTGTGTGTGTGTGTATTGAACTAGAATAATGTACCGCCGTCCTATAGATTTAGGAAAAACAAAAAAAGATCTGAGGCAACTGTGGACTTTCATGGTACGGTAAGGACTTGCATACACATTTATATAGAAAAATAGAAATTTTTGAAAAAAAGACATGATTAAAAAGGTCCTAAAAAGACGGGGGGTATATAATGCATATAAATTGGTTCCCTGAATAGGAACTGAGCAGTAGGATGTGCATCCATCCAGAAAGGAATCAGAATGTCGTCCAGGTCAGTTCGGACTCGACATGTTTCGCGGTATGACCTCTTCTGCAGGAGAATATTTCCACAGTCATTATATGCACCAATGTCTACAAAGAACAAACATATAAATAATCAATCAAAACCAGGAAGAAGATCTGGACAACCTCACTAAAAAATACAAGCCATAGCAGGAACAGACAGGATCTAACGCGTTTCACGCTTCGATGTAGTGCTTAGTCATAGCTACTATTCACAGAAATTAACACAGTATAAATACTTTTTTCATTGTGTACCATGTGATTAGAAAATTTAACTTTAATTGGTTAATCGGCCAATTAAACTTGATTGGTCACCTGAAATCTACACACATTGTATGTAACACAAAACAACTGTGAATAATTGATGTGCCCATAAAGAAAATCTAAAATGCATATGTATGTGACAAGGGAAAATATAGTGATGTAAAATAAAGTGTAATGAAGTACTAAAAACCTTTTTATTCCAGACTAGGGATGAGCCGAACACCCCACCGGTTCGGTTCACACCAGAACTTTCGAACGGACCCCAATTTCGTACGAACGTTAGAACCCCATTGAAGTCTATGGGACTCGAACGTTCGAAATTAAAAGTGCTAATTTTAATGGCTAATATGCAAGATACTGTCCTAAAAAGGGTTTGGGGACCTGGCTCCTGCCCCAGGGGACATGGGTCAATGCAAAAAAACTTTTAAAAATGGCCATTTTGGCGGGAGCACTGATTTTAATGATGATTAAAGTGAAAAAAAAAGTGAAATATTCCTTTAAATATGGTTCCTGGGGGGTGTCTGTAGTATGCCTGTGAAGTGCCACGTGTTTCCCGTGTTTAGAACAGTCCCTGCACAAAATGACATTAAACGGAAATAACACCATTTAAAACTGCTTGCGGTTTTAATGTTATATCTGGTTTCTGCAATATGGTTGAAAATCATTGAGAAAAATGGCATGGGTAGCCCTCCCTGCCCATTACCAGCCCCTTTTGGGTCTTGTACGCATATTAAGGGGAACCCCGTACCCATATTAAAAAAAGGAAATGCGTGTGGCCCCCAGGCCCTATATACTCAGAACAGCAGTATACAGGCGGTGCAAACAAGACAGGGACTGTGTAGATTTGTTGTGTTAAGTTGAATCTGTTTGTCATTTTCAACTGGTACATTTTTAAAGTGTAGCTCCAGTCAAAAAAACTATTTTTAAGCTTTTTGGAAAACATAGGGAAGGGTTATCACCCCTGCATAATTTGTTTTGCCGTCCGTCTTTTTCAGAGCATGCAGACAGCACGCACAATCTCCTAACACTGACTGAAAGCTCTATTTAAAACGAGCAAGATATTTAGCTATGTAGGTGGATATAGCTGTGTATACTGCGTTCAGAGCAAGCAGACAACACGCACAATCTCCTAACACTGACTGCAAGCTCTATTATAAAAGATAGATATATCGCTAGCTATATAGGTGAATATAGTGGTGTATACTGCGGTCAGGGCATACAGACAACAACCACTACAGAAGAGCAAGAACGGAAAATCGACCAATAACGATAGGTGTATACTGTGTTGAAGGTACACAGAACACCCACTAACTGCTACAGATGCCAACACACTACACAAGGCCGCCGCGCTGGCGGCCTTATATAGTGCGGGGTGTGTACTACACAGCCTGAGTTATGATTGGCCACAGGCATCCTGCCTGTGGCCAATCATGGCTCTCCTCGCTGCCGGCGCTGTGATTGGCCAAGCATGCGGGGTCACAGTGCATGCTTGGCCAATCGTGAGCCACCAATGCACTGCGCCATCACAGTGCATTGTGGGCCGTGAGCGTCACACGAATTTGGCCCATAATGTTCGGAATTCGCCGAACGGTTCGACTCGAACACGAAGCTCATCCCTATTCCAGACCAATTTTCAGCTTTCAGCGCTGTCACACTTTGAATGACAATTGTGCGGTCATGCAACACTGTTAGCAAATTAAATTTTTATCATTTTTTTTACCCCCTCAAATAGAGCTTTCTTTTGGCGATATTTTAATTTTTTTAATATTTTGTTAAAAAAATTGAAAGACCAAATTAAAAAACGATATATATATATATATTTTTTATTTTGTTATAAAATTTTGAAAAAAGGTAATTTTTCTCCTTCATTGATGTACGCTGATGAGGTGGCAGTTATGGGCACTGATGGGGGCAGTGATAGGCAGCACTGCTAGGTGGCACTGATTGGCACCACTGGTGGGCATTGATAGGTGGCACTCATGGGCATTGATGGGTGGTACTGCTGGGCCCTGGCAGGTGACAATGACAGGTGGCACTGATGGGGGGTACTGAATGGCACAGAGGAGACAGATGTGCCTCCTTCCTCTTTGGGACAGATGTTCCTTTAACATAAGCCGGTGATTGGCCTTTTTTTTTCTCTCCTCGCACTGTCAGCGTGAGGAGAAAAGAAAACGATCACTGAGCTTTTGTTTCCATCATGTGATCAGCTGTCATTGGCTGGGACTAGCCCCTTACTAGGATCAGTGATCAGCCGAGACTCAGTGACTCGGTGATCACCGCACGCTCCCCGCATGCCCTGCAGGGCTTGCGAACAGGGGCGGACGTCCTATGACGGCCTCTCGGAAATTGAGGTCCGTGCTGTAGCCATCATTTGGCTATGGCCCGGACCTCAAGTGGTTAAACCCATCGCATAAAATATGGTGTATAGCTACAGTGGTGTGAAAAAGTGTTTGCCCCCTTCCTCATTTCCTGTTCCTTTGCATGTTTGTTACACTTAAGTGTTTCGGAACATCAAACCAATTTAAACAATAGTCAAGGACAACACAAGTAAACACAAAATGCAATTTGTAAATGAAGGTGTTTATTATTAAAGGTGAAAAAAAATCCAAACCATCATGGCCCTGTGTGAAAAAGTGATTGCCCCCCTTGTTAAAACATACTATAACTGTGGTTGTCCACACCTGAGTTCAATTTCTCTAGCCACACCCAGGCCTGATTATTGCCACACCTGTTCACAATCAAGGGATCACTTAAATAGGAGCTGCTTGACACAGTAAGGTCCACCAGAAGATCCTTAAAAGCTACACATCATGCTGAGACCAAAGAAATTCAGGAACAATTGAGAAAGAAAGTAATTGAGATCTATCAGTCTGGAAAGGGTTATAAAGCCATTTCCAAAGGTTTGGGAATCCAGCGAACCACAGTGAGAGCCATTATCCACAAATGGCAAAGACATGGAACAGTGGTGAACCTTCCCAGGAGTGGCCGGCCGCCCAAAATTACCCCAAGAGCGCAGCGACGACTCATCCAAGAGGTCACAAAAGACCCCACAACAATGTCCAAGGAACTGCAGGCCTCACTCGCCTCAGTTAAGGTCAGCGTTCATGCCTCCACCATCAGGAAAAGACTGGGCAAAAATGGCCTGCATGGCAGAGTTCCAAGGAGAAAACCACTGCTGAGCAAAAAGAACATCAAAGCTCGTCTCAATTTCTCCACAACACATCTTGATGATCCCCAAGACTTTTGGGACAACATTCTGTGGACCGATGAGACAAAAGTGGAACTCTTTGGAAGGTGTGTGTCCAAGTATATCTGGCGTAGAAGGAACACTGCATTTCATAAAAAGAACATTATACCAACAGTAAAATATGGTGGTGGTAGTGTGATGGTCTGGGGCTGTTTTGCTGCTTCAGGACCTGGAAGACTTGCCGTGATAAAAGGAACTATGAATTCTGCTGTCTACCAAGAGATCCTGAAGGAGAATGTCCGACCATCAGTTCGTGTACTCAAGCTGAAACGAACTTGGGTTCTGCAGCAGGACAATGATCCTAAACACACCAGCAAGTCCACCACCGAATGGCTGAAGAAAAACAAAATGAAGACTTTGGAGTGACCTAGCCAAAGTCCTGACCTGAATCCTATTGAGATGTTGTGGTATGACCTTAAAAAGGCCGTTCATGCTCGAAAACCCTCTAATGTAACTGAATTAGGACAATTCTGCAAAGATGAGTGGGCCAAAATTCCTCCAGGACGCTGTAAAAGCCTCATTGCACGTTATCGCAAACGCTTGGTTGCAGTTGTTGCTGCTAAGGGTGGCCCAACCAGTTATTAGGTTTAGGGGGCAATCACTTTTTCACACAGGGCCATGATGGTTTGGATTTTTTTCACCTTTAATAATAAACACCTTCATTTACCATTTGCATTTTGTGTTTACTTGTGTTGTCCTTGACTATTGTTTAAATTGGTTTGATGTTCCGAAACACTTAAGTGTGACAAACATGCAAAGGAACAGGAAATGAGGAAGGGGGCAAACACTTTTTCACACCACTGTATATACATAAATACAAAAATGTAAACTGCACTAAAAAATTATGTGCACTGTGCATGAATCCCTCCTGCAAAATAATGGTCACTTGGATGAAAAATCTAAGTGATGTTATCATAGTATAATATAAATATCTTGGGAAATCACTATTAAAAACTAGAGGATGGTATTCATGCTAATTTTGAGCGGGACCCTTGCATAATGTTACTGGACTTCTTATCATACCCACATATAATGCCCATGGCACAACGTTGGAAAAGGAAGTTTAGTTAATAGTACGGAAAAACAAACAAATATAATGATGATGACCACGAATGGTATCCTGTGTCTCGAACCTATAAATAATCAAGCTCATAAACAAATCAATCAAAAGTATATACGATACTGAGGGGCGGAGCTTGCCGAGGACCATGATGGCCGCATGAGAATGGAGCTCTCGTCTCATCAGGGATACAGCGGCACATAGCAGCCCACACAGTTAGGATCTGGACACCCCGCATCGGCAACTACACCCCACGGAAGCCAGCCGACATGACAAACTAAGAAGGGGCACCAGAAGCCACAGAGGCTGACAGCCTATTTCACACTGGGGCAGAAGTAAGATGGTGCCAGTCCTCCGATACTATCCGCAGCCAGCACACCCCAGAAAATGCAGAAAAACGAATAATCCCCCTAAAAGGAACACACCGCCGAGTAATCAACACTCCCCTCAATCTACATCTGCCTCTGGGAGCCCCCAAAAGGCCAGATTCAGGCTGGATGGCACAGATCCTGCACAGGAGGTGAGCGTGGGCCTAGACCAAGGATAGGCAATTAGTGGACCTCCAGCTGTTGCAAAACTACAAGTCCCATCATGCCTCTGCCTCTGGCTGTCATGCTTGTGGCTGTGAGAGTCTTCCTATGCCTCATGGGACGTGTAGTTCTGCAACAGCTGGAGGTCCGCTAATTGCATATCCCTGACCTAGACTCTGGGGATGACACCAGGGAGCTCCCTGGCTCAATAGATCACTTCCCCACGAGCAATAAGCCAGTATTAGACACCACTCTCAAGGATATGCTAGTATACCTTAGAACAAGGGTCTCAAACTTGCAGCCCTCCAGCTGTTGCAAAACTACAAGTCCCATGAGGCATTGCAAGGCTGACCATTACAAGAATGACTCCCACAGGCAGAGGCATGATGGGACTTGTAGTTTGGCAACAGCTGGAGGGCCACCAGTTTGAGACCCCTGCCTTAGAAGTTCACTCTACAGTGACATGATGGCATGTGTTAATCAGTTTGGGAAAGAAATAGTGTCAGCAAGGATGGATCATGTGGAAACAAAGATGGGGAAGTATGCTTCCACACTTAACAGTCTCATCGATGCACATGCCACCCAGGATGGAGGCAGTTGGGGCCAAGATCACAGACATTGAGGATCGTTCCAGGAGGAACAATCTAAAGATAAGGGGGTCCCCAAATCTATCCAGCAGTCAAAACGGTGCAATTATGTTGCTCGGGTGTTCACTTCCATCTGCCTGACCTTGCATAACTGGATGTTACAGTGGACAGAATTCATAGATTGCCAAAACCCTCTTATCCCGCCTGCATTTCTTTCACATGAAAGAACGTCTAATGTCTGCTGCATGCAACAAAGACCTCCTCCCTGAGTAATACAAAGAGTTGCAATTCTTCACTGACCTGTCCCACGTTACTCTACAAAAAAGGAGGCGCCTTAACACCATTTACAAGATTACCTATTGATGGGGGTTCCCAACCAAACTAATCATCACCAAAGATGGCAAAGAACAGACAGTAGACTCCCTCACAAAAGGCCTAGATCTGCTGAAAACATGACACATCATCCCAGACGACCTTCCACAGAGGAACATCAACCACAATCCTGGCCGCCCTATGGAAGACTGGAATCTGGTCAACTTTAAGAATGCTCCCTCTCAACGTTAATATGTACAAAGGGCAGACTACAACCTAAATGTTTTGTCCCTGCTCTGGAGACATCCAGCTAAGCTAGACTCTAATTTTTATTTGGTTTCTCCCCCACAAGTTTGAGTGGCTATTAGCTACACCCAGGTCACCATGACCTACAACTGTTTTTTGTGGACCCTTGTTATTTTATTTTTTTCTCACTCTATGTTCACCAACCCGTTTAACACTTTTTTTCGCAGCTAGTTACGCAGTTACTTTCCTGTCTACTTGGAGCCAAAAGAAGGAGTGCCTACTTAATTGGATGCAACTTGAAGTTGATATCTCATCCACAGTGATTTGGGAACCCTCACCACCTGATGTAAGTGTTTCACACACATCCCTGCACATGCTACCACCTATGCTCATTTCACCATGACAATCACCTTTTTAACCATTAATGCCAAGAGACTCAACCACCCAGCAAAGAGGAAATCATTGTGGAAGGAGGCAACCTAACAGAATTGTGATATTCTCTGCGCCCAAGAGACCCATTTCTATAGCCAAATGATGCCCAAATGCAAATTTCCCAATGTTTTTACAGCAAATACCTCAGCCAAAAAGAGAGGGGTATTAACTGATATTAAAGACACGGTTGCATTTGCAATGCACAAAGTAATAGAAGATCCTCTAGGACACCATATCATCCTCATATACGACATTTAACTGTACTACTTATACGGTAGTCAATATATATGCACCCAACAAGCACCAACTGCGCTTTTTTACGCCAGGATTTCAAAAAGGTCAGTCAGGCTTTCTCCTGGTTTGCGGAGATTTCAATCTCACTCCTGATCCACAAATGGACTCTACGTCCTGTTCAAATAGACACCACCACTTGCTTCAATCAATACTGCATACTTATGAACCATATGACGCGTGGAGCTGCCTCCATGGCACGGAAAAAGACTACTCCTTTTTTTTTTTCTTGACAAGTCACAGAATCTACACGAGGTTGGATCACTTCCTCACAGATAAATGGCTGATACCTAAAATCACAGCTTTAAAGATCAACACCATCACCTGGTCGGATCACACTTCGGTGACGCTTTCGGTTGATGATTTGCCAAATGTTAATACTAACTTCGTTTGGTGGTCCAACCCGAGGCTTTTCCGGCTGATCCCTCCAAAAATGCCCTACAGAAAGATCGAACTGATTTTTCCTCTTGCAATGTTAATTCTGTGTCAGATCCTCTGGTTGTATGGAACACCCATAAGGCATATATGAGAGGGGTTTTAATAAAATTGGGAGCAAGGTCTAAGATACAGAGGAGACAGCATACACAAGATGTCATCTCTAAAATCCACACTCTAGAAGCCCAAAACCAAATTTTGGGCTTCTAGAGCAATTAACGCAGCTTAGGTATAAATTACGCCAGACTCTACTCGATAACTTTGAAAAACATCTTAAAATGTCCTATTATGTAAGTCGCAACAAGGCAAGGAGACTTTTAGCCAATCGTCTCAAAAGGCAGAGACACAAAACAAAAATTCCATATATACTTCATCCCAAAACTCAAGGAAAGTTACACCACCCACAGGATATAGCGGATGCATTCAGCTGCTATTATAGTTCTCTCTATAACAAGAGAAGACTCAGCCACGATCCAACCCACAAAATCCACGATATCAGATTTCCTTGATAAGATTAAACTCCCTTACTTAACAGAAGCTCAACTAGAAGATCTAAATTCCCCCTTTTCAGAAGCAGAAGTTGCAAAACCATTGACTCCCTTCCCAACAAGTCACCGGGGCCTGCTGGCTTTAAGGGGGAATACTATAAAAAAATACTATAAAACATTTAAATTGGTACTAGCCCCACACTTAGCAGAAATTTATAACAATGCTGTCTCCTCCTCCTCTTTCCCACCGGAAATGCTCAAAGCATTGATAGTGGCATTACCAAAGCCAGGGAAGGACCTCAATATACCACAAAACTTCAGACCCATCTCATTCTTGAACAACAATCTAAAACTTTATCCTAAGCTTCTGGCTAACAGGTTGGCGAATCTATTCCCATCTCTAATACACCTGGACCAATCTGGGTTTACCAAACCACAGATGCCATGAGATGGCTAATCAATGTCATATATTTGGCTAACAAAATGAGAACGCCTTCTGTGCTCCTAGCTTTGAATGCAGATAAAGCGTTCAATAGAATTCACTGGAAATACCTGGCAAAGGTGCTAACCAAGTTTGGGCTTGAGGGTCGAATACACTCAGCTATCATGGCACTTTATACTACCCTATCGGCTCAGTTGTATATCTCATGAATGCTTTCCACCCCATTTAACTTAACTACCGGGACCTGTCAAGGGAGTCTACTCTCCCCGCTCATCTTTAACCTGCTAATGGAGCCTCTGGCCGTGTACATTCACTCTCACCCCTGGATAAGTGGATTCGGGACCAAAAACGCAATGCACACCATCAGTCTCTTTGCAGACAATATGCTCCTAATGCTCACTAACATTGATCCTTCTCTGGCTTTGGTTCACCATGTTTTACAGCTATTTACCTCAGTGTCTTACTATAAGGTTAATGAGACCAAATTGTATATTCTAGGCTTAGGAATCCCCAACCAAACCAAACAAGATCTAAGCAAGAAGTTTCCATATACATGAAAAGAGAAAGGTATATCTTATTTGGGTATAACACTCACCTCTAATATATCCAAACTGGTTAAAGAAAACAACACACCACTCTTAATGCCACTTCACACCGAATTAGAAAAATTAACAAAATTCTAATTATCTTGGTTGGGTAGACTGTCTTTTAAAATGCAAATCCTTCCACAATTAATATACATATTTAAAACATTGCCTATCCCTGTCCCTAACTCCTTTTTTCTCTTCAGTACAATCTACCATCAACAAATTTTTATGGGTGGGGAAAAAGGCACGCTGTGCATTCAGTAGAATTATAAAACGCAGAAAGGCGGGAGGAGTGGGCCACACGCATATTAAAGACTATTACACAGCCTCTATTCTAGCTCAATTAAAGGGATGGTTCAACACTCCGACTACCTTATTGGCGACTCTTGAACAACAGCAGATTCCAGGTGGGAACCTTTACGATTTCCTCATGTCCAGCCCTTTTCTTCCACGCCAATACCTTCCCACGGGACCCACTATACAAGCATCTATAGATGCATGGCAGATCCTCACATCACATGTAACCCTCTGCTCAAACATACACCATTAAAATTCCCATTGTCAGCTCTCTCTCTCTGCTTATTCCGAGTATTTCCCTCGCTAATTTGAAGTCCAGCAGAGAATTGGAATTGGAGGATGTTGGAATTCAACATGAATTAATATAATATTTCTGGAGTTCATACATCGGCTCTAAGATTGACAGTCAGCCAAGTCTGAAAATGATGCACTTCTAACATTTACAGTCTCTTATCTTGCATATCTCCACTGCAGACTATTACTCCTCCTCCTCTCCACTGACTCCTACAAAGTATCACTACCTTGAACTCCTCTTGTACAAATCCTTTGCTGCAAAACTGTTAGATTCCTGTCTCATCACTTCCAGTAAGACAAAAAGGGATCACTCTGAATAAACCCAGTTTGCTGGCTGTACTTTGTTACTGTAATAAAGTCTCTTGAATGGTGTTGCTTCAGCAAATCAATAAGCCAGAGGCATACAATACCTCTCCCCGGCGGTTCAGTGAGTTTGGTAGCTACACAGTCTCTTGTAGGGAAGAGCGTCGAGTTTGAGTCAAATCCATGCTCAACTCGAACGTCGTCTGTTCGGCCGTTCGCCGAATTCTGAACATTATGGGCTGTTCGCACCAAATTCGAGTGGCGCGTCATGGCCCATAATTCACTGAGGCATCACAGTGCATTGCTGGCTGCTGATTGGTCAAGCATGTACTATGACCCGTATGCTTTGGCCAATCACAGCAGAAAAAACAGAGAGCCATAATTGACCAAAGCCAGGGTGGCTTTGGCCAATTATGTCTGAGGGGGGTTAGTACACGCCCCACACTATATAAGGCCGCCTGCGTGGCGGCCTTGTGTAGTGTGTTGCGGCAGTGGTTAAAGAGAGAGAGAGAGAGAGAGAGAAACCGTGTCATTTAATTTGAGTTAGAGCAAGCAGGTGAGTCAGTTAGCTTCAGTTACAATGTGTAGAGGATATATATGCATCCCAGGTGTGTTGTACATATATATTTATACACTGTATTCAGTTTAGATCCATTCCTGTTATTCTCTTCATAATATACTGACAGGCAGGGGACTGCAGTATTTTCACTTAGTGTACTGTGTCCTTTGCACAGTGTGCACCTAAAGCTTACCTGAATACAATTGCCGGTGTTCTCATACAAATACAGGCAGGGAGCTGCAGTATTTTGTTTTAGTGTCCTTTGCACAGTGTGCACCTAAAGCTTACCTGAAATACAATTGCCAGGGTTCTCATACAAATAAAGGCAGGGAGCTGCAGTATTTTCTTTTAGTGTCCTTTGCACAGTGTGCACCTAAAGCTTACCTGAATACAATTGCCGGTGTTCTCATACAAATACAGGCAGGGAGCTGCAGAATTTTCAGTTAGTGTACTGTGTCCTCTGCACAGTGTGCAACTAAAGCTAACTGAAGACAATTGCTGGTGTTCTCATACTAATACTACAGGCAGACAGTTGATTCTGCTAGCTGCAGTATAATCAGTGTATATATAGATCCCAGCTTTGTACAGCTACATCTCCCTGCAGGCCATTAGTATGTCTGGAAGGCCAACAAGGAGAGGCAGACAGTCACGAGCCAATAAAAGAGGGCAAGCAGGCTCTGTGTCTAGAGGCAACAGTGCTGGTCATGGACATGGTGCATCCTCATCAGAACGTGGCCGTGGGACACGCTTGTCCTTTTTTCCGCAGCTGGCCGCGTTGAGCCGCAACATGCCGAAGACTTGGTAGAGTGGATGACCAAGCCTTCCTCATCCTCCTCATCCTCTCTCACTCAGGCTCAGGGTACTTTGTCTGGCAAAGAAGCTGCCAACGCGGCCTCTTCCCTCGGCTCAATGGCATCAGTCACTCCTTCCCTAGCTCCACCATGTCCTCCTGAGGAGTCCCCCGAACTGTTTGACCACAGTGTTGGGTATATGCTCCAGGAGGATGCCCAGCGTTTTGAAGGCTCTGATGATGGTACCCAGCTAGAGGAAGGCCGTAACGTGAGCCCAGAGAGAGGGGGTGCCCAAGAAGGACAGCAATCTGGCAGTCATGTTCTCCCAGCTGCAGCATACTGCCAGGTATGTTCCAGTGATGAGGAGGGAGGGGATGATGAGGTCACTGACTCCACGTGGGTGCCTGGTAGGAGAGAGGAGGAGGAGGAGGAGGAGGAGGCACATGTCCAACGAGGCAGGATGCCCTCCGGGAGCCAGCTTAGAGGCAGCACACCGACTGAATCACACCGCAGAGCTCCGCCTGTGCAGGGCGCTGCCTCTGCACGTTATTCTAAAAGTTCTTTGGTGTGGGCCTTTTTTGAGACCAGTGCATCAGATCGCACCGCTGCTATTTGCAACATATGTCTCAAGCGTATCTTGCGTGGCCAAAACATCAGCCACTTGGGCACCACATGCTTGACCAGACATATGTCGACCTACCATGCAGTTCGTTGGCAAGCCTACCTAAAAGACCCAAACCAAAGGACAAAGCGGACCTCTCCTCTCTGAAACCTGCACTGAGAGGAATGAAGGTGTAGAATTAGGTGTGTCACAGCCAAGTCCTTGCAGGCAATCTGCTATCGGTACACCAATGTCCAATTCTACCAGGCAAATTTCCCTGCCCCAGCTGCTGCACCGCCGAAAGAAGTTCACTCCAAGCCATCCACATGCCCAGTGGTTGAATGCTAGCTTGGCTAAATTGCTAGCACTTCAACTGCTGCCTTTTCAGTTGGTAGACTCTGCCCCCTTCTGTGAGTTTGTAGAATGTGCGGTTCCTTAGTGGCAGGTTCCCAAATGCCACTTTTTCTCACGGAAGGCATTTCCGTCTCTCTACCTGCATGTGGAAGGCAATATCTTGGCCTCACTGGACAGGGCAGTCAGTGGTAAGGTGCATATTACTACTAACTCATGGTCCAGCAGGCATGGAAAGAGACGTTGCCTATCTTTCACGGCACATTGGGTGACTCTGCTGGCAGCTGGGAAGGATGCAGGACAAGGTGCAGTAGTGTTGGAGGTTGTTCCGCCACCACGCCTCCAAAATTCTACTACTGGTGATTCTGACACACCTCTCTCCTCCACCCCTTCCTCTTCCTCTTCCTCCATGGCCTCTTCCTGTGCTTTGTCCTCGGAACCAGCGGTGCTCCATCGGAATTCAAGGGGCTACGCAAGTATGCAGGCAAAAAGATGCCATGCGGTGCTTGCGCTGGTGTGTTTGGGGGCCAGGAGCTACACTTGGGCAGAGATTCTGTCAGCTCTGCAGGGGCAGGCTGAGAGGCGGTTGACGCAACACCAGCTTCAGCCAGGAATGGTGGTTTGCGACAATGGCACCAACCTACTCTCCGCCCTCCGACAGGGACAACTGACCCAAGTGCCCTGTTTGACTCACATTCTTAAGTTTGTGGTACAGCAGTTCTTGGGCAGTTACCCGAGCTTACAGGATGTCCTGAGGCAGGCCAGGAAAGTGTGTGAATTTACGCTGGTCATATAATGCCAGTGCTTGGCTGGCTGACCTCCAAAAGGAATTTAACCTGCCCAAGAACCGCCTAATCTGTGACATGACCACCAGGTGGAACTCAACGTTGGCCATACTGCAGCGGCTGCACATGCAGCAGAGGGCCAACAATGAGTACCTGTGTGATTATGGCACCAGGACAGGGTCAGATGAGCTTGTTTTTTTTCCCCACGCCAGTGGACCATGATCAGGGATGCATGCACTGTCCTGCCACCATTTGAGGAGGCCATGAGGATGGTGAGCAGTGACACCCTGCATGCATCAGTGACACTGTACCTCTTGTCCACCTGTTGGAGCATACGCTGCGTGGAATAATGGACAGGGCACTTGAGGCAGGAAGAGGAGGACTTCCTTACCTCTCAAGGCCCCCTTTATCCAGACAGTGTTCCTGCTGGCCCACCGATCACACAGGAAGAGGACGAGGAGGAGGAGGAGGAGGATTGTGTCAGCATGGAGGTGGAGCCTAGCACTCAGCATCAGCTGCAGTCTTTAAGGGATCATTTACAGTCCCAAGAAACCCATGGACTTGTACGTGGCTGGGAGGAGGTGACTGCGGATCATGTCATCCTTAGTGACCCAGAGGACTCCGGACCAAATGCCTCAGCTAACCTACGCTGCATGGCCTCCCTGATCCTGCAAACCTACAGAAGGATCCTCGTATTCATCGGATCAAGGAGAGGGATTATTACTGTCTGGCAACCCTCCTTGATCCACATTACAAGGGTAAGGTTGAGGACCTTATCTTACCGTCACAGAGGGAGCAGAGAATGAAACATCTTCGTGGGGCTGTTCCCAGAGACTGGGAGGTTACAAATTCCTGGTCCTGGATAGTGATGGACGAACTTCCGACGGGACGTTTCGCGAACGCGAAACGCGAACGGACACAAACGTTCGCGAAAACGACCGTTCGCCGCGGGCTCCATTGACTTCAATGGGAGGCGAATTTCGCAAACCTTTAGGTCGAATTTGCGGCCACGGGGTAATTATTAGGGGGTAGCACGTAGTCCCACCACCTGGACAATAGCATAATACATGTATGAGGTGAATTTGGGATCGATAACTACAAGCATTTTTTTTTTATTTGGGAAATTGTTCTGACAATTCAGGACTATGGAGCTAATGAAGGCAATGGAGGAGAGGGAAGGTCAGGGACCAGGGTAGGCAAACAAGAGGGTGCAGGAGATACAGAGCACTGACAGCAGCACCGTAATACAGAGCACTGACATCAGCACCGTGACATACAGCGCTGACAGCAGCTCCGTGACATACAGCGCTGACAGCAGCTCCGTGACATACAGCGCTGACAGCAGCTCCGTGACATACAGCGCTGACAGCAGCTCCGTGACATACAGCGCTGACAGCAGCTCCGTGACATACAGCGCTGACAGCAGCACCGTGACATACAGCGCTGACAGCAGCTCCGTGACATACAGCGCTGACAGCAGCTCCGTGACATACAGCGCTGACAGCAGCTCCGTGACATACAGCACTGACAGCAGCTCCGTGACATACAGCGCTGACAGCAGCTCCGTGACATACAGCGCTGACAGCAGCTCCGTGACATACAGCGCTGACAGCAGCTCCGTGACATACAGCACTGACAGCAGCTCCGTGACATACAGCGCTGACAGCAGCTCCGTGACATACAGCGCTGACAGCAGCACCGTGACATACAGCGCTGACAGCAGCTCCGTGACATACAGCGCTGACAGCAGCTCCGTGACATACAGCGCTGACAGCAGCTCCGTGACATACAGCGCTGACAGCAGCTCCGTGACATACAGCGCTGACAGCAGCTCCGTGACATACAGCGCTGACAGCAGCTCCGTGACATACAGCGCTGACAGCAGCTCCGTGACATACAGCGCTGACAGCAGCTCCGTGACATACAGCGCTGACAGCAGCACCGTAAGCAGCCCCAGGAGGAAGTCAGCACAGCACAGGGATGGTGTGATCCCCTCATAATAAGAACCCCCAGGAGGAAGTCAGCACAGCACAGGGATGGTGGGAGCCCCTCATAATAAGAACCCCCAGGAGGAAGTCAGCACAGCACAGGGATGGTGGGAACCCCTCATAATAAGCAGCCCCAGTAGAAATATGACACCGCTCAACCTCTTCAAAGAGGAGGGTAGGGGCATATAGTACGGTGTGCTTTTTTGGGTCAGGGAAGTGAGCCAAATGAATTAAGAAGGTCTGTGTGCTTGATTCCAAAAATTGTTTATAGACATATACATGGTCTACTGATCACATGTGTTGAATTCCTCCGAGATCCATGCCTCATTCATTTTTAGAAATGTGAGGTAGTTAACACTGTCGTGAGCTAGGCGAGTACGCTTATCGGTCACAATCCCCCCTGCTGCGCTGAACGTCCTTTCGGACAGGACACTGGATGAGGGGCAAGCCAACAGTTCGATTGCAAATTGGGCAAGCTCTGGCCAGAGGTCAAGCCTGCCCACCCAGTAGTCTAGGGGTTCATCACTCCTCAGAGCGTCCACATCGGCCGTTAACCCAATGTAGTCGGACACCTGACGGTCTAGGCGTTCCCTGATGCTGGATCCGGATGACACCTGTCGATGGGTCGGCTGAAAGAATGACCTCATATCCGAAGTCACCAACACATCTTCAAACCGGCCTCTTCTTGCAGGCGCTGTTGGATTGGTACCCGCAAATCCTTCTCTGGGAGTGGGAATTGCTCCTCTGCCAGCGCACGCAAAAGCAGAATGCAGCATTTCTCGAAGCAAGGCCTGGAAGTGCTGCATTCTGACAGCCCTCTGCGACGGCGGTAACATTTCCGCCATTTTGTGTTTGTACCGGGGATCTAAGTACGTTGCCACCCAGTACTGGTCCTTGACCCTCATGCTTTTTATACGGGGGTCCCTATTAAAACACTGGAGCATGAAGGCCCCCATTTGCACTCAAGCGGAAGGTATGTGGTGGTGGTGGTGTTGTTGGTGGTAGTGTCTTTGGGGGTGCACATAGCAGAGAGTGAAGAAGAGGGTGCAGATCGAGAGGATGAGGAGGGTGCAGAAGAATAAGGCTGAGTGAGCCACTCAACCAAGTCTGGTGCGTCCTTTAAAGTAATTGAACGCACCTTCTGCAACTTCCCACTTTGGCTCAAGGCTGTTGCTCCTGCCCTACCCCTACCACCCCTGCGGAAGGGCCTGCCTCTTCCTCTGCCTGTCATTTTTTAAATCACCCTGTGACAAAACTCTTAGTCCCTATACCGCTGAAGGACTGCTGCAGTATAGGGCAGCGGTCAGCAGTAGTGCACGTCAACCCTATGTATTGTGGACCGATAGCGGTCCTTACAGAACAGCAGACTGTACTGCACTCAGGCCTATGTACCGTAGCACCCTATACCAAGTTACCAGTCCTTATAAAAACTTTTGTGGACCAAGCAGGTTGTGTGTTAGTGTTTAGCAGACTGTGCGTCAGTCCCTATACCGCTGAAGGACTGCTGCAGTATAGGGCAGCGGTCAGCAGTAGTGCACGGCAACCCTATGTATTGTGGACCGATAGCGGTCCTTACAGAACAGCAGACTGTAACGCACTCAGGCCTATGTACCGTAGCACCCTATACCAAGTTACCAGTCCTTATAAGAACTTTTGTGGACCAAGCAGGTTGTGTGTTAGTGATTAGCAGACTGTACGTCAGTCCCTATACCAATGAAGGACTGCTGCAGTATAGGGCAGCGGTCAGCAGTAGTGCACGGCAACCCTATGTATTGTGGACCGATAGCGGTCCTTACAGAACAGCAGACTGTACTGCACTCAGGCCTATGTACCGTAGCACCCTATACCAAGTTACCAGTCCTTATAAAAACTTTTGTGGACCAAGCAGGTTGTGTGTTAGTGTTTAGCAGACTGTGCGTCAGTCCCTATACCGCTGAAGGACTGCTGCAGTATAGGGCAGCGGTCAGCAGTAGTGCACGTCAACCCTATGTATTGTGGACCGATAGCAGTCCTTACAGAACAGCAGACTGTACTGCACTCAGGCCTATGTACCGTAGCACCCTATACCAAGTTACCAGTCCTTATAAAAACTTTTGTGGACCAAGCAGGTTGTGTGTTAGTGTTTAGCAGACTGTGCGTCAGTCCCTATACTGCTGAAGGACTGCTGCAGTATAGGGCAGCGGTCAGCAGTAGTGCACGTCAACCCTATGTATTGTGGACCGATAGCAGTCCTTACAGAACAGCAGACTGTACTGCACTCAGGCCTATGTACCGTAGCACCCTATACCAAGTTACCAGTCCTTATAAAAACTTTTGTGGACCAAGCAGGTTGTGTGTTAGTGTTTAGCAGACTGTGCGTCAGTCCCTATACCGCTGAAGGACTGCTGCAGTATAGGGCAGCGGTCAGCAGTAGTGCACGTCAACCCTATGTATTGTGGACCGATAGCGGTCCTTACAGAACAGCAGACTGTAACGCACTCAGGCCTATGTACCGTAGCACCCTATACCAAGTTACCAGTCCTTATAAGAACTTTTGTGGACCAAGCAGGTTGTGTATTAGTGTTTAGCAGACTGTGCGTCAGTCCCTATACCGCTGAAGGACTGCTGCAGTATAGGGCAGCGGTCAGCAGTAGTGCACGTCAACCCTATGTATTGTGGACCGATAGCGGTCCTTACAGAACAGCAGACTGTAACGCACTCAGGCCTATGTACCGTAGCACCCTATACCAAGTTACCAGTCCTTATAAGAACTTTTGTGGACCAAGCAGGTTGTGTATTAGTGTTTAGCAGACTGTGCGTCAGTCCCTATACCGCTGAAGGACTGCTGCAGTATAGGGCAGCGGTCAGCAGTAGTGCACGGCAACCCTATGTATTGTGGACCGATAGCAGTCCTTACAGAACAGCAGACTGTACTGCACTCAGGCCTATGTACCGTAGCACCCTATACCAAGTTACCAGTCCTTATAAAAACTTTTGTGGACCAAGCAGGTTGTGTGTTAGTGTTTAGCAGACTGTGCGTCAGTCCCTATACCGCTGAAGGACTGCTGCAGTATAGGGCAGCGGTCAGCAGTAGTGCACGTCAACCCTATGTATTGTGGACCGATAGCGGTCCTTACAGAACAGCAGACTGTAACGCACTCAGGCCTATGTACCGTAGCACCCTATACCAAGTTACCAGTCCTTATAAGAACTTTTGTGGACCAAGCAGGTTGTGTATTAGTGTTTAGCAGACTGTGCGTCAGTCCCTATACCGCTGAAGGACTGCTGCAGTATAGGGCAGCGGTCAGCAGTAGTGCACGGCAACCCTATGTATTGTGGACCGATAGCGGTCCTTACAGAACAGCAGACTGTACCGCACCCAAGCCTATGTACCGTAGCACCCTAGACAGACCAAGTTACCAGTCCTGATAAAGAGCTTTGTGGAACAAGTGAGTTGTGAATGATTAGCAGACTGCAGCAGAAGGGCAGCAGTCAAGTATAATATTCTTTCTATATTTGGAAGAAAGAATATTATACGTGTACAAGCCTATTACCGTACCACTGATACCAGTCCTGAAAAGAACCTTTGTGGAACTAATAGTAACAGCAAGTCTTTAAAATTATCCTCACTGCCTGACACACTGCTTCCTGCCTGTCCCTATACAAATTGGCAAAAAAGAGTAGGCTGGAACGATTAGCTGGAATAGCTCTTTTGTGGACCTGATAGTAACAGCTAATGATGATGATGATGATGATGATGAAGAAAGACTAATCTGGCTGAGCTGTCCCTAAAATAGCAGCATACAGCGCTCTGTCCCTTTATCTAAACTGACAAAAGAAACTCAGGCTGCTGACCTAACACCTATACCAGTCCTGAAAAGAACTTTTGTGTACCAAATAGCTAGCGTTTTCTCTGTCCCTACTCCACACAGGATCCTTTCCCTACAGTGACAGAAGAAAGAATGTAAAATGGCCACCGGATCGGGTGTATTTATAGGTTAGGGGGAATGTCCAAGTGTCCATGAGCTGTCATGTCTCAATTGGTTGTCCTGTAACACATGATAAACGTGTCACGAAAGGTTAAAGTTCTTGTATACATTAAACACGTAAGTCCGCCGGGGCGAACGACGGAAAAAGGCGTTCGAACCCGCGGACGGCGAAAGTCGGAAATTCGCCGCGAAACGACCGCCGGGCGAAACGTTCGTCCATCACTAGTCCTGGACAACGTGTTGCTGAGGCTGAGTCAGTCACAGAAGGAGCGGTGGAGAAGGTGGCTGTCTGACCAATGCATTCAGACAATTTTTTAGTCCGCAGCACCAAAGTATGATCATTTCCAGCAACCATCGCCAGCGTCTGATTTACATGGTGCAGGAATACCTAGGGGCAAGATCAGACTTGGACACCTTTCCCACCGAAAATCCTCTGGGTTACTGGGTCTTGAGGATGGATCACTGGCCAGAGCTTGCACAGTATGCAATTGAGCTACTGGCCTGTCCTGCATCCAGCATTCTTTTGGAATGCACATTCAGTGCTGCTGGAGGCTTTGTAACTGATCACAGGGTGCGCCTGTCCACTGACTTGGTTGATCGACTGACCTTCATAAAGATGAATCAGTCTTGGATCACCACCAGCTACCAAGCACCTGATGCTGATGTAACCGAATATTTTTTTTTTAAATGTCAGATCCCTTTAAGACTGCCTATGCTGATGCTGAGTGACTATCCTGTTATGCTGAGTGACTATCCTCTTCCTCCTCAATGATCATGCTGATGGCTTGTAAGAACATTTTTGGTTCTGGGCGGCGCCACCGGTGGCTAAGGCCCAATTTTTTAGCCCCTGATTAACGGGGCATGTAATTACAATTTTTGAAGCAATACTTTGCAGCAAGGCTCATTCCTGTGCTGCAACTAGAGTATCTGTGAGGGGTTGCAATGTTGTGGCACCAGCACCAGTGCCTAAGGCCCAATTTTTTTGCCCCTGTTCAACAGGGACATGTAATTACAATTCTTGATCTAATATTTCACAGCAGGGCCCATTCCTGCGCCCACCAAGAGTAACTGTGAGGGCTTACAGTGTTGTGGCAATACCACAACCAAAGGTCCAATTTTTCTGCCCCTGTTCAACGGGTGCATGTAATTACAATTCTTGATATAATATTTCACAGCAGGGCCTGGTCCAGCACCCATCAAGAGTAACTGTGAGGGCTTACAGTGTTGTGGCAACACCAACACCTAAGGCCAAAATTTCTGCAGAGTATATAGGGCAGGTCCCTACTTTCAACATTTGTCATTGGGACAGAAAGTGAGGTGAAATCTTCACAAGAGGTGCACAGACCACAAACAAAATTTTACAGGGGTGATAACCCTTCCCTATGTTTTCCAAAAAGCTTAAAAATAGATTTTTTGGCTGCAGCTACACTTTAAAAATTTGCCAGTTCAAAATTACAAACAGATTCTACTTAACAACAAACCTACAGTCCCTGTCTTGTTTGCATCGCCTATATACTGCTGTTCAGAGTATATAGGGCTTTTTTTTTTATTTGGGTGCGGGGTTCCCCTTAATATCCTTACAAGACGCAAAGGGCCTGGTAATGGACTTGAGGGGGGGGGGTGTACCCATGCCGATTGGCTCACTGATTTTCATCCATATTGCTGGGACCAGACATTACATTAAAACCGCAAGTAGTTTTAAATGACTTTTATTCCTTTAAAAATGTCATTGTGTGCAGGGACTGTTCTAAGCACAGGAAACACATGCCATTTTACAGGCATACTATAGACACCCCCCAGGTACGATATTTAAAGGAATATTTCACTTTTTTTTTACTTTAAGCATCATTAAAATCACTGCTCCTGAAAAAACGTCAGTTTTATAAAACTTTTTTTGTATTGATACATGTCCCCTGGGACAGGACCCGAGTTCCCAAACCCTTTTTAGGACAATATCTTGCATATTAGCCTTTAAAATTAGCACTCTTGATTTTGAACGTTTGAGTCCCATAGACTTTTTAACGGGGTTCTAAAGTTTGCGCAAACTTTTGGGCCGTTCGCAGGTTCTGGTGTGAATCGAACCGGGGGGTGTTCGGCTTGTCCCTAATCTCCACCATCTTGCCCTTACTCATATGTGTGGCTTTAGCTCTTTTCCTAGCTCCTCCACCACGGTGCTGGCTGGAACTGGCCGAATCCACCATATTTATCACAAATGTTCCGTTGAGTAGCGTGTCTGTGTGTTGCATGCAGGACTATATTCTAGCTGTTCACACCCCTGTGTCCTCATGCACCTGGGGGCAGAGTTTGACGCATGCACAGTGTATAAAGCCGCGCAATCGTAAGATGAAAGGCCATCTGAAAGATCTGTGAGTGGAAGACCAATCGATCAGCAATGCACGAAACCTGAAAACAAAGGTACTATTTTTTTTTTTTGGGACATAGGTGTTTAGTGGACTAACCTGCTTAGATTGGGGCCTACATAGATGTTTAGTGGACTAACCTGCTTATATTGAGGCCTACATAGATGTTTAGTGGACTAACCTGCTTATATTGAGGCCTACATCGATGTTTAGTGAATGAATGAATGAATGAAATACTTATATAGCACACAATGCGAACTGAATCGCCTCTAGGCGCTGTGGCAAGCTTTGATCATCTGCTAAAAGAGGAAGGTCTTGAGTTTTTTCCTAAAAGCCAGGTGATTTTCTTCCAGGTGGATGTTGATTGGTAGAGCATTCCATAGCTGAGGCCCTTGGACAGCGAATCTCCGATCACCCTTGGATTTATACCGGGCTTTGGGCACGAGGAGGAGGTTTTTGTTGGCTGATCGAAGACTGCGGTTTGGTGTGTAATGATTTATTTTCTCCATTAGGTATTGCGGAGCTTCTCTATGCACGCATTTGTGGGTGAGGCAAAGGGTCTTGAACGTGATCCGATGGACTAGTGGACTAACCTGCTTAGATTGGGGCCTACATAGAGGTTTAGGGGACTATTCTGCTTATATTGAGGCCTACATAGATGTTTAGTGGACTATCCTGCTTAGATTGGGGCCTACATAGATGTTTAGGGGACTATTCTGCTTATATTGGGGCCTACATAGATGTTTAGTGGACTAACCTACTTATGTTGGGGCCTACATAGAGGTTTAGTGGACTATACTGCTTATATTGGGGCCTACATAGATGTTTAGTGCAATATACTGTATACTGTGGCCTATGTTGGAGACAGCTTATGGGAAAGCCAGAGGGGCTTGCATTATGATTTGTCTTGTGTTGTGTCTTGCAGGCGTCATGACTGACAAGTTCACCTCCCCGGATTTCCTGACACATTTCATTGACCAATACAGGCAGTTGCCAAACTTGTGGAGTGTAAAAGGTAAAGATTACTCCAATAAACAAAAAAGACAGAATGTATTGGAGAAACTTGCGGAGTTATGTAAACCCTTTTGCCCCAATGCGGACAGAAGGTATGTGCGTGGAAGAATTGCTAATCTACGCAGTACCTTCAAAAGAGAGATTAATAAAATTAGGCATTCTGAGATATCAGGAGCAGCAGCAGACGATATGTATGTACCAAGACTGGAAGAGCAGTGTGACCCCAGGCCATCTCTGTTCACCCTGCCTTTCACTTCTGATGAGGGCCTATGTCCTGAATCCCAAGAAGAAGATGTGGAGGACCCAACCTTGACACAGGTATAGCACCGAAGAACATATTATCTCCAAAAAATACAATGATAACTAAACATTGAGCCAATATTTCAAACTTAACAAAGTAGTTTCTGTCTCAAAACACAGTAGTCAAATAACTGATTTTAAGGGCAAATAAAAATGCTGTGGCCAGAATGATAATCTTTTCTATTATACACATTCAATTTGCAACACCTAGGAAAAAAGTATTGTTTTATTGATGACCAAATACTCTAAAAGAATTCTAATAATGTCCCATTTTCATACGCAGTAAAGTGTCAATGTGGAGGAGCAATCTGGAAAACTGTGTCGGTAATCCCCACACTACCTCCTGCGGCAGAGGCGTAGCTTGAAGCTTGTGGGCCCCAATGCAAATGTTGACATGGGCCCACCCCCACTACCACCCACCACTTCCACTGTTCGTGCAGATACATCCACCGCATGCCAAAATACTCAAAGTGGCTTAAGAGTTTTGAGTTCCCAGAGTTCCTGCTTACATCAGAGGACAGGGATCACCGCTGGAGAATCGGAGGACAGGGATCACCGCTGGAGAATCGGAGGACGGGGATCGCCGCTGGAGAATCGAAGGACGGGGATCGCCGCTGGAGAATCTGAGGACGGGGATCGCCGCTGGAGAATCGGAGGACAGGGATCACAGCTGAAGAATCAAAGGACAGTGACCCCTGGCAGGTCACTTGACATCCCAGCACTGTATACAGCTCCACCCCCACACTACACAGGGCTGGAATCACATTCCTTTACACACAGTCTGCCAGCCTGCACAGGGTGTATCTGGCTTTTATGTTGTCATTCTGACCTGCAAAAATTCTCTGGCCAGAACGGCAGTGTAGTTTCAGTTGGCAGATACACCTTGTGAAGATGTTTGTAAAGGAATGTGATTTCCGTCCTGCGGAGGAGGAGCAGTATAGAGTGCTGTAATGGGAAAGGAGCTCAGCAGCCGGGCATAGCATCCAGGATGGAGGGGGTGGTCAGGAGGCTTGGGGGGGGATGCAACTTGGATCTGGAGGGGCAAAGCCATGTGACACAAAATCTGGAGCCTGCAGCCCCTCAGAAAATGTTAAGGGATTTGCTTTAGCAATATCTGAAGGTTTTCCTAGTCAGTGTTGTCAGGATGTCACCTCCCAGAGGTGTGTGTCTTTTTCCCAGTTGTCAAGGAAGTGGGGTAAGCAGACATCTCTGGGTGGGGGGTACAAAGAATCCCAGCTGGTGACTAGGAGACACTGAACAGTGTCTTACCTCACCAGTAACTTCCGTCCCTTTGTGGCTACTGGACGGCACTCTCCTTCTCTTACCTCGCTGAGCTCGGTTACCATTCCATGTTGCCAGCACACAGCACAGACAACTCTGTAGGGGTCAGCCCCTAGGATTACTGAACTATATTGCACTGTGTTCCATCTATAATATATACAGCCTGCTATTTCCAGTTTAGCCACAAGATGTCACTGTTGCTGCCCACCCTTCAGAGGAGAGGAAACAGGAAGTGGCAGTGGGAGAGAACTGTGAGGAGTGTGTGGGCAGCTGAGGAATTCCTGTGCGGAGCTGAGGAAAAGTCAAGTCTGCCCTGAGGAGAGGGAGACTTTGTGTGGATAAAGAGTCGCAGTATCCAGCTAAAGATCGGGCACCTCGGGCAGAGAGAGAGAGCTGTGGTGATTTTGGGCCGCATCTGTGTTCATCCATCCGTCCCAGACGGGCAAGCTGCAGCACTAGGAACTGGACTTCACCTGCCTCATGAAGGAGGCCAAGACAAGGGGACCCTCCAGCTGTCTAACAAACTGTGAGTGAGCACCGGTGCTGGATTGTGATAGGGAATAGTACAGTCCCTACTGAGATAGTACGTTGTAGAAACGTGTCCCGATAAGCGGGAATCAGGCAGGACATATTAGAAGAGGGTAGCCTGTATCACTGTGCATGTGTTGGCGGGAAAGCCATTTTGTGTACCACATTCCAGTTAGCCTTACTGTAAACTACTGTGAATTGTTAATACTGTTATCCTCCTCCTCCGGCCATTATATCTTACTGTTTAATAAAGCCGGTCTTTGTTTCAGCCTCCTTGTCTGCTGTTCCGTACTTGAAACCTGCATTGCGGTCTCCTATACCCCTGACCGCTACAAGTGGCGCTGCGAGCAGGGTACGGTTACAGAGATGGAGGCGGCTGAAGGCAACGTACCTGATGTTGATGTGAATGCCTTAGGTAATGGTGGAACCCCTACAAGGACCCTCCCTATGGGCATGCTTTTTAACTTGTTGCCAAAATTTGATGGCCAGAACATGTCACTGTCAGACTGGGTGACGAGATTACAGAGCGTTGCTAGAATTTACAATGTCAGCCCAGAGCTACAGGTGGAAATTGCTTTGGCTGCCCTGGAGGGTGAAGCGCGGAAAACTGTTTGCTTACAACCGGAAGCTACGCGCAGTACCTTGAAAGAGATTGTGCGCTTTCTAGAAGAAATATACGGTGAAACAGCTAGTGCGGGCCACCTCCGGGCAAAGTTCTTCTACCGGGTACAGCAGGAAAATGAAGGGGTCTCACAATATGCAACGGCTCTACAGGAAGTACTGGCTGAGATACAGAAAAAAGAGGCAGACGGGATAACCGCCATGGGATCCGCAGACCGGATACTGAGGGAACAATTGATCCTGGGACTCTACAGCTCTCACCTGAGACAAGCCCTACGGGAACGAGTCAGAGTGGACCCTACACTGAATTTTCGGCAAATATTGGCTGAGGCCGTGGAGCGAAGTAAAGAAGAAATTTATGCCTCTGGAGTGATACGGACCCAGACCGCCTCCCTCGGGGTTGCGAAGAATGAAGAGGTCCTGGTTAGAGTGGTGCAGGACCTACAAAGCTCCCTGGGTCTCATGCATGAGAAGTTGACGCAAATAGAGAGACGGATGGATTTGAGCTACCCCCCTGAGGTTGCATATCTGGGGCAACAACAACCTTATCAGACTGCCTCGATGGTTCCTGCACCAGAGCATCCTTACCCACGTATTCCCACCTACCGAGTCCCTCAATATCCTCCAGTGAGCTCGGCCAGTCCAGGCCTACGGGCGCCTCCCGCACACAGACAGAGAGAACAACGCAGAGAGGCTCAGTGCTGGCGGTGTGGAGAAAAAGGACACTTCGCTAGAGAATGCCGGAGGGACCTGCCTAGACGCCCAGAGCCGGCGTTAAACTTCAGGCCCCCGCAGTAATGAGGCGCACTGCGGGGGAGGTAGAGTGTCAGGCCACTCAGCACAGCTCCGAACACCTGGTTGCAGGATGTCCCACCATAAGAGCCGAGTTTGAAGGCATTCCAGTCAACTGTTTAGTGGACACCGGATCACAGGTAACGACCATGCCTGAGTCATATTTCAATCGTTACTTTCAAGCACTGGGCAAGCCAGAACAGGGGACATTGATCCGGGTCACAGCAGCTAACCAGCAACAAATCCCTGTCACAGGTGTCGTATGGATGAATGTACGTCTGTGTGGACAGGAAGTTGGAAAAAAAGGTATCCTGCTGGTCCCTGAAACCTTCAAAGAAGATGTACCGGTGATAATGGGCATGAATATCCTGCGAGAGTTGGATCAAATTATGTTCACTAAAAGGGGGCCGGGCTATTGGAAGAATGTCACTCCACACAAACCAACGCAAAAGGCATTTCAACGGTTAATCCGGTTTTGTGGGACACAGAAGAGTGTCCCAGTACATCAGTCTGTAGGAAATATTCGAGTGCCGGGAAGGGCTACCCTTACCCTCCCTCCTGATCGGGAGACTATACTGACTTTGCCCGTGGGAACCTCCCGCAACCTTGAAGGTATGGAGGTGATCATTGAGCCTGCAGGCCTGGGAGAGTTAGGTCAGGATGTCCTAGTGGCCCGGACACTGGCAGTAGTCCAAAATGGACGAGTACCCATAAGAGCTGTAAACGTTGGACAACGGGAAGTCTCTCTGGTGCCAGGAGTGGAACTGGCTCGCGTGTACCTACATCGGGGAGAAGTGCTGAGTCAGGGAGAAGTGACTCTAGCTCCGATAGGCAATTCTGCTTGGACCTTGGCAGTTACTGCAAAGCCTGCAGAGGCACCGACCCCAGAATGGAATGGGACAGTCATCTTGGAACAAATGGAGATAGATGTGAAAGCTCTAAGTCCGGATCATTTACGAGCAGTTGAAACCATGCTGTGGGAGAATCAAGCTGCGTTTGCCCGCAATGCCAATGACTTTGGTTGCACAGATGCTATCACACATGAGATACCGACGGGGGACACTCCCCCAAGCCGAGAGAGATATCGACAGATTCCACCCAAGTTGTATCAAGAGGTGAAGACATTGCTGAAACAGATGATCGATTCAGGAGTGGTTCGGGGTAGTCAAAGTCCCTGGGCAGCCCCAGTGGTGCTTGTCAAGAAGAAGGATGGCACCATTCGATTTTGTGTGGATTACCGGAGATTGAATGCGTGCACAGTGCGGGACTCATATCCTCTGCCTCGCATCGAAGAGTCCCTAACAGCCCTAGGGCGGGCTAAATACTTCTCCACCTTGGATTTAGCAAGTGGATACTGGCAGGTACCGGTGGCTGAACAAGACAAGGAAAAGACAGCATTCATACTTCCCATGGGTCTGTTTGAATTTAATAGGATGCCATTTGGGCTGTCTAATGCCCCAGGAACCTTTCAGAGGCTGATGGAAAAATGTCTGGGAGATCTAAATTTTGAAGCTACCCTGATATACTTGGATGATATTATAGTGTACTCTGCTACTTTTGAAGAACACTTGGCCCGATTAGGACAGGTACTTGAGCGACTGCGGGCCCATGGCCTGAAGATAAAGCCAAAGAAGTGTCATCTCTTCAAGAAGGAGATCGAGTACTTAGGCCATACGGTGTCCAAAGACGGGGTGCTGCCATCCCAAAATAAAGTGGCTGCCATTCAACAATGGCCGGAGCCTAGAACGCTGCGTGAGTTGAAGGCCTTCCTTGGTCTGACTGGTTACTACCGGCGGTTCATCAAAGACTATGCAAAGATAGCGGGCCCTCTGAATGAGATTTTGAGAGGAACTGCTGGGCAATCCAAGAGTCAAAGTGTTCCCTGGGGACAGAAGCAAGAGGAGGCCTTCCTGACCTTGAAAGAGGCTCTGACATCGGCCCCCATCTTGGCTTATGCTGATTTTGACAAACCATTCTTCTTATCTACTGACGGTAGTCTCTACGGACTCGGGGCAGTGTTGTCACAGATGCAGGACGGACACGAAAGAGTGATTGCCTATGCCAGTAGGTCCCTGCGGGATACGGAGCGAAACCCTCATAACTATAGTTCCTTCCGGCTAGAGCTCCTTGCCCTGGTGTGGGCCATGACAGAGAAGTTTGCCGGTTACCTTACAGGGGCTAAAATCTTTGTACGGACTGATAACAATCCCCTGGCCCATCTGGATACTGCTAGACTGGGAGCCCTGGAGCAACGTTGGGCAGCTCGCCTTGCAAAGTATGACTTCTCAATTCGCTATCGCTCTGCTACAGAGAATACCAATGCTGATGGTCTGTCGAGGGTTACTTTTGAAACTCCATTGGGAGAGCTTGATGAACAAAAGGAAGAGGATGAAATTCCAGACTTCCGCAAGTTTACACCTCCAGCAGTCGCAGCACAGACAAGCGGGGAGGCCCGGTCCCTGCCTAAGGCATTAGCAAGAACTAATGAGGAATGGGGGCGAATACAAGATGAAGACATTGGACTGCGACAGATAAAAGGTTGGGTGGCTCGGCAAAGAAAACCAGACAGAGAGGAAAGGGCTGATCTTGATGCTGAGATGAAGTCAATTCTACATCAATGGGACAGACTAGAGGTTCATGGAGCTGTTCTATACCGCAAGTGGCAGCAGCCTGCCGATCTGGAGGCAAGATGGCAGGTTGTCATACCAAGGAGTCTGGCACTAGAGATAGCCAGGGAAGCTCATGAATTTGGAGCTCATTTCGGGCCAGTCAAAACTTACCAGTGGCTGCAGCGTTATGTGTATTGTCCACGACTGGAGGTCGTAGTTGAAGAAGTCTGCCGACAGTGTAGAGTGTGTGAGCTTACTAAAAGCACAGAGCAGAGGGCACCCATACAGCCCATACAGACCAAGGAACCGCTGGAGGTATTGCTGATAGATTATCTCCTCGTGGGACAGTCAGCCAGAGGCCCACAATACTGCCTGGTCATGATTGACCACTTCTCCAAGTTTGCAGTGGTCACTCCAACTCGGGACCAGACGGCTGAGTCTGCAGCTCGGGCCATCTGTCAAGATTTCATCCGGGTCTATGGATGCCCGAAACGGATTCACTCAGATCAAGGAGCATGCTTTCAAGGGAAAGTGATGGAGGAGTTACACCGACTGTATGGCATTGGAAAATCCAGGACAACTCCATATCATCCCCAAGGGAATGGGGCCTGTGAGCGCTTTAATCGGACTTTGCTTCAGATGCTGAGGACCTTAGAGGAGGACAAAAAGACACACTGGCCAGACTATCTGCCTGAATTAGTCTGGGCCTACAATAATCGTGTCCACACTACCACCGGCTATACCCCATACATGCTACTGTTCGGTAGAGCCGGACGAGAAATTGTCGAATTGAATTTGGAACAGCCAGAAGATGTGATAGAGCGATCAACCACCTCATGGGTGAAAGAACACCGCAAGCGACTCCAGACCATCTGCCGGTTAGTAGGCCAGAGATTGCAAGAAAAGACTTATACTGACCGTCCTCCCATCCAAGAGATTCCGTTGCAACCTGGAGACCGGGTGCTGGTTCGAGAGAAACGGCCCAGAGGCAAGTTGAGTGAGCGTTGGGAGGTACAGCCGTACAAAGTGATCAAGAGAGTGTATCCCAATGGTCCAGTTTACGAAGTTCGTGTTGAGAATGGGGAGTCGGCTTCAAGGGTTCTACATAGGAATATGCTACGGCCATGTCGGTCAGAAGATCGGATACCTGCACAGAGGACACCACTCCCTGCCCCTTCCTCAGAATTTGTCATTTCCGATGGGAATAATATTGAAGACTGGTGGATTGTTCCTGACTCTGCACGTGATGAAGCCCCTGTTATAGAACCAGTACCAGCTCCAAGGGAGGAAGGACAAGTCCTAACAGAAAGACAAGACCTTCGGAGATCTAGTAGGTCTACTGCAGGGGTTCCACCAAACAGGTACAATGCTGATCAGTTTATTTGGTCTAACTGTATGTATTATGAACAATGTTGTGCTGCCGTTAAAGATTGATTTAACCCTTTTCTTCCCCATGGACTATATAGCAAGGCCGAGGACGGCCACCTTTAAGCGGGGAGGCATGTAGGGGTCAGCCCCTAGGATTACTGAACTATATTGCACTGTGTTCCATCTATAATATATACAGCCTGCTATTTCCAGTTTAGCCACAAGATGTCACTGTTGCTGCCCACCCTTCAGAGGAGAGGAAACAGGAAGTGGCAGTGGGAGAGAACTGTGAGGAGTGTGTGGGCAGCTGAGGAATTCCTGTGCGGAGCTGAGGAAAAGTCAAGTCTGCCCTGAGGAGAGGGAGACTTTGTGTGGATAAAGAGTCGCAGTATCCAGCTAAAGATCGGGCACCTCGGGCAGAGAGAGAGAGCTGTGGTGATTTTGGGCCGCATCTGTGTTCATCCATCCGTCCCAGACGGGCAAGCTGCAGCACTAGGAACTGGACTTCACCTGCCTCATGAAGGAGGCCAAGACAAGGGGACCCTCCAGCTGTCTAACAAACTGTGAGTGAGCACCGGTGCTGGATTGTGATAGGGAATAGTACAGTCCCTACTGAGATAGTACGTTGTAGAAACGTGTCCCGATAAGCGGGAATCAGGCAGGACATATTAGAAGAGGGTAGCCTGTATCACTGTGCATGTGTTGGCGGGAAAGCCATTTTGTGTACCACATTCCAGTTAGCCTTACTGTAAACTACTGTGAATTGTTAATACTGTTATCCTCCTCCTCCGGCCATTATATCTTACTGTTTAATAAAGCCGGTCTTTGTTTCAGCCTCCTTGTCTGCTGTTCCGTACTTGAAACCTGCATTGCGGTCTCCTATACCCCTGACCGCTACAACTCCCCATCCTGGGCTGTTCTCACCTTGTGCTCCTCTCCATTCAGCTTCTCCTCAGCCAATGAAAACAGAGAGGTGTGGACTGTGGAAGGCAAAGTGGAAGCCCAGTATTGGAGCGTGGCTGTGGGGCCCTAGGGCAGATCGGAGCTGGACTTTGTGGAGGATATTATAATATGACAAGGAGCCTTGGAGCTAGGGGTGGGGTTGCAATTGTGACCCCTGCAACCCCTTATGCTACGCCCCATGTCCTGCGGCCAAAAGAACCAGGAAAAGCAAGAACCTGCAGGATGCTGCTACTTCCTTTTTAACCCACGCCTCTACAGCCCTCCAACCTAATCCCGATGAGGCCGATTTTTTTGGATTCCTGACCGCAAACTAATTGCACCAGATGGCGGAAGATCAACGGCACAAGTGTGAGGCCATCATACTCCAGGTGCTCAACAAGGGGATCAAAGAGCAAATGACCGAAAACACCCACCTGTCAGACTACCAGCCTCCACCTCCACAGCCACCACAGCAGCATTCTACTCAGTGGTAATCTCAGCCACGTGATCCCCACCCAGCCTCAAGACTGTCGTTATTCCCACTTATAATTTATATTCACTTAGGATTTGTTCTTTTTATGTTTTCTATTATGTGTATTTTTTTGAATTTTGAGCATGGAATGCACTTTTTGTTACTGTAAAATATGATTTAATTTCTGACAGAGGATCTGGAAGTTTATTAAAATTTTTAGTCCAATAAAAAAAAAATTGTTAAGCACAATACTTACCTAACTTTTTCTTGGTAAAAAAAAAGCACAATAAGCGTTTATTGATTGGTTTGTGCAAAATTATAGCAAAAGTTATAGCGTCTGCAAACTATGGGAAAGATTTATGCTATATTTTTATTATTTTATTTTTATTTTTATTTTTTTACTAATAATGGCGGTGATCTGCAATTTTTATCAGGATTGCAATATTGCGCGGATAGATCAGACACTTTTGACACATTTTTAGGACCATTGACATTTATACAGTGATCAGTGCTATAAAAATGCACTGATTACTGTTTAAATGTCACTGGCAGGGAAGGGGTTAACACTAGGGGGCGATCAAGGGGTTAAATGTGTGTTCCCTCAGTGTGGTCTAACTGTATGGGGATTGGACTGAGTAAGAGAGGATACATATCGTTGTTCCTATTTACTAAGAACAAAGAACATGTCTCCTCTCCTCTGACAGCACAGGTATTTGTGCGTTTACACACACAAATCCCTGTGCTGGCGCTCATGCATGTGATCACACCTGGCCGATGGCGATCGCGTCGCATGAGGGTCCACTACATGGGCTTAACGCTGCACGTGTGCCCTCTGGTGGCTCACACACCCCTGCAGGGTTTTTGCGCAGCGGTGCCACTTTGCTGACGTATATCGGCGTGAGCCAGTCAGCAAGTGGTTACGTCCGTTTTGGTAAAGACATCAGCATCACCAGCAGCAACTTCTTTATTATCACATTCAATAAAAGATGATAATGTGCTGGATTTCTTAAATTTCATTTGCAGTAAGACGAATGTTCTTTCTTGATTTCGATTGGTAGTTTACACGCTCAAATTCTTCTGGGTCGCTCTTTGGTTTCCAATCATGCATGTTTGTAGTTTCGATTTTGGTGTGACGATTTCTGTACTGACTATCCGAAAATCGGACGTTCTCTTGACGTACGACAAAAATTAAATAGTCTGCACATCAGGATTTTTTCGGACGAAAAGTCTGAATCAACTGTTGAAAGGACCACACTAACGGTAAGATTTCCGGAGGACCGGTCGTTGTACCACAATTTTATGTACGTATTTTGCATTATGCGTACGGGCCTTAAGTCACTATAATGTGGGACAAAGTGTGACCGGCTGATATTCTACTATGGAATTACTTATTCATGGAATTTATGGCCAATCCAAACTAAGAAATAGAACGAAAAAAGTATTTATTTTCTTTTAAATACAATTTTATGAATCTAAACAAAAATAGGGCATGTCTTGTGACATTGAAACGTTACTGAATAAGTAAACAGAGAGCTGAGCTCAGCCTCGCCCTGTGCAAACAAGTTACAACGGGTTCAGCTGTATTTCTATTTCCAGGGGCTTTCCGTTTCGTTTCTCTTCTGCTGTCAGCGATGGCGTCTGGTGATCTGAGAGCTGAGTTGGAATGTTCCGTCTGTCTGAACATTTATACGGATCCTGTAACCCTGAGATGTGGTCACAACTTCTGCCGGGTCTGTATTGATGGTGTGCTGGATACACAGGAGGGGTCTGGAGGATATTCCTGTCCTGAATGCAGAGAGAAGTTTCCGGATCGGCCTGCACTGCAGAGGAACATAACACTACGTAACATAGCAGAGACTTTCCTGTCTGCTCATCAAGATCAAGAGGAGTCCGGGGTCTTCTGTACTCACTGTGTGGACTCTCCTGTACCTGCTGTTAGATCCTGTCTGCACTGTGAGGTTTCTCTGTGTGATAAACACCTGAGAGTCCACAAAAAGTCCCCAGAACACGTCTTATGTGACCCCACCTTGTCCATGGAGAGCAGGAAATGCTCCGTCCATAAGAAGATCCTGGAGTATTACTGCACTGAGGATGAGACCTGTATCTGTATTTCTTGTTATGTGATTGGGGGACATAAAGGACATGAGATGGAGTCACTGGATGAGGCTTCTGAGAAGAAGAAGGCGATACTGAGGAATATTCTGCAGAAACTTCTGACAAAGAGAGAGGAGACGGAGGAAAGAGTCCAGAGTCTGCAGGAACACAGGAGGAAAGTAGAAGAAGAAGCCGCTGGTGACACCGAGAGAGTCACTGCCCTGTTTAGAGATCTCAGGAGACGTCTGGAAGACCTGGAGAAGAGAGTCCTGAGGGACATCTCCGGGAGGGCAGAGCGGATCTCCATCTCCATCCGGGATCTGGAAATAAAGAAGGAGGAGCTGTCCAGGAAGTTGCGTCACATTGAGGAGCTGTGTAACGTGACGGATCCACTGACTGTCTTACAGGAATCAGACACAGGTGACTTGTGTGATACTGAGGATGGAGATAATGAGGACAGAGAGAGACATGAGGAGCTCCTCCATGATGGAGGGGGTCTGGATGTGGCGGGGGTCTTACACACAGGTTTATCTGATATAATAACAGAGGTAAATGTATACTTCCCCATACAGGGAGATGCAGACATATTACTGGATGGAAACACAGCTCATAATTATCTACAGATATCAGATGACAGGAAAACTGTATACAGGTCACATAGAAACCAATATCCCCTCAAAACACCAGAGAGATTCCAGAATTGGTCTCAGGTGTTGAGCAGTCAGAGTTTCTCCTCAGGGAGACATTACTGGGAAGTGGATGTCGGGGGATCAGATATATGGAGAGTCGGGATGTGTTACCCCAGTATAGAAAGGAGAGGAGATCAGTCACTGATTGGAAATAATATCAAGTCCTGGGGTTTGGACAGAACTGATAATCAGTATTGTGTGATACATGACAGTAATAAGAAGATCCTCTTACCCCCCAATCCCCCCAGTAACAGAGTCAGGATATATCTGGATTATGAGGCCGGGCAGATCTCCTTTTATGATCTGTGTGACCCGATCCGACACCTCCACACCTTCACCACCACCTTCACTGAGCCCCTCCATGCTGGGATAGGTGTATGGAGAGGTTATATAAAGATACGTGGGAGGAGGTGGGAGATGTGAGAACAGTCTGGTGACATATCATGGAAGGGTGGTGGGATAGGCTTAAACCTGGTACACACTATGAGGTTTTTTCTGACAACTCCGGTTGGAGCCACTGTACTAATTATCCAAAGTAAGTACAGCGATCTCCCCCTCTGAGCTGTCGTGTTCGGACAGGGGAACGGTCCCCCCGCCAGAACACTCAGATCAGAGCTCTCAGTCATTGGCTAAGGGAACTTATCGGAAGCTGGTCAGCTGCTGGTTTTCCAGCATGTGTGTCCAACAGAAGCCAGCCAAATGGCCAGCTTCTCCTGGAACGACTCCAGTACACACGGTCCGAATGTCGGAGGGTTTTTATTAACTGACTCCTGAGAGAAGTATGAGACTGCCATTTCAGACCTCCTTCTGGCTGTGTGTAATGTAAGAACATATAAATTGGTACTAAATTTAAAATAAGAAATTACACATATGATGGCGTCTCTCACTTACATGAACACAGCAGTCTTTGCTTTTCTGAGTCCCCTGTAGTTCTTTTATCTGTTGGTTCTGCTGTTATTTCTCAACCTGCTTTAACAGACCAATCTGTCCATCAAAAATGGCAGTTAGAGGGTTGGGACAAACCAAGTACAACTGACGGATGTTTACAATGATCAGCTTTTATTCATTAGTATAAAACCTTTTTCCCAAACGGAGACAAAAATGTTGCTGTAACTGAATAAAAAGTGCTTCTAAAGTTTGGCTTTAATTTATCAGTCACTTATGTAAAGTCCATCTAATTCTACTAGTCCATCCAACACCCCCCTCTCCAGACAAGGCTGCTGTCCAAGGGGGTCTGCACTTGCCCTCCATAGATAGAGGAGCCACCCTAAGACAGGAAGTGTGTTACTGGCAGGCTCACCAGGGGAAAATATAGGGAAAAAACTGAAAACTAAAGCACCACTTGGTGGTGTGTCGGTATCTCCAATATAAAATTCTAGATTTAATACAGCTTTAAAGAGGGTGTAAACCTATGTGTTTTTTCACCTTAATGCATCCTATGCATTAAGGTTAAAAAAAGCCTGGCAGTGACCGTCCCCCCAGCACCCCATTTTACTTACCTGAGCCCTAGAACTTGACCCACGGGGAGACACTGTTTCTCTGCCCTGGGTTCTAGGCTCTAAATTGAATATATTGATAGCAGCGCAGCCATTGGCTCCCGCTGCTGTCAATCAAATCCGAGTGGCGGGGCCTAGTCCTGCATTCGACCTCTATGGACGTTGAATGCTGGACTCGGGAGCGCACCCGCAAGGTAATCCCCCAGGAGAGCATTAATTCCTTATCTCTATGCATGTTCTGAGTCAGACTGAGTCTGCATCAAAGCCAAAATAATTTTAGATGTAGTCAGGGAACTAGCATTCTCAAAAGTAGAGTTTAGCATTGTTGGCCCCCGAGATTCTTTCATGACAGATGCCCTTCAATTATAATAAATATCATTCATGAACTGACACAATGATAACTGCCAGGTGTGTCTGGATTCCAGGAACAGTCCTGGGATTTAGAGTTTTGTTCCTGGAAATGTTGCTGATTTAATAATAATTCATACAGATTTTTTTTTCTATTATTATTTGTATTACAGAGTAAGTTCACCTTCATGATAATAATAATCGATGACGGTTATTTTATTCCTCACTTTCTATCAATGTCAGCAGTTTTCTGTCTTGGAAATACATGTCTCCTTCATACAGGACAGAATTCTGGGAAATCTCTGGCAGAAAACAAGATCAGGAATGAGTCTTCCCATTCTCCTGTTATGATAATAGCAGACCATTAGCTGGGACTCTCCCTGGCTTGTCGTATGTTATCTTGGCTCTATCACATAATGCTGAGTCTACATTGTAATGTAAAGTGATGTTTTATTATATTATGGTGGAGGGTGATGGAGATGTGATATAAAGTTATAGGTTCTCTCCTGAAGTTTTTCCTGTGCTCTTTGTCTCTAGTACGTTTAGTCCTTGCCTTTGTGTGGGATTTATAGATGCTTTGTCTCTAGTACGTTTAGTCCTAGCCTTTGTATGGGCTTTATAGACACTTTGTCTCTAGCACATTTAGTCCTAGCCTTTGTGTTGGATTTATAGACTCTTTGGGGGTTATTTACAAAAGGCAAATCCATTTTGCACTGCAAGTGCACTTTCAAGTGTAGTCGCTCTAGATCTAAGGGGTAGATCTGAAATGAGTGTAAGCTCTGCTGATTTTATCATCCAAACATGTGCAAGCTAAAATAGTGCAAAGTGGATTTTCCTTTAGTAAATAACCCCCTTTGTCTCTAGTACATTTAGTCCTAGCCTTTGTGTTGGATTTATAGACTCTTTGGGGGTTATTTGCTAAAGGCAATTCCACTTTGCACTACAAGTGCAAACTACAAGTGAAAGTGCACTTGAAATTGCTCTGAAAGTGCACTTGGAAGTGCAGTCATTGTAGATCCGAAGGGGACATGCAAGAAAAAAAAAAAAAACAGCATTTTAGCTTGCACATGATTGGATGATAAAATCAGCAGAGCTTCCCCTCATTTCAGATCTGCCCCTCAGATTTACAGCAACTGCACTTCCAAGTGCACTTTCAGAGCAATTTCAAGTGCACTTTGCACTTGTAGTGCAAAGTGGATTTGCCTCTCGTAAATAACCCCCTTTGTCTCTAGTACATTTAGTCCTGGCCTTTGAGTTGGATTTATAGACTCGCAAGGCATTTGTCCTAATTTTATGAGAGACGTTTATCTGTCATCTTGTCTTCTTCTGCCATGTTACATGTATTTAATGAAAAGGTGTATCTGTATACTTGCTTGCAGCTTAACAACACATTAGTTTTTCTTCATTGTACAACTCGTGATACGATGAGATTTTCTAACTTCCTTCAATTTCCAGGATAAAGTTTAATTTTTGCACATTTATAGTCATTGATAAAAACATAAAAATGTGTCATTGTATGCTAAAACTGCAGACAAGGGATGAGTAACTGTTTATTTCTGAAGTAAATGTATATTATATCTCTTATTGGTCATTTCATAATGTATTCTGTGTCCTCCCAATCTGGGATGTATCTCATTACCTATGCTGATTCACTTGTCTTATGCCTTCAATGTAACAATCAGAACAATGTCCTTATTGTATTGTTCTCACACGTGTGTTAAATAAAGCTTTGATGGCACAAACGAGGAGTCCTATGTTCTTGGAAGAAGGGAGGAGACGGCATTGTCAGGACACTTTGCTCATTAAAATTGTCCTTCGGCTGGTCAATGTTGCTCTGCTGTGTCATGTGTGGTCTCCTAATTCTTGTAGTAATATCATTACCTGTACTTTGTGTCTCTAATACATTTCAGCCAATTCTCCCTCATTGACAATATCTAGTAAGATCATTCTACTTGTTCTTACAGGCTTCAGACAATCTGAGGGGACATTGCTACTGCTGTAGTAGTAAACAAGTAAACTGGCAAGGCAGATATCAATGTCCTCCTTTAAGGATGAGCTTTGAGTTCGAGTCAAACTCATGTTAGACTCGAACATTGCCTGTTGGCCTGTTCAGCGAACAGTCAACAATTTGGGATGTTTGCGGCAAATTCGAAAAGCCGGAACACCCTGTACAAGTCTATGGGAGAAATCTAAAGTGCTAATTTTAAAGGCTAATATGCAAGTTACTGTCCTAAAAAGTGTTTGGGGACCCGGGTCCTGCCCCAGGGGACACGGATCAATGCAAAAAAAAAGGTTGCGTGCTCGGATAAAGGGTCTGGTATGTATTTTTAGGGGGACCCCCACGTCAATTTTTTTTAAAAATTTGATGCGGGGTTCCCTTAATATTCATACCAGACCTGAAGGGCCTGGTAATTGAATTGAACCCCCACGCTTTTTTTTTTTAATCAATGAAGGAATTGTCGGCTAATACAGCGAACACTCATTGAGTGTTCTCTGTATTACGGGAGCCGACAATGGAAAGTGATTTTAAAAGACTTTTTTTCCTTGTGAAATGACACTTTGTGCAGGGACAGTTCTAAGCACTGGAAACATGCACCCCTTCACAGGCATACTATAGACACCCCCCAGGTATGAAATTTAAAGGAGTATTAAACTTTTATTGTTCCACTTTAATCATTATTAAAATCACTGCTCCTGAAAAAATTTCAGTTTTTAAAACTTTTTTTTGCTTTGATCCATGTCCCCTGGGGCAGGACCCAGGTCCCCAAACACTTTTTAGGACAGTAACCTGCATATTACCCTTTAAAATTAGCACTTAAGATTGTGAACGTTCGAGTCCCATAGACTTTAATAGGGTTCTAAAGTTCACACGAAGTTTAGGTCTGTTCGCAGGTTCTGGTGCGAACCGAACAGGGGGTGTTCGGCTCATCCTTAGTCCTCTTATAAAAACAGATATGTATCCATAAGGGGATAGCGAAGTCCACAAGAGAGATATAATAGGTTTCTCTCGTTATGAGGACTTCGCTTCTCTAATGTGCATATACATTTGAAGGCAAGAAGCCCAGTGCATCGCATTTTGATACCTAAAAACCAGCAAACGCCCCCAAACACACACACACAGAGGCGGCTCTCTAATTAGGCAAAAAAGGCGGTTGCCTAAGGCCCCGTGCTCCCGGGGGCCTCGCGACCGCCTAATTTGCCTGATGTGCCTTTGGAAGAATGAAGGAATGTGCCCGGCCAGTGTCTCCAAGCTGGCAGGGTGAGCGGGCCGGGATGGTAAAGCCTCACCATCTTTAGTATACAGCTGCTGCAGAGTGCAGAGGAATTGTAGAGGAGGCGGAGCTGACGGCCACTGCTGAAACCGTCAGGAGGTGGGGCGGACTGGGCCGGGGGGCCTCGTAAAAATGGTGCTTGCTCTGCACCGCTGCCTGCAGACGGCCGTGACACCTGCCGGCCACCGCTGCACTGTGTTAAATCTGCAGCAGAGCGGTGCGAGTATTCTATGGGTCCGTCCATCCGACGCATTTACTGCTCTGTCAGGCGGAGTGATCTCCACCCGACAGGAGCTTCCTAGTCCCGCCCGGTGTGATGTCCTTCATTCACAGGCCGGGAGGCGGGATGAAAAGGCAGAGGAGATTGTGGCTGCACAGACCTGCGAGGAGCCAATAAAGCCCCATGCAAGAGTGAAAGTAAGTTTGCAGATGGTATTTGTAATATGCAGCATGGAGGGGGTTAATGCATTACTATACATTAACGACCAGTGTTAGTTAATTAACCCCTTTGTGCTGCATTAGTGGCAACAGTATCAGTGTTAATTAACTGATACTGTTGCCACTAATGCAGTGCAAAGGGGTTAATTAACTTCCACTGGTCACTAGTGCATCAGTGGTGTATTTGATACTATCCCCACCATACACTCCACACCCCTCTCATCTACATACTACCCCCACCATACACTCCACACCCCTCTCATCTACATACTACCCCCACCATACACTCCACACCCCTCTCATCTACATACTACCCCCACCATAAACTCCGCACCCCTCTCATCTACATACTACCCCCACCATACACTCCGCACCCCTCTCATCTACATACTACCCCCACCATACACTTCACACCCCTCTCATCTACATACTACCCCCACCATACACTCCGCACCCCTCTCATCTACATACTACCCCCACCATACACTCCGCACCCCTCTCATCTACATACTACCCCCACCATACACTCCGCACCCCTCTCATCTACATACTACCCCCACCATACACTCCGCACCGCTCTCATCTACATACTACCCCCACCATACACTCTGCACCCCTCTCATCTACATACTACCCCCACCATACACTCCGCACCCCTCTCATCTACATACTACCCCCACCATACACCCGGCTCCCCTCTCATCTACATACTACCCCCACCATACACTCTGCACCCCTCTCATCTACATACTACCCCCACCATACACTCCGCACCCCTCTCATCTACATACTACCCCCACCATACACTCCGCACCCCTCTCATCTACATACTACCCCCACCATACACTCCGCACCCCTCTCATCTACATACTACCCCCACCATACACTCCGCACCCCTCTCATCTACATACTACCCCCACCATACACTCCGCACCCCTCTCATCTACATACTACCCACCATACACTCCGCACCCCTCTCATGTACAAACTACCCACCCCCATACACTCCGCACCCTTCTCATGTACATACTACCCACCATACACTCCGCACCCCTCTCATCTACATACTACCCCCACCATACACTCCACACCCCTCTCATCTACATACTACCCCCACCATACACTCCGCACCCCTCTCATCTACATACTACCCCCACCATACACTCCGCACCCCTCTCATCTACATACTACCCCCACCATACACTCCGCTCCCCTCTCATCTACATACTACCCCCACCATACACCCCGCACCCCTCTCATCTACATATTACCCCACCATACACTCCGCACCCCTCTCATCTACATACTACCCCCACCATACACTCCGCACCCCTCTCATCTACATACTACCCCCACCATACACTCCGCTCCCCTCTCATCTACATACTACCCCCACCATACACTCCGCACCCCTCTCATCTACATACTACCCCCCCATACACTCCGCTCCCCTCTCATCTACATACTACCCCCACCATACACTCCGCACCCCTCTCATCTACATACTACCCCCACCATACACTCCGCACCCCTCTCATCTACATACTACCCCCACCATACACTCCGCACCCCTCTCATCTACATACTACCCCCACCATACACTCCGCACCCCTCTCATCTACATACTACCCCCACCATACACTCCGCACCCCTCTCATCTACATACTACCCCCACCATACACTCCGCTCCCCTCTCATCTACATACTACCCCCACCATACACTCCGCACCCCTCTCATCTACATACTACCCCCCCATACACTCCGCTCCCCTCTCATCTACATACTACCCCCACCATACACTCCGCACCCCTCTCATCTACATACTACCCCCACCATACACTCCGCACCCCTCTCATCTACATACTACCCCCACCATACACTCCGCACCCCTCTCATCTACATACTACCCCCACCATACACTCCGCACCCCTCTCATCTACATACTACCCCCATCATACACCCCGCACCCCTCTTATCTACATACTACCCCCACCATACACCCCGCACCCTTCTCATCTACATACTACCCCCACCATACACTCCGCACCCCTCTCATCTACATACTGCCCCCACCATACATTCCGCACCCCTCTCATCTACATACTACCTCCACCATACACTCCGCACCCCTCTCATCTACATACTACCCACCATACACTCCGCACCCCTCTCATGTACAAACTACCCACCCCCATACACTCCGCACCCTTCTCATGTACATACTACCCACCATACACTCCACATTCCTCTCCTCTACATACTACTTGCCTCCATAGACTCCGCACCCCTCTCATGTACATATTACCCACCGTCATACCCTCCACTTTCCTCTCCTACTCAAATTTACCGCCACTGTACAGTAGGGGCCCCTACTAGGGAGATGGTGACCCGTGGCATACAGAAAAAACAGTGAGTGTGGATAAATGATGGGCATGGCTTTTTAGTTTGATTAGAAAATTTTAGTTTAGTTTTTTTTATATTCTTTACAGTTTTATTTTTTATACAATCTTTTTATTTATTTTTTTGCGTCTTTTGGTGAAAGTTTTTGGTTTCTTTGGTGAGATATCAGGGGTCTAAACAGAACCCTGAAGTCTCACTTTTGAGACAGAGAAAGGAAATGAGGAAACACATTCCCCAGTTCCTTTCTCTATAGCGTCAGCTGCACTGCAGATGAATGAACAGGAGACAGAGGCTCCTGTTAATTCATAAATTAAAGCATAGTATGCTATGAATGAACACAGTGAGTGATCAGTTCCAATCACTCACTGTGTTCTTTTAGAAAAGGTAGGTTTACCAGCCCCTTTTCCTGTACTCTATCCTGAAGATCCCCCCACAGCAGTCAGCTTGAGAGCAGAGGAGGGAAGCGGGGGCACACCTTTATTTTTTATCGATTGACTTATTTTTTTCCATTATGGTCGTGAGTGGGGCCTCATGTCTAAGTTTTGCCTAAGGCCTCACAAAGCCTAGAGCCGCCTCAGCACACACACACACGTCTCAAATCCCATAAGGTTTTCATACTGACGGTTTTTACTGCTGGTCCCCGATTCAACCCAAGTGTGCTCTGCTAGAGCACTCCTCGATTAAATCAGACACAGGGAGACAGATGACAATCCATAAAACACACATCCTAGCATAAAATTTCCACAACAGTTCATCCTGTTTGTCATATGATCCCATGTGTCCCTCAATGAATCTTGATCTTCTTACACCTGGAAATGAATCGGTCCTTACAGTCCATATGGGTTTATAAAAAAGGAAACATGGCTTGACATGTAGACTCTGTTCTTCAGGAGGGGTGACTTATAAGGAGGACATGACATGGTGAGCTGTAGTAATCGCCAGTCGCTATGGGATCCTCTGTGTCTGGTACGTGGGTTGGGCTTCGGGGCGCCTTATCTCATCGAGGAAGATGTGGTCATCTGCTCGGGCTCTGGTCACACGTCCAATCAGGCAACAGGAGCACCTCATCACGACATATAGAAGGAATAGAAACAAAAATGACATGAGTATATACACCCCTACTTCCTTAAACCACAATCCAATGGAAAATAAAAAAAATCCCCAAAGTTTCCCAAACCCTTAAAAGGATTCCAACCTTCACTAGCTATAGCTCTGGCTCTGCCTTGCAGGGATCTAACCTTATCCATATGGGCCTGAACTTTGTCACTGGTATCCTCAATCCAGGTACAACAATCTTTACCTATGAATTCACAGAAACCCCCTTAGATGCTAACAGATAATCAAAGGCCATCTTATCCTGTAAGAGAAGGGTCTTGATCTGCCGTTGTTCCTGTGAGATTTCCCTTACAGCCTCTATGGTTTCATTGAATATCCCATCCACAATGGATGAGAAATTGTTCAATCGTTTCATAAGTTCAATCCCCCACCCCGTCCAAGCAGGAGACCATGCCCAGGCCTGGTCGGAGTTGATGAACAATTCCCTTCTAGCTTTTCCTGCTGTTCTCACCTTTTCTTGCACCATCAGATTCTCCCGATCATCCGCAATGTAAGATGCTGGGACTAGTTTCACCAGGACGTATGAACCTCTTGCATTAGAGGGAATTACCTTATAAGCTGAGGTACCGCATAAGAAGTAGTAGGGGCCAGTAAAGCCCCATACACACTATCAGATTTTCTGCTGATTTTTTCCTTCAGATTTACCAAAACCATATAATATGAGGTCAAACCTTAGGAGTTTCAATGTGTATGCAATCAGGCAGGGCCCTTCTACTACATGGTTTTGATAAATCTGAAGGAAAAAATCAGCAGAAAGTCTGATAGTGTGTATGGGGCTTTAGAGTCACAAAGGGGGAATCACTTTGATGGTTATGTGTATTGAGTAGTAACAGGATAGATTGGGGGATGGCTCCCTCGGTCTGAACTTCACACCCTTCCTTCCAACAGATGTAATCTGATCTATTGGTGTTATTAAAAAGGCCGGGGGTTCATTGGTTAGATTAACTGTTATACCTTCCTTACAGGTGATGGACCCTACAAAGTTATCCCCTCTACCAAAACTAAAGTTAAAGCACACTTGTGGGCTACCTAGTTGTCCCGATACTCATACTGGTTTTGTGAGGGAAGGGTTAAAGCCAGAGCTAATGTTAAAACTATAACTAATTTTACCCTCTAGGAATGTATCATTAAATTCTATTGACAAGTGTCTGTTTGGAGTCTTTACTAGTTTGTCAAAACTCCTCATACCAATATAAACAATGATATAGATATTTATATACATCATGTACCGCTGTCATCACTGGGGTACTAAAGCTCGGTGGAGATTCAGTTGCTTTCTTAGCTAGTTAGAGAATACAATTTAAACAATAAGTTGGGATGCTTTTCATCGTTACCCTTGCTAAAATATACTAAACAGAAAATATAAATAAACAAAGATACGCCTCATTCTTTGGTGTGGTTGAGCAGCTTCTTGCAGTGGCTGGCGTGGTCTCGTCCCTCAAGCTTCTTTACAATGACCCAGTCACCTGGTTGGAAAGAATGTAAACTGGTTATTGTGTCAGGGTCCAGGAGGGACTCGTGAACCCTGTTGTGGACCTTTTGAAGTTTGTGTTATGCCGCGTACACACGTAGCGGACTATCCGGCGGTCTTAGTCTGGCGGACTTCCCGCCAGACTGTCCGCCGGGCTTTCCGAACGAGCTACTTGCCCACACACGACACTTTTTCAGCGGACTAATACGCGTACTAAGTCCGCCGGACTATCCGCCGTACTTTTGAAATGAACGGACTCGCCCACACACGCGGAGGAAAGTTCGCTCATTTTGAGCGCGTCTCCAGGTAGCCGGGGCCAGTGAAGGAGGCGTCGCTGGCCCCGTCACCTGGTATGGACTTAAAGGGGAAACCCTACGCCGAAAAATCGGCGTGGGGGTCCCCCCAGGGCCACATCAGACCCTTATCCGAGCACGCTACCCGGCCGTTCAGGAAAGGGGGTGGGGACGAGCGAGCGCCCCCCACCCTCCTGAACCGTACCAGGCCCGTGCCCTCAACATGGGGGAGTGCCTTGGGGAAGGAGGGGCGCGACCCCCCCCACCCCAAAGCACCTTGTCCCCATGTTGATGAGGACAAGGGCCTCTTTCTTCTTCTTCAGATGTTGCCTCGCCGAGTCCTCCGCTCACAATGACGGGGACCGGGCACGCGCGACTTATATAGGGACAAGGGGCGGGGTCTTCGGTTGATGTCACAAGCCCCCCGCCCGCAGACCCCGACAACCAACGGCCAGGGTTGTCGGGGTCTGCGGGCGGGGGGCTTGTGACATCAACCGAAGACCCCGCCCCTTGTCCCTATATAAGTCGCGCGTGCCCGGTCCCCGTCATTGTGAGCGGAGGACTCGGCGAGGCAACATCTGAAGAAGAAGAAGAAGAAGAGAAGGACAGAAGAACGGAAGGTGGCAGCGACGGCGGCAGAAGACCGGGCCACCGCCTGTAAAAGAGCTAGAAGAAGGCGCGGTGGCCCGGCAGAAGAACCGAAGAGGGTGACAAGACCCCCGAAGTCGGAAGAAGGGCGGCGGCGAGGAAGAAAGCCGGGCTCCTCCGCTAGTAAAAGAGCTACAAGAAGATAGCGGAGGAGTCCGGCGAGAAGACCCCCCGAAGATGGAAGACCCCCGGAGCTGTGCAATAAACTATTTTAACCCTTGTGTGTTGTGTTTTTTTTTGTACTTTATTTTACAGGTGAATGGGTAGGGGTACATTGTACCCCATACTCATTCACATAGGGTGGGGGGCCGGTATCCAGGGGCCCCCTTATTAAAGGGGGCTCCCGGATTCCGATAAGCCCCCCGCCCGCAGACCCCCGACAACCAACGGCCAGGGTTGTCGGAAGAGGCCCTTGTCCTCATCAACATGGGGACAAGGTGCTTTGGGGTGGGGGAGCCGCATGGCCCCCCCTTCCCCAAGGCACCCCCCATGTTGAGGGCACGCGGCCTGGTATGGCTCAGGAGGGGGGGGTGCTCGCTCGCCCCCCCATTCCTGGCCGGCCGGGTAGCGTGCTCGGACAAGGGTCTGATGTGGACCTGGGGTTCCCCTTTAAGTCCATACCAGGCGGCGGGGCCAGCGACGTATCCTTCGCGGGCCCCGCCTACCTGGAGACCCGCTCGAAATGAGCGGACTTTTCTCCGGGCGGGAAAAGTCCGTTCATTTCAAAAGTACGGCGGACTGGCATACACACGACCGGATTGTCCACTGAAATGCGAGTCTGACGGTAAGATTGGAGTGTAAAACTACTTTCTAAGTCCGCTGTACTTTCGGGTCAAAAAAGTATGCCGGAGGCTACACGTGGGGGGGATTGTCCGGCGGACTTGAGTTTGCCGGACTTTTCCACCCTCTTGTTTGATCGTGTGTACGCGGCATAAGAGTACCTGAACTTCCTTCCCAACCCTCTGATCCCAATTTATGAGACTGTTCATTGTCTGCACATAAAATCCATTCAAGTGGATCTGTTGTCAGTCTCTTGAGTTACTGGGCTACCACGGGACACCCCTAGACGTGTAATGAGGAGAACAGAAGGTAACGGTAATCCCAAATCTAACCAGCAGCTCCTTCTGGGGTAGTGCTAGATACACATCCATAAACCCACTCATCATTACTGATTTCTGAAGGCACAGTCGAACAATGTGGCTTCTCTCTGTATCTATATGTTACAACAATATTGTGTATGCCTCCCATTTACTCTCTACCCAAAATTGTATTACAGTATAAAACTTCACAAAACAACTGGAATTAAATTGAATGCAGTTGTTGATCCTGCCAAAACCAGGACGAACAGACTTCCCTGCTATAAAACCAAAACTTCTTCCCACAAAACTACACATTTGAGACACCAAATGAACACTTACAAACATTTTAGGCTACAGATGTTTGGGACGGAATCATAGCCGTGGCTGGCCATCCCCACAATTGAAGTTGTTAGATCGTCTGAACTGCCACTTACCCTTGGGTCTGTTACAGATGTAACAAGTTTAGGTTTTCTAGCTGTAGGGGCAGGCTCCTGAAGAGCACACACTATGTGTTTTCAAAATTTAGCTTTACCCAAACTACAGTTTGGTTTGGGTCTATTTGCCTAAATTTGACTTCTGTGTCAGTCTGACTGGGCTGTGAGATGTTGAGCCTGGCCACAGGGGGGCGCTGTCTCTGGTGGCAGGCGTGGAACTATGGACTGGTTGGGCGTTTCATTTACTCTCTCTCGGAGTCAGGTCAGTGGGAGTGGCCCTCCCGCTGTGCCCTCTGGGAGAGAGTATTTAAGATGCAGAGGTCACGTGGTTCGGGGTTCCGGTCCAGTATGCTGTGCTGATTACATGGTCCTCGGCCTCCTGACCAGCCCCCAGGAAGGCTATGGCCCGGGGTGCGGATTCACCCGACTTTAATGCCTCGGGGCTGGGTAGCCCAAGGCAAGGGAACATCTAAGGCGTAACTGTCCTAACAGACCCAAGGGTAAGTGGCAGTTCTGACAACTGGGGATGGCCAGCCACGGCTGTGATTCCATCCCAAACATCTGTAGCCTAAAATGTTTGTAAGTGTTCATTTGGTGTTCATAAAGTGCCCATCAAATGCAGCCTCACCAGCGCCCATCAAATGCACCCTCCCCAGCTCCCTTCAATGCACCCTCACCAGCTCCCTTCAATGCACCCTCACCAGCCCCCATCAATGCAGCCTTACCAGTGCCCATCAAATGCAGCTTCACCAGTGCCCATCAAATGCAGCCTACCAGCGCTCATCAATTCAGCCTCACCAGCTCCCATCAAATGCAGCCTCACCAGCCTGCATCAATGCAGCCTTCCAGCGGCCATCAATGCAGCCTCACCAGTGCCCATCAAATGCAGCCTCACTATCGGCCATCAATGCAGCCCCACCAGTGCCCATCAAATGCAGCCTCACTAGCGCCCATCAAATGCAGCCTCACCAGCCCCCATCAATGCAGCCTCCCCAGCTCCTATCAAATGCAGTCTCACCAGCGCCAATCAAATGCAGCCTCACCAGCCCCCATCAAATGCAGCCTCACCAGCCCCCATCAAATGCAGCCTCACCAGCCCCCATCAAATGCAACATTATCAGTACTCATCAAATGCAGCTTGCCCGTAAGAGGCATGAACGGACAGATACACTGACAAGTCTGCAGGAGTCCTGCATGGCACCCGGGATCTCCTGATCAACAATGCTTTCCAAGCTCCTAGTAAAAAAATAAAAATTAGGCTGCTTTCACACTAACCCCTCTTTCTTCCACTTTTGTGATAAAAAAAAAAAGCAGAAGAAACACGTATTACCATGTAATCCTATAGAACTATTTACACTGATCTGTTGGGAGTCCATGGATTTTTTTTTAAATCCTGCTTGCTGCATTTTTAGTGCGGTTAAAAAAAAATATTTATTCTGCTACATATTTCTTTGGTTAAAAAAACCCCAATAAGCGTATATTGATTGTTTTGCCCAAAAGTTATCACCTCTACAAACTATGTGTTACCGGAGCCATAAAAAAAGTAAAATAAATAAGAAAAAAAAAGAAAAAATTTTAAACGCTCCCTGTCCCGACGAGCTCGCACGCAGACGCGAACACAATCATGAGTAGCGCTCCGCATATGAAAACGGTGTTCAAACCACACATGTGAGGTATCGCCACGATCGATAGAGGGAGAGCAATAATAGAGCTTTCTTTTGGTGGTATTTGATCACCTTTGGGGTTTTTATTTTTTGTGCTATAAATGAAAATGAAAATTGAAAAAAAGACCGAAAATTTTGAAAAAAAAACACATTTTTCTTTGTTTCTGTGATAGAATTTTGCAAATTTTTTATTTGTCTTCATACATTTTGGCCAAAATTTATACTGCTACATATTTTTGGTAAAAATAACCCAAATTAGTGGATATTATTTGGTCTTTGTGAAAGTTAGAGAGTCTACAAGCTGTGGTGCGAATCACACAAAATTTATCACATCTGATGTACTGGTAGCCTAACTCATTTCTTGAGGCCCAAACAAGCCAGGAAAGTACAAATACCCCCCAAATGACCCCTTTTCTGAAAGTAGACATTCCAAGGTATTTAGTAAGAGGCATGGTGAGCTTTTTGATGTTGTAATTTTTTCCCACAATTCTTTGCAAAATGAAGATTTTTTTTCACAAAATTGTCATTGTAATAGGTTATTTCTCTCACATGACATGTGTATACCACAGATGATACACCAAAATAAATTCTGCTACTCCTCCTGAGTATTACAATACCACATGTGTGGGACTTTTCTACAGCCTGGCCACTCAGAGAGGCCCAACATGCAGGGAGCACCATCACGTGTTCTAGGAGCATAAATTACACATCTAACTTGTTGACTACCTATTACACTTTTGAAGGCCCTGGAGCACCAGTACAATGGCACGTGACACTGACGTGGCACTAATGACAGATGACACAGAGGACAGATGCCACTAATACCTGGCAGTGATGACATGTGCCACTGATGACAGATGGCACTAATATGTGGCACTGATGATAGATGGCATTTATACGTGGCACTAATGACACGTGACACTGAATAAATGAATGAATGAATGAATGAATGAATGAATTAAATACTTGTATAGCGCACAATGCGAACTGAATCGCCTCTAGGCAACGTGGCACTGATGACAGATGGCACTAATATGTGGCACTGATGACAGATGGTGCTAATATGTGGCACTGATGACACGTGCCACTAATGACAGATGGCACTGATACGTGGCATTGATGACACGTGACACTGATAACAGATGGCACGTGACACTGACAAGTGGCACTGATGACAGATGGCAATGATACGTGGCACTGATGACAGATGGCACTAATATCTGGCACTGATGACACGTGACACTGATATGGCACTGATGACAGATGGCATTATGTGGCACTGATGACACGTGGCACTGATGTTGCACTGATGACAGATGGCACTTATACGTGGCACTGATGACAGATGACACTTATACGTGGCACTGGGAACAGATGGCATGGACAGGTGGCACTGGGGACAGATAGCACTGACAGGTGGCACTGGGGACAGATGGCAATGACAACAGGTGTCACTGGGGAAAGATGGCACTGACAGGTGGCACTGGGGACAGATGGCAATGACAACAGGTGTCACTGGGGACAGATGGCACTGACAGGTGGCACTGGGGACAGGTGGCAGTGGGGACAGATGGCACTGACATTTACTTCGGGCACTTTATTTTCCTTTTTTTTTTTTTACTCATGGCCGCTGCAGCTGTTCATCTCTCCCTCCTCACACGCTGTCTCTGTATGAGGAGGGAGAGCCAGCGATGAGAGATGATCTCATATGTTTACATATGAGATCATCTCTCATTGGACACGCCGATCGCGCTGTAAACGGCCGCTGTGATTGGCCATTTACAGCGATCTGTGACTGACAGCACAGAACTTTCCACTGGCCGTGTTTTGCGGAAGTAAACAGGAGGACATCCAGGGACGTCCTCCCGGCAATTGGCATCCGTGCTGCAGCCATCTTTCAGCTATAGTGTGGACGCCTAGTGGTTAAGTACACAATGGGGTTTATTTACTAAAGCTGGAAAGTTCAAAATCAGGCTCACTTCTGCATAGAAACCAATGAGCTTCTAGATTTTATTACCAAAGCTTAATTGAACAAGCTGGGGTTAGAAGCTCATTGGTTAGGAAGTCTCTCACTATAGAAATCCAGAGAATTACCGCTCACAACTGGATTCTCACAGCTACTGGATAGACCTCCTCTCACTAGGCCTAGCAGCCAATAGAGTGTTTAAGTAAAGCAAAGTCTCTGCCACAGACTTGGATGTAGAACACTTGAACAAAGTCCCTGCCACAGACTTGGATGTAGAACACTTGAACAAAGTCTCTGCCAAGGACCTGAATGTAACTGAGGGACGTAGGTAAATTTAGAGAGCTATCATATGGTACCAGTATCTCGCAGCCGGTCCGGCGATACCGCATGAGTGTAGATTCACTTGGTGTCTTTCAACTGAGCCTCCAGGCTCCTTCTGAGAAGCCAGCCTTATGCGTGGCCTTCTCCCGAAGAGTCCTCCCCTGGTTGCTTCTCCAGTTGCTGGGCCTCTCCACAGTTGAGACGGCACCGGACCACTTTTGAATCTTCCTCCCAGTTACTTTGCCTCGGGCTATCCAGCCCCGAGACTTGGAATTGGATGGAACCGCACCCCAGGCCATGAGGGCCATGGGGGCTGATCAGGAGGATCAGGACCAAGCAGACAGAAAGATCTTCTGGACCGGAACCCAGAAGCACGTGATCTCAGTACCTTAAGTACACTCTCCCAGAATGCACAGCAAGATGACACTCCCACTGGGCTGGTTCCGAGAAAGAATGGCACTCAATACGCCTAGCTGAACTGCGTTCTCACACTTTCCAGTGGTGACAGCGACACCTGTGGCCAAGCAGAACCCAGTGCAATCCAGCTAGACTGGTACTGAAACCATAATTTGGTATAATTGACCCTAAAACCCAACTGTGGCTTTACGAATTTTAACTAGAAAAAAAAAAACACATAGCGTGTGCTCTTCAGGAGCCGGCGCTACATAAGCTCAGTTTTTCACCTTAATGTATTCTATGCATTAAGGTGAATAACCTTCTTTACTGCAGCAGCGCCCCCGAGCCCCCCTTATACTTACCTGAGCCGCGAAATTCGCATGACAGAAACTAGCACACCAGCTCTTGCTGGTGTCTCGTGTCCTGATTGGATAGATTGATAGCAGCGCAGCCATTGGCTCCCGATGCTCTCAATCAAATCCAATGATGCAGGGCCCGGGGGAGGGGGGGGGGCAAATCTGGCATTCGTATATATATATATATATATATATATATATATATATATATATATATATATATATATATATATACAGTGGTGTGAAAAAGTGTTTGCCCCCTTCCTCATTTCCTGTTCCTTTGCATGTTTGTCACACTTAAGTGTTTCGGAACATCAAACCAATTTAAACAATAGTCAAGGACAACACAAGTAAACACAAAATGCAATTTGTAAATGAAGGTGTTTATTATTAAAGGTGAAAAAAAATCCAAACCATCATGGCCCTGTGTGAAAAAGTGATTGCCCCCCTTGTTAAAACATACTATAACTGTGGTTGTCCACACCTGAGTTCAATTTCTCTAGCCACACCCAGGCCTGATTATTGCCACACCTGTTCACAATCAAGGCATCACTTAAATAGGAGCTGCTTGACACAGTAAGGTCCACCAGAAGATCCTTAAAAGCTACACATCATGCCGAGACCCAAAGAAATTCAGGAACAATTGAGAAAGAAAGTAATTGAGATCTATCAGTCTGGAAAGGGTTATAAAGCCATTTCCAAAGCTTTGGGAATCCAGCGAACCACAGTGAGAGCCATTATCCACAAATGGCGAAGACATGGAATAGTGGTGAACCTTCCCAGGAGTGGCCGGCCGCCCAAAATTACCCCAAGAGCGCAGCGACGACTCATCCAAGAGGTCACAAAAGACCCCACAACAACGTCCAAGGAACTGCAGGCCTCACTTGCCTCAGTTAAGGTCAGCGTTCATGCCTCCACCATCAGGAAAAGACTGGGCAAAAATGGCCTGCATGGCAGAGTTCCAAGGAGAAAACCACTGCTGAGCAAAAAGAACATCAAAGCTCGTCTCAATTTCTCCACAACACATCTTGATGATCCCCAAGACTTTTGGGACAACATTCTGTGGACCGATGAGACAAAAGTGGAACTCTTTGGAAAGTGTGTGTCCAAGTATATCTGGCGTAGAAGGAACACTGCATTTCATAAAAAGAACATTATACCAACAGTAAAATATGGTGGTGGTAGTGTGATGGTCTGGGGCTGTTTTGCTGCTTCAGGACCTGGAAGACTTGCCGTGATAAAAGGAACTATGAATTCTGCTGTCTACCAAGAGATCCTGAAGGAGAATGTCCGACCATCTGTTCGTGTACTCAAGCTGAAACGAACTTGGGTTCTGCAGCAAGACAATGATCCTAAACACACCAGCAAGTCCACCACCGAATGGCTGAAGAAAAACAAAATGAAGACTTTGGAGTGGCCTAGCCAAAGTCCTGACCTGAATCCTATTGAGATGTTGTGGTATGACCTTAAAAAGGCCGTTCATGCTCGAAAACCCCTCTAATGTAACTGAATTAGGACAATTCTGCAAAGATGAGTGGGCCAAAATTCCTCCAGGACGCTGTAAAAGCCTCATTGCACGTTATCGCAAACGCTTGGTTGCAGTTGTTGCTGCTAAGGGTGGCCCAACCAGTTATTAGGTTTAGGGGGCAATCACTTTTTCACACAGGGCCATGATGGTTTGGATTTTTTTTCACCTTTAATAATAAACACCTTCATTTACAAATTGCATTTTGTGTTTACTTGTGATGTCCTTGACTATTGTTTAAATTGGTTTGATGTTCCGAAACACTTAAGTGTGACAAACATGCAAAGGAACAGGAAATGAGGAAGGGGGCAAACACTTTTTCACACCACTGTATATATATATATATACACATTTGGTAAATTCTCAGATATATGGCCCAGCAAAGTTTTCTTTAGCACAGGTACAAAAAGATATAAACTGTGGGACAATCCCACTTCTTTGCATAATGACACAGGGTGGGGTAAAATATATTGAGCAACAAGACACACAGGTATACTCAACCTTTTTAACAAATAATGAAATCAGTCACTGAGCACCCAGACAGCCTTTAGGAAGGGATGCTAATAGCTGACCGTGATTTCATTAACCCATAAGCCAATCCACATAAACATATACATCACATAATAGGTTGCTCCCAAGGCAGACAGAAACGATTGAACAATGGGATACAGCCACTTAACAATAAACACATAACAAACCCCACCTCACACTATCTGCAACAGTCTATGAGACACTCCTACAATATTCCAGCAGCCTGATAGGTGGAATCAATTTATCTTCATATATTTCACCGGATATTGTTGATAACTATTACTGTCCCAAGTGAAGGAGCCTCTCCAACTTTCAACACAAACCACACATATAAGACCCGGGATAACAGGAGTAAAATGAAATGCTGAGTCCGATGTGGTTGTACTATGAGTCTGGTTAGTGCAGATCAGACTGGGCCTTTTGGTCGCCCTGCGCCCCTAATAGACACAGAGTGACTTACACATAGGAGGGGCCTAGGGAGCTGGAAAAGGGGTTTACCCAGTGCTGTATCCTGGCCTAGGCCAACAAGGCCCAGAACTAGGGTGACACTTTGTGGGGGCGGCAAAGAAGCCACATCCACCCGCTAGGGTGATGACAAAAAAGCCGCCCCTTGCTATGTCCCACAATGAAACAGACACAGAGCAGTCTAACAATGCAGGCAACAGGGGCAGATAGAGCTGCCGTAGCGCTGGCTCCACCCCACCTGAGACTGGTCACTAGTTGCTAGAGCCGCTTGCCGTCTACCAACCAGTGACATCACAACAGCGACTCCCTGGCCTTACCCAGCATTCAAAGCAGAGGAGGATTCAACCTACTTCTCTGCACCTGGTGCTCATGGGGCCCAAAGCATTGGCCAAGTTGAGCTCTTGTCATGGAGAGTTCCAGTGGCGGGCTGCAGGGAAACAGAACTAAATCGACAAATCAGCGTGTTCACATAGTGAGCGGGCAGCCCTGGAGTCTGTGGGGAAGATGAGCAGCACTAGCACGAAGCTGTCAATAACCGGGAGGGAGAAGGCATCCACTGCCACCCTGACCTGAGCATCAGCGGGCACAGCATCCCTGGCACCTCCCAGAGCCTGCATGCCTTCTCTAACCTCCCCTCTGCTCCCCGCTTTGTCATCAGTAGGAAGACAGGCTGACTGAGGGCCCAGAGGATGAGGATGGGCAGGAGGTAGGTTCATCACACACCTACCCACAAGCAGGGGGGCACAGGAGGGACTGCAGGCAGGGCTAGGGGGTCTCTTCCCCCTCTCATTTTTGTTACATTTTTTTTACTAGTAATGGCAGTGATTAGTGACTTATAGCAGAACTGCAACATTGCAGCAGACAAATCGGACACCTAACTTCACACTTCTTGGGGACCAGTGACACCAGTACAGTGATCAGTGCTAAAAAAAAATGTACTTTCACTGCACTAATGACACCAGCAGGGAAGGGGTTAACATCTGGGGGTTAAATGTGTGCCATGGGAGTGTTTACTAACTGTGAGGGAGGTGCTTTCACTGCATGAAGACATGGATCTCTGTTCCTGCTTCACAGAAACACAGGATCCATGTCTTCTGTACTCATGGAATGACAGTCTGCCTTGTTTACATAGGCAGACTGCCATTCTGTCAGAGTACCGAACAATCAATGGATCCCAGCAAACATCAGGTCTGCGAGACCCGCTGATCGATTCGGAATGAGCTTGCGGCAGAGCGCGTCTGACACCCAGGAGTGCAGAATCGAGTATTCTGCATACAGCGGACTCCCCGTAGCAGTAAAACTGCTAAAGAGCAATTGTAAAGCGGTTAAACAGGAAGGGGTGGTGCCCAATTTTAGACTTGCCCAGGGCAGCACAGAACCAGAATACACCATTGGGGTTACCTCTCCAAGGTAAGTTGGATTCCAAGGGCCCCCTGCCCAAAGTGACTCCTGTCACATAGGGCTCTATTTTATAGAGTGATTTCAGGAATAAATAATGATATGAAGTGCATCAACCATTTGACAGTGAAGGGGGTCCCAACCATTACTGGTGTAAGTAGAAGTTCCTTGAAACGAAAAGTTGTACAATTAATGGCCCCTCACTTGCTGTCTACCATTATACTGAGCCAGAGGGAGCATATATACATAATGGTCTGTATGGGGAGTGCCGCGCGTGTGTGTGTGTGTGTGTGTGTGTGTGTGTGTGTGTGTATATATATATAAATGATCTATATGAGGGGGCCCCTATATATGTGTGTAAATAATAATCTGTATGGGGTCCCCTATATGTCTATACATAATTATCTGCATGGGGGTTCCCTATAAAAATAAACCACACAGAGCTATACACAGTCCTTTGTACATACAACACATGCCCTATAGAATTGCGCAGAGCTCTGTACTCTTATGTCGCGTACACACGATCACACATTCCGACAACAAAATCCATGTTTTTTTTTCTGACGGATGTTCGTTCAAACTTGTCTTGCATACACAGGGTCACACAAATCTTTTCGGACATTCCGAACGTCAAGAAAGTAGTAACGTACAACATGGTGACATACAACACGTATGACGGCACTATAAAAGGGAAGTTCAATACCAAGTGCGCCACCCTTTGGGCTCCTTCTGACAATCTCATGTTTATCTCGTGTTAGTAGAAGTTTGGTGAGAGACGGTTCACACTTTTCAGACTTGTACTTTTCAGATCATTAGTGCTCTTCAGTTTGTGCTTGTGGGTTTGTATCAAGTTTTCAGTGCGTGTATTCAGTTTGCATTTGTTTTTCAGTGCGTATTATTATAGTACGTATCTGATTTTCAGTGCATTCTTGTCCACACGTTTCTGTTTTTCAGCTCGCTCTTCTCCGGTCTTTCTGATTTCCAGTGTGTTCTGTTCATTCGTTTTGACCAGCCGACCATTTTGAAGCCATGTTGCGAGTATGTACTCGTCATAGAGTTCCTGCTATGCAGGGTCTTGGTGTTGGGGTTCTTACTTTGACCCAAGCCCAGTCCATGAACAGGGCGGGGAAGAGTTCACAGACGAAGAATTGGTTACTCCAGCGTGACCAATTATCTCATATGCCTTTGTTGCGGGAGATCCGTGAGGATAATCCTGATGATTTCAGGAATTATCTCTGGATGATGGACCCCGTTTTTCACTGTTTGTTGGCTTTGCTGTCCCCCACATGCATAAAGCCATCACTCCCGAGCAGAGGCTAGTGGCCACCTTGTGGTACTTGGCGACAGGGAGAAGTCTGCAGAACATCAAGTTCTCGACAGGCATCTCCCCCCAGGCTCTGGGGATCATTATTCCAGAGACCTGTTCTGCTCATAATTCAGGTCCTGCAGAAAGACTATATTAGGTTAAGTTTTATCCTTTAACATCACATACTATCTATTTAATGTTTACTAATGTATTGTATTTCTTTTATCATTCCCTAATTACCATGATTGTAATATGCTGTGAATGTCCCCTTTGTTCTCATGCATGCTTGAATTTTTTTAAACTTCCTTTTTTTGTCCTTCCTGCATATTTGCCTTCTCTAATCTCCCCAGCATGCTATCCTGGGCCCATACACACCTAGACTAGTCACTTAACAATGTATTTTGTCAGCTCCATAGCAGTGCTTTACCCTAAATGCCCCCTAAAAAGTGTACAATTATTATTTGTGTACCTAAATTCATGCAGAGTGCCAGAGGCTTTTTTTGGGGTCACAAAATTATTTGGATCCCTTCCCCCCGAACTGCTAAGTCAACCGATACCAATCCTCTATCTGTTGACTTTGCCAAACCCATACACACTATACTTACCTCTTTTGTATTTGAATTCCTCAAAGCATGCAGTGAAAGGGCCTGCCAGAATACTTTCAAATGGTACTGTTTAACGTTTTGTTCTGCTATTATCTTGATAGGTAATTGCAGAATGTAAAAAAGTGCATCAATTTGTACAGTGTCTGTTGCCTTTACAGGATAATGTAGTTATAATGACTTATAGAATGTGTAATTTACCACTGCCATCTAGTGGCCAAAGTCTGTAGCACTTTATCTCTAGTTAAGTAAATTTCTCAGACAGGAAGTGACCTTTGGTTCAGGAAGTTCTTCAACCATTTTAGATTGTCATTCTTCATGGAGGCCGCATTTCTGTTTCTCTCCCAAGGGGCTTGAGGCGTCATCACCTGTAAGTGCCTTTCCGTTGTGTCATCTGTCATTTATTCTAGACTAGTTATTCTATGTGTACTGATATCTTGTCATTGTATTGTTTTGCAGTTTAAAAATAAAAATAATAGAAATAAAAAAGAAGTAAAATAAAGTTGGATTACTTTTGGTAGACAAATCAAGCATTGGGCTTCCGTTTACTGGAGTCTCTGACAAGTGTTTTAGCTTTCAGTTTAGAGCCACACACATAGTCAGTGTTTTGGGAGCGGAACACAGTGGGTATTTATATTTTGGTATCATGAGGCCGCGTACACACGCGGGGACTGTTCGCTCAACTTTGTCCGCTGAACAGTGTTTCAGCGGACAGTCCGCTCGTGTGTGGGCTTGTTCGTCAAACAAAGTTCCGCGCATGCTCAGAAAGAATTTATACGCCGAAGGTTGCATTGCAGTGTATAGGACGTCGTTTTCTAGTCCCGTCGTACGTGCCGTTCACGTCATCGCGCACGGTTTCAGCAAACTGTTCGTACGTCGTGTGTGGCCATGTCCGTCCATGCTAATTTTGAGCGGACTGTCCGTTGAAACTGTTTGACGAACAAAGTTGAGCGAACAGTCCCCGCGTGTGTACGCGGCCTGACACTTCTTACCTGTCCAATGGGCTGCCAATAGTGTAAGTAAGGAGGGGCTGGCCAAAGTAACACACATTATTTATGCATTCAGCTCTCAATGAAGTGGGGAAGGTTACCTGTCCAAAACATACCCCCCTCCCCTCAATGTTTTACAATGGGCCATCAGAGAGGGTGATGAATCTGACAAGTGGACCTTATATTTTTGTCTTTCAATACTCCTTAAAATAAATGTTATACTGATGTTGACCAAGAATGTTTGTGTATAATCTGCTTGTAATGTTTATGTGCAAAATTACTAAGTTCATTTTTCTTGTTTTGACTCCACAGTTTCAACGCCACAGGAAAGGCAGACTATGTCTTCCCAATTTTGCCCAGTGATGGGACTTTCCCAACTGTGAAAGGGCAATTGAAGGGAAACACATCCACATCATACCACCCCCCAACTCAAGGTCATAATATTATAATTACAAGGGGTTTAATAGTGATCGCCCAGACAGAGTTCTTCACATGACTCCAGAATGGTGGCTTAGGATTGCCACCTGCTGAAGAGAACGTGGAAGGACTCCCATTTGTCTTTGTCGTTGATGAAGCGTTTGGGCTGGGTGATCACCTGATGTGGCCATTCCCGATGAGGACCCTTACCCTGGACCAGAGGGTTTTTAACTATCGGCTGGCAAGAGCCAGAAGAGTGGTTGAGAATGCTTTAGGGATAATGGCCAGCCGGTTCCACCTATTCCTTACGGCAATCAACATGGCAGAATATAAACTTAACCATATAATCCTTCCATGCTGCTTTCTCCACAACTATTTAAGGAGAAATTGAATGAACTATGTTGCCTCAGTTTGGCCTGAGGCCGGACTTAACGAACAAACCCTGAAGGTGCTTGAAGCTGGCCATCCTGGCTTGCCCCCCCCCCCCCCCCAAAGTGCCTGCGAGGTCTGTAACAAATATATGGAGTACTTTACGGGTAGAAGGGCCATTGATATGCCAGAAAATCTTTCATAAACATTTTAAAAATACATTTGTTGAGTTAAACTGAAATAAGATTTCCTTTGATTTACTGCTTGTTTCTTTTAGCTGTCTCCTAGGTTATCCAATGGTCTTTTTTTTGTGGGCATTTTCTTCAATAGTGCAAATGTAATTTATTTCATACATGAGGTGACAATCTCTTCTTTAGAGAACTATTATGTTGTGGGTCTGCTGCTCACACACCTTGTTTTTTTTGTTAATGTATGTAATGAATTACTGTTAAAAATATACATCATTTTCAGCACCATGAATTAATTTTGGTGAGTCACGAAAATGGCATGATTGTGGCAAATTAGCACTGTGGGTGTTATTTACTAAAGGAAAATCCACTTTGCACTCCAAGTGCAATGCAAAAGTACACTTGAAACTGCACTGAGAGTGCACCTGTAGTGCAAAGTGGATTTGCCTTTCGAAATAACCCCCATTTCAGTGTAAACACCAACTTAGTCCAAAAAATGATATTCAGCATTGAAAGAAGAAGCCACACATTGTTGAGCAGAACATTTTTTACTCTGTACACATTCACATATGTGTTAGAATTTTTTTTTTTAACAAACCAACATTATTTAGTAATAACATTTTTGTTTTTGACAATACAAATAGCCTTTTTTTCTGTGAAAACAGGCATGTTTAAAACCATAAAATAATACACAACCCATGACTAGTGTAGTCTGAATGTTCCCCTTATATTAAACATTACCCATACCTTCCCCTATTAGAAACAAGACCACACCATAGGTTGGAGTAAACTGGCCACAACAGCCTTTATTAAACATAACTCAAAAATTCACTCCAATAACTTGTAAATATTAAAATATATATAAATATATATAAATATATAAATATAAATAACTTTATTAACATTAACCACATTAAATAACATTGCCTGTCCATTCTGGTGATCTCTGACGGTGACCCCACTTAAGCCAATACCAAATCACTGCGGTACACCTGACCAACTTCCCAAAGGCCTCCACCTGTGACCGGTCGGAGACAACTTCCGCCAGTGAACATAACCGTATTCCTTCCAACGTTCAGGAATACCCAGAGGGGCCGATCGTTTGATGAGCCCCCCACACCCTCAGATCCCTTCTGAGTACCTGTCTACCGTCAGAAACCACCAGAAAACACACCGCCACAGCCCGAAAGGGTGACCCCCTCAACCTTGAGGGCCACCCCACACCCGAAGAGCTTTTTGTATCCCCTCCTGCAAACCCAACGTCCAAAGGTCGATACCCACGTCTGAGAGGTGAACGCCATCCTTCCGAAGGTAAAGACCAACGTTCACCTCCAACTCCCGATGTCGAACCACGATGCCCCCATTCTGCACCACAAACCTCCCAACTACTTTATTCACCCTTATCCTCGTCTTCTCAATGCTGGCCAAAGACCTAGCCCACCGCCACACCGTTCTGGCCACAATGTCTGACCAAACCAAAATGGTGCCAGGGAAAAGGACCCGCAGGCGCAACACGTCCACCTTAATGTCCGCTAAAATATCCTTCACCTTCCGAACGCCCAGGTCGTTGCCCCCCGCGTGAATAACCAGCACATCTGGGGGCCTGTCTCTCAACGCGAAGCGCTCCACCTCCCTCATAACACGCTCCCACCGCATACCCGGGAACCCCAACCACATCACCCTAGCCTCCCGCCTGGGGATACCCAATTGCCTGCCTGCTGGTAAAGCATCTCCTCTCCTGGCCCCCCAGCACACGTACGAATGCCCCAGGATCCAAACGAGGCGTGGAGAACCTCCATCTGGAATAGAAACAAAAGAAATAACACAACAACCAACGTAATACTCACAAACACAGTACTCCCCCCAGAAAGCCCCACAACAAACCACACTCCCAGCCGCACCCCGAACTACCCCAGGATCAACTGCGGCCTGATATAGGAGTGGAACCTCCTAGACTCCCACCTACCAATCCGGCGAACAACCGCCTCCACCAGCCCACATCGTGCAGCCTCCGTGGCCGCCCCGATCCGGAAAGAATGTGACGCGTATTCCCGAGCATCCAAACCCACCGCCTGCAGGCATCGACGAAAAACCGACACAAACTGAAACCTGGATAGAAAAGAGCCCTCCTCATGCACCAAAAAGGGGCCCGACCCCGAAGGCCGCACCGTCCGGAAAGCCCGTACCGCCGCCACCGGGCACACAGCCGAGCCCGGCAGGGCTAGCAGCGTAATGACCACACCCTTGCCCCGTTGGTCAGTCTTGGACCTACGCAACCGTATACTCACCCGATCAGCAACCACCTGTACATCCTGATCCAACAAACCCCCAGCCACCCGTTTCGAGCGACACACCAACTCCCCTATCCTAAACGCCCCATAGAACGCCAACGAAAAAGCCGCCGTAAACAGAACAGTCTCGTAAGCAGAAGCACAAACCTCCACCAGCCGAGAACAAATTGCCACCAAATTGTCAAACGACACTGGCCGGCGCACATCCCGACCCTTCCGATCCTTCCTGTACCCCTTCAAAGTTTGCCGCACCCAAAAATCCTTAGTCCCGTCCGGCTCGCCCCACAGCTTAAACAAAAAGGCCAACCCCGCCAGCTTCCGCTCAACAGACGCAGGCGACAGTCCCATCTCTATGTTCCGGGCCACCCAGTACAAGACCACCCATCGCTATTCGGAGCCCCGACCAGCTACGCCAACCTCCCGCAGTAATGCCCACCATTCCGCCCACACCCTAGAATAGGCGGACCATGTAGCCTCACTCAGTGACCTCTTTAACCAACCTGTGGCGATTCCAAGGGCAGCTCCCACATTCACCCGGGGCAGGGCGCCCCCGACTCCTCCGCTCCCGGCGCCAACTGCCGGAACTTGTCCCACTGAAAACGAGAGAGCGAGTCAGCCAATGAATTCTCCACCCCAGGTATGTGCACTGCATAAATGTAAACATTGAGCCGCAAACACCGAAAAACCAGCTGCCGTAGCAGCCGGATGACCGGGGGCGAGGAAGCAGTCATCCGATTGATGACCTGAACCACCCCCATGTTATGGCAATTGATGCGCAACTTCAAATTACGAAACTTCTCCCCCCACAGCTCCAAAGCCAACACCACCGGGAATAGTTCTAGCAGGACCAAATTGCCCAACAACCCCGCAACCTCCCACGAGCGCGGCCAAGGTTCGGCACTCCACCGGCCCCGAAAAAATGCCCGATAACCCGCAGACCCAGCCGCGTCAGTGACCAACTCCACATCGAAATTGCTCACTGGCCCCGACATCCACATGGCCCGCCCGTTATACGATGCCAAAAATTCATGCCACGCCCGCAGGTCCTCCCTGTGTTCCTTCCGTAAACGCACAAAATGGTTAGGTCCAGTCAGAACACATGGCCCATAGGGATGATCCGGCAAGCGAAATTCCGCTTGCCTAACAGGGACTGCAGGGCCCTAAGCTGAACCTTCCGCCTGCCCTGCATCCCTGCCAACTCTGCTTGCAGATCCCGTAATTTATTCTCTGGCAATCGACACTCCATTGCCAGAGAATCAATCACTATCCCCAAAAAGCTCAATTCCGTAACGGGGCCCTCCGTCTTGTCCCCCGCTAACGGCACCCCGAACCTGCCCGCAATGTGCTGCAACGTGGACAGAAGAATCGCACACACATTGGAGGCAGGCGGGCCCACGCACAGAAAGTCGTCCAAATAGTGGATGACCGACTCCAGGCCCGAAATGTCTCTCACCACCCATTCCAAAAATGAGCTAAAAGCTTCAAAATAGGCGCAGGAAATGGAACAACCCATGGGCAGGCACATATCCACATAGAACTGGCCCCGCCAATGGCACCCCAACAGCCGGAAGCTGTCCGGGTGAACCGGCAAAAGCCGGAACGCCGATTCCACATCCGCCTTGGCCATCAGAGCCCCGCGCCCATACCGCCCGACCCACCGAACCGCCGCATCAAAAGACGTGTAGGAAACCGTACACGCCTCCGGGTCAATGAAATCGTTGACCGACCCCCCTTTCGGAAAAGACAGATGATGAATCAAGCGAAACTTCCCCGGCTCCTTCTTAGGAACTACACCCAACGGGGACACCATCAGGTCTCCCCATGGCTGCACTTCAAAAGGCCCGCCCATCCGGCCCAGCGCCACCTCCTTACCCAATTTATCATCGACCACCCCTGGGTGATCCAAAGCAGAGCGCAATTTCCCGGGCTATCGGCGGAACCTCCCCCAAAGAACATGGAATCCTAAAACCTTCCCGAAAGCCCGCAATCAACCCCCGCGCCGCCTCACCATCCGGATACCTATTTAGGAAAGGAAGCATCCTTCCCAGGTTCACCGGCGTCATCCCTTTTGTGACCGGCATCGCCGGCGCGCTTACCCTTTTTGAAACAGCAGGACAGGGGGTGGTTGCCGCCGCAACCGGAGCACTCATGTTTGAATCGGCACACGCTCCCGAACTTACAAGCCCCTTCATTAAAGGGCCAGCACACCCCCCACTTCTTTCCGGCCGGCAGCCCCGAGGACGATGCACTCCCGCCCCCCCGAAGAAACAGAGTGGGCGTCCGCGCCGCAGACATAAGCCTCATCCAGAGGCTTATGTCCTTGTGATCCCAGCGCAGTTCCGCCCGCACTGCCTTACGCTGACGAAACTGCTCGTCATAGCGCAGCCACGCCAACCCCCCATACACCCGATAAGCCTCACCTCTCGCCTCCAAATAACAAAATAACGCCGAGCAACGCTCGGGGTTCTTTTCTCCTATCACGCTAGCCAAGATAGCGAACGCCTGAAGCCAATTTGCAAATGTGCGCGGGATCAGCCGATACCTACGTTTCTCCTCGTCGTCCTTCTTGGAACTGTCCGGCTTGACCCTATCCAAGTTAAACTTCTCGAGCGGGAGCAAAGAGAAAATCTCCACATACTCACCCTTGCCGATCTTGTCCCGCACCTCCTGCTTCAAATGGGCCCCCAACGGGCCCTCGAAGCAAACATAGACTTCGCACCGGGCAGCATTCGTGAGCCTAACCACATCGGACCGCGCCCCCGGGTCCGCGGCCACCGGGGGAACCCCTGAGCCCCCAGCCCCCGCGTCCACACTCCCCGACGCCACCGCGGTCAGGGCGTCCACCACAGTCGCAGCCCCCGGCCCCCACCCCAGGACTCAGCCAGGGACAGCTCACTGTCGGACCCGAGCTCCTCAGCGCGCACCGGGGACGCCGCCATCCCCCTGTGCTCTGCGCGGTCCTCCCGGGCCTTGCGATCCAGAACAGCCGGCAAGGTCCGCATCCCCCCACCGCCCCAAGCATGCCGGCGTCTGAAACCGGCCCTGCCAGGCACCGCGGCGGTCCCCTGCGACCCGCCTGCCCCCCCCTCAAAAATGTGGCCCCCCCGATTCACCCCCCAACCCCCCACCGCGCGGGTCCTAGCCCCCGAGCCCCCAGGCCGTGGGTCACCCGCCATGTGCTCCCCCCCTGCAGGCCAGACCCCAAGCCTTCCGCACGCCCCCCCCCTCCACCGGGCCCCGACCAGGCCCAGAGCCAGCACCATGTAACGACCGCCCGGACCGGGAGAGAGCCGAGTACCAGACGTTTTGCCGGGGGGACCGAACGGTCCTCACCCGGGCTCCGGGAATCACGAGGTGGCCGAGGCGTAGGCCCAGGAGAAAAACGCACCGGGGGCCGAGACCTCCGCGCGCGCAGCTGTTGCTCACCCGTCCCGCTGATCCCCTCCGCGCCGTCCGCCAGGTCCCCCACACGGTCCCGCAGCCAGTCCGCTCCGTGCACCTCCGCCGCCCGTCGCAGTCGAGCGAAGATTCCCTCCAGGTCGGCCATCGCAGAGGAGCAGCGAAAAACTGCCTCCTCTGTGTCACGTTGGGATCCGAATGATCCTCTAAACCCCACCCCTCCCTTTTATATGACCCCTCCCCTGTACTAAACTTGCTTCGTGCAAACTTTCCTCTAAGCTCCACCCATAAATCTTAACCCCCTGTGTCCCTCATCCACACTGTCATGTCCAGCACTCCTTATCATTGCATTCCTATCCGTGCTTCTCTTGAACTTACAAAGTTCAACTTTGACAAAGTGAAGGCAATACCAGACATTGATATGTCCAAACTGTGCTGATCTTGCCTTCATGAGATGGGCTGATGTCACCCCTGTGAAAGCCAAATTTTAAAGATGCACACAAATTGAGAGTCATAATGTAGATTTCTCTCCTGATCCCATGCCTAATGCCAGCATGTGCTAGCTCCCATTAGGGATGAGCCGAACACCCCCCGGTTCGGTTCGCACCAGAACTTTCGAACGGACCCCAAATTCGAACGAACTTTAGATCCCCATTGAAGTCTATGGGACTCGAACGTTCGAAATTAAAAGTGCTAATTTTAGCGGCTAATATGCAAGATACTGTCCTAAAAAGAGTTTGGGGACCTGACTCCTGCCTCAGGGGACATGGGTCAATGCCTAAAATGTTTTTAAAAATGGCCGTTTTGGCGGGAGCACTGATTTTAATGACGATTAAAGTGAAAAAAAAAGTGAAATATTCCTTTAAATATGGTGCCTGGGGGGTGTCTGTAGTATGCCTGTGAAGTGCCACGTGTTTCCCGTGTTTAGAACAGTCCCTGCACAAAATGACGTTAAACGTAAATAACACCATTTAAAACTGCTTGCGGTTTTAATGTTATATCTGGTTCCTGCAATATGGTTGAAAATCATTGAGAAAAATGGCATGGGTAGCCCTCCCTGCCCATTACCAGCCTATTTGGGTCTTGTACGCATATTAAGGGGAACCCTGTACCCATATTAAAAAAAGGAAATACGTGTGGCCCCCAGGCCCTATATACTCAGAACAGCAGTATACAGGCGGTGCAAACAAGACAGGGACTGTGTAGGTTTGTTGTGTTAAGTTGAATCTGTTTGTAATTTTCAACTGGTACATTTTTAAAGTGTAGCTCCAGTCAAAAAAACTATTTTTAAGCTTTTTGGAAAACATAGGGAAGGGTTATCACCCCTGTATAATTTGTTTTGTCGTCCATCTTTTTTCATCTCACTTGCTGTTGTCTCCTTCCGTTTGCAAGTAGGAGATGTTTGTAAGTTGGAAAGTTGGGGCCTGCCCTATATGCTCTGCAGAAATGGCGGAACAAGGTGTTGGTTTTGCCACAACATTGTAAGCCCTCAAAAGCGCCCTGCTGTGAACGATTATATCAAGAATTGTAATTACATGCCATTGTTGAACAGTGGTAGAAAAATTGACCTTTGGTGGTTGTGGTGCTGGTGCCACAACACTATAAGTCCTCACCGTTACTCTGGCTGGGCACAGGAAGGGGCCCTCCTGTGAAATATTATATCAAGAATTGTAATTACATGTCCCTGTTAAACAGGGGCAGAAAAATTGAGCCTTAGGCACTGGTGCTGTTGCCACCACACTGCAACCTCTTCCATATACTCTAGTTTTATTGCAGGAATTAGCCCTGCTGCAAAGCATTGCATCAAAAATTGTACTTAAACGCCCCTGTTAAACAGGGGCAGAAAAATTGGGCCTTAGGCACTGGTGCTGGTGCCACCACACTGCAACCTCTTCCATATACTCTAGTTTTATTGCAGGAATTAGCCCTGCTGCAAAGAATTGCATCAAAAATTGTAATTGAATGCCCCTGTTAAACAGGGGCAGAAAAATTGGGCCTTAGGCACTGGTGCTGGTGCGACCACACTGCAACCTCTCCCATATACTCTTGTTTGATTGCAGGAATTAGCCCTGCTGCAAAGCATTGCATCAAAAATTGTACTTAAACACCCCTGTTAAACAGGGGCAGAAAAATTGTGCTGATGGCATCAACCAGAACCAGAAATGTTCTTCCAACATATCAGCGTAGGAGGAAGAGGATAGACAATCAACATAACAGGACAGTCACTCAGCATCAGCATAGGCAGTCTTGAAGGGATGTGATATTTCAAAACAAATTATTCTGTTACATCAGCTTCAGGTGCTTGGTAGCTGTGGGTGATCCAAGACTGATTCATCTTGATGAAGGTCAGTCGATCAACTGATTCGGTGGACAGGCGCACCCTGTGATTGGTAACAAAGCCACCAGCAGCACTGAAGGTGCGTTCCGAAAGAACGCTGGATGCAGGACAGGCCAGTAGCTCAATTGCATACTGTGCAAGCTCTGGCCAGTGATCCATCCTCAAGACCCAGTAAGCCAGAGGATTTTCGGTGGGAAAGGTGTCCAAGTCTGACCTTGCCCCTAGGTATTCCTGCACCATGTAAATCAGACGCTGGCGATGAGTGCTGGAACCGATCATTCCTTGGGGCTGCGGACTAAAAAATTGTCTGAAAGCATCGGTCAGACGGCCACCTTCTCCACCGCTCCTTCTGACCAATGCCTCAGCAACACGTTGTCCAGGACCAGGAGTTTGTAACCTCCCAGTCTCTGGGAACGCGTTGCACAGACCTTTCTGCAAGGCCTCCCGGAGATGTCTCATCCTCTGCTCCCTCTGCGATGGCAAGAAAAGGTCGGCAACCTTACCCTTGTACCGTGGATCAAGGAGAGTGGCCAGCCAGTAATGGTCCCTCTCCTTGATCCGAAGAATACGAGGATCCTTCCGCAGGCTTTGCAGGATCAGGGAGGCCATGCAGCGTAGGTTAGCTGAGGCATTCGGTCCGGAGTCCTCTGGGTCACTAAGGACAACATGATCCACAGCTACCTCCTCCCAGCCACATACAAGTCCACGTGTTTCTTGGGACTGTAAATCATCCCTACAAGACTGCTGCTGCTGATGCTGAGTGCCAGCCTCCACCTCCATGCTGACACAATCATCATCCTCCTCCTCTTCCTCCTCCTCATCCTCTTCCTGTGTGATGGGTGGCACAGCAGGAACACTGTCTGGATAAAGGGGGCCTTGAGAGGCAAGGAAGTCCTCCTCTTCCTGCCTCTGTTCTGCCTCAAGTGCCCTGTCCATTATTCCACGCAGCGTATGCTCCAAGAGGTGGACAAGAGGTACAGTGTCACTGATGCATGCACTGTCACTGTTCACCATCCTTGTGGCCTCTTCAAATGGTGACAGGACAGTGCATGCATCCCTGATCATGCCCCACTGGCGTGGTGAGAAAAAACCGAGCTCCCTTGACCCTGTCCTGGTGCCGTAGTCGCACAGGTACTCATTGATGGCCCTCTGCTGCGTGTGCAGCCGCTGCAGCATGGCCAACGTTGAGTTCCACCTGGTGGGCATGTCACATATAAGACGGTTCTTGGGCAGGTTCAACTCCTTTTGGAGCTCAGCCAACCGAGCACAGGCATTAAATGATCGGCGGAAATGCACACAGACTTTCCTGGCCTGCTTCAGGACATCCTGTAAGCCGGGGTACCTGCCCAAGAACTGCTGCACCACCAGGTTAAGGACGTGAGCTACACAGGGCACATGGGTCAGTTGTCCCTGTCGGAGGGCGGAGAGGAGGTTGGTGCCATTGTCATAAACCACCATTCCTGGCTTAAGCTGGCGTGGCGTCAACCACCTCTCGGCCTGCCCCTGCAGAGCTGACAAAACATCCGCCCCAGTGTGGCTCCTGTCCCCCAAACAAACCAGCGCAAGCACGGCATGGCATCGTTTTGCCTGCGTACTTGCGTAGCCCCTGGAACGCCTACGAAGCACCGCTGGTTCTGAGGACAGAGCACTGGAAGAGGCCATGGAGGAAGAAGAAGAGGAGGGGTGGAGGAGAGAGGTGTGTCACAACCAATAGTAGCATTTTGGAGGCGTGGTGGCGGAACAACCTCCAACACTACTGCACCTTGTCCTGCTTCCTTCCCAGCTGCCAGAAGAGTCACCCAATGGGCCGTGAAAGACAGGTAACGTCCCTGTCCATGCCTGCTGGACCATGAGTCAGCGGTAATATGCACCTTACCGCTGACCGCCCTGTCCAGCGAGGCAAGGACATTGCCTTCCACATACCGGTAGAGAACCGGAATCGCCTTCCGTGAGAAAAAGTGGCGTTTGGGGACCTGCCACTGAGGAACCGCACATTGTACATACTCACGGAAGGGGGCCGAGTCTACCAACTGAAAAGGCAGCAGTTGAAGTGCTAGCAATTTAGCCAAGCTAGCATTCAACCGCTGGGCATGTGGATAGCTGGGAGTGAACTTCTTTCGCCGGTCCAGCAGCTGGGGCAGGGACATTTGCCTGCTATAATCGGACGTGGGTGTACCGCTAGCAGAGTTCCCGGAAGCACTTGGCTGTGACACACCTAATTCTACACCTTCATTCCTCTCAGAGCAGGTTTCAGAGAGGACTGAAGGTCTAGTGGGGTTGGAGATGCCAGCTGATGAGGAGCAAGGAGAGGTCCGCTTTGTTCTTTGGTGTGGGTCTTTGAGGTACGCTTGCCAACGAGCTGCATGGCAGGTCAACATATGTCTGGTCAAGCATGTGGTGCCCAAGCGGCTGATGTTTTGGCCACGCGTGATACGCTTGAGACATATGTTGCAAATAGCAGCGGTGCGATCTGATGCACTTGTCTCAAAAAAGGCCCACACCAAAGAACTTTTAGAATAACGCGCAGAGGCAGCGCCCTGCACAGGCGGAGCTCTGCGGTGTCATTCAGTCGGTGTGCTGCCCCTAAGCTGGCCCCCGGAGGGCATCCTGCCTCGTTGGACATGTGCCTCCTCCTCCTCCTCCTCTCTCCTCTCTCCTTCCAGGCACCCACGTGGAGTCAGTGCCCTCATCATCCCCTCCATCTTCATCGCTGTAGCAAACCTGGCAGTATGCTGCAGCTTGTGGAACATGACTGCCAGATTGCTGTCCTTCTTGAGCATCCCCTCTCTCTGCGCTCACGCTACTGCCTTCCTCTAGCTGAGTGTCATCATCAGAGCCCACAAAACACTGGGCATCCTCCTGGAGCATGTACCCAACACTGTGCTCAAAGAGTTCAGGAGACTCCTCAGGAGGACGTGGTGGGTCTAGGGAAGGAGTCACTGATGATGACATTGAGAGGAGGGAAGACGATGCGTTGGCAGCTGCTTTGCTAGTACCCTGAGACTGGGTGAGAGAGGATGAGGAGGATGAAGAGGGCTTGGTCATCCACTCTACCAAGTCATTGGCATGTTGCGGCTCAACATGTCCAGCTGCCGAAAAGAAGGACAAGCGTGTCCCAGGGCCACGTGCTGATGACAATGCACCGCGTCCACGACCAGCACTGTTGTCTCTAGACACAGAGCCTGCTTGCCCTCTTTTATCGGCTCGCGCCTGTCTGCCTCTCCTTGCTGGCCTTCCAGACATGGTAATGGCCTGAAGGGAGTTGGGTAAAAAAGCAGTTGGGTAGTGTATATTGTGCTAGAGGCACACAACACCCACTAACTCCTGCATATGCCTTTATTATAGAACAGCAGAGATAAAGGGGTATATACAGATGTATACTGTGCTGTGCTAGAGGCACACACAACTTCCAATAACTCCTGCAGATGGCAAGTGGGCTCAAATAGAGAACAGTTATGTAGGTGGATATAGCGGTATGTACTGGGTACAGAGCACGCAGACAGCACGCACTAGCTCCTAACACTACTGACTGCAAGCTCTATTATAAAAGATAGATCACTAGCTATATAGGTGAGGTGAATATAGTGGTGTATACTGCGGTCAGGGCACGCAGACAACAACCACTACACAACAGCAAGATCGAAAAACGTCCGAAAACGATCGGTGTGTACTGTGTTGAAGGTACACAGAACACCCACTAACTCCTGCAGATGCCTTTATTATAGAACACCAGAGATAAAGGGGTATATACAGATGCATACTGTGCTGTGCTAGAGGCACACACAACTTCCAATAACTCCTGCAGATGGCAAGTGGGCTCAAATAGAGAAGAGCTATGTAGGTGGATATAGCGGTATGTACTGGGTACAGAGCACGCAGACAGCATGCACTAGCTCCTAACACTACTGACTGCAAGCTCTATTATAAAAGATAGATCACTAGCTATATAGGTGAGGTGAATATAGCGGTGTATACTGCGGTCAGGGCACGCAGACAACAACCACTACACAACAGCAAGATCGAAAATCGTCCGAAAACGATCGGTGTGTACTGTGTTGAAGGTACACAGAACACCCACTGCTTCAGACGCCAACACACTACACAAGGCCGCCGCGCTGGTGGCCTTATATAGTGTGGGGCGTGCACTACACAGCCTGAGCTATGATTGGCCACAGGCATCCTGCCTGTGGCCAATCATGGCTCTCCGCGCTGCTGGCGCTGCGATTGGCCAAGCATGCGGGGTCACAGTGCATGCTTGGCCAATCATGAGCCAGCAATGCACTGCGCCATCGCAATGCATTGTGGGCCATGAGCGCCACACGAATTTGGCGCGAACGGACCAAAATATTCGGACTTCGCCGAACGGACGAACAGCCGATGTTCGAGTCGAACGTATGTTCGACTCGAACACGAAGCTCATCCCTAGCTCCCATCATGGGGGATCAATGGACGTGTTTTGGGGGTGTTCTTCTCATCTACATTAGTTGCGAGGAAGGGGTTGCACAACCAAAACGCGTACCTTGATATCCCGTGATGGCAGATGGCACATGTTAACACACTGTGTGCATCTTCAAAATTTGGCTTTCTAAAAAATATTTAAAATGTGTGAAAATAATAAAAATACAAAAAAATAGAAGAATTTTGGGGTATTTTAGATTCTGCCTAAAACATCAATGATGTTTTTGAGTCTTTTTTTCCACATCATTGATGTCTTCCTTTGATATTCGATTGCACACCATGATCTCTCCCTGATGAGGATCTGGGCACTTGCACTTGTGAAATGAGATTCTTCTTCCACAACATCCATCTCACTTAAAAATACATTTAAAAAAATACACCATGTATTATAAATATGCAGGCATCCATCTATTTATGAAGTTGTGGTCTCAGACACTCGCCTGTTGTGGTCACTATTTCGCCCACTTCATAAACCTCTCCTTCCTCCATATCTTCTGGTTGTGGTGTGGGGATTTCCTTTTCTTTAGGAGGTGAGGGGACCCTGGTGTCCTCAGGTGTCCCGAGTCTTTTCTCCCCTATGTGAATTAAAAAAAGGTATACTTAGCACACAGATGTTTCAGGCCAGAAATAGTAATATGAAACATTGTTTGGAAGTGTCGTACAATTGTCTTTTTTTGGCAGAATTCCAAGCCAAAGACATTCATTTTTTTCCCTTTCTAAAACTGAAATACTTAGCTTTTTTTGTACAATTTTCACACATGGAGACACCCCTAGTATCCACTGGAGCACCTGTGAGGGACACCCTAAAAAGGGTTTTCTAGTGTCCCACACTAGTGTTCCTGCGTCCAGATGTGTAAACAGCTGCTAAGTGTCCTCTACTTACACTAAATCAAGTTTGCATTTCATTCTAGTTACAAACCCATGTAGAGAACAAACTTCTTTTAATACAAATAGGCATGAGCAAACGTAGTTAACCTGCATCTGCCAAAAACATTGTATTAGTGGGCGAACAAACAATGTTTACTAAGAACAATTACTGTGCCCACAAACCTGAAAGTTGCCATTTTAAACTGTACAGCAGTAAAGAAAAGCACATGGAGCAGCATGCAAGTAATAATAATAATAGGAACACATGACAACTACTTACTTTTTTGAAGAACTCTCTTGATATTTCTGTACTGATCATGCTCCCTCAATTTCAGGTCTGACCATCGTTTACCCCAAAATTTCTGTGCAGACTTTTAGTCATGATCTTGGCCTTTCTCACATTTGGGTTTGGGTAAGGTTCATGCTTCCCATCATAGTCTGCCCTCTTCAAGATGTCCTCCATCGCTATAAAGGACATATTTGAGGCCTTAAATCTCCTCCGGGACCGGGACATTTGTGGCTTCGGCCTTTTGTCGTTTCTGCTGCATCTGCATCTGCATGCACTTGCTCTTTCTCCGCCATGTGCTCTCCCACTGCGCCGAAAGACAAGGGGCGGGGAATAGACTAGAAAGAACATCAGGGGCAGACAGAGTTTTTCACGCATGCACAGTGTATATAAAGTTTAACACTCGTGCGTCATACGTACGATCTGTGAGCGGAGGAAGGAGTAGCTGAAGCGCCAAACGTAATAATGAAGGTACAATTTTAACTTCATCAGTGGCCTATACTGCTTCTAGATCAGGGGTCTCAAACTCCCGGCCCGCGGGCCAACTGCGGCCCGCGGGACAATATTTTGCGGCCCCCCGCCTGGAAAAGCACTTAGCCACCTTCCCTCCGGTACTTGAAGAAGATGAAGTCGCCGCTCTGAACGCACTTGGTGCAGGTCAGCCTCCGGCGGTGTTACACAGCGGGCAGCGCTCCACCGCCAAGTACAGTACCTCGGCATCTCACCAGGGGGAGTAAGTGGCGGTGGAGCGCTGCCCGCTGTGTAACACCGCCGGACGCTGACCTGCACCAAGTGCGTTCAGAGCGGCGACTTCATCTTCTTCGATGGGAGGGACACGGAGAGGCAAGTACCAGCCTGTCAGTCACGCTCTCCACGCCTCACTTTTTTTCTTCTCTTTCCCGTTCAGGCGACAGGACGTTCTGCCATTGGAGGCCCTGCATGGGAGGAGGAGACGCAGGGGTTTCTCAATGGGCGTCTCCTTCTCCCTGGCTGTGTTGTGATCCAATCACATCAAAGAGTGTCACAGACAAGGAGTTTTTTTCTTCCTGGCTGTGACTCTCACTGTGATTGGATTGAGGCACATGGAGAAGGAGACGCCCATTGAGAAACCCCGGCGTCTCTTCCTCCTTGATGCTCAGTATTAGCATACAGGGCAAGAAATATACAGGGGGGCACAGCAGAGTGGAGGAGTGCTATTTTTATAAACCAGACAGGTGCGTGCCCACCCTAAAGGTATATGGCTACTCCTGTGAGTAAAAATCAGGTCCTCTTTAATGTTGCCGAAGGTCATGCTAGGCAGCTAGGGGGACTGGGAAACTCTATTTCCGCTCATCCAGAGCACCTTGTGCTGAAGTGGGTATCTCAAGGCACCATAGGCCTAAGTTTTTGGTACGCAGCCCCAAATATGTCTTGCTCAAAGCCTGCAGTGAAGAGAAAGGTTGATGATGAGCACAGACAATTTCAGGAAAAGTGGGAAAAGCAATATTTCTTTATTGAGCACAAGGGCATCCCAACTTGTCTTATTTGCACAGAGAAAGTTGCAGTGCCCAAAGAATACAATTTGAAGCGTCATTACACAACTAGACATGCTGAGGAGTATGCAAAGTACCAGGAAGATGAGAGAGCCAACCAGGTTGCTAAACTTAAGACATGTCTGCTGAGGCAACAAGATTTCTTTAAGAAAGCAACCAAAGAGAATGATGCAGCAGTCGAAGCCAGCTACGTAGTTAGTATGATGATTGCTAAAGCAGGAAAGTCATTTAAAGAAGGGGAATTTATAAAAAAGTGCATGTTACAGGCTGCAAGTATTATCTCTCCAGAAAAGAAAGGTCAGTTTAGCAACATCAGCCTTTCTTCCAACACCGTGGCAGAGCGCATTTCTGACCCTTCAAGTGACATTTATGATCAACTGTGTGAGAAAATAAAATGTTTCAGTGTATACTCAGTCGCTCTTGATGAGACCACAGACATCACCGACACTGCCCAGCTTGCAATCTATGTCCGGGGTGTTGATGACAATTTTGAAGTCACAGAGGAGTTGCTCTCACTAGTTCCAATGCATGGCCAGACCACCGCCCAAGAGATATTTCACCAGCTGTGTGATGCTTTTCAGAATGCTGGTTTGCCTTGGAGGAAGTTTGTCGGAATAACAACTGATGGAGCGCCATCAATGATCGGGAGGAAAAAAGGACTGGTGGCACTTGTTAATAAAAAAAAGAAAGAGGAAGGTTTAGAGGAGGTCATTGCTCTGCACTGCATTATTCATCAGCAGGCCCTTTGCAGCAAATGCCTGAAGTTTGACAACGTGATGTCTTTCGTTGTGAAATGCATCAATCAAATCAGATCCAGGGGCTTAAAACACAGAATGTTTCGTGCTTTTTTAGAGGAAATAGAGTCAGAATATGGGGATGTGCTCTACTTTACCGAGGTGCGTTGGCTCAGCAGGGGAAACGTATTGAAGAGATTTTTTGAGTTGAGAGCGGAAGTGAAAGCTTTTATGGAGAAAGATGGGGCTTCTGTTCCTTTGCTAAGTGATCCAAAATGGCTCATGGACTTAGCTTTTTTGGTTGATATCACACATGAGCTTAATGTACTGAATAAGAGGTTACAAGGCCAGGGGCAACTTGTCAGTGCTGCCTATGACAGCGTGAGAGCGTTCTCTACAAAACTTATATTGTGGAAAGACCAGCTTTCTCAAACAAACCTTTGCCATTTCCCAGCATGCAAGTCACTCATTGATTCAGGCACACTATTCAGTCATGAGGAGTATGTGGATGTCATTTTGAGGCTACAGGAGGAATTTGATCATAGATTTGCAGACTTCAAGAGACACAGAGCCACATTTCAAATTTTTGCAGACCCCTTCTCCTTTGATGTGCAAGATGCCCCTCCAGTGTTTCAAATAGAGCTCATTGACCTGCAGTGTAACTCTGAACTCAAAGCCAAGTTTAGGGATGTGAGTGGAAAAGCAGACAAACTTGGGCAATTTTTAAGAGAATTGCCCCCCAGCTTCCCTGAGCTTTCCCGAATGTTCAAGCAGACCATGTGTCTTTTTGGGAGCACATACTTGTGCGAAAAGCTCTTCTCTACCTTGAACTTCAATAAGTCAAAGTACAGGTCTAGAATTACTGATGCTCATCTTCAAGCTGTGCTGAGGGTCTCAACTGCTTCCTCACTTACGCCAAATGTGGCTCGGCTATGCAAGAGTAAGCGCTGTCAGATCTCTAGCAGCAAGAAGTAGGCAGATAAAGCCATGTTCAAACAGTTTATGTCCATTCATGTTCTAAAAGTTAAATGTTAAAGAACTGTTAATAAAGACATTTGAATCTGAATAATGATATTTTGTAAGCGCATTTTTTGTGGAAAACTTGATGCGGCCCAGCCTTACCCAGAATCTACCTCCAGCGGCCCCCAGGTAAATTGAGTTTGAGACCCCTGTTCTAGATTGATGCCTATATTGGGGCAAGATTAGGAGAATTAAGCCTGACATTAGGGTTTGTCTTGTGTTGTGTCTTGCAGAGAAAATGGATCCATTCAATGATAGTGAATTTCTAGCAAAATTCATTGACATGTTCAGGGAGCTGCCCTGTCTGTGGCAGGTGAGCCATCTGTTTTTTAATAAGCTAAGAAATAGGAAGGCAGTGCTTGAGAAACTGCTTGAATTTGTGAAGCCGATGATCACCACGGCAGACATCACCTATTTGAAGGCCAAAATTGGTGGCATAAAGAGCACTTATCTTAGGGAGCGAAAGAAGGTCCAGAATTCCCAGAGATCAGGAGCATCAGATGCCGTTATGTCCCCAGGCTGTGGTACTATGACGGACTACATTTTCTGTCAGACCAGAGGGAACCCAGGCCAGCACTCTCCACTCTTCCTTCAAGGCTTCCTTCCACCTCAGCATAGGCTTCCGAGGTCCAACCTGGGCCTTCCACCCAGGCAGATGTGGGGGAGCCCTGCTTGAGTGTTCAACATATTTCTTGTCGTAAAATTAACAATGCCAACTAGATGTTATTACTGATCACTAATTGCTGATTTAAAAAAGTGGTTTACATATCAATAGACAGTAGTGGCCAAAAAGGATTGGGACAAGAATGAAAAATGCTGGGGTCAGAATGATAGTCTTTTCTATTTGTTAACATTCAATTTGCATCATGAGCGCAAAATTATGTGTGACTGATGACCAAAAAACTAAAACTATGTCCCTTTTTCATACACAGGAAAGCCTCAGCCAGGAGGTGGTGGGGGTAAGTGGCAGCCATGAGGTCGACCATCGTCCTCCACCTCCTGCCACAACTTCAATACCAGAGCCACAGCCTGGAAGGAAGCATCTAAAGAAGACAAGAGTGTGATGGCCTGGGTTCAGTCTGGTCTTGGAAAAGATGCAGGCTGTTGTATGACCACAGCCTGGGGACATATATGTCATCTGCTGCTGTTCCTGATCTCTTGGACTCCTGGACCGGATGGTGCTCACTATTATATGGACTCCTCAGGCCACCAATTTTACCTGTAAATTAGTTTTGATGTGTGCCCTGGGGTACAAAGGCTTCACAAATTTCATCAGTTTATCCAGCATCGCCTTACTCTTTGTTTTGTTATGACCCATAATAAATGGCAATTTTTTTTGTTAAAATACTTGCCTATGTGTTTTACATCAAAAAGGACAGTTTGTTTCTGAGTAGGCAGGTACATTTCAAAAATACAATGTCAAATTAACAAGGGACACCAACCAACCTCACTGAGGTTAAAAAATACTAGATAAGATAATAATGGTGTTGTGGTAACTTGACACACAAAACGACAAAAAAAAATTGAGATCACTATAAAAAATAAATAAAACAGTAGATCTTGATTGAAAAAAATAAATAAAAAAATCACTATAAAAATAAATACAAAACATTATTATGGAGATTTGACGAAAAAAATAACTACCGTATATACTCGAGTATAGGCCGACCCGAATATAAGCCGAGGCCCCCAATTTACCCCCAAAAAAACTGGCAAACTTATTGACTCGTGTATAAGCCGAGGGTGAGACATGCCTGTCCATCCCTGTGTGTGTGTCCGTCCATCCCTGTGTGTCCGTCCATCCCTGTGTGTCCGTCCATCCCTGTGTGTCCGTCCATCCATCCCTGTGTGTGTGTGTGTCCATCCATCCATCCATCCCTGTGTGTGTGTGTCTCCATCCATCCATCCATCCATCCCTGTGTGTGTGTGTCTCCATCCATCCATCCATCCATCCCTGTGTGTGTGTGTCTCCATCCATCCATCCATCCCTGTGTGTGTGTGTATCCATCCATCCATCCATCCCTGTGTGTGTGTGTGTCTCCATCCATCCATCCATCCGTGTGTGTGTGTCTCCATCCGTGTGTGTGTGTGTGTGTGTGTGTGTGTGTGTGTGTGTGTGTGTGTGTGTGTGTGTCCAGCCTACCTGTGTCCCGAGCCTTTGTCCCGAGCCTCCGTCCCGTGTCGTGCCTTGCCTTCGTCCCGTCCCGTCCCGTCCCGTCCTGTCCCGTGCCGTGCGTTGCCTTGCCTCCGTCCCGTGCCCTCTTCGTCGGCGGCCATTGTAAAATTCAAAAGCCGCGCCTCCTCCTTCGCCTGTGATAGGCGGAACACTGAATTTCCCAGCAGCCTGTGTTCCGCCTATCACGGACGTCGTATCATCCTCGTCCGTAGTACGAGGATGAGCGGATGCCCGTGATAGGCGGAACACAGGCTGCTGGGAAATTCAGTGTTCCGCCTATCACAGGCGAAGGCGGAGCCGGAGGCGCGGCTTTTGAATCAGAATGGCCGCTGTCTGTCTGCTCGACACGCTGATCGAGCGGGCAGACAGCGATGACTCGAGTATAAGCCGAGGGGGGCACTTTCAGCCTCAAAAAAGAGGCTGAAAATCTCGGCTTATACTCGAGTATATACGGTAATATTATTCAGGAGATCACGAGAAATAATAAAGAAATCATTTTTTCAGAACTCTGCATGAATATCAGCAGCAAAATAACTTCATTATTCTAGTATTATAAAGAAGAAGAGAATGCTCTGCATTAAAAGATTGAAATATTTTCAGCGTGACAAATGTGCTATCTCCTATACGAATGCTATTTTTACAAGACCGAGCACTTCCGTCACGTATTTGATTCAGAGCATGCATGGGACTTTGTACGTCAAAATTCTGTACACACGGTTGGAATTTACGAGAACGGATTTTGTTGTTGGAAAATTTTGAGATCCAGATATCAAATTTTGTGTGTCGGAAATTCCGACGGAAAATGTCTGATGGAGCCTACACACGGTCAGAATTTCCAACAACAAGGTTCCATCGAACATTTTTTGTCGGAAATTCCGACTGTGTGTACACAGCATTATACTGAACCCTCCATACATCTACCACACTGTGATGTCCACAGAGTCCAGCATATGTCCCATACATGCACACAGCCAGGATATCATCTTTATATGTGCATACTGAGCTCTGTCCCGAGACCCCCATATCCCAGAATATAGGAATCGCCTATAGCAGGGGTATTGAATTAAAATTCAAGGAGGTCCAGCCACTAAAGTATTCTTTGGGCTGAGATATGAATCTCAAGTCGGTGCCATGACTCTGAAAGATTGTAGTCCTGCCCGTCAGCGTATTCCTTAACATAAAAAATGCCCATCACCATGCCCCTTAACCTAAATTAAAGTGCATGCTGATGGGCACATTTTATGTTAAGGGGCTCTCTAATGTCCACAACAATATGTGCCAATCACAGTGCCACTTTACATCAGGCATTCCCAGCAAAGTCCATCCTTACATCAGGTGTTCCCAGCATAGTCCCCCCATAATTTAGATGTCCCCCAGTGCAGCCCCTCCATAACTCAGATGTCCCCCAGCAGAGCCCCTCCATAACTCAGATGTCCCCCAGCAGAGCCCCTCTATAATTCAGATGTCCCCCAGCAGAGCCCCTCCATAAATTAGATGTCCCCCAGCAGAGCCCCTCCACTAACCAAATGTTCCCCAGCGGAACCCCTCAATAAATCAGATGTCCCCCAGCAGAGCCCCTCCATAAATCAGATGTCCCCCAGCAGAGACCCTCCATAAATCATATTTCCCCCAGGGGAGCCCCTCCATAAATCATATGTCCCCCCAGCAGAGTGCTCCTTTACAGTGTTGTATAAATGTACTGTACTCACAACAATATGCAACTTCCACCATCTAGCAAAAGACCAAATACAGCCAAAAGCAACCACCGTCCACATCCAGAAACAACCACCGTCCACATCCAGAAACAACCACCGTCCACATCCAGAAACAACCACCATCCACATCTAGAAACAACCACCGTCCACATCCAGAAACAGCCACCATCCACATCTAGAAACAACCACCGTCCACATCTAGAAACAACCACCGTCCACATCCAGAAACAACCACCGTCCACATCCAGAAACAACCACCGTCCACATCCAGAAACAACCACCGTCCACATCCAGAAACAACCACCGTCCACATCCAGAAACAGCCACCATCCACATCCAGAAACAACCACCGTCCACATCTAGAAACAACCACCGTCCACATCCAGAAACAACCACCGTCCACATCCAGAAACAACCACCGTCCACATCCAGAAACAACCACCGTCCACATCCAGAAACAACCACCGTCCACATCCAGAAACAGCCACCATCCACATCCAGAAACAACCACCGTCCACATCTAGAAACAACCACCGTCCACATCCAGAAACAACCACCGTCCTCATCCAGAAATTCACGCTGCAAGATCACGCCACAATCTGCCCAATAACAAGTGTTTTCGGCTCCTATGACATTGCTCGCCTGCGTGGAGAGCGAGGCAGAATCTTACATTTAGATTCTCTCTGCACGCTCTCCGTTGCTTGTCTCTCATCGGAAAATGCATCGAACTGAGCATGCCCAGTCGATACATATGACCAGAATATCAGCTGAAGTGAAGCGATGTACTGCGCATGTGCAGTGCATAGGATGCATTTTTCTATGAGAGGCATTATTCGACAGGTCACCGGCACCAGTGCAGGGGGTTGCCTGCCCCTGATCTATCCCATAGTTTGTAGATGTTTAATGTTTCTGCAAACCAATCAATACACACTTATTGGGATTTTTTTTTTACCGAAAACATGTAGCAGAATACATATTAGACTAAATTGATGAAGAAATTTGATTTTTTAAAATGTTTTCATTGGATATGTTTTATAACAAAAACTGAAAAAAATATAATTTTTTTTAATAGCATAAAAAAATGCAGTGGGGATCAAATACCAGCAGAAGAAAGCTCTATTTGTGGGAAAATTGATATATGTTGAATGTATGTACAGTGTTGCATGACCGCGCAATTGTCAGTTAAAGTAATGCAGTGTCGTATCGCAAAAAATGGCCTGGCCCTGAAGGGGGGGTAAATCTTCAGATGGTTATATAACCAATTTCCTTTTCATCATGATGTAGTCATCTCCCCTTTTCATGTCATTGCACTTAGTGCTCCGCATGTCTTCTCCACATCCGTCTTTCCCTCTTTCTCTCTTCTAATGTTGGGAGGTATAATTCTCATTACTACTGCAAAACGAATCTCCTCCCTTCTGTACTCTGATCTCCGTGTCCTATAATATTCATCCAGCCTCACCCTGTGTAGGAGGACGTCACCCCTCCCCCATCCACATTCCTCTCCGGTGTCAGAGACTTTCAGTTTAGTTTCTCTTCTGCTGTCAGCGATGGCGTCTGGTGATCTGAGAGCTGAGTTGGAATGTTCCGTCTGTCTGAACATTTATACCGATCCTGTAACCCTGAGATGTGGTCACAACTTCTGCTGGGTCTGTATTGATGGTGTGCTGGATACACAGGAGGGGTCTGGAGGATATTCCTGTCCTGAATGCAGAGAGAAGTTTCCGGATCAGCCTGCACTGCACAGGAACATAACACTACGTAACATAGCAGAGACTTTCCTGTCTACTCATCCAGATCAAGAGGAGTCCGGGGTCTTCTGTACTCACTGTGTGGACTCTCATGTACCTGCTGTTAGATCCTGTCTGCACTGTGAGGTTTCTCTGTGTGATAAACACCTGAAAATCCATAAAAAGTCCCCAGAACACGTCTTATGTGACCCCACCTTGTCCATGGAGAGCAGGAAATGCTCCGTCCATAAGGAAGTTTTGAAGTATTTCTGCACTGAGGATGAGACCTGTATCTGTATTTCTTGTTGTATGATTGGAGGACATAAAGGACATGAGATGGAGTCACTGGATGAGGCTTCTGAGAAGAAGAAGGAGACACTGAGGAATGTTCTGCAGAAACTTCTGACAAAGAGAGAGGAGACGGAGGAAAGAGTCCAGAGTCTGCAGGAACACAGGAGGAAAGTAGAAGAAGAAGCCGCTGGTGACACCGAGAGAGTCACTGCCCTGTTTAGAGACCTCAGGTAGACATGTGTACTGACAAAAAATTACCGTATATACTCAAGTATAAGCCGAGATTTTCAGCCTCTTTTTTGAGGCTGAAAGTGCCCCCCTCGGCTTATACTCGAGTCATCGCTGTCTGCCTGCTCGATCAGCGTATCGAGCAGACAGACAGCGGCCATTCTAACATTCAAACGCCGCGCCTCCGCCTCCGCCTTCGCCTGTGATAGGCGGAACACTGAATTTCCCAGCAGCCTGTGTTCCGCCTATCACGGACATCGTCTCATCCTCGTACTACGGACGAGGATGAGACGATGCCCGTGATAGGCGGAACACAGGCTGCTGGGAAATTGAGTGTTCCGCCTATCACGGACATCCGATAGGCGGAACAGCAGTCAGTGGGAAATTGAGTGTTCCGCCTATCACCGACGGAGGCGCGGCTTTTGAATCCTAGAATGGCCGCCGACGAAGAGCTGAAGGACGGAGGCTCGGCTCGGGACGGGACGGGCCGGGCCGGGACGGGACGGGCCGGGACGGGACGCAGGCTGGACGGGACGCAGGCTGGACGGGACGCAGGCTGGACGGACACAGGCTGGACGGACACAGGCAGGCTGGACACAGGTAGGCTGCACGGACACACACACACACACACACACACACACACACACACACACACACACACACACACACGGATGCATGGACACACACACACACACACACACACACACACGGATGCATGGACACACACACACACACACACGGATGCATGGACACACACACAGGGATGGATGGACCCACAGGGATGGACGGACACACAGGGATGGACAGGCATGTCTCACCCTCGGCTTATACACGAGTCAATAATTTTTTCCAGTTTTTTGGGGGTAAATTGGGGGCCTCGGCTTATATTCGGGTCGGCCTATACTCGAGTATATACGGTAATTTGTTTTCTCTTCATTCTTTTTTTCCTTTTATTTGAAATTCGGAAATTGAAAATCCGAATTTAGAATTTTGAATTTCCCGAATTTCAGAATTTTTACAATTTCCAAATTTTCCATGACTAGTGTAGTCTGAATGTTCCCCTTATACTATTCCTTATCTATTAGAAACGAGACCACACCATAGGTTGGAGTAAACTGGCCACAACAGCCTTTATTAAACATAACTCAAAATTACTCCAATAACTTGTAAATATGAAAATATATAAATATATAAATATATATATAAATATATAAATATAAATAACTTTATTAACATTAAACCACATTTAAATTAACATTAACTGCCCATTCTGGTGATCTCTGACGGTGACCACACTTAAGCCAATACCCAATCACTGCGGTACACCTGACCAACTTCCCAAAGGCCTCCACCTGTGACCGGTCGGAGACAACTTCCGCCAGTGAACATAACCGTATTCCCTCCAACGTTCAGGAATACCCAGAGGGGCCGATCGTTAGATGAGCCCCCCACACCCTCAGATCCCTTCTGAGTACCTGTCTACCGTCAGAAACCACCAGAAAACACACCGCCAACACGAAAAACTTTCAGCTGCCGTGACAACCGATGAAACCTGCAAAAGAAGAAAAAGACCAGCAACAAAACACCACAAAACAACCACATAACAATAGGGCGGGAGGGTGGGAAAAACTGCCTCCTCTGTGTCACACTGGGCTCCGAATGATTCCTTAAAGCCACACCTCTCCCTTTTATGTGACCCCTCCCCTACACTGAACTTGTTTCCTGCAAACCTTTTCCTGAACTCCACCCATAAAGCTTAACCCTCTGTGTCCCTCATCCACACTGTCATGTCCAGCACTCCTTATATCATTGCATTCATAATCCGTGCTTCTCTTGACTAGTGTAGTCTGAATGTTCCCCTTATACTATTCCTTATCTATTAGAAACGAGACCACACCATAGGTTGGAGTAAACTGGCCACAACAGCCTTTATTAAACATAACTCAAAATTACTCCAATAACTTGTAAATATGAAAATATATAAATATATAAATATATATATAAATATATAAATATAAATAACTTTATTAACATTAAACCACATTTAAATTAACATTAACTGCCCATTCTGGTGATCTCTGACGGTGACCACACTTAAGCCAATACCCAATCACTGCGGTACACCTGACCAACTTCCCAAAGGCCTCCACCTGTGACCGGTCGGAGACAACTTCCGCCAGTGAACATAACCGTATTCCCTCCAACGTTCAGGAATACCCAGAGGGGCCGATCGTTAGATGAGCCCCCACACCCTCAGATCCCTTCTGAGTACCTGTCTACCGTCAGAAACCACCAGAAAACACACCGCCACAGCCCGAAAGGGTGACCCCCTCAACCTTGAGGGCCGCCCCACACCCGAAGAGCTTTCTGTATGCCCTCCTGTAAGCCAAAGGACCAGAGGTCAATCCCCACATCCGATAGATGAACGCCATCCCGCCTAAGATAAAGCCCTACATTCACCTCCAATTCCCTGTGTCTTACCACAATGCCCCCGTTCTGCACTACAAACCGCCCAACAACCTTATTAACCCTAATCCTGGTTTTCTCAAGGCTGGCTAAAGACCTGGCCCCCCGCCACACCGTTCTGGCCACAATGTCTGACCACACCAAAATGGTGCCCGGGAAAAGGACTCGCATGCGCAACACATCAGCCTCGATATCCGCCAAAATGTCCTTCACTTTTCGAACTCCCAGGTCATTGCCCCCCGCATGAACGACCAGCACATCCGGGGGCCTATCCCTCAAAGCGAAACGCTCCACCTCCCTCATGACACGCTCCCACCTCATGCCCGGGAAACCCAACCACATCACCCTAGCTACCTCCCTGGGGATACCTAATTGCCTGCCTGCTGGTAGAGAATCACCTCTCCTGGCCCCCCAGCAGACGTACGAATGCCCCAGGATCCAAACGAGGCGTTGAGAACCTCCATCTGGAATGAAAACAAGAGAAATAACACAACAACCAAAGGAATGTTACAAGCACAGTCCTCCCCCCCATAAATCCCACAGCAAACAACCCCCAGCCGCACCATCCTTACCCCAGTAGCAACTGCGGCCGGACATAGGACCGGAACCTCCGGGACTCCCATCTACCAATCCGGCGAACCACCGCCTCCTCCAGCCCACATCGAGCCGCCTCCGTGGCCGCCCCAATCCGAAAAGAGTGGGACGCGTAGTCCCGCTCATCCAAACCCACCGCCCTCAGGCATTGCCGAAAGACCGACACAAACTGAAAACGGGATAGAAAAGAGCCCTCCTCGTGCACCAAAAAGGGGCCCGCCCTCCCAGGCCGCACCGCCCGGAAAGCCCGTACCGCCGCCACCGGGCACACTACCGAGCCCGGCAGGGCGAGCAGCGTAATCGCCACTCCCTTGCCCCGTTGATCAGTCTTAGACCTACGCAACCGTATACTCACCCGATCCGCAACCACCTGCACGTCCTGATCCAACAGACCCCCAGCCACCCGTTTTGAGCGACACACCAACTCCCCAATCCTAAAAGCCCCATAAAACGCCAGCGAAAACGCTGCCGTAAACAGGACGGTCTCGTAAGCAGACGAGCAAACGTCCACCAGCCGAGAACAAATTGCCACCAGATTGTCAAATGACACCGGCCGGCGCGCATCCCTACCCTTCCAATCCCTCCTGTACCCCTTCAACGTTTGCCTCACCCAAAAATCCTTCGTCCCGTCCGGCTCCCCCCACAGTTTGAACAAAAAGGCCAACCCCGCCAGCTTCCGCTCAATAGATGCGGGAGACAGGCCCGTCTCAATGTTCCGGGCAACCCAGTACAATACCACCCAGCGCCGGTCGGAGCCCCGACCAGCCACTCCAACCTCCCGCAGGAACGCCCACCATTCCGCCCACACTCTAGAGTAAGCGGACCATGTAGCCTCACTCAACGACCTTTTTAACCAACCTGCGGCGATTCCAAGGGAAGTTCCCACATCCACCCGGGGCATGGCGCCCCCGACTCCTCCGCTCCCGGCGCCAGCTGCCGGAACTTGTCCCACTGAAAACGAGAGAGCGAGTCAGCCAAAGAATTCTCCACCCCAGGTATGTGCACAGCATAAACGTAAACATTGAGCCGCAAACATCGAAAGACCAGGTGTCGCAGCAGCCGGATGACCGGGGGGGAAGAAGCAGTCATCCGATTGAGGACCTGGACCACCCCCATGTTATCGCAATTGATGCGCAACTTCAAATTACGAAACTCCGCCCCCCATAACTCCAATGCCACCACTATCGGGAACAATTCTAGCAAAACCAAATTGCCCAACAACCCCGCAACCTCCCATGAGCGTGGCCAAGGTTCCGCACTCCACCGACCCCGGAAAAATGCCCCATAACCCGTTGAGCCAGCCGCGTCAGTAACCAACTCCACATCGAAGTTGCTCACTGGCCCCGACATCCACATAGCCCGCCCATTATACGACTCCAAAAATTCATGCCAAGCCCGCAGGTCCTCCCGGTGTTCCCTTCGCAAACGCACGAAGTGGGTAGGGGCGGTTACCCCGGCAGTGGCCCCCGACAGCCGTCGGCAGAACACACGGCCCATAGGGATGATCCGGCAAGCGAAATTCAGCTTGCCCAACAGGGACTGCAGGGCCCGAAGCTGAACCTTCGGCCGGCCCTGCATGCCTGCCAACTCCGCCTGCAGATCCCGTAATTTATTCTCTGGCAATCGACACTCCATTGCCACAGAATCAATCACGATTCCCAGAAAACTCAATTCCGTCACCGGGCCCTCCGTCTTATCCCCCGCCAACGGCACCCCGAACCTGCCCGCAATGTGCTGCAACGTGGACAGAAGAATCGCACACACACTGGAGGCAGGCGGGCCCACGCACAGAAAATCATCCAAATAGTGGATGACCGACTCCAGGCCCGAAACATCTCTCACCACCCATTCCAAGAATGAACTAAAAGCTTCAAAATAGGCGCATGAAATGGAACAACCCATGGGCAGGCACAAGTCCACATAAAACTTGCCCCGCCAATGGCATCCCAACAGCCGGAAGCTGTCCGGGTGGACCGGCAGAAGGCGAAACGCCGATTCCACATCCGCCTTGGCCATGAGAGCCCCACGACCATACCGCCTGACCCACCGTACCGCCGCGTCAAAAGAAGTGTAGGAAACCGTACACGCCTCCGGGTCAATGAAATCATTGACCGACCCCCCTTTCGGAAAAGACAGGTGATGAATCAAGCGAAACTTCCCCGGCTCCTTCTTAGGAACTACACCCAACGGGGAGACCACCAGGTCCCCCCACGGCTGCACTTCGAAAGGGCCACCCATCTGGCCCAGCGCCACCTCTTTACCCAATTTTTCATCCACAACCCCCGGGTGATCTAAAGCCGATCGCAAATTCCTGGCCAACGGCGGCACCCCTCCCAAAGAACAGGGAATCCTAAAACCGTCCCGAAAACCCAGAATTAACCCACGCGCCGCCGCACCATCCGGATACCTATTTAGGAAAGGAAGCATCCTTCCCAGGTTCACCGGCGTCATCCCTTTTGTGACCGGCGGCACTGGCACGCTGACCTTTTTTGAAACAGCGAGACAGGGGGTGGGTGCCGCCGCACCCGGAGCACTCATGCTTGAAGCGGCACGCGCCTCCGAATTTACAAGCCCCTTCATTAAAGGGCCAGCACACCCCCCACTTCTTTCCGGCCGGCAGTCCCGAGGAAGACGCACTCCCGGCCCCCCCCTGAAGAAACGGAGTGGGGGCCCGCGGAGCAGACATAAGCCTCATCCAGAGGCTTATGTCCTTGTGATCCCACCGCAGGTCAGCCCGCACTGCCTTACGCTGACGAAACTGCTCATCATAGCGCAGCCAAGCCAGCCCTCCATACACTCGGTGAGCCTCCCCAATCGCGTCCAGGTAACAAAATAACGCCGAGCAATGCTCGGGGTTCTTTTCCCCTATCACGCTAGCCAATATAGCGAACGCCTGAAGCCAATTTGCAAATGTGCGCGGGATCAGCCGATACCTACGTTTTTCCTCGTCGTCCTTCTTGGAACTGTCCGGCTTAACCCTGTCCAAATTAAATTTCTCGAGGGGGAGCAAGGAGAAAATCTCCACATACTCACCCTTGCCGATCTTGTCCCGCACCTCCTGCTTCAAATGCGCCCCCAATGGGCCTTCGAAACAAACATAGACTTCGCACCGGGCAGCATCCGCGATCCTAACCAGGTCAGACCGCGCCCCCGGGTCCGCGGGCACCGGGGGGACCCCCGGGCCCACAGCCCCCGCATCCGTGCTCCCCGACACCGCGGCAGGCGGTGCATCCCGCGCAGGAATGACCTCCGCCCCCCCGGCCCCCCCCACAGTACCCATCCAGGGGGCCACCTGAGGCGACCCGGAGCCCCCAGCAAACTTACCAACCAGGGCCTGCAGCCCCCCCAACAGCTCCTGCAACTGACCTGACGGCCCCCCCGGGGCCACAGGCCCCGCCCCCTGCGCTGAACCTGCCGCAACCCCCCCCACTACATCCCGGGATCCCGTGGGCACCGCACCCCCCTGCGCCACCCCCATCAGATCCCGCAAGGCATCCGCCAGCAATGTAGACTCCCGCAACTTACCCGGGCCCCCAGGGGCCTCGGCGACCGGTACCGGTCCGGGTGTAGAAAAGGACCCCTCCTCCTCCTGGGACAGCTCGCTCTCCGAACCGACCTCTCCAACGCGCACCGGGGACGCGGCAATCCCCCTGTGCTCCGCGCGGTCCATCCGGTCCCTGCGATCCGGGACTGCAGGCAATGTCCTCCTCCCCCCGCCGCCCCCGGCATGCCTGCGTCTAAAACCAGCCCTGCCAGGCACCTTGGCAGCCTTCTGCGACCCACCCTCCCCCCCCTCCGGCATGCGACCCCCCCGGAGCGCCCCCCTCCCCCCCACCGCGCGGATGCTGGCCCCAGACCCAGCCTGCCGCAGATCCCCCGCCACGTGCACCCCCCCCCCTTGGCCTGCCGACCCAGAGCCATCCACACTCCCCCCCACCTCCACCGGGCCCCGTGCGGTCCCGGCGCCATTTGCATGCGGCCGTGAAGCCCCGCCCCCCTCCGTTCGGCGGCGTAACGACCGCCCGGACCGGGGGGAGCCGATAACCTGTCGTTTTGCCGGGGGGACCGATCGGTCCACCCCCGGGCTCCGGGAGTCACGAGGCGGCCGAGGAGTAGGCCCAGGAGAAAAACGCGCCGGAGGCCGAGACCTCCGCGCGCGCAGTGGAACCTCACCTGTCCCGCCGCCGTCCACATCGCCGTCCGTCAGGTCACCCACACGTTCCCGCAGCCAGTCCGCACCGTGCACCTCCGCCGCCCGTCGCAGCCGCGCGAAGAGTCCCTCGAGGTCCGCCATAGCAGAGGAGCAGCGAAAAAACTGCCTCCTCTGTGTCACACTGGGCTCCGAATGATTCCTTAAAGCCACACCTCTCCCTTTTATGTGACCCCTCCCCTACACTGAACTTGTTTCCTGCAAACCTTTTCCTGAACTCCACCCATAAAGCTTAACCCTCTGTGTCCCTCATCCACACTGTCATGTCCAGCACTCCTTATATCATTGCATTCATAATCCGTGCTTCTCTTTTCTGAATTTTCAAAAATGTGAAAATCCAAAAATTTGCAAATATGAAAAGAAGCAAGAAAATCTGTAAAATTTGAAATAATAACTAACTATTAAATTATAGGTATTGGAATTTCCTTTTAAATTTGGCTGTTAGTGAATGTAACGAATACAAATGTATCTGAAGTTATGAATTATCTGAAATAATGAATGCCACATCTAAACAAATGGAATGGAACATATTAATAATAAATAATACAAAGGTTTTGTTATTATTATTGTAATTTATTATTATTAGATTGTTACTTTCCTTTTGTTTAAAATTTGAATCTCAGAAATTTGAAACTTGCAAATTCAAAATGCGAAACTTGGAAATTTAAAATTAGAAAATTCTAAATTCTGACATTTTAAATGTGGAAATTGGAAACTTGGACATTCAAAATTCAGAAATTCAAAATAAGAAACTCAGAAATTTGAAAATTCAGAATTTGAAATTTTGGAAATTGAAAAATTTGAAAATTTCGAAATTAACACATTTGTCAAAATTCATTAAAAAACTAATTTGGAACTAAACAATTTGCACATGTGTAATCTCAGGAGACGTCTGGAAGACCTGGAGAAGAGAGCCCTGAGGGACATCTCCGGGAGGGCAGAGCAGGTCTCTAGCTCCATATTGAATTTCATCCGGGATCTGGAAATAAAGAAGGAGGAGCTGTCCAGGAAGTTGCGTCACATTGAGGAGCTGTGTAACGTGACGGATCCACTGACTGTCTTACAGGAATCAGACACAGGTGACTTGTGTGATACTGAGGATGGAGATAATGAGGACAGAGAGAGACATGAGGAGCTCCTCCATGATGGAGGGGGTCTGGGTGTGGCGGGGGTCTTACACACAGGTTTATGTGATATAATAACAGAGGTAAATGTATACTCCTATATACAGGGAGCTGCAGACATATTACTGGATGGAAACACAGCTGGTAATTATCTACAGATATCAGATGACAGGAAAACTGTATCCAGGTCATATATAGAGCAGAATCATCCAGAAACACCAGAGAGATTCCTGTCTTCTCAAGTGTTGAGCAGTTGGAGTTTCTCCTCAGGGAGACATTACTGGGAAGTGGATGTCGGGGGGTCAGATTGGTGGAGAGTCGGGATGTGTTACCCCAGTATAGAGAGGAGAGGGGGGGAGTCATGGATTGGAGATAATAAGAAGTCCTGGGGATTGCACAATTTTATTAATCAGTATTCGGTGATACATGACAGTAAAGAGATCCTCTTACCCACCAATCTCTCCAGTAACAGAGTCAGGATATATCTGGATTATGAGGCCGGGCGTATCTCCTTTTATGATCTGTGTGACCCGATCCGACACCTCCACACCTTCACCACCACCTTCACTGAGCCCCTCCATGCTGGGATATGTGTAGGGGGAGGTTGTATAAAGATATGTGGGGGGAGGCGGGAGATGTGAGAACTCCGCCCACAGTCTGGTGATGTCAGACGAAGGAGGGAAATTCATTTAATATTCATCCAATAGTATATAGCAGTGGGCGGGGCTTCCTGCAAGTTTTTCTACTATAAATAAAGGTGAGATTTCTTACTGATCGCTGTGATTGGGTAGAATATCTGTACAATTATTGGAGTAACAATAACATGTTCCTATTGGTCAGTGAGAAATCTATCTCTCTTATCTTATCTATCTTCTGTCACAGTATGTGACATCAGCCATCTCCTCCCCATGCCCCTCCCCCTCCTGCCCCTCCCCAACATGTGGTCCCTCTGTATGGGGTTGGGGCAGCCATGATCAGACATAGAGGGGGGGTGGGGTCACTGTGATGGGATAGGATGGGGTCTCCTCTCTGCCCCACCCCCTCCTCCTCCATACAATCTATACTATAAAGAGATGGAAATAAATTGAACAATCTGAGAGGAAATCTATGAAGACGTCATCTAGAGATTTATTACTGGAAGAAAAAAATGTGATCAGAGAGCCCAGACTGTTTTTAGGCAGAGTGGGTCAGGATTAGATCCCCTGTCAGGTTTTTTTTTCTTCCGGGGCTCCATTACAGAGATTTCCCCTCACTTCCTGTCCCGGTGACAACATTTATCTAGACAGGAAATGAGGGGAACTCTCCAACAGGAACACAGACTGAAATAAGAATGATATGTTTAGTATAATAAGGAAGGGGAAGGTTTAGAGCCCCTGTCAGATGTTTATATGTCACATCTATACAATCCGATTCCTGCACCATTTCAGCGTTTGCACTGCGATCTGCGAAGCGATCTGGGGGTGTCATTAACTTTCCATTGACCCCCCCGCAGCGGTTCTCAGATGTCAGTGTGACCGTCCGGTGATTGAGGTGTGATGAGGGAACCCGCACAGCACTGGTTCCCGCATCCCACAAGTCTCATCCCAGCCTAAGGTTCCATTCACACCTATGCAGGGGGCTTTTCAGCCTTTCTGATGTGCTTTCTGCTGTTTTTTATACCGTGATTTTAGTTTTTTTATTCAAGAATTCTTTTGGGGGGGGGGGGGGGGTTTGTTGCTGGGCAGATTTAACCACTTGGTGCCCACACTATAGCCGAAAGATGTCTACAGCGCTGTCTTAAAATGCCGGGAGGGCGCCCATGTACATCCTCCCGTTCTCACACTGCCCACCCACCTTGGGATTTTGATGATAAAAGATCGAGTAAAGGGCCAATCACAGGGAGCCCTTTACCATGTGATCAGATGTCAGCCAATGACAGCTGATCAGGGAAGTAAACAGGAGCCGGTCAACAGATTTTGTTTCTTCACGCTGTCAGCATTAAGAAATGAAGAAAGCCGCTAACCAGATTCTGTTAGAGGGACATCAGTCCCCTTAGTGCCCACCAGTGCATCTAATCAGTGCCCATAAGTGCCATCTATTAGTGCCCATCAGTGCTGCTAATCAGTGCCCCTCAGTACCATCTATCAGTGCCCACCAGTGCTGCTAATCAGTGCCCACCAGTACAACTAATCAGTGCCCCTCAGTGCCATCTAACAGTGCCCATCATTACTGCTAATCTGTGCCCCTTAGTGCAGTGCACAACAGTGCTGCTCATCGGTGCCCCTCAGAGCCATCAGTGCCCATTAGTAGTGATAATCAGTGCTGCTGCAGTGCTGCTAATCAGTTCCCCCTTAGTGCCATCTATCCGTGCCCACCAGTGCTGCCAATCAGTGCCAGTCAGTGTCTCATCATCAGTGTCACTTTTCAGTGATGCCTATCAGTGTCACCTACTAAGTACCTGTCAGTGCCCATCAGTGCAGCCTATTAATGCTCATCAGTGAAGGAGAAAGATTGCCTGTTTGCAAAATGTTATAATAAAATATAAAAAAAATATTACTGTTTTCAAATTTTTCTGTCATTTTTTTGTTTGATTAGCAAAAAATAAAAACTCCTGTACAGAAAATGTTAAGCTTCTCCTTATAACCAAATAATTTATTTGCACTTAAAAGCACAAAGACAGCTCTCTTATATAATGTCGGGAAAGCGCGCTTGTATGTCTCCAAGTAACACAGACACAGATGCTGGTATCATGTTGAGCTTAGCAGAATCCTCCATTGAATGCTCTACTGAACTTTGTTTATTCATGTTGACAGTATAAATAAAGGGAGGTGGTGGCTTCAGAATCAGCCAATCAGACACTTGTATTCTTTCAAAAGAACCAATTACACACATTTATATATTCAAATAGAATTACAGTAGTGATGTGTACAGATGGTCATGTGCAGAGCCATGCGGCAAGCATCCCATGAGACAAAAGTGTCTCACAATTTGAACACTAACTACATGGCTCTGAACATGATCATGTGCACACTCCCACTGCTACCAATGACTTACTCTATCATGGCTCAGTGGGCCATAATTTTGTATGGTTATGCTATGGTTCCCATGTATGCAGATCTGCTTACTAGGAGTGTAAAGGCATGAACAAACATCCTTAAAAGAGCAAATTGATCTGCCGTGAAAGTTTCCACAGCCAATGGTCCACCAACGTTTGTATGTGGGAACACGCTTGCATGAGTGTCTTACAGCAAAACTGACACTAGGGGACATCTGACAACATACATTATTAAAAATGTCCACAACAGTTCCTCCTCTTTGCTATATGCGCCGATGTGTTCCTCGTTGAATCTTGATCTTCTTCTTATGCCGCGTACACATGACAGGACTTTTCGAGGGACTAGGTCCCACAGTCTTTCCAACGGACTTTCGGCCGAGTTCCGACAGACTTTCCGAATGAACGGACTTGGCCACACACAATCACACCAAAGTCCGACGGATTCGTACGTGATGACGTACGACCGGACTAGGATAAGGAAGTTCATAGCCAGTAGCCAATAGCTGCCCTAGTGTGGTTTTTTTGTCCGTCGGACTAGCATATACATGAACGAATTTCTCGGTCCGGCGGAGTTCCGGTGGAAAAATTTAAAACATGCTCTATTTCTAAAGTCCGCCGGATTTTTGGCAAGCAAAGGTCCGATGGAGCCCCACACACGATCGAATTGTCCGACGGACTCGTTCCGTCTGACCTTTGCTGTTAAAAAGTCTGGTCGTGTGTACGCGGCATAACACCTGGAAACAAATCAGCCCTTACAGTCCATACGAGTTCATAACACGGCTTGACTTGTAGACTCTGTTCTTCGGAAGGGATGTCTTATAGGGAGGACACGATATGGTGAGCTGTAGTAATCGCCGGTCGGTCGGGGATCCTCTGCGTCTAGTATGTGGGCTGGACTTCGGGGCGTCTCATCTCAGAGAGGAAGTTGTGGTCATCTGCTCAGGCTCTGTTCACTCGTCCAATCAGGTAACAGTAGCACCTCATCAAAACATATAGAAGGAATAGAAGCAAAAACAACATAAGTATATATACCCCTACTTCCTTCAACCATGATCTGCTGAAAAATAAAAAAATACAATTCCCAGACCCTTAAAAGGACTTCAACCTTCACTAGCTAAAGCTCTGGCTTTGTCTTGCAGGGATCTCAACCTTATCCATATGGGTCTGAACTTTGTCACTAGTATCCCTGATCGAAGTACAACAATCTTTACCTATGAATTCACAGAAACCCCCCTTGGACGCCAACAGATAATCATGGGCCACATTTTAATAGAAAGGTCTTGATCTTCCATTGTTCCTGTGGGGTCCTCCTTGTAGCTTCAATAGTTACATTGAACATCCCATCCACAATGGATGAGAAATTGTTCAATCATTTCATAAGCTCAAGCCCCCACCGTGTACAAGCAGGAAACCATGCCCAGACCTGGTCGGGGTTGGTGAACAATTCCCTTCTAGCTGTCCCTGCCACTCCTACCTTCTCTTGCACCATCAGATCCTCACGATCGCCTGTGACATTAGATGCTGGGACGAGTTTCACCGCATGAACTTTTGCATTGTGGGAATTACCTTTAAGCTGTAGACCCGCATAAATACAAAGCTAAAGTTGAAGCACACTTGTGGGCTACCTAGTTGTCCCGATACCAAAACTGGCAAGAACCAGAGCTATTGTTAAAACTATAACTAATTTTACCCTCTAGAAATGTATTGTTAGTTCTATTGACAAGTGTCTGTTTGGAGTTTTTTTTTACTAGTTTGCCAAAACTCCTCATACCAATATGAACATCCTATATATCATGTACCGCTGTCATCGCTGGGCTACTAAAGCTTGGTGGAGATTCAGAGTAGACCCAACAATTGGTACTGTTCACTTCCTTAGCTAGTTGGAGAATACACTTTAAACAATAAGTTGTGATGCTTTTCCTTGTTTCCCTTGCCAAAATATACTAAACTAAAAAATATAAATAAGCAAAGATACTCCTCATCCTTTGGTGTAGTTGCAGTGGCTGGCATGGATCCAGTTGTCTCGTCCATCAAGCTTCTTTACAACGACCCAGTCACCTGGTTGGAAAGAATGTAAAACGGTTATTGTGTCAATTGTAGAAGGACCCTAAAAAATTAGACACATGTTCCTCCCCGGTACAGTGGGACTTTAGAGGCGAACAAACAAAAACCTATATCATAAAAATATTATTTCTTTAGAAAAGTGCTTAAAAAGCATGTATAAAAATATGATGATAATCTATACAAAACATTGTGTGCAAAACAAAAAAGGGGATTTACACATAATACATTCTTTAGAGATTCAAAAATGAATACAGTTTCCTCCATTAGCCTGACATAAGAACAGTCTTAACAAAAACATTTTTTCAAGGCAAAGTCCACATCATAATATCTGAGCATGTCCAATATACATGCCAATATTAAATTGTATAAAGAAATATGTATACAATTCAATATTGGTATGTATATTGGATATGCTCAGATATTATAATTTTGACTTTGCCTTGAAAAAATGTTTTTGTTTAGACCGTTCTTACTTTTTTTTTCAGAATATATCTATATCCTCTCCTAAAAAACGCCTCTTATGCCCAGTACACACACGGTTGGAGAATCCGTCGGAATGCGTCTTATCGGACCGTGTCGTCAGATAATACGACTGTGTGTGGTCTGCATCGGACTGATTCCGTCCGAATCTCCGTCGGACCCAATTTTCCAACATGTTGGAAATATTTCCCGACCAACTGGACCGGTCGGACCTAATCCGATCATTTGTAGAGCATTTTCATCGGACAAAGTGCCACGCATGCTCAGATCAAATTCCTACATCAAAGCTATTGGCTACTAGCCTGAATGTAGTCCCATCGTAACGAAATTACGTCATCACGTTCTGAAAGATCGGATTTTTCACCAACTTGGCCCGACCGTGTGTATGCAACAGTTTCGGACAAGATCCGTCGGACTAAATCCGACGGACAAAATCTGACGGATTTGGTTGGCAAAAATCTCCGACGTGGGCTTATGAAGGGAAACTCTCCTGAAACATGTCGGGCTAATGGAGGAAACTGTATTAATTTTCGAATCCTTAAAGAATGTATTATGTGTAAATCCCCTTTTTTGTTTTGCACAAAATGTTTTGTATATATTATCATCATGTTTTTATACATGCTTTTTAAGCACTTTTCTAAATAAATAATATTTTTTATGATATAGGTTATTGCTTGTTGGCCTCTAAAGTCCCACTGTACCGGGGGGACTTGTGTCCCTTTTTTTAAGGTCCTTCTACAATTAATATTGGGATGGTGGCAACGCTTTATTGAGAATTTAACATTTCTCTTTGTGCTTCACCACAGTATACTTAATATACATAAATAGTGTAGCGCTTGTGAATAAAACAGTGTGAAAAAAAAGCTATGGTGAGATAAGGAAAACAGCAAATCAAGCTCAAAGACACACTGAAAAAACAGAGATACATAAATCCCAATATATACGGGAGGAATCGTAAAAATTGTCCTAATCTTTAATCCACATATATTAGATGGTGAAATTTCAATGAAAATCTTCCCAGCAATGGTATGGACGGCCACACAGATCAAAAACCAGGAAAAAAACAGCTTGTCTGTAGTTGTAACAATTTCTGAAAGGGTTATCTACTCTTACTAGAAAAGTTGGACACACCTGTCATATGACAGTGTGTCGTAAGCGCTTGAAGACCTAACTGGTCTCAATCAGATGTTGTACATTTGAGTAAATCCTGGTGTTCCTGATGGTGGGTCGTCACTCCATGGTCAGCTGGAACTCATAATATGGAAAGTGCGTCTCCAAAAACTCCAAAGTCCAAGAAGTCGGGCACTCACGTTTAGATAATATCCAGGATATGGTAAATTATAAAAAAGAAAGAAAAAAGAGGGGGCTCCAAATGGTGCAGGTCAGAGAGCAACCAATAGGTTTATTGAAAAGTCATAAAAAATGACATAAAAAACAGCAAGTGATCACAAGGTATACAATTAGTCACAAAAGCAATGTGGGGTACAAAAAATGCAAGCCCCACACTAACCTACAGTATACTTAGGTTAGTGTGTCAGGGTCCAGAATGGACTCACAAACCCTGTGGTGGACCTTTTGAAGTTCATGTTACAGTGACTGCACCCACCCCATCAGCTAAGAATGTTAACAGCTGCTGAGGAAAGTATATCCCTGTTTCTGGATGCCCTCGAAACAAACCTAACTCAATGACTGTGGCCACTGTATAACCTGTGTATGGCTTACCATCTGGGGTGTAATACCTGGAACCAAAATGTTCTTAACATCTGGGATGGGAGCCTCCTTCACCAGACTGCTGCTTGCTGATTCAAATTCCGTCAAACAAAGACAGTGGTGGAACATGTCATCCTACTAGGTCACAAACTTGGCTAGAATTAGAGCGGTTAGTATTATTGGTTTGAAAATTGTCATTCTTACCATTATTCTCCCCATTTTCTTCCTCATTACAAACTGGAGGAAGACACGCAGGGCTTAGAATGGTGCAGAAAAAAAAAAAAAAAAACAATGAACCAGTGAAATAATCTATGATACTTTTACCTTCTTAGGCGTGTGTATTTATGCATGTGTACAGCTATCTACAAACGCCTGCTTTCTATGTACATACGCTTTCAGAAACTCCTTGGACCTCAAAAGATACTTATAAACAAAAGGTATTATTCTATACTTCAAATTTAACCTGCAAAGAATGGTAAACAATACAACATTAATGTATGTTGGTAAATCGTCACTGACATTCCTCAAAAACGACAACAACTAATCCCTTACTTTCATGTTTCTACAAAAATAAAACAGACGCAACACGTAGGAGGACCGCCACGGTAGGTTCAAACATATTCCTGTTACTACATACAATGAGGATGCTAAAACATGAGACAAACGTTTAGATACAAATGTGGGGGAGATATTTCATAGTTCCTAAAACAAAAATTAAAAAAAAAAAACAACCAGACCTAATGCTACCTTCATTCCTTTAGCATGACATATGTAGGACTTAAGCCCAGATCCCAGATAACCTTATCCTACTACCTGGGCCCAGCCCCTATAAACAAAAGACTCGACAAGGTGTGGAGTAAATGGCCAGCTGGCCTTTTATTAACCACTACAATACAGGGCACTTTCACCCCCTTCCTTCCCAGCCCAATTTTCAGCTTTCAGCGCTCTAGCGCTTTCAGTGACATTTGCGCGGTCATGCTACACTCTACCCAAATGAAATTGTTATCATTTTGTTCGCACAAATAGAGCTTTATTTTGGTGTTATTTATTCACGACTCCGTTTTTTTTTTTTTGCGATATAAGCGCAAAAATAGCGGAAATTTGGAAAAAAAACAATATTTTCTTTTTTCTATTTGAAAAGAAATCCAATAAAATCAAATTTCGTCATAAATTTAAGCCAAAATGTATTCTGCTACATGTTTTTGGTAAAAAAAATTCTGTTAAGTGTATAATAATTGGTTTGTGTGATCACGGACATATGTACGCAAATGATCATGTACATATGTGTGCAGGTGATCACGTACATATGTGTGCAGATAATCATTGGGACATGTGATTTTAGTGGGACATATGTGGGGGACATGTTTTTATTATTAGGGACATGTGTTTTTATTATTTGGGGACATGTATGTTTTGGGGACATGTTTGTTTTGGGGACATATGTGGGGACTGTGTTTGTACTGTGTGGTGTGTTGTGTGTTTACACTACACTGATGATCAGTGAGTAAAAAGCTGTAAAAAGCAGCTCATACTCACTGATCATCAGCCGGCTGCAGCGTTCTGCTCTCCTCTCCTCAGCGGTGACTTCCGTGTGAGGAGAGGAGAGCCGATTGCCTAGCAACCGGCTGTTTGTTTACATCACATGACGGCCGTGATTGGACACGGCCGTCATGTGATCAGGAGGGCCAATCACAGAGCCCTCCTGCCGATCTGAGATGTGCCGTGTCCGGGTGACACAAGCACATCGGGATCGCGCCGCTGCGCGGGCGATCCCGCTACTCCTGAAGGACGTTCCTGAACGTCCTATCAGGAGTAGACGGCTCCCACCCGGCCGTATATATGCATTGGCCGGGTGGGAAGTAGTTAATAAAATATAACGTTTTAATAAATAACTCTTTTAACTTTTTCAACCGTCAATTCAAACTCCTTTTAACTGGGTCATTACTAGGGGAAACCACAAACCACTGGTCACTGTGACAACTAACTTGAACTTTGTACTCTTGCCTCCAGTCGGAAAACCCCGGACTCGGAGGCAGTACCCAACCTGTCAACAGTGACCTACCCTTTTTACCCTTCCAGGTTAAACCCCTCTTAACCCGGAAGTACACAAACCACTCCCATCCAATGGATGGGTACTGCATGTTCCATACATGTACTTTTCCTTCTCCTCTTCCAGTGACCCAAAAGACTGCCTTGTCCTGGGAACCCATTGTAAACCAACTCTAACAAATACCAGTTGGGTGGGAAACGATTCCTCCGCTGCATGAGACTGACGTCACTTCCCCCTTCCTCCTAGGTTCTTTTGCCTGAGTGCCGCCCAGCCCCTATGACCACTCCCCTTCTCTTAAAGCTCCAACTTAACCCTGCTTAAATCGGCGACTGTGCAGTCCAGCACTGTCATGCCGTCCGTCAGGGATTCAAGTCATCCAGGCGCGGCAGCCGTGTCCCTGCCCGCATGCGCCGTGGAACGGTGTTCTGGTGCATGCGCATTCACGGTTTGGCGCTCAGGTGCATGTACATGCGCACCAGCGCACGCCTGTGTACATTGGCGCACATTTAGCATCCCCCTGGCGCCTATAAAAGCCCGTTGTGACCCAGATTGTTCTTTGACGCTGCTACTTCTCTCCTGGATTTGACCCTTGGCTTTGTTATATGGACTCCGCTTCTCTCCAGTGTTTGACCCTCTGCTTGTGACCCGGACTTGCCTCTCGTCTCCTGCCCTGACCCTCGGCCTGTGACTTGGACTTGCTTGTGTCTCCCCAAGACAACTCACCTGAACCTGTGCCTGTATCTGGGACTGCCAGTGTTTGACCCCTAGCCGGGCATTCCGCCCTCTGCAAGCCATCAACCAGTTGCTACATCAGGAATCCGTTTCTACTGGACCTTCACGCCAGGCTTCCCCTGCCATCTGGGTCGCATGTGCCTCTTTGTGCCATTTGCTCCCTGTATAAACTCCAGGGGGAGAACTACGCTTAGTCTCAAGGGTGAACTGCTCTCGGCATCTCGGCCTCGGTAAGTACTTTTCTGATAGTACAAACCAGCCATGTCGGAGGCAGGTGGAGCGTGTTCCCCTTTAGAAATCCTTTGTCAACAAGTGTCTGCTCTCACCGAAGCGGTTCAGAAACTGCAAACAGGCTACACTCAAATTGACAGCCGTCTCCAGCAGCTTACCGGGCCGCCCACGCCAGTCACCGCAACTTCCGCTTCCTCCAGTGGGGCCTCCCCCTCCGCAGCCTCTACCAGCCCCATGGTGATCATGGCCACTCCAGAACCCAGGGTCCCTACTCCGGAACGGTTCTCTGGCGACTGCAAAAGATTCAGAGCTTTTAAGAATGCCTGCTCTCTGTACCTGGCTCTCCAGACTAGAACCTTCTCCTCTGAGGTGGTAAAAGTCGGGTTCATCATTTCTCTCCTGGCTGAAGAACCACAAGCCTGGGCCCATGGTCTAATGGAACAGAGGCGTTCCATACTAAACTCTGTGGATACCTTTTTCGAAAGTATGGCACAACTGTATGATGATCCCCAAAGGGTATCTACAGCAGAAGCCACCCTGCATAATCTATTCCAAGGGCAGAGGCCGGTGGAAGATTATATTGTGGAATTCTGAAAGTGGTTGGCCGATACCGACTGGAATGAACCTGCCCTCAAATATCAGTTCCGTCAGGGATTGTCGGAAGCCCTCAAGGACGAGCTGGTTCGGATGGACACTCCCACTACTTTAGAAGACTTAATACAAGCAGCCACCAAACTAGACAGACGCATGCGAGAACGCCGCTCTGAACACGTCCAGGCGTCTCGTCCCAGCTGGATGTTGCCTAAACCAGTTGCTGTCCATCCTTCATACACGGCTCCACCTGCTTCCACTTCTGAGGCTGAGCCCATGCAACTAGGACTACTGTGAGCTCCCCTCACCCCAGAAGAACGATTACGCAGGCGACAGGCCAACCTGTGCCTTTACTGTGGGGGCTCAGGACATTTTCTCTGCGCTTGCCCTGTGAGACCCAGTAAGCCCTCTTCTCAGTTTATTATGAACTATCAAGTCTCTGTTTTTTTCTCAAACTTAGATCACCCTCTTTGTTTGTCTGCAGTTGATGGGAAAGGAAATTCGCCTGCCGGCCATAATTGATTCTGGAGCGTGTAGCTCCTTTCTAGATGCCTCACTCGTTACCAGACTACACATCCCACTGGTTCTTAAGACTCAAAGTTTCCAGGTACACCTTGTGGATGGTTCCATTCCCCGCTCTGGACTTGTTACGCAGCAAACCAGACCCATCTTCCTGTACACAGACTCCGGCCACCAGGAGTACCTACGCCTTGATATTAACCCTTCTCCTATGTTCCCTATCATCTTAGGACTTCCCTGGTTACAGGCACACAAACCACAAATCTGTTGGAAAAGCAAAGATGTTTCCTTCCCATCACAGTTTTGTTTCCAACACTGCTTCCGACCTGCTCCAGCTTCTTGCTCCATGATGACACCTATACTCGACAATCTGAAACATGTGCCCCCTACTTACCTAGAGTTCAGGGACGTCTTTGATAAACAGCAGGCTGACCATCTACCACCCCACCGGTCCTACGATTGTCCCATTGATCTCTTGCCCGGCTCTGAAATTCCCTTTGGGCGTATCTTCCCGCTATCAGAAACTGAACTCAAAGCTCTCAAAGCATATATCGACGAAATCCTGAAAAAGGGGTTTATTCATCCATCCTCTTCACTGGTTGGAGCCGGTATTTTCTTTGTAGAAAAAAAGGATGGTTCATTAAGACCCTGTACTGACTATAGAGAGTTGAACAAAATCACCATAAAAAACAGGTACCCGCTTCCGCTCATCCCAGAATTGTTCCAGCAATTTCGATCTGCCCGAATCTTTTCTAAATTATATCTTCGTGGGGCTTACAATCTCATTCGGATCCGGGCCTGGAGACGAATGGAAAACCGCCTTCAGATCCAGATTCAGACATTATGAGTATTTGGTGATGCCTTTTGGGCTTTGTAATGCCCCAGCAACCTTTCAACACCTGGTAAACAACATTTTCTGGGAATATCTCGACGACTTCTTAGTTGTATACGTGGATAACATCCTCATCTTTTCCACTACCCTGGAACTCCATTGAGTGCACGTTAAACAGGTTCTCGCAATCCTCAGACAGCACAAACTTTACCTTAAAGCAGAGAAATGCGAGTTTGAGAAAACAACAGTGCAGTTTTTGGGGTTCGTCCTTTCCACCAATGGGGTCGCAATGGATCCCCAAAAGGTCAAAGCCATCCAGGAATAACCAGCTCCCGTGGACAAAAAAGGGGTCCAACGATTCATCGGTTTCTTAAACTTCTATCGGAGATTTATTGCCGGATTATCGTCTATCGTGGCCCTCATTACCCAGCTGACAGGACAGAACTGTCGTTTTCATTGGCCCCCGGAAGCCCAAAAAGCCTTCCTCAAGCTTAAGTCCTTGTTTTCGTCTGCTCCAATCCTACGGCATCCAGATCCTGCTTTGCCTTTCATACTTGAAGTGGATGCCTCCGAAACAGCCACCGGGGCCATTCTTTCCCAGAGACAGGGGCCCAAGGCCCTCTTGCATCCAGTAGCCTTCACTTCCCTAAAACTAAGTCCTCCAGAGAGGAATTATGATGTGGACGATAGGGAACTGCTAGCCATCAAATTCACTCTTGAGGAGTGGAGGTATTTGCTGGAAGGGGCAACTCATCCTGTCATGATATGGACCGATTACAAGAATTTGGAATATCTTCGGACGGCCAAACATTTGAAACACAGGCAAGCCCGATGGGCCCTCTTCTTTTCTAGATTTAATTTTCACATTGCCTATAGACCCGGCTCAAAGAACAGTAAAGCGGATGCACTCTCCCGGATGTTTAAGGAGACCACCCAGGAGACCGAACCCTGTACTATCCTATCTCCACAAAACTTCTGTCTAATTACCCAGGCCGATCTCGTAACCACCATCAAAGCAGCCTCCAACCACTATTCCAACCCTGAAAAACTGTCTTTGGTTAGACGAGATGACTTACTCTGGGCTGGAAATAAAATCTTTGTCCCATCTGAAGTAAGGCCCCTGATCCTCAGGACTTTTCATGACCATAAGCTAGCCGGTCACTTCGGGTCTCTGAAAACTGGGGAACTTATCTCCCATTCTTTTTGGTGGCCAGGCTGGAAGCAGGATTGTAGGGAGTATGTTTCTTCCTGTATCTCATGCCAACGCAGCAAAGGATCCAATGCCAAATCATGGGGTCTGCTTAAACCCTTGTCTATTCCTGAAAGGCCTTGGGCAGAGGTCTCCGTGGATTTTATTGTAGACTTGCCCCCATCGAGGGGATACACTACCATCCTTGTCATCATTGACCGACTCTCCAAGATGGCACATTTCATACCCATGGTGGGAACTCCCTCAGCTTCAACTACTGCCGATGTTTTTCTCAAGGAAGTTATTAGACTCCATGGTGTTCCCAAGAGCATCACCTCGGACAGAGGGGTCTAGTTCACTTCTAAGTTTTGGAGAGAGCTATGTAAATCCTTGGAAATTAAAGTTTGTCTTTCTTCTGCATATCATCCTCAAAGTAACGGACAGACGGAGAGGACCAACCAAACCTTAGAGCAATATCTCCGCTGCCTTTGCTCCGAGTCCCAGGATGATTGGTCCACTCTTTTGTCATATGCTGAATTCGCATATAACAACTCAATTCATACTGCTACCAAACAAACACCCTTTTGGGCTAATTTCAGCTTCATTTCTTCCAGGATCTCTTCCTGAGGTCTCCGTTCCTGCGGTGCAAGACCGCATTGCTTCTGTACAGACAAACTTTCTAAGAATACAGGAGACTATGCAAAAGGCTCAGGATGGGTACAGCAAGTACTACAATAAAGATAGGAAGGAAAATCCAGCTTTCAAAATTGATGAAGAGGTCTGGCTGTCGTCCACGAACCTTAAATTGCCTGTTCCGTCACGAGAATTATGTCCTAAATTCATTGGTCCTTTCAGAATCAAGAGGATGGTTAACCACGTGGCTTTTGAACTTGATCTACCCAAATCCTATAAAATACACCCGGTCTTTCATGCATCCCTTCTGAAACCTGTTGTGCCTAGCCCTTTTCCGGACAGGGAAAAACCACCTCCTCTGCCAGTTCTTATTGATGGTGAAACTGAGTTTGAAGTGGAGAAGATCCTGAGTTGCAGGAAGGTGGGCAGGCAACTCCAGTATCTGATTAAATGAAAGGGGTATCCCGCAGAGAATAACTTTTGGGAACCCTCTAGGAATCTACATGCCCCACGCCTGGTCCAGGCGTTCCACCAAGCTCATCCAGAGTTGATGTCCAGTTAGGGTGTCCTGAGGCCACCCCTGGGGAGGGGGCACTGTCAGGGATTCAGGTCATCCAGGCGCCGCAGCCGTGTCCCTGCGCGCATGCGCGGCAGAACGGCGTTCCGGCGCATGCGCATTAGTGACTCGGTGCTCAGGCGCACGCACATGCACACCGGTGGGACTGCCAGTGTTTGATCCCTAGCCGGGCATTCCCCCCTCTACAAGACCTTCACGCCAGGCTTCCCCTGCCATCTGGGTCGCCTGTGCCTCTTTGTGCCATTTGCTCCCTGTATAAACTCCAGGGGGCGAACTGCACTTAGTCGCAAGGGTGAAACGCTCCCGGCATCTCGGCCTCGGTAAGTACTTTTCTGATACCGTCCTTATTCTTAAGTCTTTGAGCCTATTGCTCCGGGACTCTCTATAGAAAAACAATACAATGGGAAAAACACAAGAGCAGCTCCAAACCTTGCATGGGAATTTAATCACACACACAAGCGTGTACTACACATCCATCAACCCACTCATCATTACAGATTTCTGAAGCCACAGCCGATCTACATTCAAGGTATTTTAATTATGGGGTCTTGTACCTCCAGACATCAAAAGTACCTTCCAAAGGAATACACCTTACTGTACCCTCTGACCATACATGGCAATCTTTAAGGGGTCTAATGGCCTTAGCCCCATACCCAGATTTCCTATGCAGTTGTCTGACAGGGTGCCTGGTTTCCCATCCATGGCCCATTGCCCATAAGTTTTGAGCGCTTTTTTGGCGAACTCTGCGTCCAGAGAACCCTGCACTTTATTTTCAGAGTGGTTATTGTTTGCGCCTTTATCACTATAACCGACCCCCGAAATTCCGATTATTATACACGGCCTGACCGGGGCTGCTAGAGAACTACTCCTCACGTTTATGCTAATACAATCGCATACCGGAAATCCTCCACTATTCAAAAGAATATTATGGCTTCTATCTGTACCTAGATGTTACAACAACAACGTTTACTCTCTACCCAAAACTGTATTACAGTATAAAACTTCACAAAACAACTGGAATTAAATTTAAAAACCAAAATGATTTTGTCCTTCCAAACACAAGTCCCTTTGTCCACATGTTTGATTCAAAAGACCCCAAAGCTCCTCCCACCATCTCTCTGTTGATACATCACATCTTGTAAAGAACTTCCTGTTACATACCTGCAAAGAACTTCCTGTTGTCTGCTCAGCTCTAAAAACTCATCTGGTTTATTTACATATCAATGGGCAGGAAGAGGGAGGGGGAGGGGAAGCCTAGCTTCATCTCCCCTGAACTTCATATTATGTCTGTCAAGACTAGGGATGGCTGAACAGTTCGCCCGGCGGTCGTTTCGCAGCGAATTTCGGCTGTTCGCGGTCCGCCCGTTCGGCGGACTATTGGCGCAGTTCGCCCGGCGGACTTCCGTGTTTTTACTGTGTAAAAGAACTTTGACCTGATGACACATCCATCATGGGGTACAGGACAGCCAATTGAGACATTACAGCACATGGACACTTGGACATTCCCTCTAACTTATAAATACACCCAATCCGGCAGCCATTTTACATTCTTTCTTCTGTCACTATAGGGAGAGGTTGCTGTGTGGAGCAGGGAGAGATAAATCGCTAGCTATTTGGTACACAAAAGTTCTTTTTAGGACTGGTATAGGTGTTAGGTGTATATAGGTTTGCTGTGCTACTGATTGTTGCAGCAGCCTGAGCGTCTTTTGTCAGTTTAGAGAAAGGGACAGGACGGTGTGTGCTGCTGCTGTAGGGACAGCCAGATTAGTCATCATCATTAGCTGTTACTATCAGGTCCACAAAAGTGCTATTCCAGTAACCAGTTATTGTTCCAGCAGCCTCTGTTTTGCCAGTTTATATAGGGACAGGCAGGAAGCAGTGTGTCAGGCAGTGAGGGTCAGTTTAAACAGTAGCTGTTACTATTAGTTCCACAAAGGTTCTTTTCAGGACTGGTATCAGTGGTATGGTAATAGGCTTGTACACGTATAATATTCTTTCTTCCAAATATAGAAAGAATATTATACTTGACTGCTGCCCTTCTGCTGCAGTCTGCTAATCATTCACAACTCACTTGTTCCACAAAGCTCTTTATCAGGACTGGTAACTTGGTCTGTCTAGGGTGCTACAGTACATAGGGTTGAGTGAGGTACAGTCTGCTATTCTATAAGGACTGGTATCGGTCCACAATACATAGGGTTGAGGTGCACTATTGCTGACCGCTGCCCTATACTGCAGCAGTCCTTCATCGGTATAGGGACTGAGAGCTTTGTCACAGGGTCATTTAAAAAATGACAGGCAGAGGAAGAGGCAGGCCCTTCCGCAGGGGTGGTAGGGGTAGGGCAGGAGCAACAGGCTTGAGCCAAAGTGGGAAGTTGCAGAAGGTGCGTTCAATTACTTTAAAGGACGCACCAGACTTGGTTGAATGGCTCGCTCAGCCTTACTCTTCTGCACCCTCCTCATCCTCTCGATCTGCACCCTCTTCTTCACTCTCTGCTATGTGCACCCCCAAAGACACTACCACCAACAACACCACCACCACCACCACCACATACCTTCCGCTTGAGTCACAGGAATTATTTTCCGATCCATATCAAGAGGACATTTCTGATGCGCAGCCACTCTTGGTATTGGATCAGGAAGAGGAGGTAGCAACAACCGCTACTCAGCAGTCTGACGACAGTACCCAGACCAGCCCAAGGAGGAGGTTGGTCCCCGGTGTTGCTGCCTACTCCGATATCTCTACTTATAGTGGTGGGGAAGGTGACGTTGATGATGACGTGTCTAGTGATGTCATGTGGGTGCCCACAAGAGAGGAAGAGGAGGGGAGTTCAGAGGGAGATATGGACCAGCAGATAGGGAGGAGAAGCAGGAATAACTTAGATTGCACAGGAGGGACAAAGCAGACTGCAAATGTATCAGGAGCAAGTCATCAACCATGTACGGTCACATCTCGCGCTCCCAGGACACCGGCACATGGCTCCATAGTGTGGGCTTTTTTTAACGTGTCCGCTGCTGACAATAGCGTTGCCATCTGCAATCTTTGCAGTCAACGCATTAGTCGCGGTAAGCCCAACACTCACCTAGGGACGACCGCCTTAAGAAGGCACATGGGCAGCCATCACCGAGCCCCGTGGGAGCAACGGAACACACAAAGCCACACTGCAGGCTCTCACCGTCCAGCCTCGTCTTCTACTTCTCCTTCTCCTCTCTCCTCACAATTGTCCTCCACTCCACCTTCCATCACGCCAAGCTCACGTTTTTCTGCAAAAAGGCAGGCTTCCGTGGGCCTAATGTTCGAGCGTAAAAAAATGATGACGCCGGATAACCCTCTTGCCCAACGGTTGATGGCTGGCTTGTCAGAACTGATAGCCCGCCAACTACTGCCATATAAACTGGTGGACTCGGCCTTTCGCAAATTTGTGGCCATTGGAACACCACAATGGAAGGTCCCAGGAAGGAAGTATTTCTCACAGAAGGGCATCCCAGAGCTATATGGCCATGCTCAGCGGCAAGTGAATGTATCTCTGGCACACAGTGTCGGTGCCAAGATACATCTGACCACAGACACGTGGTCTAGCAAACACGGGCAGGGAAGGTATATCACTTTTACTGCCCACTGGGTGAAGCTTCTGACGGCCGTCAAGCATGTAACCCGTGGCACCTGTGTAGATTTGGTTTTACCGCCACGGATTGCATGCAGGCCTGACTCTTCTTCTCCTCCTCCTCCTACTCCATCCTCCTCCCTCTCCTCCTCAGCTGACTCCTCCTTTTCCGCTGCTAGCGTCTCTTCCGATGCACCGCCCAAGCTCCCCAGAACCTATTCCACATGCCAGGTGAGACATTGCCATGCCGTGCTGCGTCTGTTGTGCCTGGAAGCCAAGAGCCACACTGGCCTGGCACTCCTTTCAGCTTTGCGTTCACAGGCAGATCAGTGGCTAACACCACTCAATTTGACAGTTGGTAAAGTGGTGTGTGACAATGGTGCCAATCTGCTTAGCGCATTGAAACAGGGCAAAATAACGCACATGCCATGCATGGCACACATCTTAAACTTGGTCGTGCAGCGATTCGTTGTCAAATACCCTGGGGTCCAGGACATTTTGCGGCAGGCAAGGAAAATCTCGGCCCATTTCAGATGATCTTACACGGCCATAGCTCGCCTTGCTGACATTCAGCGGCGACACAATCTGCCGGTCAGACGTCTTATTTGCGATTGCCCGACGCGATGGAACTCAACCTTCTATATGCTTGATAGGCTGCTCCAGCAGAAACGTGCAGTTAACGTCTACCTGTATGAATTCTGCGGCAGAACAGGTTCTGGGGAGCTGTTTTTTTTTCACCGCGCCAGTGGCTGCTCATGCGCGACGCATGCAGACTTATGCGGCCATTTGAGGAGATCACCAAACTGGTCAGTCGCAGCCATGGCGCCATCAGTGACATGGTACCTTATGCCTTCTTTATGGAGCGTGCATTGCGTCGTGTCATTGATCAAGCTGTGGAGGAGCAGGAGCGGGAAGATGAGGAAGTCGCAATGCTGGATAAATTCCCAGGGGGGGCTACTCTATCTGAGACAAGTCAACAACAGGAGTCTGAAGAGGAGTCAGAGGAGGATGGTGCCGGGGCAGATGAGGAGGAGCAAGAAGAGCATGCTTTAAACCTTTCTGGGATCCCTGTTGTGCGTGGATGGGGAGAGGAGAATGAAGAGGACGACATTATCCTGGATGATGAGCAGGAGCCAGGCCACCACACCGCTTCCACTTTAGTGCAAATGGGGGACTTCATGCTCCAGTGTTTTAATAGGGACCCCCGTATAAAAAGCATAAGGGTCAAGGACCAGTACTGGGTGGCAACGTACTTAGACCCCCGGTACAAACACAAAATGGTGGAAATGTTACCACCGTCGCAGAGGGCTGTCAGAATGCAGCACTTCCAGGCCTTGCTTTGAGAAATGCTGCATTCTGCTTTTGCGTGCGCTGGCAGAGGAGCAATTCCCACTCCCAGAGAAGGAGTTGCGGGTACCAATCCAACAGCGCCTGCAAGAAGAGTCCGGTTTGAAGATCTGTTGGTGACTTCGGATATGAGGTCATTCTTTCAGCTGACCCATCGACAGGTGTCATCCGGATCCAGCATCAGGGAACGCCTAGACCGTCAGGTGTACGACTACATCGGGTTAACGGCCGATGTGGACGCTCTGAGGAGTGATGAACCCCTGGACTACTGGGTGGGCAGGCTTGACCTCTGGCCAGAGCTTGCCCAATTTGCAATGGAACTGTTGGCTTGCCCCTTATCCAGTGTCCTGTCCGAAAGGACGTTCAGCGCAGCAGGGGGGATCGTGACCGATAAGCGTACTTGCCTAGCTCACGACAGTGTTAACTACCTCACATTTCTAAAAATGATTGAGGCATGGATCTCGGAGGAATTCAACACATGTGACCAGTAGACCATGTATATGTCTATAAACAATTTTTTTTTTATCAAACACACAGACCTTCTTTCTTCATTTGGCTCACTTCCTTGTCCAAAAAAAGCACACCGTACTATATGCCCGTACCCTCCTCTTTGAAGAGGTTGAGCGGTGTCATATTTCTACTGGGGCTGCTTATTATGAGGGGCTCCTGCCATCCCTGTGCTGTACTGACATCCTCCTGGGGCTGTACCTCTGCTGTGCATATTATGAGGGGCTCCCACCATCCCTGTGCTGTGCTGACTTCCTTCTGGGGCTGCTTACGGTGCAGGTGTCAGTGCTTTATATCACGGTGCTGATGTCAGCGCTCTCTGTCATGGTGCTGCTGTCAGTGCTGTACATCACGGTGCTGGTGTGAGTGCTTTATGTCACGGTGCTGATGTCAGTGCTCTCTATCACGGTGCTGCTGTCAGTGCTGTATATCACGGTGCTGGTGTGAGTGCTTTATGTCACGCTGCTGATGACAGTGCTCTCTATCACGGTGCTGTTGTCAGATGACTCTATCACGGTGCAGGTGTCATTGCTGTATGTCACGCTGCTGATGTCAGTGCTCTGTATCACGGTGCTGCTGTCAGATGACTCTATCACGGTTCAGGTGTTATTGCTGTATGTCATGCTGCTGGCGATCATCTCCTGCACCCTCTTCTTTGCCTACCCTGGTCCCTGACCTTCCCTCTCCTCCATTGCCTTCATGCGCTCCACAGTCCTGAATTGTCACAACAATTTCCCATATAAAAAAAGAATGCTTGTAGTTGTCGATCCCAGATTCACCTCATACATGTGTTATGCCATTGGCCATGTGGTGGGACTATGTTTGCACAGCTAATAATTATTTTGTGGCTGCAAATTTGACCTATAGGTTTGCGAAGTTCGCCTCCCATTGAAGTCAATGGGGCCCGCCGCGAACGTTCCGGTTCGTGAACTATCGGCCGCGTTCACGGTCCGCGTTCACGAAACGTCCCGTCGGAAGTTCGTCCATTACTAGTCAAGACATTAAAAAAAATCTATGGCTAACATCATATAGGAGACTTCAACCATTTTAAAAACCTTTTGTCCAGGAAAGGGTGGAATAAACCCCCCATATTGCAAATGGGAGGGAATCCCACGGAATCCCCCTCGACTCCCATATCTCCCCAGGCAGTCAGACTACTGAAACTCCTGCAAAAAGATGACTGAAGGAGGTCAACCAAAGCATTTCTTTACTACTGCAGGCTATACAATACAAAACTCTGCTAAAGCGATAAAACCCAAAACAATGGGGGGGGGGGGGGGTGCGGGGACATGAATTGCCCTCTGAGAAACTCAAAGAAAATGCTCAAACAATTCAAAAAAAAAAATACATACCACTAAAAGTACAAAAACTCAGTTAAAGTTAGTCTTACTATCTATTGAAATTTAGTGCAAAGTAGTGATTCCACTTAAAACCAAAATTCAATACAAAAAAAACGCAATAGTTTTACTGAAAAGTATGTGAAAAGTACAAAAATAGCTAAACCTGAAAAGATTGAATTCACTTAAAAGGAAATGGTGCCTACACCATTTGCAATGACAAAACGGTGTCTTCGAAATCCAACAGTGAGAAAGCTATTTAAATCAGTGAGTTTAACATTTAAACAAAACAGTTTCTCAGTTTCCGGTGTCTCACCCCTAAAATCTGAGCAATTTCCACTCTGAGATGATTTACAGGCTAAACAGTATAAAATCCTTCAAATGCGGTTTCTCCCATATAACAAGACCAAAACGGCGCCTCTACAAACCAAAGTCACCTTTTTAACACAGAACAAAACGTACTACTCACACTAAACTTAGAAACCTGTCCCAAAAGCAGAGCAATTCCACCCAAAACACAGCACACACGAAATGGCAGTTGCAACAAATGAAAACCAAGCCACGGCCACATGGTGACTACAAGAAAATGGCAGACGAAAGCTGGGCCACATGGTGACTACAAGGAAATGGCCGACGACAATCGGACCACACGGTAGATAGCAAAATGGGCGATGACAATAGGACCACACGGTAGATAGCAAAATGGCCGTCGACAATCGGACCACACGGTAGATAGCAAAATGGCCGATGACAATAGGACCACATGGTGATATTAACATGAAATGAAGTTTCTGGCCCTCCCAAAACCGGCACAAATCGAGATTTCTTCACTAGAAAACCAAAACTTTCTCCACAAAAACTGACTACACAATTGAGAATGAACATTTAGCCCTAGGCTACATAAAACACAAAATAACATGAATTAAAACTTACACTCTTGTTCCCAAAGAAGGGTCATATACTTAACTCTGGCATCAGTTTCCACAAGAACAAGACAACAAGAGAAATACAAACAGTGATGGTTGCATGCTTGATCTTTTCATCTCAATACAAAAGAGCTTCCCCATGCTATTTGCCTAGAAACCTGCATAGTCACCCTTCCCCCTCTCAGCCACATGGCCACTTGAATATGCTGCAGCCATTTTCAAAGGCAACTTCAAAACAAAACCATTACTAAAAAAATATTATAACACTTATGGGGACATGTGTCTTGGTCCCATACAAAGGTAATAATCACAATTCATACATTTCTATTTCTCATATGCATCACAAACTTATTACAGAGCATACAGTTACACAGTCTGCTCAGTCATACACAGCATTCACTTTAGGTTTGTTTTAATTTGAACCTATAGAGGATTTAAATATAAGTGCTTCCCCAATTAACTGCTTCTTGACCGGCGCATACACATATACGTCGGCAGAATGGCACGGACAGGCAAAAGGGTGTACAGGTATGTCCCTTTAAATTTGCTGCCATGCCATCGCATGTGCGCCGATCGGGACCTCCGTGAGTATGATCGTGGATCCCGTGGACTCGATCGCTGCGGGGATACCCACGATCATCTCACGGGGAGGAAGAACGAGGAGATGCTAAAGTAAACAAGCATCTCCCCGTTCTGCCTAGCAACAGTGTCACTGATCTCTGCTCCCTGTGATTGGAGCAGAGATCAGTGATGTGTACAACACAGCCACGCCCCCTACAGTTAGCAACACACCCCTAGGACACACTTAACCCCTACACTGCCACCTAGTGGTTAACCCCTTCACTGCCAGTGTCATTTACACAGGAATCAGTGCATTTGTATAGCACTGATTGCTGTATATATGACAATGGTCCCAAAAATGTCCGATGTGTCTGCCATAATGTTGCAGTCACAATAAAAATCGCTGATTGCCACCATTACTAGAAAAAAATATTAATAAAAATGCCATAAAACTATTCCCTATTTTGTAAACTCTATAATCGCTTATTGCGATTTCTTTTACCAAAAATATGTATGTAGCTACCATAACCCTCGATGGGGCGGCCTTGACCTTTGGGCTTACGGTTTCCTCCGCTTGGCTTGTTCTTCCATGTCTAGGGGTTCCCGGGGTTAGTACCCTACAACTTTGGACGCTGACACCATAAAAGTCCTTTAGAAAGGTTTTTATTTGCAGGGGTGACATCCAACAAACACAGTCTCATATGGCAATTGTGAAGAAGCTCAGGCAGCTTGAACTGCTAGTAATCAGAAAGTTGTGGGCATGTTCTGTAAATTAAATGATGCAAATCCTCAAACAATCCATGTTAATTCCAGGTTGTGAGGCAACAAAACACGAAAAATGCCAAGGGGAGGTGAATACTTTTGCAAGGCACTGTAGATACATAGAGGGATCCAAATTCAAGGAACACTTTCAGGGCCGGTTCACACCAGGAATCGCACAGAAATGCTTTGTGTGTTCCTGTACAATTCACATGTAGTTCAGTGCGGTGCAAGTTGAAACCCATTCATTTTGAATAGGCTGAATCACATTAGACCACACCAAAAACAGTGGTGTGGTCTCATTAATAAATGCACTGAAACTGGATCTCATGGTACCATGATCCGGTGAAGGCAAATACACTGCATTTATGACCTGCGTTTGGGGTATTGTTAAGGTAACAGTGACTCCTGCTGCAGATCACAAGTGCAGTGTGTTCTGAGTGTGGTGTGGGAATCGCGCATGGAACGTTGGCTTCCTGCACTGCGTTCTGGTGTGAATGAGCCCTCAGGCTTTTATGGGACATAAATGACTGGTAGAGATGGGCTTGGGCATGTTTGAAATCCCACGTTCCCGATCCCGCCAGGAAACCGATACTGCACACGGCTAATCACAGGCAGTGAGACATTTCCTAATCTGTGCCCAAGCCCATCCCAACTGACTTGTCTGTTTTCTTGAGCTCTGTAGAGGGTCTGGCAGGGAGCCTGGGAAGGTCCTGTTCAGGATTTACACATCTCCCAGGCTCCTTTATTCCCCATTTCCAGCCCTTTGATCCTCTGTACACTCCGGGTTTTGCTCTCTCCCTTTTGGACAGGTTAGGGTCACCTGGGACACCCGGGCAGAGCTCTGTAGTCTGGGGAGCAGACAGGAGGGATCTGCTGGAGCTGAGGTTGGTGATCCTGGGAAGAGTTTGTATTGTGAAGATGACAAGTGTTAGGACTGTGCAGCTGGTGAACTAGGACTGCTATTGGGTAGTTAGTGATGGGACACGGCTAGAGGTTTGGTTGGAAGGTTGGATCTGGTTATTTCTGTAGCTCTGTACACCATCTGTATATAACCTGGAAATATCTCCAATAGATGGACCTCTGCTGGTCAGGAGATGTGTGATATTGAATGATGGATGGATGGTGGATGGTGGATGGTGGTGGTGACTTGGCGGCTATATAACATGTTTGATAGGTAAATAGTACATTGTGTATATAGAGGTCTACGCTTCAGACCAACAAGAGGGTCAACTAAGAAGATGGGAACAGAGGGACTTGGTTCCAATCCCACCAAATAAAGGACAGTTGGGAAATATGCATAAAGTGTATGTCCAGCTAAAACTTTTTTTTCTAGTTCTGGATGGAGTGTGAAAGGATTTCCTCCCATGTCACATTTTACTGCTACCTGTGACTCCATTGGAGGTTTTCTCTCACTTCCTGTCTCGGTGACAACATTTTGCCAAACAGAAAGTGAGAGGAACTCTTTGGCAGCAACACAGAAAATAAATAGGTTTCTATAATAGAGTTATAAACCGTGTCCCTGTTGGAGATTTTACTTCACTTCCTGTTGGAGAAACTGTTGTCAGCAGGACAGGATGTGAGGGGAAATCTCTTTTTAGGCTTGACTCACACTGGATGCCGATGCGGCTCCCAGCAGGGGTCCTGCACGTCCTGGTTCATAGTTTCTGGTCCGAATTCAGCCTGAAACTCTGAAATGGACCAAAAGACGCACAAGGCTCCTGTGCAAATTCGCAATGGAGCCGCATTGGAGATATGTGAACCGGCTCCATAGAGAGCTGGTCGCATTCTCCTGCTATTGCCAATTGGATGCAGAGATTCCGCATCCAATTCACAATAGTGTGAATCCGGCCTTAAGGGAGCCCTAGACAGTAAAACTTGACTGAAGTCTTGATATCTTCTGGGAAAGATTTGTAACACTGTTATGTTCATTTAGGTACAGGCAAAGGTGTGTGTGTGTGTGTGTCTACATTGTGTGTGTGTGTGTGTATATATGTATGTATATGTATGTGTGTATATATATATATATATATATATATATATATATATATATAAATTTTTAGAAAGGATTTGCTGTAAAATGGGTATATTTTTGGTAAATGTTCATTATGTAAATTAATCAGCTCAGATGTACCTCAGACAGGCTTGAGGGCCCCTGAAAACATAACCCTGTATTCCCCCCCCCCCATTTGTTGGAAATCCTCCCGCTGCTCCTGGGTCCACCTGGCTGTAATGTTCCCCATACAAGTTACATTAATACAGCAAATTGTCATTCCTCCGGGGTTTCTTTGGTAAATTCAACTCAAAGAGACCCATTACAAACATGTTAGATCATTCCATGGTTCTAAAAAAAAATATTTGGGGGGGGGGGAAGGGGGTCACATTTGATTAAATTTTGTAATTTTTACCATCCATACTGCTTGACATTGGATGAAAGTGATGCCGCGTACACACGAGCGGAATTTCCGTCTGAAAAATGTTGGGTGACGTACAACACTACGACGAGCAGAGAAAATGCAAGTTCAATGCATCCGAGCATGTGTCGAATTGTTTCCAAGCATGCGTAGGAATTTTGCGCTTCGGAATTGGTACAGACGATTGGAAATTCCAATCAGAACTTTTTCCAACCGAAAAATAGAGAACCTGCTCTCAATCTTTTGCTGGCAGAAATACCGCCAGCAAAAGTCCGATGGAGCATATACACGCGGTCACGTTATCCGACCAAAAGCTCACATCGGCTTTTTTGCTAGCGGCATTTCCGATCGTGTGTACGCGGCATTAGAGGAAATTGAGAGTGAAAGTATTCTCGCGCCTATCAATGTGTCCTAGAACTAGTGTGGTTGCAGCAAAACACCGGCAGGGGTGTAAACCCTCCCCAAGTTAAGTGATAGTAATTAAGAAATGGTGTTGCGCTCCAGCTAAATAGATCTAATTAAACTAAGATAAACTAACATGTACTCAAGTACCAACCAAACAAAAATAAAATAAAATAAAATGTGGAACTGTATGTTTAAATAAGCTCAGACAATGTGCATAAATTCCAAAGTGCAATACAACAGGTCAGATTGTGCACTTAACATAAAAAACTTGGTATAAGAGATCTTCTATTGATGATAGTGAAATAGTGTTGGGTGCACACATATGTATAAATGATATGGCACAAAGAACAATATATAATAAAAAATAAAAAAAAAGTGTCGTTATACAAGTGCAATACAAATCAAAAAATGCACAAAATGCTAGTAGTCCATGTGCAGTGTACCATGTGTATGAACAAAATACTAATAGTCCATAAACAGTGAGATGTGTGTTTGAACAAAAGCTCCAAAAAAAACAAAAAAAAAATATAAGGTGAACTACAGTTATACAAAAAGCATGTCCATTTAGTTTCCCTGATGAAGTCATTTGACGATACGCGTAAGGACACCGGAAGTGACGTCCGGAAGCACGAGCGTGACACGCGTTCGTTTAGTTGTGCTTTTTATTATTGTTTTAAATGTGAGTACCTATATCTTCGTTTTATATCCAATAAATTGTGAATACGTACTTCACCATTGGAGTGTTCCCCTTGTTTTTCCTGCATGCTACAACGTGTCCACGGTGAATGAGAGTCTAGGATCACATCACCTATTGTACCTGCATTACTGGACAACAAGCGTTACTTTGGAAATGCTGTTTACCTTACAGCAGTAAGGTAAGGTAATTACTGCACCTAGTGTGAGGATACAATACGCATAGGAGCACTGGTGGAATTCACCTCTTGTTTTTGGAGCACGCAGGATACTGCTTTGTTTATCACTAAATGGACATATTTTACCACCAAATGGACATGCTTTTTGTATAACTGTAGTTCACCTTATGTTTTTTTGGAGCTTTTGTTCAAACACACATCTCACTGTTTATGGACTATTAGTATTTTGTTCATACACATGGTACACTGCACATGGACTACTAGCATTTTGTGCATTTTTTGATTTGTATTGCACTTGTATAACGACACTTTTTTTTTTTTTATTATTATATATTGTTCTTTGTGCCATATCATTTATACATATGTGTGCACCCAACACTATTTCACTATCATCAATAGAAGAACTCTTATACCAAGTTTTTTATGTTAAGTGCACAATCTGACCTGTTGTATTGCACTTTGGAATTTATGCACATTGTCTGAGCTTATTTAAACATACAGTTCCACATTTTATTTTATTTTATTTTTGGTTGGTACTTGAGTACATGTTAGTTTATCTTAGTTTAATTAGATCTATTTAGCTGGAGCGCAACACCATTTCTTAATTACTATCATTAGAGGAAATTGCTGAGTGTATGGCTGGGAAGAACAGACATCAGACTGAGCGGCAATGCATGGAGCAGGAGAGGGGTACTCTGAGGAGTCAGCCGAGGACACAGGTCATGTGGGGAATGCACAACTAAAGAGCAGCCAGTGCGACAGTCGAGCATTGAGCTCTGCTAGTCACCCTCCACCTCCAGCCACCCATGTGCATGGTGCACTGGTACCCCTAGCTGCCTATGCTGCTGCCGGCCATATGTAGAGGGGGCTGCATGGGCCCCCTGCATCACAGGGCCCAGTTGCGGTCGCGACTGCTGCACCCCCTATAGTTACGCCCCTGCCCACACCTCTAGATGATATGATCTGAAAAAGCAACATGTTCCACCGATGGGGCCAAAGTGGTAGCTGGTTAACCACTTTCAGACCGGACCATTTTGTTGGTAAATGACCAGAGGTCTTTTTACACTTTGACACTGCGCTGCTTTAACTGGTAATTGCGCGGTCATGCAATGTTGTACCCAAACAAAATTTGCGTCCTTTTCTTCCCACAAATAGAGCTTTCTTTTGATGGTATTTGATTGCCTCTGCGATTTTTATTTTTTGCGATATAAACGTAAAAAGACCGCAAATTTAGAAAAAAAATGATATTTTCTACTTTTTGTTATTAGAAAAATCCAATAAACTCAATTTTAGTCATACATTTAAGCCAAAATGTATTCAGCCACATGTCTTTGGTAAAAAAAAAGTCAATAATTGTATATTTATTGGTTTGCGCAAAAGTTGTCACATCTACAAACTAAGGTACGTTTTCTGGAATTTACGCAGCTTTTAGTTTATGACTGCCTATCTCATTTCTTGAGGTGCTAAAATGGCAGGGCAGTACAAAACCCCCCCAAATGACCCCATTTTGGAAAGTAGACACCCTGAGGAAATTGATAAGTGGCATGTTGAGCCCATTGAATATTTTATTTTTTTGCCTCAAGCGATTGAATAATGACACAATGTTGTCACTAAATGACCCCATTTTAGAAAGTAGACACCCCAAGCTATTTGCTGAGAGGCATGTTGAGTCCATGGAATATTTTATATTTTGCCACAAGTTGCGGGAAAATTACAAACTTTTTTTTTTTTTTTTTCACAAAGTTGTCACTAAATGATATATTGCTCACGCATGCCATGGGCATATGTGAAATGACACCCCAAAATAAATTCTGCTGCTTCTCCTGAGTACGGGGATACCACATATGTGGGACTTTTTGGGAGCCTAGCCGCGTACGGGGCCCCGAAAACCAAGCACTGCCTTCAGGATTTCTAAGGGCGTTACAGTTTTGAAGGCCATAAAATGCCAAGATGGCACAACCCCCCCCCAAATGACCCCATTTTGGAAAGTAGACACCCCTAAATTTAGGGGTACACTAGTGAGACTAGGTAATAAATGGCGGGTGCCCTGAAACTATAAAAAAAATAACTAACCAACCAGCGTCACCTGTAACAGTTATATGGTGATCACTGGTGAAAGGGTTAACTAGGGGGCAATCAGGGGGCTTTATGCGGTAGTATATGGGGGTCCCTGGCGCTATAAAAAGCTGCGGCGAACCTAAATACCTACCTGCCTAACTAGCGTCACCTGTGACACTAATACAGCGATCAGAAAAACGATCGCTTATTAGGCTGGGTTCACACTGGAGCGATGCGGGAACGCCACGAATCCGCGGCGGGTTCCCGCATCGCATGCCTCCCGGCGGCAGTTCACACTGCCCTATGCGAACTGCTGGGAGTGTCAGTGAAATGTTAATGACACCCCCAGATCAGTTCGCATATCGCAGTGCGATCTGCAAACTCGGATCGCATGGTGTGAACACCCATGCGATCCGATTCTGCTGCGGACCAAAAAAAGGGTCCCGTGCGAGTTTGCGGCGGGTGCGGCGGGTGCGACACGAATTCAGCCATACTATCTGTATGGCTGAACTCGAATCGCACAGAGATCGGATGTGATTTTCACTGCAGTGCGGTGCGAATCACATCCGTTCTCATAAACCGCTGCAATGTGAACCCAGCCTTAGTGACACTGGCGACGGGGGGTGATCACGGGGTTAAACCTTTATTGGGGGGGTTAGGGGGGTACCTTAGAACTAAAGGGGGCTAACCCTAACTGCCCTAACAGTTATTACAGTCACAAATGACACCCGCCGGGTGATCAGGGGGTTAAACCTTTATTAGGTAATAAATGGCGGGTGCCCTGAAACTATAAAAAAATAACTAACCAACCAGCGTCACCTGTAACAGTTATATGGTGATCACTGGTGAAAGGGTTAACTAGGGGGCAATCAGGGGGCTTTATGCGGTAGTATATGGGGGTCCCTGGCGCTATAAAAAGCTGCGGCGAACCTAAATACCTACCTGCCTAACTAGCGTCACCTGTGACACTAATACGGCGATCAGAAAAATTATCGCTTATTAGGCTGGGTTCACACTGGAGCGATGCGGAAACGCCACGAATCCGCGGCGGGTTCCCGCATCGCATGCCTCCCGGCGGCAGTTCACACTGCCCTATGCGAACTGCTGGGAGTGTCAGTGAAATGTTAATGACACCCCCAGATCAGTTCGCATATCGCAGTGCGATCTGCAAACTCGGATCGCATGGTGTGAACACCCATGCGATCCGATTCTGCTGCGGGCCAAAAAAAGGGTCCAGTGCGAATTTGCGGCGGGTGTGCGGTGCGAATCACATTCGTTCTCATAAACCGCTGCAATGTGAACCCAGCCTTAGTGACACTGGCGACGGGGGGTGATCACGGGGTTAAACCTTTATTGGGGGGGTTAGGGGGGCACATTAGAACTAAAGGGGGCTAACCCTAACTGCCCTAACAGTTATTACAGTCACAAATGACACCAATGCGCAAAAAAAAAAAAAAAAAAAGCAATTGGTGTCACTGTGACTGGGGGGGCAGGGGTAATTGGGGGGTGATCGGGGGGTAAAGGGGGGGTGTGAGTGTGCCTGGCATGTTCTACTGTGTAGTGTAGTGCTTGTGCAACTCACCGATGCTCTCTCCTCGGTGCCGGAACGAAAACTACCGACACGGAGGAGAGAATACATCACTTCCTCTCCTGTGTTTACATTACAGGAGAGGAAGTGATGTCACCGGACATTTTCATTCGCCGGGAGCGATCGCGAGGGGGTGGCCATGAATGAATGGCCGTCCCCTCGTCCGGGATCGCTCCCGAACGAATACCGACCGCCGCAGGCGGGCAGGCAAGGACGTACATGTAAGCCCTTATGCCTGCCCGTGCCATTCTGCCGACGTACATCGGCGTGCGGCGGTCGGCAAGTGGTTAAATATACATCAGCTGCGGTGCCGACATTGAGGGACTCTAGGACAGGTAAGTGTCCTATTAATAAAAGCCAGTGGCTGCAGTATGTGTAGCTGCTTGTATTTAGTTTTATTTTTTTTGGCCAGAACACCTCTTAAAGAAAGGAGATAGAGATACAAAGTATCATTGTTTATAAATATTGATCAGATGGGAGACTGAGAGATACAAAGTAACATTCTATTTATTTGTTATCTTTTCTGTTGCAGTGCAATAAGGGGAGACACCAGAGAGCACAGCAATCTGTTGAGAGAGATCTGGAGATGCAGTGCTGAGGTGACACTTCAGGTAAGAGATGATGTCCATATAACATATTATATTCATGTGATTTACCTGTACAAGCCTCTCTTGTGTAGCCATCCAAAAGCCCTGAAACTTCTGCTCCCCGCCACCAGCTTGGATGTGATATCAGCAGTCCCAACAGACTCAGAGCCGTCACTCAAGTGATAATCTATAATGTTTCTCTTTCATCATCCCCCCCCCCCCCCACCAGCAGCTGCATTACTGTAGGAGAGTGAGCTGTGAAGGAGCTGGGTCATCACAGACAATAATAAGACACTCCCTATGTGCAGAGGGCTAGGACTTGCAAAGATGGACGGTGCTGTGCTTGGGAATTTTGTCTCTTCCTGGAGTGGTTCAATTCCCTAAACCAGTGTAGCGGATGACATTTTGGACAAAATATCACACGCATGTAAATTTAGTTTTTGCCTCAGAACAGTAGGGGTTCTGAGGGTTAATTACATAGGTTGGCCTAACACCAGTCTGGCCGGGCTGTGTTTGGAAGTTCTGCCTGGTCATGTGAACGGTGAGGTGCACTTGACAGGCCAGAACCAGGTCTGGGTGGATGTTTGGTTCCGAGAAGGCTGATATCTAATCGGTGGGAGTGCCGGGCCCCGCTGAGGAGTCTGGGAAGGGGCACTTAAGAGGTGTGGGCCACGTGTTCAGGGAGAGGAGTTTGTGAGACCCGTGGGGTCTGTCCTGGTTACAGGACCGGGGGAGTTCCCGCGAGGGGTCCCGGTCACGGGGTGTTCGACATCCCGAAACATGTTCCTGTCAGTGGCCCCTGGTTGACCCGTCTGGTCTGGGGTAGGGATCCGTCTGTTCCCGAGTCTCGGAACCTGCTGGTCCAAGGCACAGTATCTGAGGGAGGATTCAAGGTGTGCGGGTGTGCTCTCGGCTTGGAGGGGCACCACAGCTCGTGGAAGTAACCGGGGGAGGACTCTTCGGAGGAGGGCCGGCAAGTGGCATCCTGGAAAATGCCTGGTTACTGAGTTGGGAAGGACATTGACGAATCCACGCTTTTCCAGTACCATTGAGGAGACTGGAAACATTCCGGGTACTGAGGAAAAGATTCCTGTTCACCCTGAGTTGCAACTTGTACACGTTCATAGGATTGTTTCAAGTTTTGAGTCAACGTGCTGACTGCCATGATCTCTGGCTAGAGATCTGTTCAGCCTTGAAGTACCCAGCTGCGAGTGGCTACTCTCTGGGTGGAAGTAGAGACTTTGCTAGACCTGCAGTTCAAGGTGCCTGAGTTCTTCACCTGTGCCCTCTGTTTCCACAAGAGACTGTGCTATTGGATGTTACTACTGCAAAATAAAACCTTTTGTTAAAGAACTTCATCTGTGTCAGCGTTCAAGTCGTTGGGTATCAACCCTGGGAACCCCTAGACATGTAAGAGCAGGCCAAGAGAAGGTAACTGGTAAGCCCAATAAGTCAAGGCCGCCCTGCAATGGCTGCTACACCAGGCCCGCCTGGTTATCTAAACATGTATATCTTTTGGGGCCCCCGACAATCTCCCAGTGCCGGGGGCCACAACAGATATATAGTCTGGCTGCCTCCGAAGGAGGAGGCGGGATGAGCGCCGTGCACACAGGAGGAGTATTTCCTGTTTACACAGCAGCCTCTGTAAGAGGCAGTCCCGTCTCTGGTGCTGCCATTGGACGACTGTTCTGTCGCTCAAAGGAGGCGGGACTTTCACTTAAGGAGGCCGCTGTGTAAAAAGGAGTTTCTCCTGTAGGATATCTTTGGCGCTCGCTCTGCCCCCTCCATGGCTGCACTGATGTTAAATGGTGAGTGCATTTCTGGCAATGGTGGGCATGCATTTCTTGCAATGGTGAGTGCATTCCTGGCAATGGTGGGGCTGCATTTCTTGCAATGTTGAGTGCATTCCTGGCTAATGGTGGGGCTGCATTTCTTGCAATGTTGAGTGCATTCCTGGCTAATGGTGGGGCTGCATTTCTTGCAATGTTGAGTGCATTCCTGGCTAATGGTGGGGCTGCATTTCTTGCAATGGTGAGGGCATTCCTGGCTAATGGTGGGGCTGCATTTCTTGCAATGGTGAGTCCATTCCTGGCAATGATGGGGCTGCATTTATTGTAATGGTGAGTGCATTCCTGGCAATGATGGGGCTGCATTTCTTGCAATGGTGGGTTTTGCATTCATGGCAATTGGGGGTCTGCAGATGGGCACTGACCCTTATTTTGCTTCACACTTCTTTATTTAAAATTTAAATTATTTTTTTTTCCCTGAAACTTCCCTCTTAAAGTGAAGGTGCGTGTTCTACACCAATAAATACGGTATATCCAAATAATACGCCTGAGCTCATCTCTTTACTCGCACACAGCCACAAAGGCAGGAGAATTCTTGTTGGGCAGTGTATTAGTGCTCGAACAAACACACTTAGACGGAATTTTAATGGTTCAAAGAATGTCAGGCAAAATGGTCGGCCCTCGCGCATGTTCACTTCATCAAATCTGGCCCTCTTTGAAAAAAGTTGGGACACCCCTGCCCTAAACAGTTCAAAATAGGATTTTTATAACTGCTTACCTGTAAAATCATTTTCTTGGAGTACATCACAGGACACAGAGCAGCCATAGTAATTACTATGTGGGTTATAGGCCACCTTCAGGTGATGCACACTGGTGTAATCAAAGACAGGAAGTCCCCTTCTATATGTACCTCAGTGTTTTTGTAGCAAAGCAATAAGTATCCCAACAAGAGGGGAGGGACCTCTGTGTCCCGTGATGTACTCCAAGAAAAGCATTTTACAGGTAAGCTGTTATAAAAATCCTATTTTTTATTGTACATCACAGGACACAGAACAGCCATAGTAATTACTATGTGGGATGTCCCAAAGTAATGCCTTCTGAGGGGAGGGAGACACAAATAAAAGCAGGCCGACATCAGACGCGAGGACCTATACTGCTGTCTGCAGTACACTGCACCCATGATTAAGCACTACAGCTAGTGCGACACGTCAGCAATTTTTCCGTGTTTGTTGAGCTGTGATGTGGTTTTCTGAAGAGTGCGGCAGTCCAGAGTTTGTTTTTCGTCTGATGCTGCACCCAAAGGCAGTATCCTTTTGCCATCTTACATCCACCTGATAGAGTGATAGATCTAGTGAATGTATGCACTGACGACCAAGTTGTGGCCTTGCAAATCTGGGTCATAGAGGCTTGGTGATGCACTTGCTGCCCTGGTAGAGTGCACTCTAATTTGAAAAAGCGGAACCCTTCTTTTCAACCGTAAGCCTGAATAACAACCTGCCGAATCCATTTGAAATAGTTGATTCCAATGCTGCCTGTCCTTTCCTAGGACTTTCTGGCAGCCCAACAGGGCATCAGTTTTCTGTATCTAAACCCTTCAGATAGACCTTAACTGCGCCTACTAGAAGGAGAATGTAATAACCTTCCTTCTACGAAACAAGATTCTGGGGAAAAAAAAAAAAAAAAAACGTAGGGGAACATGTTGATTCAGATGGAATTTGATAACTTAGGCAAAAAAGGATGGGTGAGGACTCAACATCACCTTATTGTTATGAATACTTAAAGTGGTTGTAAACCCTCCCCCACAACTTTGTCCCATGTAAATCAGCATAAAAACCCCTAATGAACACTGCTTGTATGTATCTTCTTACTTGCTTAGTATTGTTGCAATCCTTTTTGTTCTTTGGAATGAAGTCACTGAGCATGCCCAGATCTCCCCTGATTTACGGGAAAACTCACTATGTCTTATCTATCTGTTATCAGGACTTCCTACAGCACAACACTGAACTCCCAGGAGACGTCAGACTCATTCAGAGCTTCCTCCTACACACAACGTGACCATGTGACATGACATGCAGTGTAAACCTGGCCATTACTGCAGTCTTATCAGCTGAAGCTGATAAGTCTGACAAAGGGAATTATTAGACATCGGCACAAGTAAATACTATGAAATAAAACAAGTCTGCTATGAACAGGGAAGCAGGGTTGCCATTGAAACGTTGGATTGAGAAGGAGGCTTGGTTAACAGTACAGGAAGTGCTCAATGTAAGGGCGGAAATACACTCCACTGTGGACTCAGAAATCAATACTTAAGATGGTGCTGCCTAACCCCTGGAAACAAGTTTTTTAAAGTTTCTTTAAACAGTAAGTAATATGCGATTTGGGCTGGATTACAGTGGCTATAGTCTGATAATTACTTATTATAATGGACTAAATGAAGAGAAGCATCAGAGTGGGAGAGTTTACTTCCTCTTTAAGGATGGCTCTTTACAAATGAAAGCTGGCAAACTCTGAAAACTCTCTTGTGGAGGTTGCCGCAATCAAGAACACCAATTTTCTTGTCAGAAGAAACAAGGGAATAAGGTGCATTGGTTTCTAGGGTTGTCTTTGTAACGCCGACAAAACCAGATCAAAATCCCGAGGGGTGAAGGGTGACCTAACTGGCGTAATTTATACATCTTACCCCTTGTATATAGGCCCAGATCAAAGAGTGCCAAGCAAGCGGACTTTGTAAAAAAAAAAAAAAAAAAAACACTGACAAGGCCGAGATTTGACCCTTGATGGAACTTAAGGCTAGCTTAATTTCCATTCCTAATTGTAGGAAGGCAAGAACTCTACCTATGACATACTTCCGAGGGTGCCATCCTTGGTTTCCACCAGGAACCTAGGCCCTCCAGACCCTATAATAAATGGTCCTACAGGCTGGTTTTCCTGCATTAATCGGGGTACCTACTACTGACCCTACAAGCCCCCGATTATTTTAGAATGTGGGCTTAATAGCTGTAGCACCCTGTACTTTTAGGTAGGTGCTAGATTAGTATTTTTCTAGTTGCAGGACTAGATATAGGTAAATTTAGCCAGGCCTGTGTTTTTCATTCTAGGCCTGGTTGTTTAGATCTGGGAATGGGAGTGTCAGTATAGTGGGGGGATGTGGCCACCTACACTCTGGCTCAGAGATCCTCTCCTGCTTTCAGTGGAATTGTTCTGGAAGGGAGGCTGGACATTAATTTGCATTGGCAGGGGGCAGGCCTCCCATATAAGCAGGGGTCGCATGCTTCCAGGGAGGAGTTGTGGAGCACAGCAAAGACAGCATGGCATGCTGAGGTGCTATGCCGGGCATCCCCATGTGGGGATGTGCCCTGTGCGCAGAGGAGGGATGGAGGAGCCGTGGCGAAGAAGCTAAAGTTGAGGATCTTCATCTCTGCGGAGTGCATCAGGTTTCTGTGACAGGAGAACACAGTGCTTGACTGTAGAGAGGATCGAGTGAAGGCAGTAGGAGTAAAGAGGCAGAAGTAGACCAACTATCATATTTCTGTGTCCGGGGAACACAGGATTTTGAAACAAGGAGAAGGCCAGTGTAACGTTTAAGAAGCAGAAGTACTGGAGAGAGTAGCGTAGCATACTGTGTGGCCGGGGAGCACAGTATGAACAGAAGTGGACAGGCTGGAGCAATAGTCTCATTTATCATGTACCAAGTTCATGTTTGCAACAACTTCCAGAGACTGGAGCTGTTGGTTCATTGAGCCATGGAAGACAGGCGGTATAGGCCTTTGGCTCTCTGTTTGTAGCCGAAATACCACATCAGTCTAATACGAGGGAATTATTCATCTTGTTTAACTGGAAGCCGTGAGAAGTAAATCTTCAGTCAGATAACAGAAGAGGCAATAGTCTGCAGTAAGGATTCTACAGGGAAAATGCATAAACAAGGCCAAGGCCATGGATGATAACCGATCCTTTTGAAATCTTTATGGGCATCTCATACATCCCTCGTATATCTCCAAGTTTATCCCACAAAAAAAAGGCAAGAAAACGGAGCAACTGATTGATTATTGTCTTTTCTGAGTGATTGATGAGGGGTTGGCAGCAGGGTGATTGGCGGATTGCTACAACCACACCCGCAGCCCTTACGGGGGTACTGATACACAGCCAAACCTCTAAATTCAGCATTTGCAAGGCAGGATAGAATACTGCAAAAGTAGGTTTGGAAGAGTCCCATGGATCCCCTAATGCCACCCTCACAATCTTTACCTAATAGGATCGTCTGGGTCATGCCAGAGCTACTAGGATTACCAGCTTTTGTTCCCTTTTTGATCCTGCATAGAAGCAGGTACTGGTACAGGATCCTGGTAGAAGCGGCACTGGGGAGGGAACCCATAAATCGGTAAAAACTGAACCTGCGGGGATACTAACGCATATCCTGTATGCGAGTGGATCCGTTGCACTTAACACAAAGTTGTCCAACTTTGTGTTAAACTGGATGTCAATAGATCTATGACCGAAGTACCCCATTTCTGGCATATGGCCAGAAAAATTTTGGGACGTAGAGAATATTCTCCCGGGAAAACAATTGAACAATTGTTGGCAGCTCAAGAAATCCACCTTCCAATTCTTCACATCCCGGTATAAAGACTGCAGATAGGCAAGATACATGCTTCTCTAACTAAGTCAGAACATGGTTCACCTCCCTCTGGCTGCGTGACTTCTGGTACCCCCTAGGTGATTGATGTAGCCACTGCTGTGGTATTGTCGGATTGTATTCTGACAGGACAATCCTATAACCTGAACATCCAGGCTATTAGAGCCAGATGTGCCACCCGAATCTCTAGGATGTTGGACACAGTTTTCACGGACCTTGCCCTCGTCAGTGGTCTCTTCCAGGACTGCTCCTCAGCCCAAGAGGCTGGCCTCCGTTGTCACTACCTTCCAGGTAACCGGTATGAAGGATCTTCTCTTCTGCAAATTTTTTGGTTACCAACCTCCAACTGAGACTCTGGCGTACCTTTGGGGCCAGATACCTTGGATAATGTAAGGCTTGGATTTTCTTGTTCCAAGTAGACAGATTTCTGTTTGCAACAGCCTTGCTGAGCATAGGGAACCACTCCAACAGAAGCCACCATACACCCGTATCTACCCTTTATTGCTGTTGTTCTCTAATAGAGCCATCTGTAGGAGTTAGTGGGTGTTGTGTGCCTCCAGAGCAGTATACACCTGTATCTACCCTTTATTGCTGTTGTTCTCTAATAGAGCCATCTGTAGGAGTTAGTGGGTGTTGTGTGCCTCCAGAGCAGTATACACCTGTATCTACCCTTTATTGCTGTTGTTCTCTAATAGAGCCATCTGCAGGAGTTAGTTGGTGTTGTGTGCCTCCAGCACAGCACAGTATACACCTGTATATACCCTTTATTGCTGGTTTTCTCTCATACAGGCATCTGCAGTAGTTAATGGGTGCTGTGTGCCTCCAGCACAATATACACTACCCAATTGCTGGTTTTCCCATCTCCCTGCAGGCCATTACTATGTCTGGAAGGCCAGCAAGGAGAGGCAGACAGTCACGAGCCAATAAAAGATAACAAGCAGGCTCTGTGTCTAGAGACAACAGTGCTGGTCGTGGACACGGTGCATCGTCATCAGCACGTGGCCATGGGACACGCTTGTCCTTATTTTCGGCAGCTGGACGTGTTGAGCCACATCATGCTGAAGACTTGGTAGAGTGGATGACCAAGCCCTCTTCATCCTCCTCATCCTCTCTCACCCAGGCTCAGGGTACTAGCAAAGCATCTGCCAACGTGGCCTCTTCCCTCGTCTCAATGGCATCATCAGTCACTCCTTCCCTAGACCCACCATGTCCTCCTGAGGAGTCCCCTGAACTGTTTGAGCACATGCTCCAGGAGGATGCCTAGTGTTTTGCAGGCTCTGATGATGATACTCAGCTAGAGGAAGGCAGTAGCGTGAGTGCAGAGAGAGGGGATGCTCAAGAAGGACAACAATCTGGCAGTAATGGTCCACATGCTGCAGCATACTGCTAGGTTTGCTCCAGTGTTGAAGAGGGAGGGGATGATGAGGTCACTGACTCCATGTGGTAGCCTGATAGGAGAGAGGAGGAGGAGGCACATCTCCAACAATGCAGGATGCCCTCTGGGGGCCAGCTTAGGGGCAGCACACTGACTGAATCACACAGCAGAGCTCCGCCTGTGCAGGGCGCTGCCTCTGTGCATTATTTTAAAAGTTCTTTGGTGTGGGCCTTTTTTGAGACGAGTGCATCAGATCGCACCGCTGTTATTTGCAACATATGTTTCAAGCGTATCTCGCGTGGCCAAAACGTCAGCCGCTTGGGCACCACATGCTTGACCAGACATATGTTGACCTGCCATGCAGCTCGTTGGCAAGCGTACCTTAAGAACCCACACCAAGGAACAAAGTGGACCTCTCCTTGCTCCTCATCAGCTGGGATCTCCAACCCCACTAGACCTTCAGTCCTCTCTAAAACCTGCACTGAGGGGAATGAAGGTGTAGAATTAGGTGTGTCACAGCCAAGTGCTAGCCATACACCCACGTCCGATTGTAGCAGGCAAATTACTATACACACCCCAGGTACGAAATTTAAAGGAATATTACACTTTTATTGTTTCACTTTAAGCATTATTAAAATCACTGCTCCTGGAAAAAAAACTTTAGTTTTTAAAACCTTTTTTTTTTTTTGCATTGATACATGCCCCCTTGGCCAGGACCAAGGTCCCCAAACACTTTTTTTTTATGACAATAACTTGCATATAAGCCTTTAAAATTAGCACTTTAGATTTCTCCCATAGACTTTTACAGGGTGTTCTGCAGATTTTTAAATTTGCCGTGAACACCCCAAATTGTTCGGTGAACAGGCAATGTTCGAGTCGAACATGAGTTGGCTTCACCCCGACAGCAAACACAATCAACAAAGATGAAATATCCCTGCCTGCCCTCTTGTCCCTCAGTTGGGAAAAAAGTACCTTCCTACACCAGTGTAAAAGGTGGGGGGGGGGGAAATCTACCCCCCCCCCCCAACACCAAAATGGGTGGCAAGTAGGCCTGCTGTCCTGGACAATTCCCAGAAACGCCATTACCAGTAAGTCTAACTGGGAATTTTTTTGTTCATGTCCTCTTCCAGGATGGCACACCTAAGAGGAGAAACAAGTATACCAGGTCTACCTCAGGGTGGGACCACTGCTTGCAAAACCTTTCTGCTGAATGCCAGGTCCTGCTGTGCAAATACCTCCACTCTGTAGTACCTTGTCAGGGTATCCTGGCTTGCCTGTGTGGTTGCATGGCAGATTTGTTACATAATCTTGAGGAATGAACTTTCAAATATATGCTAACTTACAAACCATACCCCTCCATAGGCTAGTGTGTTGGCCTGCCTAATCCATCTTGATAATGTTGCCTCTAAACCTTTCCTGGACTCCTAGAATAGAACTAGAAAATGTTTTGACCAGTTGAATTATTTGACTCAATCTAGATATGTTGGAGACCTCTCCTAGCATCTAAACAGTGAAAACTCTGTTCCCTCAGTTTTCCCCTAATTTTGTGATTATCTGAAGAATATCTCCTGTGACCTATGGAAATGTGTGGCCGCTTTCAGTAAGGACAGGGTGTTTTATTAAAAAAAAAAAAAAAAAAAAAAAAAAAGAATTCCATCTTCCAAAACAAAAAAAAGGTTCCTTAATGGACAGACCTTGTAAATGCCCTATCCTTCTAGCCGTAGTAATGGCCAACAACAAGGCAAACTTCAGGAACAAAATTTTAACGTAAATTTGCACAATTGGCTTAAAAGGGTGTTTAGTCCTAGCTTCTAGCACCTTCAATAAATCCCAAGGAAGGATCTGTTCATTCTAATAGGAGTCTCCCTCTCCCTTGCTGCCAAAAATCGATTAACTAATGGCTACCTTGTGAGCCTCAAGCCTAGAAAATTTGACAGGGTTTGCGATCTGGCACTTTGTCTAAACACTCCCTCTATTTAAGGATTCCCCACTCAATAGCCATTTGAAAGAAGTCCTGGCTTGGGGTGTATAACTGCAGTGGAGGCACGAACAACCTCTTTACTGTTGCAAACCAGACCCTGCTTGGCCACCACGGTGTGACAAGGTTAGCCTGCACCCTGACCCAAGTACAGTACATACAGTACAAGAAAGTACATAGGCTAGGCTGATAAGTCAGACCCTAGCCAATGTGTTGATTTTCTCCCAGCTCCTACCATGGGCCATGGAAAATAACTGCTCCATCTTGCCGTTCCTTTTGTAGATGTCCATAGATCCTGCGTAACCATGAAAAAAAAAAAAAAAAAACATTTAACAGGTTCTTCTGAACACTGTAGTTGCTTTCCATGTGAAACTTCTTTTATTCAAAAAATCTGTTCAGTTTTCAGAGGAAATATAGTTTGCCTAAAGGCTTGTAAACCGCAAAAACTTGGGAGTAAAAACTTTAAAGACACTGGTTCGCTGCAACAGGGACAACTACTACTACTACAAATAAACATTTGAGGGATAGAGAGAGTCTAGGTCAGTGATTGTGAACCTTGGCACTCCAGATGTTTTGGAACTACATTTCCCATGATGTTCATGCACTTTGCAGTGAAGTTGATCATGGGAAATGTAGATCCAAAACATCTGGGGTGCCAAGGTTCACCATCACTGGTCTAGGTGATATGCCACAGTTGTTTCCAGAGGGATATGTGGACTGTCTGATCCTTTCCCATTGTGATAGGAACTGAGACAGCTTGCCTTCTATCTTGATCCTGGTGTAATTTTTGGTTTCTTTATTAGAGGGACCTGGGGAAGTAAACAACCCTCCTTTCTGCTTCCCTTTACTGTTGCTCCCTTTTTTATTTTTTTTGCCAGAATCTCACTTGGGCCTCAACTGGTTTTAGCTGAAGGGGTCATGAATAAACCTTTATTTTTAACAGGCATTTTTTCCCCTTTTCCGAGCACCTCTATAACTCCGGATCCAAGCCTGAACTGAACAACGGAGAACCTTCAGAAGACATACCACCCAGGTGTTAGACATGTAATCCCCTTCATATGCCTCGACCAGTGGTTCTCAGCATCAGTCCTCAAGTACCACCAAAAGACCTTGTTTGCAGGTTTTCCTTTATCTTGCACAGGTGCTTTTAAATCCGAGTCAATGGCTTGGTATTTTGGACAGCTATTTTATCTAAGAGAAATTCACAAAACATGGCCTGTTGGGGGTACTTGAGGACAGTGTTGAGAACCACTGATCTAGACCACTCTTCTAGTCGAGATGAGGTAGGTCTCAGACTCTAGCCATCACCCTCACCACATTCTCCAAATACGCTATCTCCTTGCCAATGACTATTGGGATTCCAAAACCTGTTCCATCTTGGCACTCTGGGACACATGCCCCATGATCCTGTCAAGCCAGAAATCCATATTTCTTACTACACAAGTGGCTGATAATGCCAGGGCCATAGATGACTCATTTATATCCAAAGCTTTCCACAAGAGTCTTTTGTCCTGCGATCCACTTGGTCTTTACTATTTCCAGAGTCCTCAAAGGACAGGTCTGATTTCTTGGAGAAACTGCCTGCAGGATATTGGAAGGAGGCAACCATTTGTCAAGAGGGAAGAAATATATATTTTTTTTACACTATGGTGAGTTTCTTTTTCCATTAAGACCGTGATCGTTACTTGCTGGTCTGCCTATTGAGTTGGGATCCCCTGGCTTGTTCTCGGTGCAAGCATAGCCAATTCCTGCCATTGTTGGTCTGATTTAATACTACAGGCTTTACACCGCTTGCCTTCTGGTAAGCGCATATGTTGTGTGGTGGAGGGTCACAAGAATCAGTGTCTTGTCTGCACTGAAGGTTTTTACTAAGTCACCATTTTCACTTATCTCACTGGACTTTTATATAATTTTCCACTATCCTCCTGAGTTTGAGGATTGGTTATATATCACGTATTGCTTAATCATTGATTATTGTGATTCAATTGTTTATTATAGTGATTATTTGGTGCAATAATTCAATTATTTATTTTTGTCACTGCATATTTTAGTTAAATTTTTTGGCGCAGCTTATTTTCCATTTCATGATTTGTCAAGAGGGATCGATGAGTACAGACAGGAGAGACTAAAGACTAATGCCCCATACACAAGAGCGGATTTTCCGTTGGAAAAATCTTGGATGGTTTTTCCGACGGAATTCCACCCAAGCTTGGCTTGCATACACACGGTCACACAAGTTTGCTGAACTTTCGACCATCAAGAACGCGGTGATGTACAACACTACGACAAGCCGAGAAAATGAAGTTCAATGCTTCCGAGCACGCGTAGGGATTTGCGCGTCGGAATTGCTACAGACTATCGGAATTTCCAATCTGAACTTTTTCCGACCGAAAAATTGAGAACCTGCTCTCAATCTTTTGCTGGCTGGAATTTGGCCAGCAAAAGTCAGATGGAGCGTACACCCGGTCGCATTTTCCAACCAAAAGCACTTCTCTGTCTTTTGCTGGCCGAATTTCCGATCATGTGTACATGGCATAAGTGTTCCTGCCACCCCTCTTGTGTGCTTGAAAGTCAGATGTGTGTTTGCCAAGGAGCTTTGTCCTGAAGAGCATAGTAAAGGAGCTGTTGCTTGGACTGTTCACCGAGGAAGGGTAAACCTCCTTAATGTTGTTATTGCAGAACCCGTCCACCATCTGATACACAGAAAGTTTAGTGCCCTCACTAATTCTCCCCCTCATTTCAGTTCAATCCTTTATTAAAACATCAAGACACCAACCCTGGACTGTTTATTGAGCTGAAGCAGTAAATGCCCAAATGTGCCTGGCAGTTGTGGGGGAAATAACTCGGCGACCTTTACAATTGCTGGCTCCTACAGGGGTCCCACTACACTTGAATTACTGGTTAATTTCCCAGGAAGGAAACCTCCTCTGTTCAGAGGCCCTGTCTGGGGTGGAAGCACTGCCGACTTTATTATAACCCCCCCCCCCCCCCTTCCACTTGGTGAAGGTTCTAGGCCTTCTAGTTACCTACAGGTTTAACACCCCAGCCTGCTTGGCCATTTCCCATAACCCCCAATGGAGGGCTACACAAGTGAAGTAAATGTCTGGATTATACGTATTTTGTGAGTTGTTGAATTTTTGCACCGCATTCCAAGAGTTTGAAAGGTTAAGTAGGGTAACCTGTTATCAATAAAATGATTAGTAATAAAGATAAACCCAATATTACATTGTGATACTGGGGAGGGTGGAAGTGAGGTTCTGGATGGCCAAGAGGCAAGTTCCCCTAAACTGACCAGAAAGGTGCATTCTATAGAGATGAGTTGGGGGGTGGAAAAAAGTGTGATAAATCGACACCTTACTATAGAAAGAAATGTCATGTTTATGTTTGTGTCTGTCCTGTAAGAACAACCAACCATGTCTTTTTAAACTTTTTTTTATTTCCCTTACAGCAATGTTCAAAGGTCCATGAAACCACTTTTGAGAATCTCGAAAATCTATTGGAGATTTTCATTTTGTCTGCTGTCAGCGATGGCGTTTACTGATCTGCTAGCTGAGCTGGAATGTTCCGTCTGTCTGAACATTTATACCGATCCTGTAATGCTGAGATGTGGACACAACTTCTGCCGGTTCTGTATGGATCGTGTGCTGGATAAACAGGAGTCCGGAGGTTACTTCTGTCCTGTATGTAGAAAAAGGTTCAAACGTCGTCCTGCACTGCACAGGAACATAACATTGAGTAACATAGTGGATAATTTCCTGTCTGCTCAGCCAGATCAGGAGGAGTCCGGGGTCTTCTGTTCTCACTGTGTGGACTCTCCTGTACCTGCTGTTAGATCCTGTCTGCACTGTGAGGTTTCTCTGTGTGATAAACACCTGAGAGTCCACAAAAAGTCCCCAGAACACGTCTTATGTGACCCCACCTTGTCCATGGAGAGCAGGAAATGCTCCGTCCATAAGAAGATCCTGGAGTATTACTGCACTGAGGATAAGACCTGTATCTGTGTATATTGTTGTGTGATTGGAGGACATAAAGGACATAAGATGGAGTCACTGGATGAGGCTTCTGAGAAGAAGAAGGCGACACTGAGGAATGTTCTGCAGAAACTTCTAACAAAGAGAGAGGAGATGGAGGAAAGAGTCCAGAGTCTGCAGGAACACAGGAGGAAAGTAGAAGAAGAAGAAGAAGAAGAAGAAGAAGCTGGTGACATCGAGAGAGTCACTGCCCTGTTTAGAGATCTCAGGAAACATCTGGAAGACCTGGAGGAGAGAGTCCTGAGGGACATCTCCAGGCACGCAGAACAGGTCTCTATCTTTATCCGGGATCTGGAAATAAAGAAGGAGGAGCTGTCCAAGAAGTTGCGTCACATTGAGGAGCTGTGTAACGTGACGGATCCACTGACTGTCTTACAGGAATCAGACACAGGTGACTTGTGTGATACTGAGGATGGAGATAATGAGGACAGAGAGAGACATGTGGAGCTCCTCCATGATGGAGGGGGTCTGGATGTGGCGGGGGTCTTACACACAGGTTTATCTGATATAATAACAGAGGTAAATGTATACTTCTATATACAGGGAGTTATAGATGTATTACTGGATATAAACACATCTCATAATACTCTGCATTTATCAGATGACAGGAAAACTGTATCCTGGTTAAGTATAAACCAGAATCACCCAGAAACACCAGAGAGATTCCAATATTATCCTCAGGTGATGAGCAGTCGGAGTTTCTCCTCAGGGAGACATTACTGGGAAGTGGATGTTGGGGGATCACAATTCTGGAAAGTGGGGATGTGTTACCCCAGTATAGCCAGAAGAGGAAGGCAGTCGGAGATTGGAAGGAATAACAAGTCCTGGGGGTTGGGGAGGTATGATGATCAGTATGGGGTGATACAGAACAGTAAATTGACCCATTTACCCACCCATCCCTCCAGTAACAGAGTCAGGATATATCTGGATTATGAGGCCGGGCGGATCTCCTTTTATGATCTGTGTGACCCGATCCGACACCTCCACACCTTCACCACCACCTTCACTGAGCCCCTCCATGCTCTGTTTGGTGTATTGGGAGGTTGTTTAAAGACGTGTGAGGGGAATACAGAGATGTGAGAACTCCGCCAGAGTTTGATGACATCACAAGGATGGGTGGTGGAATTGATCCATTGTTCCGCCAATGCTTGGAGGAAATGGTGACTCCTGGGAGAAGTAAGAGGGCTGCCATTGCAGGTCTCCTTATGAAAATGCTCGTTACCTTGCTTTGTACTTGTTCTGTGTCCAACACTGGAAGGCTATTCAATACAAAGCATAGACAAGACAGCCAGGGAAGTAGCATTCTCAAAGGGAGAGTTCAGCAATGGCAGCCCCCCATAATTCTGTTATGACAGATGCCTTATGTCCCTTTCTGCTCATTGTGTTTTTTATGTGTGTGTGTATGTATATATATTGGTGTATATTTATTTTATAGGCCTGTCCACAAGAGGTTATACCAAGATCATGACTGCTCAGCTGTGTTTGGTGTTTCAGTGTCTGATCACTTTTATAACACTGTAAATGGATGCAACCCCCCCCCCCCCCCCCAACTACTGCAGCTCTCCCAGCCTTCTTGGGAGCTTGGACATTAGTAAGTGGCCAAGACCGCATCACGCTTAAGAGATGGAGGAACATCAGTTCTGCAATCTCGTTTGGGACAAATTAATCCGCAAGTGATAATGATTTCATCACTTCCAGTTTTAGAGATTCTCCTCTGCCCTCTGGAGGTCAGTCGAAACATTGGAGGGTGATCTCTCCATAAAGAACACCTGTCAAAAGCTATCACAAAGGGGCAGTGCTGGAACAAGGTCACCCAGCGCCCAGGGCAAAGATGCCAAACTGCACCCCCCCACCCCCGTTTATGATGTGCAAGCTTAGAGGGTCCTACACCCAGTAAACTATTGCACCCATGGCCACTTTCCCTCCTGCCCATCCCTTGTCCTGGCCCTGCAAAGGGGATAACCAGTGACTATTTTATTCCTCATTTTCTATCATGTCGACAGTATTTAGTGCTGGAAATACACGTCTCCTTAATACAGGACAGAATTCTGGGAAATCTCTTGCAGAAAACATGAGCAGGAATAAGTCTACCCAATCTTTTGTGATAGTATTGTTTTGTTTTTTGTTTGCTTTTTTTATGTTTTTTGTTTCTAATTGTAAAATTTTGCAAATAAATTATTGAACAACATTTATTCGGCTACATTTTTTTTTTTTTGGTAAAAAATACCCCAAATCGGTGCATATTATTTAGTCCGTGTGAAAGTTATGGAGTCTACAAACTATGGGATATGTACAGTATTTGAAAACTGGCCCTGATGTACTGACAGCCAATCTCATTTCTTGAGGCCCTTAAAATGCCAGAACAGTGCAAATATCCCCCAAATGATTCCTTGTGGAAAGTAGACAGTCCAAGGTATTTAGTAAGAGGCATGGCAAGTTTTTATTTTATTTTTTTTTTTGATCAAATTTTCGGGGAAATTTTTTCTAGAATTGTTGTGTTTTTTTTTTGCAATTTTAACAAGTTATTTTTCATACACAATATAGGCATGCTTAGCATTACACTCCAAAACCTATTCTGTTTGCCTTCTGCGTATGGGGATACCAGACTTTTTCATAGCCTAGATGCATAGAGGGGCTCAAAATCTTAGGAACACCTTCAGGATTTCAAGGAGCATACCTTGCACATTTAATTTCCTGACTACCTATCATATGTAGCATTTCCCCTGTAAGAGCTGCTGATTTGTGTCCCCTGGCCATCCCTCTCTGTATAGCAGCAGCCAGACACACAGCAACTTCAACTTTTTTGGCTCAAACAGTCAAGGGGTTGCCTTTTTAACAGTTTATTGCAGTGTAAAAGGGGTTAACAAAAGCACAGTCGCTAAGATCTTTCTCCCTTAGGGCTTGCATTTTTCCCCTCAGATTCAAGCATGCATACTTCTATGTAAAGCTCCCAAATGTGATCCTCAGTGGCACCCCTCTTTGGCACCCAAAGAACTTGTAGAAAGATGGGCTCCCCAGCTAAGTACAGCTGGGACCTCGTGAGCAAGGCAGAATCTTGAACAGAGTGGTCAGGAAGGGCTTGTAGCCCTCTTACTGAGAACCTCTCCTCCTAGAAAAAATCTCTGCTCTCTGGGGCTCCAAACTATTTATGCACTCCCCAACCACCATCTGGGCACACCTACCAAGGGATTGGCTGGAGCTGCATACATATTCAGGCTGCTCAGTGCTCATTTGATTTTTCCACCCTCTGTTCTGGAAATCTCCAGAAAACAGGAGGAAGCAATAAAACTTGCAACCTGAAGAGCCCAGACCAACCTAAAGCAATCACACACCGGTCTGCTAATTAGAGATGGATGGGACATTTTGCAAATGCGGCCAAAAGTTCACGAACCGCAAAGTTTGCGGCGGGCCCCATTGACTTCAATGGCAGGCGAACCTTAAAAACCTACAGGTCCTATTTTCAGCCAAAAAATACTTACTAGCTGTGCACACATAGTCCCACCACATGGTCACTGACATAACAAAAGTATGAAGTGAATCTGGGATCGACAACTACGAGCATTCTTTTTTTTTAATCTGTGAAATTTTGACAATTCAGAACTCAGGAGCGCATGAAGGCAATGGAGGAGAGGAAAGGTCAGGGTAGGCTATGAAGAGGGTGCAGGAGATGATCACCAGCACCGAGATAGAGAGCACTGACACCAGCACCGAGATGGAAAGCACTGACACCACACCAGCACCGAGATAGAGAGCACTGACAGAAGCACTGATACCAGCAACTCGCTGCTGGGCCCCAAAAATGACACCGCTCAACCTCTTCAAACAGGAGGGTACGGGCATATAGTACGGTGTGCTTTTTTTTGTACAAGGAAGAGAGCCAAAGGTAGAAAAAAGGTCTGTGTGCTTGATTAAATAAATTGTTTATAGAGATATACATGGTCTACTGGTCACGTGTTGAATTCCTCTGAGATCCATGCCTCATTCATTTTTAGAAATGTGAGGTAGTTAACACTGTCGTGAGCTAGGCGAGTGCGCTTATCGGTCACTATCCCCCCTGCTGTGCTGAACGTCCTTTCGGACAGGACACTGGACGAGGGGCAAGCCAACGGTTCCAGTGAAAATTGGGCAAGCTCTGGCCAGGGGTCAAGCCTGCCCACCCAGAAGTCCAGGGGTTCATCACTCCTCAGAGCGTCCACATCGGCCGTTAACCTGATGTAGTCGGACACCTGTCGGTCTAGGCGTTCCCTGATGCTGGATCCGGATGACACCTGTCGATGGGTCGGCTGAAAGAATGACCTCATATCAGAAGACACCTCTTCAAACCGCCCTCTTCTTGCAGGCGCTGTTGGATTGGTACCCGCAACTCCTTCTCTGGGAGTGGGAATTCCTCTGCCAGTGCACGCAAAAGCAGAATGCAGCATTTCTCTATGCAAGGCCTGGAAGTGCTCCATTCTAACAGCCCTCTGTGACGGTGGTAACATTTCCACCATTTTGTTTGTACTGGGGGTCTAAGTACGTTGCCACCCAGTACTGGTCCTTGACCTTTATGCTTTTTATACGGGGGTCCCTGTTAAAACAGTGGAGCATGAAGGCCCCCATTTGCACTAAACTGGAAGTGGTGTGGTGGCCTGGCTCCTGCTAATCATCCAGGATAATTGTTGTCCTCCTCGTTCTCCTCTCGCCATCCACGGACAACAACAGGGATCCCAGAAAGGTTTAAAGCATGCTCTTCTTGCTCCTCCTCATCCACCCCGGCACCATCCTCCTCTGACTCCTGTTGTTGACTTGTCTGAGTAGCCCCCCTGGGAATTCATCCAGCATTGCGAATTCATCTTCCTGCTTCTCCACGGCTTGATCAATGACAGGACGCAATGCACGCTCCATAAAAAAGGCATAAGGTACCATGTCACTGATGGCGCCATGGCTGCGACTGACCAGTTTGGTGATCTCCTCAAATGGCCGCAGAAGTCTGCATGCGTCGCACACACCACTGGCGCGGTGAAAAAAACAAGCTCCCCAGAACCTGTTCTGCCGCAGAGTTCGTACAAGTAGACATTAACTGCACGTTTCTGCTGGAGAAGCCTATCAAGCATATAGAAGGTTGAGTTCCAATCGCAAATAAGACGTCTAACCGGCAGATTGTGTCGCCGCTGAATGTCAGCAAGGAGAGCCATGGCCGTGTAAGATCTTATGAAATGGGCCGAGATTTTCCTTGCTTGCCGCAGGATGTCCTGGACCCCAGGGTATTTGACAACGAATCGCTGCACAACCAAGTTTAAGATGTGTGCCATGCATGGCACGTGCGTAATCTTGCCCTGTTTCAATGTGCTAAGCAGATTGGCACCGTTGTCACACACCACTTTACCAACTGTCAAATTGAGCAGTGTTGGCCACTGATCGACTGTGAATGCAAAGCTGAAAGGAGTGCAGGGCCAGTGTGGCTCTTGGCTTCCAGGCACAACAAACACAGCACAGCATGGCAACGTCTCACCTGGCATGTCGAATAGGTCCTGGGGGGCTTGGGCGGCGCAGAGGAAGAGAAGCTAGCAGCGGAAAAGGAGTCAGCCGAGGAGGAGAGGGAGGAGGATGGAGGAGGAGAAGAGCCAGGCCTGCATGCAATCCGTGGCGGTAAAACCAAATCTACATGGGTGCCACGGGTTACATGCTTGACGGCCGTCAGAAGGTTCACCCAGTGGGCAGTAAAAGTGATATACCTTCCCTGCCCGTGTTGGCTAGACCACGTGTCTGTGGTAAGATGTATCTTGGCACCGACACTGTGTGCTAGAGATACATTCACTTGCCACTGAACATGGCCATATAGCTCTGGGATGCCCTTCTCTGAGAAATACTTCCTTCCTGGGACCTTCCATTGTGGTGGTCCAATGGCCACAAATTTTCGAAAGGCCTCCGAGTCCACCAGTTTATATGGCAGTAGTTGGCGGGCTATCATTTCTGACAAGTCAGCCGTCAACCGTTGGGCAAGAGGGTTATCCGGCCTCATCATTTTTTTACGCTCAAACGTTTGTCCCACGGAAGCCTGCCTTTTTCCAGAAAAAACGTGAGGATGGCGTGATGGAAGGTGGAGTGGAGGACAATTGTGAGGAGAGAGGAGAAGTAGAAGACGAGGCTGGACGGTGAGAGCCCGGAGTGTGGCTTTGTGTGTTCCGTTGCTCCCACTGGGCTCGGTGATGGCAGCTCATGTGCTTTAGGGCGGTCGTCCCTAGGTGAGTGTTGGGCTTACCGCGACTTATGCGTTGATTGCAGATGGCAACACTATTGTCAGCAGCGGTCACGTTAAAAAAAAAAAAAAAAAAAAAAGCCCACACTGCAGAGCCATGTGCCGACGTCCTGGGAGCGCCAGATGTGACCGTACATGGTTGATGCCTCGCTCCTGATACATTAGCAGTCTGCTTTGTCCCTCCTGTGTAATGTAAGTTCTTCCTGCTTCTCCTCCCTATCGGCTGGTCCATATCTCCCTCTAAACTCCCCTCCTCTTCCTCTCTTGTGGGCACCCACGTGACATCACTAGACACGTCATCATCGACGTCACCTTCCCCACCACTATAATTAGAGATCTCGGAGTAGGCAGCAACAGCGGGGACCAACCTCCTCCTTGGGCTGATCTGGGTACTGTCATCAGACTGCTGAGTGGCGGTTGTTGCTACCTCCTCTTCCTGATCCAATGCCAAGAGTGGCTGCGCATCGGCAATGTCTTGATTAGGAATGAGCTTCATGTTCGAGTCGAACATACGTTCGACTCGAACATCGGCTGTTCGCGCCAAATTCGTGTGGCGCTCACAGCCCACAATGCGCAGTGCATTGCTGGCTCATGATTGGCCAAGCATGCACTGTGACCCCGCATGCTTGGCCAATCACAGCGCTGGCAGCAAGCAGAGCCATGATTGGCCACAGGCAGGATGCCTGTGGCCAATCATAGTTCAGGCTGTGTAGTACACGCCCGCACTATATAAGGCTGCCAGCGCGGCGGCCTTGTGTAGTGTGTTGGCGTCTGTAGGAGTTAGTGGGTGTTCTGTGTACCTTCAACACGGTATACACCGATTGTTATTGGCCAATTTTGCGTTCTTGCTCTTCTGTAGTGGTTGTTGTGTGCGTGCCTTGACCGCAGTATACACCGCTATATCCACCTATATAGCTAGCTATATTTCTATTTTTTAATAGAGCTTGCAGTCAGTTGTAGGAGATTCTGCGTGCTATCTGCATGCGCTGAACCCAGTATACACTGCTGTATCCACCTATATAGCTAACTATCTTGCTCTTTTTAAATAGAGCTTGCAGTCAGTTGTAGGAGATTCTGCGTGCCCTGACCACAGTATACACCGTTATATCCACCTACATAGCTCTTCTCTAATTGAGCCATCTGCAGGAGTTAGTGGGTGTTGTGTGTGCCTCCAGCACAATATACACTACCCAACTGCTGGTTTTCCCATCTCCCTTCAGGTCATTACCATGTCTGGAAGGCCAGCAAGGAGAGGCAGACAGGCGCTAGCCGATAAAAGAGGGCAAGCAGGCTCTGTGTCTAGAGACAACAGTGCTGGCCATGGGACACACTTGTCCTTCTTTTCGGCAGCTGGACATGTTGAGCCGCAACATGCCAACGACTTGGTAGAGTGGATGACCAAGCCCTCTTCATCCTCCTCATCCTCTCTCACCCAGACTCAGGGTACTAGCAAAGCAGCATGCCAATGCATCGTCTTCCCTCCTCTCAATGTCATCATCAGTGACTCCTTCCCTAGACCCACCATGTCCTCCTGAGGAGTCTCCTGAACTCTTTGAGCACAGTGTTGAGTACATGCTCCAGGAGGATACCCAGTGTTTTGTAGGCTCTGATGATGATACTCAGCTAGAGGAAGGCAGTAGCGTGAATGCAGAGAGAGGGGATGCTCAAGAAGGACAGCAATCTGGCAGTCATGTTCCACAAGCTGCAGCATACTGCCAGGTTTGCTCCAGCGATGAAGAGGGAGGGGATGATGAGAGCACTGACTCCACGTGGGTGCCTGGTAGGAGAGAGGAGGAGGAGGCACATGTCCAACGAGGCAGGATGCCCTCCGGGGGCCAGCTTAGGGGCAGCACACCGACTGAATCACACCGCAGAGCTCCGCCTGTGCAGGGCGCTGCCTCTGCGCGTTATTGTAAAAGTTCTTTGGTGTGGGCTTTTTTGAGACGAGTGCATCAGATCGCACCGCTGCTATTTGCAACATATGTTTCAAGCGTATCTCGCGTTGCCAAAACATCAGCCGCTTGGGCACCACATGCTTGACCAGACATATGTTGACCTGCCATGCAGCTCGTTGGCAAGCGTACCTCAAAGACCCACACCAAAGAACAAAGCGGACCTCTCCTTGCTCCTCATCAGCTGGCATCTCCAACCCCACTAGACCTTCAGTCCTCTCTGAAACCTGCTCTGAGAGGAATGAAGGTGTAGAATTAGGTGTGTCGCAGCCAAGTGCTTCTGGGCACTCTGCTAGCAGTACACCCACGTCCTATTATAGCAGGCAAATGTCCCTGCCCCAGCTGCTGGACCGGCGAAAGAAGTTCACTCCCAGCCATCCACATGCCCAGCGGTTGAATGCTAGCTTGGCTAAATTGCTAGAACTTCAACTGCTGCCTTTTCAGTTGGTAGACTCAGCCCCCTTCCGTGAGTTTGTACAATGTGTGGTTCCTCAGTGGCAGGTCCCCAAACGCCACTTTTTCTCACAGAAGGCGATTCCGGCCCTCTACCGGCATGTGGAAGGCAATGTCCTTGCCTCGCTGGACAGGGCGGTCAGCAGTAAGGTGCATGTTACCGCTGACTCATGGTCCAGCAGGCATGGACAGGGACGTTACCTGTCTTTCACGGCCCATTGGGTCACTCTTCGGGCAGCTGGGAAGGATGCAGGACAAAGTACAGTAGTGTTGGAGGTTGGTTGTGACACACCTCTCTCCTCCACCCCCTCCTCTTCTTCTTCCTCCAAGGCCTCTTCCAGTGCTCTGTCCTCTGAACCAGCGGTGCTCCACAGGCGGTCAAGGGGCTATGCAAGCAAAACTATGCCATGCCCTGCTTGCGCTGGTTTGTTTGGGGGACAGGAGCCACACTGGGGCAGATATTTTGTCAGCTCTGCAGGGGCAGGCTGAGAGGTGGTTGACGCCACGCCAGCTTAAGCCAGGATTGGTGGTTTGCGACAATGGCACCAACCTCCTCTCCACCCTCCGACAGGGACAACTGACCCATGTGCCCTGTGTGGCTCATGTCCTTAACCTGGTGGTGCAGCAGTTCTTGGGCAGGTACCCGGGCTTACAGGATGTCCTGAAGCAGGCCAGGAAAGTCTTTGTGCATTTCCGCTGATCATTTAATGCCTGTGCTCGGCTGGCTGAACTCCAAAAGGAGTTGAACCTGTCCAAGAACCGCCATATATGTGACATGCCCACCAGGTGGAACTCAACATTGGCCATGCTGCAGCGGCTGCATATGCAGCAGAGGGCCATCAATGAGTACCTGTGCGACTACGGCACCAGGACAGGGTCAGGGGAGCTCGGTTTTTTTCTCCCCACGCCAGTGGGCATGATCAGACTTGGACACCTTTCCCACCGAAAATCCTCTGGCTTACTGGGTCTTGAGGATGGATCACTGGCCAGAGCTTGCACAGTATGCAATTGAGCTACTGGCCTGTCCTGCATCCAGCGTTCTTTCAGAACGCACCTTTAGTGCTGCTGGTGGCTTTGTTACCGATCACAGGGTGCACCTGTCCACTGACTGACCTTCATAAAGATGAATCAGTCTTGGATCACCCACAGCTACCAAGCACCTGAAGCTGATGTAACCGAATATTTTTTTTTTTTAAATATCACATCCTTTCAAGACAATGCTGATGCTGAGTGACTGTCCTGTTATGTTGATTGTCTATCCTTTTCCTCCTCCGCTGATATGTTGGAAGAACATTTTTGGTTCTGGGTGATGCCACCAGCCCAATTTTTCTGCCCCTGTTTAACAGGGGCATTTAATTACAATTTTTGATGCAATGCTTTGCAGCAGGGCTCATTCCTGCACTACAACTAGAGTATATGGGAGAGGTTGCAGTGTGGTGGCACCAGCACCAGTGCCTAAGGCCCAATAATTTTTCAGCCCCTGTTTAAAAGGGGCATGTAATTACAATTCTTAATATAATATTTCACAGCAGGGCCCATTCCTGTGCCCACCGAGAGTAACTGTGAGGACTTAGTGTTGTGGCACCAGCACCACAACCACTAAAGGCCCAATTTTTCTACCACTGTTCAACAATGGCATGTAATTACAATTCTTGATATAATCGTTCACAGCAGGGCGCTCCAGCGCCCACCAAGAGTCACTTTGAGGGCTTACAATGTTGTGGCAACACCAACACCTTGTTCCGCCATTTCTGCAGAGCATATAGGGCAGGCCCCTACTTTCAAACATCCAACTTACAAACGTCTCCTACTTGCAAACGGAAGGAGACAACAGGAAGTGAGATGAAAAAAGACGGACGGCAAAACAAATTATACAGGGGTGATAACCCTTCCCTATGGTTTCCAAAAAGCTTAAAAATAGATTTTTTGACTGGAGCTACACTTTAAAAATGTACCAGTTCAAAATTACAAACAGATTCTACTTAACACAACAAACCTACACAGTCCCTGTCTTGTTTGCACCGCCTGTATACTGCTGTTCTGAGTATATAGGGCCTGGGGGCCTCACGTCTTTCCTTTTTTTAATATGGATACGGGGTTCCCCTTAATATCCGTACAAGACCCATAGGGGCTGGTAATGGGCAGGGGGCTACCCATGCCATTTTTCTCAATGATTTTCATCCATATTGCCGAAACCAGATAATACATTAAAACCGCAAGCAGTTTTAAATTACTTTTTTTTTCATTAAATGTCATTTTGTGCAGGGACTGTTCTAAACACGGGAAACACATGCCACTTCACAGGGCTACTACTATAGACACCCTCCAGGCACGATATTTAACCACTTAAGCCCCGGACCAATTTGCAGCCAAAGGACCAAGCCCCTTTTTGCGATTCGGCACTGCATCGCTTTAACTGACAATTACGTTGTCATGCGATGTGGCTCCCAAACAAAATTGGCATACTTTTTTTCCCACAAATAGCGCTTTCTTTTGGTCGTATTTGATCACCTCTGCGGTTTTTATTTTTTTGCGCTATAAACAAAAATAGAGCGACAATTTTGAAAAAAGTTCAATATTTTTTACTTTTTGCTATAATAAATATCCCCAAAAAATATATAAATAAAATGTTTTTTTCCTCCGTTTAGGCCGATACGTATTCTTCTTCTACATATTTTTGGTTAAAAAAAATCGCAATTAGCGATTATTGATTGGTTTGTGCAAAAGTTATAGCGTTTACAAAATAGGGGATAGTTTTATAGCATTTTTGTTAATTTTTTTTTTTTTACTAGTAATGGCGGCGATCAGCGATTTTTATTGTGACTGCAACATTATGGCGGACAAATCAGACATTTTTGACACACTTTTGGGACCATTGTCATTTATACAGAAATCAATGCTATACAAATAAAAAATAAAAAACAAAAGAACCGCGCTCTTCTCAAAAAAAAACAAACCCAAAGCATGAACACACACCTTCCCCCAGAGACTACAGTCTCAGCCGGGAAGCTATATATGAAAAAGGAGGTATAAAGTATAACCCAATTGTGCATTTATGATAGATGCAAAACTCCATTAGCCTCCTATAGTAAACATATTCATCGTGAATTGAAATTCTGCAAAATAATAGAAAAAATAAATAAAATGCAAAATGTGAAAAACCTGTGAATAAAAAAAACACACGAAAATAAATAATCAAATTTGTCGCGTATAACAGTCCTCAAGAAAAAGGTCCATCTGTGACACACACATTAAAAATGCGAAACACCACATGTCAATTGAAGTGTTCAAAGGGAATGGTTCTTTACTTCATATTCCAATTCATGAAGTGTACCAGAGTGCACCACCACCAGAGGCCAAAATGGCTCCTTACCAAATATCACAAGTTGATTCGCATATCAGAAGTGAAGACAGACTGTACACCCTCCTCAATCCTCCAATCGCCACAATTCTTTAGAATCACCGTTCAATATCATAGACTCCAATTCATATGTGGTAAGTGATCCACCATAAGGGAGAAAAAAAAAACGCTCCAATAGTGTAAAATCGCTTATTTAATAAAAATATAACTCATATAATAACACTTACAAACATGCAACAAGATATGGCTTTTCAAGTGGGAAGCATCGGCCGTACGCACATCTCCACCAGCCTATACTTTTCCAAATGGTATGGATCTCAACTCTCAAAGCAAAAACAGTGCGTCACGCTGCCCTACGCGTTTTGTGAAATGTCACGTCGTCTCGGGGCACGGGTGAGAGTTGAGATCCATACCATTTGGAAAAGGATAGGCCGGTGGAGATGAGCGTACGGCCGATGCTTCCCACTTGAAAAGCCATATCTTGCTGCATGTTTGTAAGTGTTATTTTATGAGTTATATTTTTATTAAATAAGCGATTTTACACTATTGGAGCGTTTTTTTTTTTTTTCTCTCTTATGGTGGATTACTTACCACATATGAATTGGAGTCTATGATATTGAACGGTGATTCTACTGAATTGTGGTGTTTGGAGGATTAAGGAGGGTGTACAGTCTGTCTTCACTTCTGATATGCGAATCAACTTGTGATATTTGGTAAGGAGCCATTTTGGCCTCTGGTGGTGGTGCACTCTGGTACACTTCACGATTTGGAATATGAAGTAAAGAACCATTACCTTTGAACACTTCAATTGACATGTGGTGTTTCGCATTTTTAATGTGTGTGTCACAGATGGGCCTTTTTCTTGAGGACTGTTATACGCGACAAATTTGATTATTTATTATCATGTGTTTTTTTTTATCCACAGGTTTTTCACATTTTGCATTTTATTTATTTTTTCTATTTTGCATAATTTCAATTCACGATTGAAAATGTTTACTATAGGAGGCTAGTGGAGTTTTGCATCTATCATAAATGCACAATTGGGTTATACTTTATACCTCCCTTTTCATATATAGCTTCCCGGCTGAGACTGTAGTCTCTGGGGGAAGGTGTGTGTTCAAGCTTTGGGGTTTTTTTGAGAAGAGCGTGGTTCTTTTGTTTTTTATTTTCCTAATATATATTTTTGGTATATAATAGAACTGCAGCACTGATGTGAATTGATTTTTCTGTTTTATCACATTACTGTAGCGTGATTTTTCTTTCTTTTTAATGCTATATAAATACACTGATTCCTGTGTAAATGACACTGGCAGTGAAGGAGTTAACCACTAGGGGGCAGTGTAGGTGTTATGTGTGACGTTATGTGTTTTTTTTTATTGTAGGGGGCGTGGCCTGGCATGTGACGTCACTGATCGTCCTTCCCTATAAAAGGGAAGAGACGATCGGTGGCAGCCATACAGGGAAGCACGGGGAGAGGTTTGTTTACACAGACCTCTCCTCGTTCTTCAGCTCTGTGACCCGATCGCGGGACACCAGTGGCGATCGGGTCCGCTGGTCCCAAGGCCACGGTCGCGGACCACAGGACCGGGTCGGGAGTGCGCCGCCAGCAGCGCGCTCCCGACCCACGGCTACCACTTAAAGACCCACGGCTGGGCACTTAAAGAATGACGTACCGCCAAGTGATTGTGTCCAGCCATGCCATTCTGCCGACGTATATCGGCGTGAGGCGGTCCTTAAGTGGTTAAAGGAATATTTCACTTTTTTTTTCACTTTATTCGTCATTAAAATCAGTGCTCCCGAAAAAAACTGCAGTTTTTCACAACATTTTAGGCATTGACCCATGTCCCCTGGGGCAGGAGCCAGGACTTCAATGGAGTTCTAAAGTTCGTACGAATTTGCGGTCCGTTTGAAAAGTTCTGGTGCGAACCGAACCGGGGGTTCGGCTCATCCCTACCCACCATCACCTATACTAAATGCTGTCCACTGGGGAGATAATGAGGCATGCTTGAAAGTCCTGCCAACTGTGGTCATTAAGCCTACAATCAGCATGTTCTGCAAAGTTAAGCAAATTAGTGAGATGGAAGGTAGTGTGGGGTGTGCAGATGTGGGCAGAGAAGGAATTACAGTTTGGGGTGCACAGGTGTGCAAGGAGGGGATGTATAGAGGTAAGGAAGGTGGGTGCAAAGATGAGCAGAGGAGGCAGGTAGAGTTGAAGGGGTGGAGTGTTGGAGTGGAGAGGATGGGGGATGGTTTGGGGTGCAGAGGTTAGCAGGGGTTTAAGGATGCGAAGGTGTACTGACAGGGTGGATAAAGATGTAGGTAGCATGTAGGGCAGCCAAATGTGGAAGAAAATCCCAAACCCTTTTTCAAAATCACACAAAAACAATTAATGGCACTGCTGTGCTAAAGGCCAACACGTTTCTGTGGTGTCAGGAAAGCGATTTTGCATGCGTTACCAATACAGACAAATGTGAACGCAGGCTAAATGTCTCAGTTACATTGGGGCTTGGTGTAGAATTCTTACATCCACACTAGTGGCCAGTGTGAATGTCCCCCTTCATTGGTGGTCAGTGTAAATCCCTCCTTACATTGGTGGTTACTGTGACTGCTTCTATTACATTAGTGGTCAGTGTAAATCCACATTACATTGGTGGCCAGTGTTGGAACTCCTCTTTTATATAGGTAGTCGGTAAAAAATAAAAAATAAATCAACGTTGCCATTGATTACACCCTCCCCTCCCCCGCCAGCACTGCCACTGATCCCAGGAGCCCTAGGATCACTAGGAGTTTTCTGTCTATTAATGAGTACCCTCAATTCCCCAGTTCATAGTGTGCAGGCAGTGAGGAGATTATGTGCTGTAACTTCTAGCAACCAATCAGTAAGCAGAAATAATGTGCTGTAACCTCTAGCAACCAGCCAGTGAGTGGTAATGATAAACTGTAACCTCTGGCAACTAGTCGCTGCCCGTTCTGATTCAGTAAACATATTTTTAGTCTAGCTGCTATTTATGTCTCAGAGCAGGTGGAGAGCGAAACTGCATGGGGAGGAGGGGGCCCCAAGAAATTTTTTGCCAAGGGTCCAATCAATATTAAAGATGGCTCTGCCACCAACCGCTGTACCCAAGTGGCCGTGCCCCCTGCCTACATAAGAGCCGTTCACCTGCAGGGCGAGCAGTCAGTGGGAGGCTTCCCAGAAAGCGGAAGTGTTTTTATCCTATATTTTTCGGGGTCTGTCGGGCGTTGTGATTGACAGTGGATTTACTTTGGGGGACACTTTTTTTAAATAAAGGATTTGTCAAAAAACGATCCTCCTGTTTTTCCTTCTTTTTTGGTGAATGGGTAGGGTTATGATGTACCCGATACCCATTCACATAGGGGTCGTGGGATCTGGGGGCTCCCTTTATAAAGGGGGCTTCCAGATTCTGATAAGTCCCCCCACCCGCATACCCCAAAAACCACAGGACAGGGTTGTCAGGAAGAGCCTCCCCTGCCCCAAAGCACCCACCCCCCCCCCATGTTGAGGGCATGTGGCCTGGAATGGTTCAGGAGGGGGGTGCACGCTCAACCCCCCCCATCCTGACCTGCCAGGTTGCATGCTTGGATAAGAGTCTGGTATGGATTTTTTGGGGGACCCCACGCCAATTTTTTTTTTAAACCCCATGACATTTTTTTTCTTTCTTTTTTTTTTAAGTTGGGTGTCGACAATTGTAACCGCAAGTCATTTTTAATAGAATTTTTTTTACTTCAGAAATGTCAGTTTTGCTGTAACATGTTCTGCACATGCTACAAATACGCCACTCTACAGGCACATTAAGGGGGTCACCCCAGGCACAATATTTAAAGGGATTTTTCATTTTCATTGTTGCACTTTAAGCATCATTAAAATCACTGCTCCTGAAAAATCTATTGTTTTTTTTTTATTATTGATACATGTCCCCTAGGGCAGTACCCAGACCCCCATACCCCTTTTATGGCCAAGTACTTGCATATAATGCAATTTTTTCCTTTTTTTTATTCAGCTGTCAGTGGGGAAACCCATTGACAGCTGATGGGTCACTTGGTGTGAAGGACACTGCAGCCGGCTTTCCAGCCCCGTTCCTGTGCAGCGCTCAGTGCATTGCAGGGTGTTCATGGGGGATGAACACACTGTAAATTCAGGTGTTTGGTGAATAGCCAAACAGGCAAATGTTTGGCCCGAACTCATGCTCGGGCCAAACCGTTCACCCATCCCGAATAGTGTTGAATAGTGTATATACAGGACTAAGCTACTAGTCCGGCCACCAGTTGCCCCACTCCTAATTCTGCCCCTAAATAAGTCCTCATAAAGTATCTCATGATATTACACCGCTAAATGTTTTATGCAGAATTAAGTTACAAAAATTTATTTTTAACAACAGCAACTTTAACAATATTAACATAAAGCAATGTAAACATAAAAAGGAAAAAAGTGCTGTACATGGAAATGGCACAAAAGATGATCAGAGACTGTGGAAATGACACAAGAGATGATATCAGAGACTGCAGACATGATACAAGAGATGGTCAGAGACTGCGGACATGGCACAAGAGATATCAGACTGTGGACATGGCACAGAAGATGATATCAGAGACTGAAGACGCAATACAGGAGATGGTAAGAGACTGCAGACATGGCACAAGAGATGGTCATAGACTGCGGACATGGCACAAGAGATGGTCAGAGACTGAGGACACGATACAGGAGATGGTCAGAAACTGCAGACATGACACAAGAGATGGTCAAAAAATGCTGAAATGACACAAGAGATGATCAGAGACTGCGGACATGGAACAAGAGATGATCAGAGACTGCTAAAATGGCCCAAGAGATGATATCAGAGACTGCAGAAATGGCATAAGGGATGGTCAGAGACTGCAGACAGGACACAAGAGATGGTGAGACTGAGGACACGATACAGGAGATGATCAGAGACTGCAGACATGACACAAGAGATGGTCAGAGACTGCGGACATGGCACAAGAGATATCAGACTGTGGACATGGCACAGAAGATGATATCAGAGACTGAAGACGCAATACAGGAGATGGTAAGAGACTGCAGACATGGCACAAGAGATGGTCATAGACTGCGGACATGGCACAAGAGATGGTCAGAGACTGAGGACACGATACAGGAGATGGTCAGAAACTGCAGACATGACACAAGAGATGGTCAAAAAATGCTGAAATGACACAAGAGATGATCAGAGACTGCGGACATGGAACAAGAGATGATCAGAGACTGCTAAAATGGCCCAAGAGATGATATCAGAGACTGCAGAAATGGCATAAGGGATGGTCAGAGACTGCAGACAGGACACAAGAGATGGTGAGACTGAGGACACGATACAGGAGATGATCAGAGACTGCAGACATGACACAAGAGATGGTCAGAGACTGCGGACATGGCACAAGAGATGATCAGAGACTGTGGAAATGGCACAAGAGATGATCAGAGACTGTGGAAATGGCACAAGAGATAATCAGAGACTGCGGACATGGCACAAGAGATGATCAGAGACTGCAGACGTGACACAAGAGATAAGAGACTGCGGACATGGCACAATAGATGGTATCGGAATCTGCGGACATGACACGAGATGATATCAAAGACTGCGGACATGACACAAGCGATGATATCAGAGACTGCGGACATGGCACACAAGATGATCAGTGACTGCAGACATGACACAAACGATGATATCAGAGACTGCAGACATAGCACAAGAAATGATATCAGAGACTGCGAACATGGCACAGGAGATGATATCAGAGACTGCGAACATGGCACAGGAGATGATATCAGAGACTGACGACACAATACAGGAGATGGGTCAGAGACTGCGGACATGACACAAGAGATGGGTCAGAGACTGCGGACATGGCACAATAGATGATGTCAGAGACTGCGGACATGGCACAATAGATGATGTCAGAGACTGCGGACATGGCACAATAGATGTCAAAGACTGCGGACATGACACAAGAGATGATATCAGAGACTACGCATTTGGCACAAGAGATGATCAGAGACTGCGGACATGACACAAGAGAGATGGACAGAGACTGCAGGCAAACTACAGGATATGGTCAGAGACTGGTTTACCAGATGTTGCACTGTTTACTCACTGTGTCTGTGTCGTGCCCCTCTTCATGGTGTGGTGGTGTGTGTCCTCTTTGAGACTGCACCGGAGGGCACAGCGGGTACTTTATAATACAATATACTGTACTTTTACTCTATTCACTATTTTGCTGTGACACTTTGAAGCCATGAAATGCATTGATGGTGTATTTTACAGTTCTTGTCCAATAAACTCCGACCTTTTAAAGAAAACATTTCAAAGTTTCCTCCTTTACCATGGGAGCTTCTGCTGACCTTACCTTTGTGTTCTTGGTGGGGTAAAAGCCCCCCCTGGGATCCAAATACTGCTTAGTAAAGCCAATCTCAACGAAGGTTCCTCCAGAAGTTGCTACAAGTTCTTTAAGCTGTGGTTGGTTGAACTCCTATCGGATGGTGTCTAGATAGATCTGGGTCTAACACCACTTGCCAAAGCCGACACACCAATGTTCTTTTTAGGTGTTTGAAAGGCGGGCATTCTGACCACCATTAGTGGTTTTGCCAATGACTGCTCATGTAAGGGGGATTTTTTTCCCACTACCCCCCCTCCCCCAATTTTAGCAGGGGTTCCCTAAGACCTGAAAATAGTTTCAGGGGTTCCTCTTGGGTAAAAAAAATGTTGAGAAAGGCTGCCTTTATATATGATCATCAAGATATCCCTAATGACCACCAAGTGTGACCGCATATCAAAGACCCCACTCACTAAAAGATCGACTTGTGAGGAGTCACTCTACCCACAGGGGTAGGGAAAATAATATCGCGGGCAATTTCCCTTGTGGAAGGTGTAACTATGGTCCATTATCCTGAAGGGTCATAAGGTAACCCTTCCCAGCGATTGGCAATCGGAAGGTAAACTGTTAGCCCTTCTACACACGGTCAGAGTTTGCGACGGAATGTGTCCGATCGGAGCGTTTTGTCGGATATTCCGACTGTGTGTGGTCTCCATCGGACTGTTTCTGTCGGAGTATCCGACAGACCAAGTTTTCCAACTTGTTGGTAACATTTTCTGACAAAATGCTCCGATCGGACATACTCCGATCATGTGTAGATAATTCCGATCGGACAAAGTGCCACGCATGCTCAGATCAAATTCCTACATCAAAGCTATTGGCTACTAGCCTGAACATAGTCCCGTCGTAACGAAATAATGTCATCACATCGGATTTTCTGACAACTTTGTCCGACCGTGTGTATGCAACAGTTTCGGACAAAATCCGACGGACAGAATCCGACGGACAAAATCCGACGGATTTGGTTGTCGGAATCTCCGACCGTGTGTACAAGGGCTTAGGGTTATTCTTCTCTTGTGATCAGTCAAACTCCAGGTGTATTGAGAAGCAGACAATCTATTTCTGATGTGTCACACAAAAGAGAGAAGCTTACAGGGCAAAATATCCAGTAAGACTCGCACAAAGGAATGTATATTCCTCCTTCTAATACCTACAATAATACAGCCTTTACGCATCTATTGGCTGAGGAAACGCAGATAGCGTGCCTGGTACACGATGGTACTTTATTTTGGCTAATTAGGGTTTCCTGTACAATCTTATGCTACCATATATGGTTAAGCCTAATCATCCTACAACTTACTATGGAGTTAGTTAATAGTTAGTGTTGCTTACCTAATGAAATCAGTGGTGCCCTTTATATAGGGAAAACGAAACGGGAGTTTTTTAATCAAAATTGTAATTAAGTTTTTTTTTCCGAAAAACAAAATGGAGCCACCAATTAGTATACACGTGGGTTTACACCATGATTTTACTTTAATGGGACACAAATTGGATATTATACAGTATATTCAATTCTACCCAATACCTGGGTTTAAACGATTCTATTAGTTACAAACCTTTTTTATAATTATCTAAATTTTTGCACACGTATCAGCCCTTTTTGCTATGTGTAAATGGTCACTATTTTGATAACATTTTGATAATTGGCTATATTCAATTTATTTGTATTATTTGAATTATGTTTTTGTGTTTGTTATCGATTTTGTAAAATTTCAAATATTTTATTTGTAATAGTGTAATGGATATGATTGAAATATCAAAATGAAATGTCTATTCCATAATATGTTTTTAAATATATACAGTAAGTACATGTTTCAAACAAGCTTCTGCTTATTAGCCTTAAACTCATATTCAATAGATAATGTGAACAACCCACCCCTCCCTAATCATGGAACAGCAAGAGTTAACGAAAAGACTGCGCCTGCTTCTACACCCAAAAAGACGACATCGATGTCGAGGAGCAAGGTACCTACCCTCCTACCCTATATGGCTTTAATAGAATGCTACTACCCTATGTGGACAAGGACCCAGCTTAAAATCTATGTACTGTCGTGCATTATCATAATTATCATAAGATGTATACGTTTTTGTGGTCACTTTGTAGTTTGCATAAGCCTGCCTAGTCTGATAACGAAATGTCCGGCTATCAGTATCGCTTTAGAAGTTCAAAACAGGAACTGAAATAAACAGAAAGTTGATACGCTGATACTGTGTCTGTCTCGGTGAATTTTGCTTTTGGTGTGCTAACACCCTAATAATGTTAATCTGACCAGGGGCAGAAATTATCTTGGACCTTGACTGGTTCTAACCAAAACAATAGATGTCCCGCCCATCACTTTGTGGCCACATTTTATCTATAAGTGTACAAGGATCTGTCTTGTCTGCACCCTGGTTGTCATCTTTAAGGTGAGTGAAGTGACAACTGTATGCATGCCCGGGGCACATTGAGATGGACCGAGGTATTCGTGAATTTTCCTGGGCCTTGGTGCACCTGCTGTGCCAGTTTGGCCTGCTGCTGCTTATGCCATTTTGCCCACCTTCTTTTCACCCTGTCCCTTCTACGCACAGTTGCCCTAGTGGTGCGCTGTGTGTGGAGTGGATGGAAACGGGGGGTTGACTGGTGCACTGCAGTTCCTCCTATCCTATGGGGGAGCTGTGTGTGCGGCGGGGATGTACCTTTGTATACATTGTTTGTATTGTTTTGGAAAATTGAATGAGGTTACAATTTGTTTGATGTTTTAGTTGATAATGTACACAGTGTTTTGCTGTTTTACCATCAGATACTCGCCACTGGGCTCAATGATGAAAAAAAAAAATTATATAAACGGGTTGATCATATCATTGCCATTACCCTGCTAGGGACATAGATAAAACTCTCCTCGCTCCGGCCTTGTCACCTAGAGATGTTGGTTGAGCCCTTCCCTTACCAGCCTCATCACATTTGACCTGCATGAGATGTAGGTAGAACTCCCCTTCCACCAACCCCATAACCATTGTCCTGCTATACCATTGTCCAATTATATATAGAACTTCCCTCTCTCTGTGCTCTTAGACTCTGATCCCCCTGGACCCCTGTCTCCTAGACTTTGATCTCTTATGCCGCGTACACACGAGCGGACTTTTCAACATCCAAAGTCCGACGGACTGATTCCGTTAGACTATTCCATCGTGTGTGGGCTGCAACGGACTTTTGATTCGCCAAAGTCTGACGGACTTTAGAATATGGAACATGCTTCAAATTTTTCCCGATGGAACTCCGCCGGACCCGGTCCCTTCGAAAAATTCGCTCGTGTGTATGCTATTCCGACGGACTAAAACCGACGCTAGGGCAGCTATTGGCTACTGGCTATGAACTTCCTTATTCGAGTCGAGTCGTACGTCATCACGTTCGAACCCGTTGGAGTTTAGTGTGATTGTGTGTGGCCAAGTCCGTTCAGTCGAAAAGTCCGTCAGAACTCTGTCGGAACTCCGGCAGAACTCCTTCGGAAGTCTGTCGGACATAAGTCCTCTCGTGTGTACGGGGCTTTAGATTCTGATCCCGTGGACCTCTGTCTCCTAGACTTTGATCTCTTAGATTCTGATCCCCTGGACCCCCGTCTTCTAGACTTTGATCTCTTAGGCCGCGTACACACGGGCGGACTGTTCGCCCAACTTTGTCCGCTGAACAGTGTTTCAGCGGACAGTCCGCTCGTGTGTGGGCTTCAGCGGACTGTTTCAGCGAACAGTCTGCTGAACAAAGTTTTTCGGAATTTCCACTCGTGTGTAGGCTTGTTCGCCAAACTAAGTTGCGCGCATGCTCAGAAAGGATTTTCACGGCGAAGGTTGCATTGCAGTGTATTGGACGTCGAATTTCTCGTCCCGTCGTACGTGCTGTATACGTCATCGCGCTAGGTTTCAGCGGACTGTTCGTTCGTCGTGTGTGGGCAAGTCCATTCATGCAAATTTTGAGCGGACTGTTTCGGAAACTGTTTGACGAACAAGGTTGAGCGAACAGTCCCCGCGTGTGTACGCGGCCTTAGATTCTGATCCCATGGACCCCCGTCTCCTAGACTTTGATCTCTTAGATTCTGATCCCCTGGACCCCCGTCTCCTCGATTTTGATCTCTTATGCCACGTACACACGATCGGCATTCCGGCCAGAAAAAGACAGATGAGAGCTTTTCATTGGAAAATGCGACCGTGTGTATGCTCCATCGGAATTTAGCTGTCTGAATTTCTGCCAGCCAAAAATTGATAGCATGTTCTCAATTTTCCCGATGGAAAAACTTTCTATCGGTAATTCCGATTGTGTGTATCCAATTCCGACACGCCAAAAATCACGCATGCTCAGATTCAACTACGAGACATAAGCTATTGGCTACTGTCTATTGAACTTCCTTTTTCTAGTCCCGTCGTATGTGTTGTACGTCACGGCGTTATAAAAGATCGGAATTTGGTGTGGCCGTGTGTAGGCAAGACAGCCTGAGCCAAATTCCGTTGGGAAAACCATCAGAGCTTTTTCCGATGAGAATTCCGATCGTGTGTACGTGGCATTAGACTGTCCACAGAGGAGAATTGGAATGAAGGATGGAGATCACCCCCCTACTGTCCTCATCCCTCCACAGAGGAAAATTGGGATAAATGACTGAGATTGCCCCCACTGTCCTCATCCATTCACAGAGGGAAATTGGGATAAATGACTGAGATCACCCCCCACTGTCCTCATCCATTCACAGAGGAGAATTATGATGAAGGATGGAGATCACCCCCTACTGTCCTCCTTCCTTCGCAGAGCAAAATTGGTATAAATGACTGAGATCGCCCCACTGTCCTCATCCATCCACAGAGGAAAATTGGGTTGAAGGATAGAGATTTGCCCCCACTGTCTTCATCCATCCACAGAGGAAAATTGGGTTGAAGGATAGAGATTTGCCCCCACTGTCCTCATCCATCCACAGAGGAAAATTGAGTTGAAGGATAGAGATTTGCCCCCACTGTCCTCATCCATCCACAGAGGAAAATTGGGTTGAAGGATAGAGATTTGCCCCCACTGTCCTCATCCATCCACAGAGGAAAATTGGGTTGAAGGATAGAGATTTGCCCCCAATGTCCTCATCCATCCACAGAGGAAAATTGGGTTGAAGGATAGAGATTTTCCCCCAATGTCCTCATCCATCCACAGAGGAAAATTGGGTTGAAGGATAGAGATTTACCCCCACTGTCCTCATCCATCCACAGAGGAAAATTGGGTTGAAGGATAGAGATTTGCAACCACCGTCCTCATCCATCCACAGAGGAGAATATGGATGAAGCATGGGGATCTCCCCCCCCCCCCCACTGCCCTGGAGGAATCTTCATGTCATGAACAGGAATTTCCCAGCATGCTGGTCTCATCAGTGGTGTCAGTTTTGGTGTGAAGATCCAAAAATCACATTTGTTTTATGTAATATATGAATAAATTACCAATACGATATAAAACTTAGGAATCGGAGGAAGATCACCGCTCAGATCATTTCGGAATAATGTTCAGTAGATATCAATCAGTAGTATCATCATCATCTGTATGTGAAGAAAAGGAAAATGATGAATAATCAGCGTCAAGAACAGGTTACTTGGATACAATTCCATTCTTGACATTCTCTTAAACAGGATCTGTGTATTACCTGCAGGGGGGAGTGGAGCTCCCACAGACCATTTTCTTATCTTCTTCTGTTTATAGATGCAATCCAAAAACTTCTAATCCTTCATAGAGGAATAAAATGAGAGTGTTAGAGGAGAAAATGCTCCTGTGATGATGGAAAATGGGGAACTCATACTGTGCTCAGAAAAGGTCCGACAGAATCATTCCGTCGGATATTCCGATCATGTGTGGGATAATCAGTTTTTCAAAACAAAATTCAGACGGACCTAGAAATAGAACATGTTTCAAATCTTTCCAACGGAATCAATGCCTAGCGGGAAAAACGTTGGTCTGTATGCTGGTCCGACGGACCAAATACGACGCAAGCTATGTTATTGGCTACTGGCTATAGAACTTCCTTTTCTAGTCCCGTCGTATATTATCACGTTCAAAAAGAACGGACTTTGGTCCGTTCATGTGTGGGCATGTCCGTTTGGTCGGAAACTCAGTCGGAACTCCGTCGGGAAGACCGTCGGACCTTTTTTGCCGGAAAGTCTGGGCGTGTGTACGTGGCATAAGAAATGATTAAAAAAGGGGGAGCTCGTACTATTCTCTGTAAGAAATTATGAAAAGGGGGGAGGGGCACGTACTGTGCTCTGTAAGATATTATGGAAAAGTGGGGGCTTGTACTGTGCTCTGTAAGAAATTATGGAAAAGGGGGGGCTTGTACTGTGCTCTGTAAGAAATTATGAAAAGGGGGGGCTTGTACTGTGCTCTGTAAGAAATTATGAAAAGGGGGGGGCACGTACTGTGCTCTGTAAGAAATGATGGAAAAGGGGGGCTCATACTGTGCTCTAAGAAATGATGGAAAAGGGGGGCTGGTACTGTGCTCTGTAAGAAATGATGGAAAAGGGGAGGCTTGTACTGTGCTCTGTAAGAAATTATGAAAAGGGGGGCACGTACTGTGCTCTGTAAGAAATTATGGAAAAGGGGGAGCTGGTACTGTGTTCTGTAATAAATAATTGAAAAGGGGGGCTTGTACTGTGCTCTGTAAGAAATAATTGAAAAGAGGGGGGCTCATACTATGCTCTGTAAGAAACTATGGAAAAAGGGGGGGCTCGTACTGTGCTCTGTAAGAAATGATGGAAAAGGGGGGGCTCGTACTGTGCTCTGTAAGAAATTATGGAAAAGGGGGCACTCGTAGTGTGCTCTGTAAGAAATGATGGAAAATGGGGGGATCGTACTGTGCTCTGTAAGAAATTATGGAAAATGGGGGGCTTGTACTGTGCGCTGTAAGAAATTATGAAAAGGGGGGGCACGTACTGTGCTCTGTAAGAAATGATGGAAAAGGGGGGGATCGTACTGTGCTCTGTAAGAAATTATGGAAAATGGGGGGCTTGTACTGTGCTCTGTAAGAAATTATGAAAAGGGAGCACGTACTGTGCTCTGTAAGAAATTATGGAAAATGGGGGGCTTGTACTGTGCTCTATAATAAATTATGAAAAGGGGGGGCACGTACTGTGCTCTGTAAGAAATGATGGAAAAGGGGGGCTCATACTGTGCTCTGTAAGAAATGATGGAAAAGGGGGGGGCTCGTACTGTGCTCTGTAAGAAATGATGGAAAAGGGGGGGCTTGTACTGTGCTCAGTAAGAAATTATGAAAAGGGGGGGCACGTACTGTGCTCTGTAAGAAATTATGGAAAATGGGGAGCTGGTACTGTGTTTTGTAATAAATAATTGAAAAGGGGGGCTTGTACTGTGCTCTGTAAGAAATAATTGAAAAGGGGGGGGCTCATACTGTGCTCTGTAAGAAACTATGGAAAAAGGGGGGGCTCGTACTGTGCTCTGTAAGAAATGATGGAAAAGGGGGGCTCGTACTGTGCTCTGTAAGAAATTATGGAAAATGGGGGGCTTGTACTGTGCTCTGTAAGAAATTATGGAAAATGGGGGGCTTGTACTGTGCTTTGTAAGAAATTATGAAAGGGGGGGGGCACGTACTGTGCTCTGTAAGAAATGATGGAAAAGGGGGGCTCATACTGTGCTCTGTAAGAAATTATGGAAAAGGGGGGGGCTGGTACTGTGCTTTGTAAGAAATTATGAAAGGGGGGGGCACGTACTGTGCTCTGTAAGAAATTATGGAAAATGGGGAGCTGGTACTGTGTTTTGTAATAAATAATTGAAAAGGGGGGCTTGTACTGTGCTCTGTAAGAAATAATTGAAAAGGGGGGGCTCATACTGTGCTCTGTAAGAAACTATGGAAAAAGGGGGGGCTCGTACTGTGCTCTGTAAGAAATGATGGAAAAGGGGGGGCTCATACTGTGCTCTGTAAGAAATGATGGAAAAGGGGGGCTCGTACTGTGCTCTGTAAGAAATTATGGAAAATGGGGGGCTTGTACTGTGCTCTGTAAGAAATTATGGAAAATGGGGGGCTTGTACTGTGCTTTGTAAGAAATTATGAAAGGGGGGGGCACGTACTGTGCTCTGTAAGAAATGATGGAAAAGGGGGGCTCATACTGTGCTCTGTAAGAAATGATGGAAAAGGGGAGGGCTCGTACTGTGCTCTGTAAGAAACTATGGAAAAAGGGGAGCTAGTATTGTTCTCTCTAAGAAATGATGGAAAAGGGGGGGGGGGGTCGTAATATGCTCTGTAAGAAATGATGAAAAAGGGGGGGCTAGTATTGTACTCTGTAAGAAATTATGGCGGGATGGCTCGTACTATGCTCTGTATAAGAAAAGATGGAAGGGGGGGTGGACTTGTACTGTGCTCAGTAGGAAATTATGGAAAAGGGGGGGCTTGTATTTTGCTCTGTAAGAAGTGATGGAAAAGTAGGAGCTCATACTGTGATCTGTAATTCTGTAATAAATAGAGGACATTTGTATACACAATAAAATGGGAAGTGTTTTTCTGTCTTCCTGGAAATGTGTACGATGTGCAGATCGGCAGCTGTACAATGTACATCAGTGGTCTCCTATGCTGGGAGTAGATCTGACGTAGTTTGTATGTAGATGGTGGGATGTGTGATCTCATCTCTTCATAAATGACCCCACTATGCAAATACACCAAACCATCCCCTCTGTCCTCACACTTTAGGGGTTAAAAGTTGTCCCCTTTAATAGTCCCTCACCACCTTGCACATTACCCACCTAATAATGAGGGGTCATCACACTCATGGCCATCCAGCCATTGGGATAGCAGACTCTATACCTGGTATGCTGGGCTGTCCTGTGTACAGGCTGAGAACACACATCTAATTGGTTCAGTATTACAGATATATTGGATATACATTGGAGGATGGGGGTATTTAATTAAATTAATGTTATTTTTATTTCATGGTAAAACCTTGTGGAACATTGTAGGACCTAAGATTATTATTGAAGGATCTGATTTTCCCCATCTGTAATGATAAAACTTGGGATGAGGAATACATTTCCCATCATCTGGGAATTCGGTGACTGGCACAGGAAATCTCAATCATCTCTCTCGTAAACTGTACAACTACAGAAACCTCCAATGGTTTCAACAGAAATTGTATAGAATCTTTGTCACCCTGTCCTTCCATTTTCATTACAGTGCAGCCCGGGGGAAAGAAGACCTCCCAACAACGTTCTACTTCCATCTTCTCATCGATACCCAATGTTGTCTACATTTTACTATTCAGACTTAGTATGTACAGTATGTTACCTCCGATATAAACAGTTCTTACCCTCTTTCCACAGTGAAGCCAGCATCCCTGAGGACCTCACAACAACGATCTGTTTCTGAGTCTGATATCTTCTCAGCACCATACAATAACATCCTCAGCCAGGTCAGAGTTTGGTTTGTGGGGATAACGGAGCAAAGATCATTGCAGCACGATAATGTCCAATTACCGCAATTTACACTGGTGGGAGAAGGAGGAAAGAGGAGAAATGTTCTTCCAGTGATGGGCAAAAGTAGACACATCTAATAAATAATTAGTGGGTGTGGTCTTAGAAAATGAAATGTTGGGACATTTGGATGGATGATTTCATGGAATATTGGTTGGACCTCCCCTGTGAAATGGAGGTAAGTTTTCACCCACCTTAAAAGTCTTATGCCGCGTACACACAGTCGGAATTTCCGACGGGCAAATATTCAATGGGAGCTTGTTGTCAGAAATTCTGACCGTGTGTAGGCTCCATCGGACATTTTCCATCGGAATTTCCATCGCACAAAATTTGAGATCTGGATCTCAAATTTTCCGACAACAAAATCCGTTGTTGTAAATTAAATTTTTCTCGGCTTGTCGTACGTGTCGTACATCACCGCATTCTTGTCACTTGCAATTTCCGACCAACTTTGTGTGACCGCGTGTATGCAAGACAAGTTTGAGCCAACATCCGTCAGAAAAAAAACATGGAATTAGTTTTTGGAATGCGCGATCACGTGTACGCGGCATTAGTCTGGAGTTATACTGTTGCGGGTACAGTCTCGGGCAGAACCAGGTGATGTAATTTCCCGCCTGTAATGCCGTGTACACACGATCAGACTATCCGGCGGACATAGTCTGGCAGACAAACCGCTGGAAAGTCCGCCGGACTTTCCGAATGAGCGGACCTGCCCACACACAACCGGACTTTTCTGGCGCACCAAGTCCGCCAGACTACGGCGGGAGTCCGCCGGACTTTTGAAATGAACGGACCTGCCCACACACAGAGTAAAGTCCGTTCATTTTGGAGGTCTTCTCGCCGGACTCCTCCGCTATCTTCTGCTCTTTTGCTAGCTCTTTTACTAGCGGAGGAGTCTGGCTTTCTTCTTCGTCACCGACCGGGGGTCTTCTTCCGACTTTGGGGGCCTTGTCCCCCTCTTCAGTTCGTCTTGCCGGGCCTCCGCTTTCTTCCTATAGCTCCTTCACCAGCGGTGGCCCGGTCTTCTGTTGCCGCCGCCTCTTCTTCCGACTTCGGGGGTCTTGTCCCCCTCTTCGGTTCTTCTTGCCGGGCCTCCACTCCTTCTTCCAGCTCTTTTACTAGCGGTGACCCGGTCTTCTGTCATTGTTGCCGTCGCCACCGCCTTCTCTTTTCTTCTTCTTCTTCTTCTTCCTTGAGATGTTGACTCGACGCTGTCTCTGGCCGTAATCACAGGGACGCGTTGTGCGGCGACTTATATAGGGACAATGGGCTGGGTCACCGGGTGATGTCCCCGCCCCTTATGATGTCACAGTCCCAGCATCCTCCGGATAGTCTGATCATGTGTACGTGGCATAACTGAAACAGGAAGGGGTGCTGGTGAGTGATATTATCTATTGTCCAATTGGCTACTTGATATGCTGTACTTCACTGTTGGTATTTTTGTTTTGTTTGGAGTTCTATATCTAGTCAACCAAGAGGGACCAGATCCCTTAAAGGGAACCCATGCTTGTGACAGGTGATCTTGCGGGAAGTCCCCCAGGCCCGTTGAGCCCCCAGATTGGGGACAAGCACATGACACCTATATTGTATATGGGGCCAATACCCGAGGTGAGCATTTTATAAGCACGGAGGTGGAGGACTCTAAACACACTTTATTTTGTAGTGACCCACTGGAGGTGGCACCATCATTGAGGAAGACTGGTCACAGATATATGGACTTTCCTCTTATCCATATACACCTGAAAGAGCATATTATGAGTATCGCCTCTGGTCTAAATCTTTATAAGTATTGTATAAAGTAGTGGTTGCTAGGCAATCTGTTCTGGCGTTCTATCAGACCGCCGAACGGACGCACCTGCGCAGTAGCGATCGTTTAGTACGCCTGCGCGATGCGGAGAGGCGGACCACATGGCGTCGGACGCCGCCGATTTCCGGCGGACGTTTAGACGCCATGTGTGTTGGGGTGTCTATTTAACGGTCTGTTTGACCGCTGAATGGACAGGTTCGCACGGACTCCATCAGGACTGTTTTAGGATATTGTCCCCGCTGACAGGTAACCATTTTATATGATGTTACTTATTTATGAATTTATCCAATTTTTTCCCTGACGTTTTGGCTTTATAATGCCCGTCGGCCTTTTACCTTGTCTATATTCAAATGTTTTATATACCTTTTGCAGTATTGATGGCCATTAAGCTACCTAACAGTGGACCTGGTAATTGATACTCAGCGAACGGTACAATATCCTTACAAACAAGTTTGTTTAACCAGCTCAACCCTGATGTCCTGTCTTTACACGATTTCTTGATTGGCTTGTTGGTAAGCCGATTCATTCTTATTGTAACCCCCCTGGAATTAAGGATCCTTATTGGGGTGAAGGGTTTCTTTCTTTTCCTCCTTTTACACTGCTCAATCCACATGATATACATTTGACTATTCACGTTTGATTTGCTAATAATTTTCACATATTTATATCAAATAGTATGGTTTAACCACTTTTGACCTTATACCTCTGGTAATTATATGTAGTCACCTGGAGCATTTCACCTTCACTCTTCCCACCCCCTTCCCTTCCCCCCCCTCCCCCCCCTCCCCCTCTTCCCCCCCCCCCCCCTGTTTCCCTCCCTTTCCCTTTCCCCTTCCCTTTCCTTTCTTTCCCCCCCCCTCCCCCCTCCCCACTTTTCTAGTCACCTAATATCACGGTTCCACCGTCACGAGGTCTTTCTCCTTCTTCTTTCTCTCCTCCCCCCCTTCCTCTTTCTTCCTTAATTCGAGATATACCCCTCCTAATTGATAAATTATTATAATATTATTTATCCAGAGCCGGCGCTAACCAATCCCCCATGTTCACCGTGGGGGGACTCTGCGGATCTCCTTACCTGCAGCCTGTTCCTTGAAGTAGGGTGAGCTGACCTCCTCTTTTAAACATATAGGGAATTTGTGTATGTAAAATCAATAACATTATGATAACTGTATTGCTTATATCTTTACATGTGTATATTATCTAATGACTGTGATACTTTTATATAGATATCCTCCTGAAGAAGCGGGCCTTTTCCCGCGAAACTAGTCGAGGAAATTTATTGTGCACTCTCTACGGTTGAATGTTCCCTATGGAGAACCCGTCAGGAATACCTCAACTGTGATGTGCATATTATTATACTCCTTCAAGTGATAATTCAGTGTTGTTTTGTTTTATATCTTTATTAAACATTATATTGATTTTAAATTTTATTAGTGTTTTTCCATTACCAAGTACCGGTATAGTCCAATTATTATATGGCCGAATGGAACTACATATGGGGTTGGTGTGAGCGACTACCCGGTATTTCCATTTAAGCCCTCCTTCCTTTAACTACACCTGAAAGAGGAAGTAAACCCTGGTGGTTTCCTCAGCTGTCAGTGGGCTTCCCTACTGACAGCTGAATATAAAAAAAAAATGCTGGCAAGAAAAAAAAAAGAATTGCGTGGGGTCCCCCACATGCATACCAGGCCCTTTGGGTCTGGTATGGATTTTAAGGGGAACCCCATGCCATTTTTTTTTTACAAAAAATGGTGTGGGGTTCCCCCCCAAAATCCATACCAGACCCTTATCTGAGCATGCAGCCTGGCAGGCCAGGAAAGCAACCCCCCCCCCCCCCCCGAACCATACCAGGCCACAAGCCCTCAACATGGGCACCCCAAAGCACCTTGTCTCCATGTTGATGGGAACAAGGCCCCTCCCCCTGTTCATGCTGAGTCGGTGACATCACATGGAGGGGTGCCACCAGGTGATGTCACCAGATGGTCCTGCCCCTTATCTATTTAAGAGCTGGCACATGGTGGAGCAGGCAGTTGACAGTTAGTCTTCATCACAGGCAGAGCTTTTTTTTTTTTTTATCAGGTCCGGCGGTGCGGTGGGCATTGTGATTGACAAAGGATCTATATGGGGTACATTGTTTTTTGTTTTTTTAAATTTTAATAAAGAAATTTTTATTTCTTTTTGACACTTTTTTGGTGAATGGGTAATGTTACAATGTAAACTATACTCATTCACATGGGGGGAGTTATCTGGGGTCCCCTTGTTAAAGGGGGTTTCCAGATTCCCATAAGCCCCCTTCCCGCAAACCCCCACAACCACCACCCAGGGTTGTAGGGAAGAGGCCCTTGTCCCATCAACATGGGGACAAGGTGCCTTGGGGTGGGGGTTTACATTCATACATGTCCCCCCAGGTCAGTACCTGGGCCCCCCATACCCTTCTTATGGCCAATAACTAGCATGTAAGCCTTCAAAATGGGGGCTTTTGATTTTTTCGCGTTCGCGGCTCATATCTGAACTTTTTCCCTGTTTGGGAGGGAGTTCTGGTCCGAACCAAACCAAACCCATCGCTAGTTCTAAAGTGTATATACAAGAAACATTTGTCTGGTAGATGGAGAGATCTGAACCTTGTTCAACCACTTGCTGACCAGCCACAGTATATATACTGCGGCAGGTCAACTCTATTTCGTGAAACGACAGGCTCGATGTCTGCCGGCCACCCGCGATCGCCTAGTACAGAGGCAGAACGGGGATCTGCCTATGCAAATGAGGCAGATCCCCATTCTGACAGGTAACAACATTGACATCTGCTGCTCCTAGTGGTCAGGAACAGCGATCTCTTTGTTGTCCCAGGCAGTTCTGTCCCCATACAGTTAAAACACACACACACTAGGGAACACATTTAACCCCTTGATCACCCCTAGTGTTAACCCCTTCCCTGCCAGTGTCATTTTATACATTAATCAGTGCATATATTTAGCACTGATCACTGTAATAATGTCACTGGTCCCTAAAAATTGTCACTTGGGGATAAAATTTGTCCGCTGCAAATTTTCAGTCCCGCAAAAAAAAAAAAAAAAAAATAATAAAAAAAAAAAAATCGCAGATCTCCGCCATTACCAGTAAAACCATTAAAAAATAAATAAATGAAAAAGTCCATAAATCTAGTCCCTATTTTTTAGATGCGATAACGTTTGCGCAAACCAATCATGTGATTTTTTATTTTTTTACCAAAAATATGTAGAAGAATACATATTGGCCTAAACTGATGAATACATTATTTTTTTCTATATATTTTTTTGGGATATGTATTATAGCAGAAAGTAAAATACATAGTTTTTTTTTTTTTTTTACTTATAGCGTAAAAAAAAAAAACAACAAAAAAGAAAAACCACAGAGGTGATAAAATACCACCAAAAGAAAGCTATATTTGTGGGAAAAAAAAGGACATCAATTTTGTTTGTGTACAGCGTGGCACGGTCGCGCAATTGTCAGTTAAAGCGACGCAGTGCAGTATGGGGAAAAAATGACCTGGTCATTAAAGTGGTTGTAAACCCATGGGGGGGGGGGGGGGGGGGAAGCAACCTGCAAGGCAAAGGCATAATGAGCTAGTAGGCATAGCTGTCTACGGTGCCCAGTGCGCCGCTGTCTGTTTTTTATATCATCCACCCAACATCCCACCTCGCCATAGACATAAAGTCTAATCTCTGATGGAGGGGGTGGAGGGGATGAAAGCCAATAACAGTAAGTGACCTGAAGGACTATGATGGGAGCTCCCAATGTAACCGGCTAAGCAGAAGTCTGTCTTGGTTTACCGTTCATCTGGATCCCTCACCTAGAAGATTTAATCCAAAATCTGGCCAAATATGATATTGTTTATAGTATAATTTCCACTTCAGCACTTGCAGGATATATCCTGGATCTCTAAAGTCCCTTAAATAGAAGATTTATACTAGAATAGTGCAGAATATTATATAATTTATAGGATAATTCTCACTTCAGCCACTGCAGAGTACAGCCAGGATGTCTGAGCCCCTCACATAGAAGTTTTATTCCTGAATCTTCCAGATTATTATATAATATATCCAGTCTGGTGAGGGATTGGTTATTGATAAGAATGGATCGGAGATCATCACAGCCGGAGGAATTCAAATCACATCTATCCAACCTGCAGAGGCAAATACAGACACATGATAGTATATTATGGAACTACCTAAAATCTCTTATGCCGCGTACACGCGATTGGAAATTCCGACAACAAAATCCTGGATTTTTTTTCCGACGGATGTTGGCTCAAACTTGTCTTGCCTACACACGGTCGCACAAATGTTGTTGGTGATTTCCAAAAACGTCAAGAACGCGGTGACGTACAACGCGTTCGACGAGCCGAGAAAAATGAAATTCAATAGCCAGCGCGGCTCTTCCGCTTGATTGCGAGCATGCGTGGAATTTTGTGCGTCGGAATTGTGTACACACGCGCTCGGAATTTACGACGACGGATTTTGTGGTCGGAAAATTTGAGATCCGGCTCTCAAATTTTTGTGTCGGAAATTCCGACAGCAAATGTCCGATGGAGCCTACACACAGTCGGAATATCCAACAAGCTCACATTTCCAACAAGCTCACAAGCCGAACATTTGTTGTCAGAAATTCCGATCGTGTGTACGCGGCATTAGGGTATGGTCATCATAAATCAAGATAAAAAGGAAAAAGGCAATGGGATCCCATCATCAAGGTGAGAAAACCCAATAAAATCCACTCATGGTGATCCATGGACGGGGAAGGGTAATTACCTCCAGCAGTCTATTCTCCATGTAGAAAGGGTGTCTCAGGAGTAGAATGCCCACCATATCATTACTGGGATCCGAACAAATGATGGGCACATATTGATCAAGAGCATATAAGGCCTGACATAGGGGGAGGGGCTCAAGGGAAAATTTGGTTAGGAAATGATCCAAAAGTGTTTGGTGAAGTCAGACATCTGCAGATAGAATTAACAGCACAGACAGACATGAGACAAAAAGTCCACTTTCTTGTTGATATCACCCAGAAAAACTGAAATTCAAAAATAGGTAAAACCGCCTAGAAGGAGAATATAAGGAGGATGTTCCTCCCCAGAGGAGAGCTCTACTCATTTTATGGAGAAATAGTTTGTAATGAGGAAATCCAGTGGTGGCCGCTCAACACGGGATGCAGGAGTGTCGCCCCCCACTAGTCCATGCGCCCGGCCCATAATCTACATGCAGGACACATGGATTTCTATGTCTTTTTTTGAAAGCACATGATTAGACCCCGAGGCTCTAATTGGTTTAAAAAAAAAGGGTGAACTCGGGGCGCAGGGCCCCGCACCCTGAGCCCACCCACTTGTGTGACAATAGCAAATTCGTATTCTCTTTTGTCTTCCTGCATATCCTCACAGCCAATCAGAAAGTGGGTCTTACGACTCGATTGGCCCAGAGGAGAAGCAACCATATTGGCCAGGAGCATGGGGGGGGGGGGTGGCACAGAGGAGAAGACACAGGGGGAAGCCACCTAAGATGCTCGCAGCCTGGATGGGGTAAGTGAGGGGCTGAGGGAAGGATGAATGGTGTGATGGAGGGGTTTTGACCGAACGAATGGGGGGAGGGGGCAGGTGGTTTGTTTGCACCCCCCAAAAAAACTCTACATAGTATATTATGTGGTTGTGGAGGGACTCTGGAGGGGGTTTATGTCCATAGCATATAACCTTCATACCTGAACAGAACCCCCACCAGGAGAAGAGAGGGGGAGATAGACACTCACTGCCCAGTAGACATGTGCAATTCATTTATTTCCTTTTTTTTATTTCCTTTTTTTTTTTACGAATTTAGACAAATTCGTTAATTCCGAATTTCTGAATTTTTCAATTTCTGAAATCTCCAAATTTTACGAATTTCAAAATTTGTGAAATTCCGAATTTCCGAAATTTCAAAATTTTGAATTTTTGGATTTGCGAATTTGCGAATTTCCGATTTTCGGATTTCTGAATTTCCGATTTCCGAATTTCGGGTTTTCGCAATTCCGAATTTTCGGAAATTCGAAAATCAGAAAAAAAGAAAGATAATCTGTTTAATTCTAAATAATAACTAACTATTAAATTATAGGTAATGGAAGTCCCTTTCAAATTTGTGTGTTAGTGAACATAATGAGTACAAATTTATCCGAAGTTATGAATTATCTGAAATAACAAATGCCACATCTAAACAAATGGAACGTAACAATCTAAAAATAATAAAACCTTTTTATTATTAATTATTTATTATTAATTTGTTCCCTTCCATTTTATTAGATGCGGTATTTGTTATTTCAGATAATTTGTAACTTCGGATAAATTCGTACTCGTTAATTTAATAGTTCGTTATTGATTAAACTGATGTTCTTTCTTTCTTTTTTTCAGATTTTCACATTTTTTAGACTTTCAAATCTTTGAAAATTCCAAAAATTCGGAAATCCGAAAATTCAAAATTCGGAAAATCGAAAATCGAAATGTGAAAATTTCTGAATTTCCAAATATTCAAATTTCAGAATTTCTGATAAAAATCAAACAAACTAATGAAACGAAAATGAACTAATTGTTTTGTCAGTGCACATGTCTACTGCCCAGAGCCAGGACAGAGGAAAGAGGAAGCAGACAAGACCTCATAAAGATGATGTAAGTTAGGAATGTTCATCAATTCTTTTAGTGATGGGGGAGGGATGACTTTCCAGGATTTATAACTCCTATCCTGCAGAAGTGAGACAATGACAGGTAATATTTCTGGAGTATGGGCTCTATTGATTATGGAATGGCCTTTTGTACAGAAACGCTCTCCCGAGGGGGGGAGGGTTACCTTGTGGGCGCGCTTCCGAGTCCAGCATTTGCGTCCATACACATGAATGCCAGACTCAGCCCCGCCCCCCGCATCATTGGATTTGATTGACATCCAATGGCTGCACTGCTATCAATCTATCCAATCAAGAGCCGGGGACCCCATGGAAAGAGGGACAGCACATCCTCGTCGAGGGAAATACGGGGCTCAGGTAAGTAAAACGGGAAGACTAGGGGGCCAGTCACTGCCAGAAGTTTTTTCACCTTGATGCATAGGATGATTTTGCAACCCCTTTAACATTTTCATTTCCAGCCAGCAAATGAAGCTTAAAGTGGTTGTTAAGCCCCTCTAACCTATATACACCATCAACACTGCCTCCTATTGTAGTATCCCCCTCTATGTGTGATTTATAAAAAAATAAATGCTGCAAATACCTCATTTCACTGCTGAGATTGCGATCACATGACTTGCCAGCTTTCTCCTTTCCTCCTCTGAGAGATGCAGTGGGCGGGGCTGAGATTCCTCTGCTGATGTCAGTCTGGAGGGGAGGTGGAGAGAACTGGCTGGTCATGTGATCACAATCTCGGCTCTTAAATTAGGTATTTACAGCATTTATATTTATAAATCATTCACAGAGGGAGCGGCACTGCAATAGGAGGCAGTGCTGATGGTGTATACAGGTTAGAGTTATGAGAGCAGCAGGAGGGGGAGGGGAGGCTCACGCACAGATTGAGGAGGGAGGGAGGAGGAGAGATGAGAGCAGACAGCAGACTGCTGATGATAGAGGCACGTAAACTGACCACGGTGTCTGGTCTCAGCAGCCATGATACACCGTAGTCAGTTTACAGAGGGGTGGGGAGAAATTGGTATTGGTGTGGCAGGGGGCCAAATGACACAGGACAAGCACTCTAACCAAAAACATCAATTGCAGTCTCACTGTGCACAGTAGCTGCATTTGATGGGCACAGTGAGACTGCAATTGATGTTTTTTTTTTTTTTTTTTCAGTTTGCGTTCCCCAAACAATTTTGGGCACCAGCCGCCACTGCTCACAACCGCTTGACTCAAAAGTGTGAGAGTAGAGGAGAGAGCAGATTCCTGAAACCCACCTTGGGGGACTTCACTGGATATTCTGTGAAAACTGAGGATGGATTGATCCATGGTGTCTGCAGCTACAGAGATCAGTGAGGGTTTGCTGTAAAGCTTATTTGCTGCTTGTTAAGAATATGGATGATCATTTCATATGTTCATAGCCTGGTCACTGTTCTACTATAAGGGGAACCCCAAATCCCATTAAAGAAATTGCAATTAAGGAAGATTCTTGTAGAGAGCAGAAGAGATGAGAAGAGGACAGGTGATAGAAGATTCTACAATTGGTGAGGATGGAGGACACCTGAGATATTAGGAAACACTGAGAGACGGGAACAATCACAAGATGTCACATTTCCCCATCACTATAGGATTGCAGATTTCTCTTACCATAATTCCTGAATTTTACTCTCCGGGTTCATCAGAAAGGAAAGAGTATCAGACTTTATTCCATCTTCATATTTTGCTTCCTCCTCTTCTGGGCAATCTTTACTGGAAATAATACAACCCCAAAATCTAAAACACAATAGTGAGATGATAATTCCTGCGAAGAATGTATGACCTCTGACAACAAGAATAACATGTAACACCCAAAAATTTCCATCTCGCATGACTGCCTTCCCTCTGGCTCTACAGTCTCACACTGGACCTGATGAGGACTTTTCATTGTTGGCCTTGAAGCCCCCGATATACAAAACATCCATCCTACCTACACAGGGGTTTCCATTTATCAACATAGTTAGGTTGAAAAAAGGCACAAGTCTATCTAGTTCAACCAATAAAAAAACGAAAAAAAAATCATAAAATCCCATATACACAATTCTATACCCATAGTTGATCGAAAACAAGGCGAAAAACCATAGCAAAGCCTTATCCTATTTGCTACATCAGGGAAAAAATTTCTTCCTGAACCCCTGGAGAGGCAATTGGATTCTCCCTGGATGAACTTCACCTATAAATGCCATTACCCAGTTATATGATTTACATTAACCTCTCTGGTGGTAATCCAGAGTGTGGCTCTGGGTTAAATTTCAGAACCATGGGTCGTCTTTAATATTGATTGGACCCTGGGCAAACATTTTGTTGGCCCCCGCCCCCCATGCAATTTCGCTCTCCACTTGCTCCGAGACATACAATAAATAGCAGCTCAAAATCAGTTTACTGAATCAGATCAGGGCAGCGATTGCAATTGGTTGCTAGAGGTTACAGTGTATCACTACCGCTTCCTGACTGGTTGCTAGAGGTTACATCACACATTACTACTCACTGGTTAGTTGATAAAGGTTACAGCACATGATTTCTGCTTGTTGATTGGTTGCTAGAGATTACTGTATATCAATACTGCTCACTTATTGGTTGCTAGAGATTACTGCATATAAATACTGCTCACTTATTGCTTGCTAGAGGTTACTGCACACCATTACTGCTCACTGCTTGGTTGCTAGAGGTCACAGCACATCACCTCCTCACTGCCTGCACACCATCGACTGGCATTGTGAAGGGAACCCATCAATAGACAGAAAACTCCTAGGGATCAGTTGCAGTGTTGGGGGGGGGGGGGGGGTGTTATCAATGGCAATGCTGATTTTTTTACCGACTACCAATATAAAAACGGAAAATTTATGTCAAATACTTACCGTAATTTTCCTTTCCTGATGGACTCCATGGCAGCCTACGTGTGGGTTTAGTCCCGCCTCCATTACCCTATAGGACGATACTCCCATAAATCTTTGCTCCCTGCCAGAGGCCGTGTTCGGTAACTATCCTACTCCAGCCATTTGGGAGGGAACTCCTGCTGCCATGGAGTCCATCAGGAAAGGAAAATTACGGTAAGTATTTGACATAAATTTTCCGTTTTCCTGACAGACTCCATGGCAGCCTACGTGTGGGAAATAACTCGCCAAAACACACCCGGGTGGGCAAAAAGGCTGCTTAACAAAGATTTATTTGACACCTTCAACCGACAAAACTTTGACTCCAAAGTCAACTGAGGATAGAGCGGCCGGCTCAACACAATAATGAGACATAAAGGTGTGAATTGAAGACCACGAGGCCGCACTGCAAATCGCATCAGGAGCCACGTGGCGAGAGGCCACCCACGAGATAAAAAGACTTCTGGTCGAATACGCCGACACCGCCTGAGGAGGAGCCAAGCCCCTTACTCTGTATGCCTACTGGATCGCTTGAACTATCCATGCCGCAATTGACCTGACTGATGCTCTAGTGCCCTTGTTCTTCCAACAGAACAGAACGAACAGGAAGTCTGACTGCCGGAATGGAGCTGTAGCTCCCAAATAGAGCTTTAATGAGCGTCCAACATCAAGAGGACGAATTTCCGAGGAATTAGAGGATCTGAATAAGGGTAGAGAGATTTCTTGATTTTCATGAAAAACCGAAGTGACCTTAGGGTTTGACCCCAACTTTGGAACTGGGACCACTCTGTCCGTAAAAAGGTTAGAAAAGGCTCCTTGACTCCTAGAGCTTGAATCTCTGATACTCGTTTCGCCGAGGTGACCGCCACCAGGAATGCAGTTTTCAAGGTGAGTTCTCTGATGGAAAGAGCCTTACTGAGAAGAGAAAAGAAGCCCAGCACTAGAGGCAGATCCCATTTAGGGAATCTGGGCTTTCTCTGGGGCCTCAATCTTTCTGCGCCTTTGAAGAACTGCTGGATAAGGGCATGCTTAGCCCACAGAACCCCTGTAAATGCGGAAATAGCCGAGACTTGAACCCGAAGGGAGCTAACTGATAAGGGTAAGCCCAAGCCTGATTGCAGGAAACCCAAAACGTCTTGAACTGTGGGTAAAACGTAGGAACTGGTTCTGGAGGACACATAAGATAAAAATTTGGTCCAGATCCGTTCATACATCTTATTAGTACTTCTTCTCCTTGCACTTAAGAGGGTGGAAAAGGCTTCCTAAGGACACCCCAGTGCTTCCAACCTTCCCCTCTCAAGAACCAGACCCTCAACTGAAGGTGAGCCGGACATGGATGGAGAATCAACCCCTGGGAGAGCAGGTCCCCTCCGGACAGAAGAGGAACTGGGTCCCGAAAGCTGAGGAGGGATAGGAGAGGAAACCAAGGCCTGTTGGGCCAATGCGGAATTATTGCTAACACCTCCACTTCTTCCCATCTGAGTCTCTTCAGGAACTGAAAGATAATTGGAATTGGAGGGAAGGCGTATGCCTTGTGGAACCACCACTGCTCTGTTAGGGCATTTATCCTGTAGGCCTGCTGATCCTTGAACCTTGAATAAAACCTTGTTAGCTTCCTGTTGAAACAGGAGGCGAAGAGATCCACTTCTGGAGACATCCCCAGGGATAGAACCCACTGAAACACATCTTCGTGAAGGGTCCGCTCATTGTTGTCCAAGTGGACTCGTGATAGAAAGTCCGCTTGGACACTGAGAACTCCAGGCACATAAGCTGCTGTTAGGTTGGCCAGATTCCTCTGGGCCCAACGCATTATTGGATCCACTTCCCTCAGCAGAGACCGACTTCTGGTGCCCCCTTGCTTCCTTACGTATGCGACCGCAGTCGTATTGTCCAGCCTGAGGACTACGGATGCACCCATTATCAGATGCGGAAATGCCAACAGCGCTAGGAAGGCTGCTCAAAGTTCTAACACATTTGACACTATTCCCTGAGAGGGAAAGACCCCAAATGCCCTGAGCCACTTCCGATAGACAATGTGCCCCCCAGCCCTTATTGCTGGCATCTGACGTTACTGAGATCCATTTGATTGGAAAAAGAGAGTGGCAATTCAATAGATTCTCCCGACAAAGCCACCAGAGGAGGGAACCTCTCATGGTCTGAGTAATTTCGCTGGACTGGACCTTTTCTCCCGACCATTGGCGAAGAAAACCCATTTGAAAGGGACGCATCCACCACTGTGCCCCCTTCACTATCGGTATAGTAGACACCATGGTGCCTATGATCTTTAGGCAATGAAGAGCACTGAGACGAGACGAAGAGAGAGTGAGGTGGATCCTGTCCCGTACTACTGCAATCTTCTCCTCGGGCAGAGAGATGGTACCTTTTGCCGTATTGAACAGGGCGCCGAGGAACACAAGAGACTGTGTAGGAACTAACTGGCTCTTCTCTAAATTCAGGAGCCACCCGAGTTCCTTGAGGGTTGCAATGACTTGATCCCTGTGTTTCAAGAGACAATCCTTGTCCTGAGCAAGAAGAAGCAAATCGTCCAGATAATGATGAATCCGGATTTTCCTGACTCTCAACAATGCTACAACTGCTAGAAGGACCCTCGAGAATGTGCGAGGAGAGGTTGACAGACCAAATGGAAGGCAGGTAAACTGTAAATGAAGCTGGCCAATGGAGAAACAAATAAACTGTTGGAACTCTGTGGTAGTGATGGACGAACGTTTCGCCCGGCGGTCGTTTCGCGGCGAATTTCCGACATTCGCGGTCCGCACGTTCGAACGCCTTTTTCCGTCGTTCGCCGCGGCGGACTTACGTGTTTAATGTATACAAGAACTTTAACCTTTGGTGACACGTTTATCATGTGATACAGGACAGCCAATTGAGACATGACAGCACATGGACACTTGGACATTCCCCCTAACCTATAAATACACCCGATCCGGTGGCCATTTTACATTCTTTCTTCTGTTACGATAGGGACAGGTTCCTGTGTGGAGTAGGGAGAGATAAACCACTAGCTATTTGGTACACAAAAGTTCTTTTCAGGACTGGTATAGGTGTTAGGTGTTGATAGGTTTGCTGTGCTGCTGATTCTTGCAGCAGCCTGAGTGTCTTTTGTTAGTTTAGAGAAAGGGAAAGGACGGTGTATGCTACAGGGACAGCCAGATTAGTCTTTCATCATCATCATCATCATCATCATCATTAGCTGTTACTATCAAGGTCCACAAAAGAGCTGTTCCAGTAACCACTAATCGTTCTCTTTTTTTGCCAATTTGTATAGGGACAGGAAGGAAGCAGTGTTGTCAGGCAGTGAGGGTAATTTTAAAGACTTGCTGTTATTATTAGTTCCACAAAGGTTCTTTTCAGGACTGGTATCAGTGGTACAGTAATAGGCTTGTACATGTATAATATTCTTTCTTCCAAATATAGAAAGGATATTATACTTGACTGCTGCCCTTCTGCTGCAGTCTGCTAAACATTCACAACTCACTTGTTCCACAAAAGTTCTTATAAGGACTGGTAACTTGGTATAGGGTGCTACGGTACATAGGCTTGAGTGCGGTACAGTCTGCTGTTCTGTAAGGACCGCTATCGGTCCACAATAGATAGGGTTGACGTGCACCACTGCTGACCGCTGCCCTATACTGCAGCAGTCCTTCAGCGGTATAGGGACTGACGTACAGTCTGCTAATCACTAACACACAACCTGCTTGTTCCACAAAAGTTCTTATAAGGACTGGTAACTTGGTATAGGGTGCTACGGTACATAGGCTTGAGTGCGGTACAGTCTGCTGTTCTGTAAGGACCGCTATCGGTCCACAATAGATAGGGTTGACGTGCACCACTGCTGACCGCTGCCCTATACTGCAGCAGTCCTTCAGCGGTATAGGGACTGACGTACAGTCTGCTAAACACTAATACACAACCTGCTTGGTCCACAAAAGTTCTTATAAGGACTGGTAACTTGGTATAGGGTGCTACGGTACATAGGCTTGAGTGCGGTACAGTCTGCTGTTCTGTAAGGACCGCTATCGGTCCACAATAGATAGGGTTGACGTGCACCACTGCTGACCGCTGCCCTATACTGCAGCAGTCCTTCAGCGGTATAGGGACTGACGTACAGTCTGCTAAACACTAATACACAACCTGCTTGGTCCACAAAAGTTCTTATAAGGACTGGTAACTTGGTATAGGGTGCTACGGTACATAGGCTTGAGTGCGGTACAGTCTGCTGTTCTGTAAGGACCGCTATCGGTCCACAATAGATAGGGTTGACGTGCACCACTGCTGACCGCTGCCCTATACTGCAGCAGTCCTTCAGCGGTATAGGGACTGACGTACAGTCTGCTAAACACTAATACACAACCTGCTTGGTCCACAAAAGTTCTTATAAGGACTGGTAACTTGGTATAGGGTGCTACGGTACATAGGCTTGAGTGCGGTACAGTCTGCTGTTCTGTAAGGACCGCTATAGGTCCACAATAGATAGGGTTGACGTGCACCACTGCTGACCGCTGCCCTATACTGCAGCAGTCCTTCAGCGGTATAGGGACTGACGTACAGTCTGCTCACTTCCTTGACCCAAAAAAGCACACCGTACTATATGCCCCTACCCTCCTCTTTGAAGAGGTTGAGCGGTGTCATATTTCTACTGGGGCTGCTTATGATATCCCTGTGCTGTGCTGACTTCCTCCTGGGGGTTCTTATTATGAAGGGATCACACTATCCCTGTGCTGTGCTGACTTCCTCCTGGGGGTTCTTATTATGAAGGGATCACACTATCCCTGTGCTGTGCTGACTTCCTCCTGGGGGTTCTTATTATGAGGGGATCACACCATCCCTGTGCTGTGCTGACTTCCTCCTGGGGCTGCTTACGGTGCTGCTGTCAGTGCTGTATGTCACGGTGCTGCTGTCAGCGCTGTATGTCACGGTGCTGCTGTCAGTGCTCTGTATTACGGTGCTGCTGTCAGATGCCTCTATCACGGTGCATGTGTCATTCCGGTATGTCACGCTGCTGGTGATCATCTCCTGCACCCTCTTCTTTGCCTACCCTGGTCCCTGACCTTCCCTCTCCTCCATTGCCTTCATTAGCTCCATAGTCCTGAATTGTTAGAACAATTTCCCAAATAAAATAAAAATGCTTGTAGTTATCGATCCCAAATTCACCTCATACATGTATTATGTCATTGTCCAGATGGTGGGACTACGTTTTACCCCCTAATAATTACCACGTGGCCGCAAATTCGACATGAAGGTTTGCAAAGTTCGCCTCCCATTGAAGTCAATGGGGCCCGCGGCGAACGTTCGGTTTCGCGAACGTTTGGGTCCGTTCGCATTTCGCTTTCGCGAAACGTCCCGTCGGAAGTTCGTCCATCACTACTCTGTGGCCACTGGGACGTGAAAATAGGCGTCTTTGAGGTCTATTGAGACAAGCCAGTCTCCTGGCTGCCCTGAATGTTGAATCGTGGACAGCGTTTCCATTTTGAATTTCTTATGAAGCGATTTAGACGCGTCAAGTCTATTACAGGTCTCCACGTACCGTTCTTTTTCTGGACCAGGAAAAGAGGAGAGTACATTCCCAAGCCGCGATGATCGTCTGGAACAGGAATAACGGCGCCTTGATCCAACAAAGATTTTATGTAGGTTAGAAGAATTTGTCTTTTTTCTTCCAACTCTGGAAAGGATGTGGGAACACACTTGAGTTTGGGGACACTGCTGAACGACCACGTGTGCCCGGAGGAAACCGTCTTGACGGTCCAAAAGTCCTGGATCAAGGCCGCCCAGATGTGCCGAAAGCGGAACAAACGAGCTCCTACCCGGCCACCTGGACGGGTACGATCTCAAAAGGACTTAGTAGGCTCCTTTTCCCCATCGAACTGCCCTTTGCGAATTTTTTGAGAGATGTCTGTCTGGACCTCCAAGATCTGGAAAATTCCTGTCCAGGTCTGTAAGTGCGTGCCTCCCTGGCACGATCTTGACTCTGCTTTCCTGGGAAAAATCTCCTTTGATTCTGCAGGTGCCTATCCTGGGGGAGAAATCCCTACCTACCCCCAGTGGCTCGAGTCATAGCACTATCCAGCTTATTGCTGAAAAGGGAAGAACCATCAAAGGGAATACGGCACCAAACCTGCTTAGAAGCAGGATCGGCTAGCCAAGGACAGAGCCACAGGGCACGCCTGGCAATTACAGAAGAGAGCATAACTCGAGCCACCAGTCGGATAATATCGATTGAGGCCTCTCCTAAGAAGGCTGAAGCTAGTCTTAGTTCTTGAATGGGAGAACTCTTGGACAGATCTTCAGAAACATTCCTGAGCGTTTCATCAACACTATTGGACCAAACTTCCATCGCTCTAGACAGAGCCGCTAAGGCCAGGGTCGGCTTACAGGCCATGCCAGCCGTAAGATAGATCCTCTTCAGGTCAGAATCAAATCTCCTATCCAGAGTGTCCTTACCTTAGAAGGGAAAAGTCTCTGAATTTTAGATAGAAGAGAATTCTTTTCTCTACCTTACTCCAATCATCCGAGATCACTTCTCCCAACTCTGAGAGGAAAGGGAAGCTAATACGCTCCTTCTTTAACTGCTTAAAAAACTCTCTTTGTTTCGCTGGGGCCACTACCGGCTCCTCCCAGTTCAGTGTTTCCTTGATAGCTTTTACCAAGGGAGGGAGCAGGGCAAAGTCAAAACCCGAACCAGACTCTTCCTCCTCAGATTCACTCTCTGAGAGGACAGCAGACGGATGGCTAGGCAACGAGGAATCCCATGTGTCCTGGGCCTGAGCATCCCTCCCCGGAGACCTTGGAGACTCTAAGGGAGACAACTGGGGGGCTTCAAATTTCTTTAGACTGTCCTTGACCAATCTTTCCACCATTGACCTCAGCTGTTGGTCAGAGTCACTCCTTTCACCTGTCGCTTTAACATAACAGGCATCACAAAGGGACTTGTCAGCAGGAACCTGCGTCCTGCATCCCCAGCATAAACCTTCAGCTGCGTTACCTGGGCAGGCTGTTGAAGGGCGGGAAGATTCCCGGCTATGGAGACTGGATCTCGCAGGAGAATCATGTCGTCTGGATCTGGAAGAGGAATGCCGGCGGTGGGATTTAGACAAATCACTTCCTCGGTGAGAACTCCGTCGCTGAGTAGACCTAGAAGGGCTGAAAAAGGGAAAACCCCAGCAGTGTTAGTGGAACATTCCCTAATGTTCCACTGTCGCCCCCCCCCCCCCCCCCGGCAGGTAACCCAAAAAAACAAGTACCTTCTCCGAGAGGGCTGGCCACTAGCAGGCGGTGAGGTATCCAAAGGATCCATCAGGGCTGGAGATAAAACAGCCTTAATTAAACACAGAAAACAGCTGAGGAGGCAGAGATAAACTGACCTTAACAGAGACACATACCTAATGCTGAAAAACCAGGGCTCAGGAATGGCACTGCAGGCTTTACAAGTATCCCAGTATCACTGCAAGTTGTTTTCTGTTTTTAAAACTGCCGCCTTAATGACGTCACGAATTGCGTCATAAAAATGCTAGTGCGCATGCGCGAAGCCCACAACGCCCATGCGCAGAACGACCGAGCGGCGAACGAGGAAGTAACCGGGCGGCTGGAACGCAAGGAAACCAGCCGCCCAGCAAGCCAGATACAGCGCTGTGCGGTGTATGGGGAAAGAAAAGCCACTGCAAAACAGCAAAGAAACATACAGAACTGACACAGAAAGGCTGCCATGGAAAAAACAAACAGCTCACTAGTGATGGACGAACTTCCGACGGGACGTTTCGCGAAAGCGAAATGCGAACGGACCCAAACGTTCGCGAAACCGAACGTTCGCCGCGGGCCCCATTGACTTCAATGGGAGGCGAACTTTGCAAACCTTCATGTCGAATTTGCGGCCACGTGGTAATTATTAGGGGGTAAAACGTAGTCCCACCATCTGGACAATGACATAATACATGTATGAGGTGAATTTGGGATCGATAACTACAAGCATTTTTATTTTATTTGGGAAATTGTTCTAACAATTCAGGACTATGGAGCTAATGAAGGCAATGGAGGAGAGGGAAGGTCAGGGACCAGGGTAGGCAAAGAAGAGGGTGCAGGAGATGATCACCAGCAGCGTGACATACCGGAATGACACATGCACCGTGATAGAGGCATCTGACAGCAGCACCGTAATACAGAGCACTGACAGCAGCACCGTGACATACAGCGCTGACAGCAGCACCGTGACATACAGCGCTGACAGCAGCACCGTGACATACAGCGCTGACAGCAGCACCGTGACATACAGCGCTGACAGCAGCACCGTGACATACAGCGCTGACAGCAGCACCGTGACATACAGCGCTGACAGCAGCACCGTGACATACAGCGCTGACAGCAGCACCGTGACATACAGCGCTGACAGCAGCACCGTGACATACAGCGCTGACAGCAGCACCGTGACATACAGCGCTGACAGCAGCACCGTGACATACAGCGCTGACAGCAGCACCGTGACATACAGCGCTGACAGCAGCACCGTGACATACAGCGCTGACAGCAGCACCGTGACATACAGCACTGACAGCAGCACCGTAAGCAGCCCCAGGAGGAAGTCAGCACAGCACAGGGATGGTGTGATCCCCTCATAATAAGAACCCCCAGGAGGAAGTCAGCACAGCACAGGGATAGTGTGATCCCTTCATAATAAGAACCCCCAGGAGGAAGTCAGCACAGCACAGGGATATCATAAGCAGCCCCAGTAGAAATATGACACCGCTCAACCTCTTCAAAGAGGAGGGTAGGGGCATATAGTACGGTGTGCTTTTTTGGGTCAAGGAAGTGAGCCAAATGAATTAAGAAGGTCTGTGTGCTTGATTAAAAAAATAGTTTATAGACATATACATGGTCTACTGGTCACATGTGTTGAATTCCTCCGAGATCCATGCCTCATTCATTTTTAGAAATGTGAGGTAGTTAACACTGTGGTGAGCTAGGCGAGTACGCTTATCGGTCACAATCCCCCCTGCTGCGCTGAACGTCCTTTCGGACAGGACACTGGATGAGGGGCAAGCCAACAGTTCGATTGCAAATTGGGCAAGCTCTGGCCAGAGGTCAAGCCTGCCCACCCAGTAGTCTAGGGGTTCATCACTCCTCAGAGCGTCCACATCGGCCGTTAACCCAATGTAGTCGGACACCTGACGGTCTAGGCGTTCCCTGATGCTGGATCCGGATGACACCTGTCGATGGGTCGGCTGAAAGAATGACCTCATATCCGAAGTCACCAACACATCTTCAAACCGGCCTCTTCTTGCAGGCGCTGTTGGATTGGTACCCGCAAATCCTTCTCTGGGAGTGGGAATTGCTCCTCTGCCAGCGCACGCAAAAGCAGAATGCAGCATTTCTCGAAGCAAGGCCTGGAAGTGCTGCATTCTGACAGCCCTCTGCGACGGCGGTAACATTTCCGCCATTTTGTGTTTGTACCGGGGGTCTAAGTACGTTGCCACCCAGTACTGGTCCTTGACCCTCATGCTTTTTATACGGGGGTCCCTATTAAAACACTGGAGCATGAAGGCCCCCATTTGCACTAAAGTGGAAGCGGTGTGGTGGCCTGGCTCCTGCTCATCATCCAGGATAATGTCGTCCTCTTCATTCTCCTCTCCCCATCCTCGCACAACAGGGATCCCAGAAAGGTTTAAAGCATGCTCTTCTTGCTCCTGCTCATCCGCCCCGGCACCATCCTCCTCTGACTCCTCATCAGACTCCTGTTGTTGACTTGTCTCAGATAGAGTAGCCCCCCCTGGGAATTCATCCAGCATTGCGACTTCCTCATCTTCCCGCTCCTGCTCCTCCACAGCCTGATCAATGACACGACGCAATGCACGCTCCAGAAAGAAGGCATAAGGTACCATGTCACTGATGGCGCCATGGCTGCGACTGACCAGTTTGGTGATCTCCTCAAATGGCCGCAGAAGTCTGCATGTGTCGCGCATGAGCAGCCACTGGCGCGGTGAAAAAAAACCCAGCTCCCCAGAACCGTTTCTTTCGCAGAGTTCATACAGGTAGACGTTAACTGCACGTTTCTGCTGGAGCAGCCTATCAAGCATATAGAAGGTTGAGTTCCATCGCGTCGGGCAATCGCAAATAAGACGTCTGACCGGCAGATGGTGTCGCCGCTGAATGTCAGCAAGGCGAGCCATGGCCGTGTAAGATCTTCTGAAATGGGCCGAGATTTTCCTTGCCTGCCGCAAGATGTCCTGGACCCCAGGGTATTTGACAAGGAATCGCTGCACGACCAAGTTTAAGACGTGTGCCATGCACGGCACGTGCGTGATTTTGCCCTGTTTCAATGCGCTAAGCAGATTGGCACCGTTGTCACACACCACTTTACCAACTGTCAAATTGAGCGGTGTTAGCCACTGATCTGCCTGTGAATGCAAAGCTGAAAGGAGTGCAGGGCCAGTGTGGCTCTTGGCTTCCAGGCACAACAGACGCTGCACAGCATGGCAATCTCTCACTTGTTGAATAGGTTCTGGGGATCTTGGGCGGCGCAGTGGAAGAGACGCTAGCAGCGGAAAAGGAGGAGTCAGCCGAGGAGGAGAGGGAGGATGGAGCAGGAGGAGGAGAAGAAGAGGCAGGCCTGCATGCAATCCGTGGCGGTAAAGCCAAATCTACACGGGTGCCACGGATTACATGCTTGACGGCCGTCAGAAGGTTCACCCAGTGGTCAGTAAAAGTTATATACCTTCCCTGCCCTTGTTTGCTAGACCACGTGTCTGTGGTCAGATGTATCTTGGCACCGACACTGTGTGCCAGAGATACATTCACTTGCCGCTGAACATGGCCATATAGCTCTGGGATGCCCTTCTGTGAGAAATACTTCTTTCCTGGGACCTTCCATTTTGGTGTTCCAATGGCCACAAATTTGCGAAAGGCCTCCGAGTCCACCAGTTTATATGGCAGTAGTTGGCGGGCTATGAGTTCTGACAAGCCAGCCGCCAACCGTTGGGCAAGAGGGTTATCCGGCGTCATCATTTTTTTACGCTCAAACATTAGGCCCACGGAAGCCTGCCTTTTTGCAGAAAAATGTGAGCTTGGCGTGATGGAAGGTGGAGTGGAGGACAATTGTGAGGAGAGAGGAGAAGGAGAAGTAGAAGACGAGGCTGGACGGTGAGAGCCTGCAGTGTGGCTTTGTGTGTTCCGTTGCTCCCACTGGGCTCGGTGATGGCTGCTCATGTGCCTTCTTAAGGCGGTCGTCCCTAGGTGAGTATTGGGCTTACCGCGACTAACGCGTTGACTGCAAAGATTGCAGATGGCAACGCTATTGTCAGCAGCGGACACGTTAAAAAAAGCCCACACTGCGGAGCCATGTGCCGGTGTCCTGGGAGCGCCAGATGTGACCGTACATGGTCGATGACTCGCTCCTGATACATTTGCAGTCTGCTTTGTCCCTGCTGTGCAATGTAAGTCATTGCTGCTTCTCCTCCCTATCTGCTGGTCCATATCTCCCTCTGAACTCCCCTCCTCTTCCTCTCTTGTGGGCACCCACGTGACATCACTAGACACGTCATCATCAACGTCACCTTCCCCACCGCTATAAGTAGAGATCTCGGAGTAGGCAGCAACACCGGGGACCAACCTCCTCCTTGGGCTGATCTGGGTACTGGCGTCAGACTGCTGAGTAGCGCTTGTTGCTACCTCCTCTTCCTGATCCAATACCAAGAGTGGCTGCGCATCAGAAATGTCCTCTTGATATGGATCGGAAAATAATTCCAGTGACTCAAGCGGAAGGTATGTGGTGGTGGTGGTGGTGGTCGTGTTGTTGGTGGTAGTGTCTTTGGGGGTGCACATAGCAGAGAGTGAAGAAGAGGGTGCAGATCGAGAGGATGAGGAGGGTGCAGAAGAGTAAGGCTGAGCGAGCCACTCAACCAAGTCTGGTGCATCCTTTAAAGTAATTGAACGCACCTTCTGCAACTTCCCACTTTGGCTCAAGCCTGTTGCTCCTGCCCTACCCCTACCACCCCTGCGGAAGGGCCTGCCTCTTCCTCTGCCTGTCATTTTTTAAATGACCCTGTGACAAAACTCTTAGTCCCTATACCGCTGAAGGACTGCTGCAGTATAGGTGAGCGGTCAGCAGTGGTGCACGTCAACCCTATCTATTGTGGACCTATAGCGGTCCTTACAGAACAGCAGACTGTACCGCACTCAAGCCTATGTACCGTAGCACCCTATACCAAGTTACCAGTCCTTATAAGAACTTTTGTGGACCAAGCAGGTTGTGTATTAGTGTTTAGCAGACTGTACGTCAGTCCCTATACCGCTGAAGGACTGCTGCAGTATAGGGCAGCGGTCAGCAGTGGTGCACGTCAACCCTATCTATTGTGGACCGATAGCGGTCCTTACAGAACAGCAGACTGTACCGCACTCAAGCCTATGTACCGTAGCACCCTATACCAAGTTACCAGTCCTTATAAGAACTTTTGTGGAACAAGCAGGTTGTGTGTTAGTGATTAGCAGACTGTACGTCAGTCCCTATACCGCTGAAGGACTGCTGCAGTATAGGGCAGCGGTCAGCAGTGGTGCACGTCAACCCTATCTATTGTGGACCGATAGCGGTCCTTACAGAACAGCAGACTGTACCGCACTCAAGCCTATGTACCGTAGCACCCTATACCAAGTTACCAGTCCTTATAAGAACTTTTGTGGAACAAGCAGGTTGTGTGTTAGTGATTAGCAGACTGTACGTCAGTCCCTATACCGCTGAAGGACTGCTGCAGTATAGGTGAGCGGTCAGCAGTGGTGCACGTCAACCCTATCTATTGTGGACCGATAGCGGTCCTTACAGAACAGCAGACTGTACCGCACTCAAGCCTATGTACCGTAGCACCCTATACCAAGTTACCAGTCCTTATAAGAACTTTTGTGGACCAAGCAGGTTGTGTATTAGTGTTTAGCAGACTGTACGTCAGTCCCTATACCGCTGAAGGACTGCTGCAGTATAGGGCAGCGGTCAGCAGTGGTGCACGTCAACCCTATCTATTGTGGACCGATAGCGGTCCTTACAGAACAGCAGACTGTACCGCACTCAAGCCTATGTACCGTAGCACCCTATACCAAGTTACCAGTCCTTATAAGAACTTTTGTGGAACAAGCAGGTTGTGTGTTAGTGATTAGCAGACTGTACGTCAGTCCCTATACCGCTGAAGGACTGCTGCAGTATAGGTGAGCGGTCAGCAGTGGTGCACGTCAACCCTATCTATTGTGGACCTATAGCGGTCCTTACAGAACAGCAGACTGTACCGCACTCAAGCCTATGTACCGTAGCACCCTATACCAAGTTACCAGTCCTTATAAGAACTTTTGTGGACCAAGCAGGTTGTGTATTAGTGTTTAGCAGACTGTACGTCAGTCCCTATACCGCTGAAGGACTGCTGCAGTATAGGGCAGCGGTCAGCAGTGGTGCACGTCAACCCTATCTATTGTGGACCGATAGCGGTCCTTACAGAACAGCAGACTGTACCGCACTCAAGCCTATGTACCGTAGCACCCTATACCAAGTTACCAGTCCTTATAAGAACTTTTGTGGAACAAGCAGGTTGTGTGTTAGTGATTAGCAGACTGTACGTCAGTCCCTATACCGCTGAAGGACTGCTGCAGTATAGGGCAGCGGTCAGCAGTGGTGCACGTCAACCCTATCTATTGTGGACCGATAGCGGTCCTTACAGAACAGCAGACTGTACCGCACTCAAGCCTATGTACCGTAGCACCCTATACCAAGTTACCAGTCCTTATAAGAACTTTTGTGGAACAAGCAGGTTGTGTGTTAGTGATTAGCAGACTGTACGTCAGTCCCTATACCGCTGAAGGACTGCTGCAGTATAGGGCAGCGGTCAGCAGTGGTGCACGTCAACCCTATCTATTGTGGACCGATAGCGGTCCTTACAGAACAGCAGACTGTACCGCACTCAAGCCTATGTACCGTAGCACCCTATACCAAGTTACCAGTCCTTATAAGAACTTTTGTGGAACAAGCAGGTTGTGTGTTAGTGATTAGCAGACTGTACGTCAGTCCCTATACCGCTGAAGGACTGCTGCAGTATAGGTGAGCGGTCAGCAGTGGTGCACGTCAACCCTATCTATTGTGGACCGATAGCGGTCCTTACAGAACAGCAGACTGTACCGCACTCAAGCCTATGTACCGTAGCACCCTATACCAAGTTACCAGTCCTTATAAGAACTTTTGTGGACCAAGCAGGTTGTGTATTAGTGTTTAGCAGACTGTACGTCAGTCCCTATACCGCTGAAGGACTGCTGCAGTATAGGGCAGCGGTCAGCAGTGGTGCACGTCAACCCTATCTATTGTGGACCGATAGCGGTCCTTACAGAACAGCAGACTGTACCGCACTCAAGCCTATGTACCGTAGCACCCTATACCAAGTTACCAGTCCTTATAAGAACTTTTGTGGAACAAGCAGGTTGTGTGTTAGTGATTAGCAGACTGTACGTCAGTCCCTATACCGCTGAAGGACTGCTGCAGTATAGGTGAGCGGTCAGCAGTGGTGCACGTCAACCCTATCTATTGTGGACCTATAGCGGTCCTTACAGAACAGCAGACTGTACCGCACTCAAGCCTATGTACCGTAGCACCCTATACCAAGTTACCAGTCCTTATAAGAACTTTTGTGGACCAAGCAGGTTGTGTATTAGTGTTTAGCAGACTGTACGTCAGTCCCTATACCGCTGAAGGACTGCTGCAGTATAGGGCAGCGGTCAGCAGTGGTGCACGTCAACCCTATCTATTGTGGACCGATAGCGGTCCTTACAGAACAGCAGACTGTACCGCACTCAAGCCTATGTACCGTAGCACCCTATACCAAGTTACCAGTCCTTATAAGAACTTTTGTGGAACAAGCAGGTTGTGTGTTAGTGATTAGCAGACTGTACGTCAGTCCCTATACCGCTGAAGGACTGCTGCAGTATAGGGCAGCGGTCAGCAGTGGTGCACGTCAACCCTATCTATTGTGGACCGATAGCGGTCCTTACAGAACAGCAGACTGTACCGCACTCAAGCCTATGTACCGTAGCACCCTATACCAAGTTACCAGTCCTTATAAGAACTTTTGTGGAACAAGTGAGTTGTGAATGTTTAGCAGACTGCAGCAGAAGGGCAGCAGTCAAGTATAATATCCTTTCTATATTTGGAAGAAAGAATATTATACATGTACAAGCCTATTACTGTACCACTGATACCAGTCCTGAAAAGAACCTTTGTGGAACTAATAATAACAGCAAGTCTTTAAAATTACCCTCACTGCCTGACAACACTGCTTCCTTCCTGTCCCTATACAAATTGGCAAAAAAAGAGAACGATTAGTGGTTACTGGAACAGCTCTTTTGTGGACCTTGATAGTAACAGCTAATGATGATGATGATGATGATGATGATGAAAGACTAATCTGGCTGTCCCTGTAGCATACACCGTCCTTTCCCTTTCTCTAAACTAACAAAAGACACTCAGGCTGCTGCAAGAATCAGCAGCACAGCAAACCTATCAACACCTAACACCTATACCAGTCCTGAAAAGAACTTTTGTGTACCAAATAGCTAGTGGTTTATCTCTCCCTACTCCACACAGGAACCTGTCCCTATCGTAACAGAAGAAAGAATGTAAAATGGCCACCGGATCGGGTGTATTTATAGGTTAGGGGGAATGTACAAGTGTCCATGTGCTGTCATGTCTCAATTGGCTGTCCTGTATCACATGATAAACGTGTCACCAAAGGTTAAAGTTCTTGTATACATTAAACACGTAAGTCCGCCGCGGCAAACGACGGAAAAAGGCGTTCGAACGTGCGGACCGCGAATGTCGGAAATTCGCCGCGAAACGACCGCCGGGCGAAACGTTCGTCCATCACTACAGCTCACCATTCCTGTAGACGGACACCAGCCGAGGTAGGTCCCCACACATGCCGGACTTCTGGGAGGAGGGGGGGGCGAAAGTCACCTGCTAGTAGCTAGGCTCACGACTAATCACGCGGCTTCACCTGTCAGTGACCAGGCATACACCTCTTCAGCGCCTCTTCCATATGCCCCTTTTCCATACTCCGCTAGTAGCTAGAGCTTATTGGAAATATGCGACTCCAAGTCGCTCAGCCGGTCCGTATCGCAGAACAAAATGCAAGTCTTCAGGGTAAAAAGACACATGTTAGGTCCTATGGAGGAGGACAAAAAAAGAACACGGCCTCTGGCAGGGAGAAAAGATTTATGGGAGTATCGTCCTATAGGGTAATGGAGGCGGGACTAAACCCACACGTAGGCTGCCATGGAGTCTGTCAGGAAAGAGGTGTTTTAACACCGATCACCAATCTAATAGAAGCCTTCACAGTGTGACTGTTTGAGTTGGTGGACAGGTGTCTTTTATACTGATAACAAGTTCAAACAGGTAATGAGTGGAGGACAGAGGAGCCTCTTAAAGAAGAAGATACAGGTCTGTGAGAGCCAGAAATCTTGCTTGTTTGTAGATGACCACTTATTTTCCACTATAATTTGCACATAAATTCTTTAAAAAAGAGAAAATAGCCCTAAGTACATTCAACCTGAAGAGTTAAAAAAAAACATTTTCTCTTCAGTTCAAATGCTTTTCACTAATAAGAAGAGATTGAATCTGGAAAATGCTGCAATATGACCACTAGATGGAGCTGATAAGAAATAAGTATTAAAAGCTGAGTTCCACCCAAAAATTCTACTTCCGCTGATCAGATTCCCCCCCCCCCCCCCCGCCACCCTCCACCATTTGACACATTTCAGGGGGAGGGGGGGAGCATATATCTGTCTAATACAGGTATTTGATCTCGATTCCAGCGATAGATCGCCGCAGAATCTGCTGGCCCCTCCTCCATCCCCCCACTGTCTTCTGGGAGGCACACAGGTCCCAGAAGACAGCAGGGACCAGTGAGGACGCGCAGCGCGACTCGAGCATGTGCAGTAAGGAAACAGTAGGGAAACAGCATTCAAAAAAAGTCCATAAACACAAATAAATATAAAAAAAAGTGAATAAAAAGGGAGTAAAAATGATGAGAGAAACAAATGAAAAAACACAGAAAAAATAAAATCAGTCCATTGGGGTAATGCGTTCCAGAAGATATCCACCTTCACTGGAGGGGAGAAAAAGGAAAACAAGGAAAAGAACAAGGGATCCCAGTCTGAAGAGAGAATCCCACACTATGAGTGGGGACCCTTCCCCCGAATTGATGGACCCCCTCAAGAGCGAGGTGGTAAGTGCAGGCAGATTAAGCCCTCTGCGGGGTCTCATAGATCTCCAACGTCTCCAGGCTCTTCGTATTGTGGACGGGACCCACTCAGCAGCACTTGATGAAGCTAAACAGGCAGGCACTCAATCTGGGGATATATACTTGGACCCAAAGCCACAAGTGTAAAGAAGGAAGAAGGGAATCCGATCGTGAAAAAACATTTAAAAAGAAGCCTTTAATGCTCATAAAAAAGGGGGGAACATAAGCGGTAAAAAACGCAATGTGACAAGTACAGCTTTAAAACAGCCGGCAAGCTAAAAAACAAGCAAACGCCCGTGTATAGGGGTCACATGTGGCGTGATGGCGTCAGCGCATAGCACCGCCCTACATGTTTCGTAATACCTTACATCTTCCTGGGGCACTTCCTGATTCCCTTACTAAAGATGCCGGTGCCTGCACCCGGGAGCCGAGAGACAGATCGGGTGAGGACATCGCGGGTGCCTTAGACAGGTAAGTGTCCTAATATTAAAAGTTAGCAGCTGCAGTATTTGTAGCTGCTGACTTTTATTTTTATTTTTCAGGCGGAAATCCGCTTTAAGTGTAATGAATCATCTACTGCAGAGAGTGATCTCTTATACAGAACACATACAATGTTACAGAGTGACCTCCTAAATGTGCTGTACCACAATGGCAGGTTCCTAGTGGCTATTTCTTGTCACGTAAGGCAATTCCAGCTCTGTACCATCACGTGGAAAGCAATGTTGTGACATTGTTGGGCAAGGCAGTCAGCTGCAAGGTCCACATTACTGCTGACATGTGGTCCAGCAAGCATGGTCAGGGACAATATATTTTGTTTACAGCACACTGGGTAACTCTGCTTGCAAACTTGGAAGGATGCAGGACAGGGCTCAGTGCTGGAGCTTGCTGTGCGGCAGGTCTCCATACAGCTGGTGGTGATGATGCAAGATTTGTCAGCTCTACCCCCTGTTCCTCCTCCTCCATACCCTCCTCTGCTGAATTGTCCTATGAACCACCAGTACCCACTAAGTGTTCAAGGGGCCATTCACTAAGTCAGGCTAAAAGATTCTATGCAGTGATTCAGCTGGTGTGTCTAGGGGACAGGAGCCACACCGGAGCAGAGATTCTTGCAGCTCTGCAGAGACAGGCCCAGAGATGGTTCATGCCACACCAGCTGGAGCCAGGAATGGTGGTGTATGATAATGGCACAAACCTCCTGCCACCCTTAGACAGGGAAAGTTGACACATTGTCCCATGCCTGGCACATGTCCTCAATTTAGTGGTTCAGCATTTCTCAAATGGGTACCCAGGGTTGGAAGATCTGCTAAAGCCAGTGCTCAATTAGCTGAAATTCTGTGGGAATTCCACTTGCCCTTAAAATAACTGATTTGGGACATGCCCACCAGGTGGAACTCAATTTTGACAATGCTGCAGTAGCTGCAGGAGGTACGTCAATGGGTATCAGCGTGAGTATGGCATACCAACAGGCTCAGGTCGGCTCAGCTTTTTTCTCCTTGCCAATGGCTGCTGATAAAGGATGCATGCACTGTACTGTCACCATTTGAGGAGGCCACAAGGATGGTGAGCTGTGACAATCCCTGTTGTGTTCCTGCTGGAGCAGATAATCCATGGCATTATGAACAGGGCACTCAAGGCAGAGCCGAGGGAGGAAGAGGAAGACTTTCTTTACTCTCAAGGCCTTCTTTATGCAGACGCTATTCTTGCGATGCCACACAACACACAAGAAGAGAGGGAGGGGGGCATGGCCTGGACGGAGACCGAGATGGCTGCCTAGCTTGGGAGCTCCTGCGTTCTGGGGACATATTTCCTACTTGTACGGGAGCCTACCACCCTCTCCTGCTATGCACAGGTCCACTAGAAGCTCGTCCACCTCCCGCATCCCCAAGGAATCTCAGACCCATTTGGGGAGAAATATTCCGGAGATATTTTGATCGCAGAAGTTCCAGGCACGCGCGGGGCCCTCCCTCCCCCTAGCCTTTTGGACTTAGAGAAAGTCGCCCAGGATATTAAAAGTATGGTAACAGCGGCGATTGCAGATTTGAAGGCTGACCTGCTTGCTGTCACCCACAGCATCGACAATGTGGAACAAACGGCCCAGACACATGCTGCAGCCATTCGTCAGGTACAATCTGCCTATGATTCCCAACTCTCCCAGGTTTTTGAACTTCATAGACATGTGGAAGACCTGGACAGACCTCCCCCTATCCCCCCTCCCTCCCCCGCTTCCTCTCCCCATCTCCCCTCCTTCGCAGGCCTTCCTTATTTGCCATAAATTGTTTTCTGTCAAGATTCCGAACATTGGCCAAAATGTTTATACACTGTTTATATACTGTTGATACTCTGTAGCCCACGGCCCGAGAATCATGCTTGTTAAGTTATAACGTTCTCACTGTTTTATTTTGCTGTTCATATGTATGTTTTCTAGGCTCTCTTCCAGTGGTAGGCTCCCTACTACGCTATGACCTACCTCAGTTTAGGTGAGGTCCTTTCTATCTTTATCTGGTCCCCCAGACCGTGGCTATCCCGTGGTCCCCGCCCTTTCCACAGTCCCCACACAGCGGTCTCTCTGAGATAAGGCTGACACTCCAGGACTTCCCCCCTTCCCTTCAGGTGGGTAGCAGGACTAACCCCACCTCTGGTATACTTCTCCCCTGGATCTCTACCCCCACCCCCCCATCTTATTCTCCCTCTTTTTCCTTTCCTATCCTTTCCCTTCTTCCTCTTATTCTCTCTTGCCTTCCCTTTTCTCCTCCCCTGCTTTGATCTTTTATCCCCCCCCCCCCCCAGACCCTATATCCCCGCTTTTTCAGACCTCCCCTTGCCCCCACCCCAGCCCCCTCCTTCAATTCTCTTTGGGGGTGTGGCCATCACCCCCCTTCCTCCGTGCAGAACTCAGCATCTTCGCTACCGGGAGATAGCCTCTCCCACCGTTTAGCCTCCTACAATGCAACCCACGCTCCAAGTTAGCAGTCCCTTGAAGCTGCAGTGTGTATCACTTAATGTGAAAGGCCTCAACCTGCCGGAAAAGAGGTCTCAAGTTCTTTCCTCCCTCACTAAATTCAAAGCTCATTTTATTCTCTTACAGGAGACTCATTTCTGATCTGATGCCATCCCTAGGCTAACCACATATGCCACCATGCCACCAATCCTGGCGCTAAATCGAAGGGCGTCTCCATCCTTGTCTCTAAACATGCAAATTTCCATCTGACTGACTACCTAATAGATCCACAGGGCAGGTATATCTTCCTTAAGGGCACATACGCTTCCACTCTGATCACATTGGCTAACATCTACTGCCCCAATAAACATCAAGTGACTTTTTTCCGCAAAACCTGTGTCCTTTTATCCTCTTTCCAGAGCGGGCTAGTCCTCCTGGCTGGCAACTTTAATGTGCCCCTGAACCCCCTGCTAGACACGTCCACGTCTTATGCCAGATCAAAGCCCAACTCCAAGCCTTGTCTCTCCATGATGCCTGGCGCACTCTCTATCCTTCCACTAAAGACTACACCTACTTTTCGGCCCCCCACCAAAAATATTCCAGAATCAACTTCTTTTTTCTGTCTCAGACTGACCTCCCCCTCCTACAACACTCCTCCATCGAACCCATGTTCCTCTCCGACCAACACCCCATCACAAACACGCTGTCTTTTCCCGAATCCTGTCCCAAAACTAAGGTCTGGCGCTTTAATCCATCTCTATGAAAGGACCCAATTGCCCTGGAACACATACACTCCCACATTCAGTTATATTTCCAGGAGAACACCGGTTCAGACGTTACCCCTGTCTCCCTCTGGGAGGCGCACAAGTGCATGATCCGAGGAGAACTGTTAGTCCTGTCCTTTTCGGGCCAAAAAACTTCATCAGGAACGTGTTACTACTCTCCTGAGGAAGTTGAAAACACTAGAACTGTCTCATAAACGAGTACAAGCACAAACTACCCTTCAAGAACTGATCAGTACTCACACTCTACTTGCGGAGGAGTTAGGCAGGCGCACTAGAAGACGGTACATTCTTGGCCAAAGGATCTTTTACAAACATGGCAACAAGTGTGGCCGCCTCCAGGCGCGATCGGTTCAATCAGCCAAGTTGTCTTCCACTGTCCATAACCTACGCAACCCCAGAGGCTCCCTACTAGCCAAAAACAAGGACATTGCAAACGAGTTTGAAAACTTTTATGCCAAGCTCTATAACCTTCAGCCGCACCAACCGCCCCAGACCGCCCGCGATGCGCACAAAACTCTTATCACAGACTTTATTTCCCTACACGGGCCCAAATCCATCTCCCAGTGTGTGCAATCTCTAGAAGAATGATTTTCGCCCCTTGAGCTGGAAACGGCCCTGAAACAAATGAAAATTGGCAAAAGTCCTGGGCCCGACGGTTATACACTCCAATACTACAAGACCTTTTTAGATGTTCTCTCCCCAAACCTTTTACATACCTTCAATGCCCTGGCTGACCCACAAGTGCAACCAGGCAGGATGTTGGCGGCACACATCACCGTAATAGCTAAGGAAGGCAAGAAACCCCTTCTAGTGGCAAATTATAGGCCAATATCGCTGTTGAACATGGACATAAAAATTTATGCCAAGATCTTTGCTAATAGACTGTTGCCCCTGATCTCCGGCCTGATCCCCACTGACCAGGTGGGCTTTGTTCCCGGGCAGGGAAGCCCAGGACAACACCACCCGTGCGCTGAACTTACACCACTGGCTCACTTCTTCCAAAACCCAAGGCTTCTTCCTTTCACTAGATGCAGAGAAGGCGTTCAATAGGGTGGCCTGGGACTACATGCGGGCAGTTCTGGAGGTGATAGGACTGGGAGACCGCATGCTCACTTCCATAATGGCATTGTACTCAGGCCCCACTGCGGCGGTGAGAGTTAACAGCCACCTGTCGAACGCCTTCCCCATCAGCAATGGCACTCGCCAAGGTTGCCCCCTTTCCCCACTGATCTATATTCTAACCCTAGAGCCCCTCTTGAACAAACTTAAAGCGAACCCAGATATCAGGGGAGTTTTGGTGAGGGGCAGGGAGTTCAAGGTCTCAGTCTTCGCTGACGACATCTTGCTTTCCCTGACGTCTCCGTGCACCTCCTTGCCATTACTCCTCCAGGATTTGGAGGCCTTCGGGAAGATCTCGAACCTCAAAATCAATTACACAAAAGCTCACGCTTTAAACGTAACCCTCCCCCCCCAGGAAGTAGCCCATTGCCAGGAGTCCTTCCCATTTCACTGGGGAACGAACTGCAATTTCCTACCTAGGGATTAAGATCCCACCCCACCTCTTGGACCTTTACTCACTCAACTTTCACACTGTCTTGGTTCAGACCCAAAACTATCTTAAGGATTGGCTGAACTTAAATGTATCATGGTTTGGCCATTCAGCCCTGATCAAAATGATTATTCTACCTCGTTTGCTGTACCTGATCCAAACCATTCCTATCACCCTACCTGCTTGCTTCTTCTCCTCCTACCGGAAGGCTTGCTCTTCCTTCCTCTGGAGGGACTCCCCACCAAGGATTAAATATGCCTGGCTCACCTTACCCAAATCCAAAGGAGGTATTACTCTTCCAGATCTACATAAATACTATGTCGCCTGCCATCTCGCGAGAATTGCGGATTGGAACATCCACTCCCTCGAAAAAATATGGGTCTCCCTTGAAAACGCTTTTTCCCCCACTCCTATTCATCTTCTTCCCTGGCTGCTCCCGAAACAATGGCCGCAAACACTTGCCACACACCCATTCATCTACACTTCGTTAATGCTATGCAAGAAAATCCCGGCCAGCAGAGCTCTTGCACCAACTCCAGGCCCACTAACCACACTGAGAGGCAATCCCGATTTCTCCCCTGGAAATTCACCTAATTTCCTCAGACGGGAATGGCCTTTCGTTGATGTCCTTGCCTCCCACTTTTACCCAGACGGTAAACTCGCCTCCATAGATACTCTTAGAAATCTCTCGAAGACCTCATCCTTTTCGTTCTGGACGTACAGACAAGTATGCCATTTCTTATCCACCCATGCTACCCCAGACAGATGGACGAGACAACTCACTCCATTTGAGGACCTGTGCAATCGTAAGATTCCTCAAAAACATCTCATCTCCCTCCTGCACGCTCTCCTCCTTGAACCCGGTGACTTGACCCTTTTTCCATCGTAAACCTCATGGAACAGGGACTTGACTACTCCTTTATCTCCAAGGGAATGGACCGGGGTCCATGAATATGCACATGGGGTTCACTGAATGTCACCATCCAGGAGAATGGCTACAAAATTCTCACTAGGTGGTACAGGACCCCCTCCCGCCTTCACAAATTCTCACCCGCCATACCCAATACCTGCTGGAGATGTAATTCAGGAGTAGGTTCCATGATCCATATATGGTGGGACTGCCAATGTATCCAACCCTTCTGGAGGGAGGTCCATAGACTTATCTCAGCAATCATCACCTTTACTCTAGACTATACACCAGCACAGTACCTTCTTCATCACACGTCTTTATCTAAAAAGGCTTACTTCAAGTCCTTGGCCATGCACATGGTCAATGCCGCGAGACTATGTATCCCCAAGCACTGGCGCACTAACCACACCCCAACTCTCAAGGAATGGTTTGCAAGCATTTCAAGAATTGGTGACATGGAAGAGTTGATCCACATTTCACAGGAGAGACTGGAGAAATGTTCTCATATCTGGGCCTGTTGGTCTCACTTCACAACTACCCCAGAGTACAAGCAACATATCCCTCCAGATTAAGAGGAGACTCTCATGGGGAACTGCAACCCCATCCCACCTTACGGGGCTGGGTGAGGTGCTACCCCCCTTCCTCCTTCCCCCTCCCCCTTCTTTACCCACCCCCTCCCTTTTCCCCATCTGGCCCCCCCCCCCCACTCCCGTCTCCACTGTCACCTCTCTCTTTTCCTTCTTCCCTTTCCCTTTTCTCATTTTCTTTTTCTCTTCTCTTCTCTTGCCACCCTCCTTCTCGCCTTCTCCTACTCTACCCTCCTGCCCTTAAACCTTCTTTCTGGTGATGCAGGCGTGTGCTGGTAGCCGCCTGTGGCACCCTATCCAACAGTAAAGGTCATATGCAAGCGAAAATAGAATTAAGACGACAAAGACTTCAGGTTGGGTCTCCCTCCCTCTTTATCTAACTGGGTACACCCAGGAGACCCCCCCTGGCCTATTATACATTGTTTCTTTGGCTGTATCATATGCTGTATCAGTTTGATTGTACGTATCTGTTTCTGTTTTTATTGTAACCTCAATAAAATCTTTATGGAAAGAAAGAAAAGAAGAGAGGGAGGAGGATTCTGTCTGTTTTGGAGGCACTGAAGCAGAGCAGAACCCTTGGGAGAGTAGTATGTGGCTGGGAGGAGGCAGTTTCAGATACTGTAATCCTCAGTGAGCCTGAGGAGTCTGCTTCTTATGCCTACATGGGCTCCCTCATTCTTTAAAGCCTGCGAAAGGACCCGAGAATATGTGGCATCAAGGAGAAGGATCACTATTGGTTGGCAACCCTCCTTGACCACCGTTACAAGGTGAAAGTCTCGGAGCTCATCCTGTCCCCACAGAGGGAGCAGGAGATGAGATCTCTTGAGGACCCCTTAAAGAGGAGTTTATGTAATGCCTTTTCAGACTCTGGTAGATTACAGTCTGGTGGAAAACGTAGTTTTGAGTCTTCTGTTGATCAATAGAGGAGCGGTGGAGAAGAGGACCACCTTAGTGATGCCTTCCAAATTTGTTTAGTGCTCAATGCTCATGGCTGTCAGCTTCCATATCTACATCATATGGTGGGAGATTATCTATTGGCAAACACAGATATGGAGAGCTTTCCAGTAGACAATCCACTGGATTACTGTGTCATTAGAAAAGACCATTGGCCAGAACTTGCCCAGTATGCAAAATTGAGCTGCTGGGCTGCCTTACATCCAGTGTGTCTTTCCCGAACGGGCATTCAGTGCTGCCGGAGGTTTTGTGACAGATAAGAGAGTGTGTTTGTCCACAGACTCTGTGGACAGGCTGACATTTATCTAAACAAATCAGTCCTGGGTTAGCAGTAGCTATTAAACCCCAATGCCGATGTCGCTGATTAAGTGCTTGCTAGATCATGAATCTCTGAAAGACTATCTACACTGCTTAGCTTTGTGGGTTTTGATTTCATCTGGAAGAAATGTTTGGGTATAGGCTTCAAAAGCACATTTAACACCCAAGGAACAATTTTTCCACACCTGTTTGATAGGTGGAAATTCTTTCAAATTTTGACAGCAAGGCCAATTCTTGCTTTCATCAAGAGCACCTCTATAGGGTTACGGTGTGAAGGCATCACCGACACCCAAAGACCAATTTTTACACACCTGTTTGACTGCTGCATATCTTACACATTTACCGGACTGAACCCTTCACATAAGGAGCCCATCCTAAGAGAAACTCTTGCTTGACCACCTGCGATCCTCTGATGTCCAGCTGAAGGTGTAACACACTGACAGTAGTTCTGAGTGTAACAGAAACCATTTGATAAATGAGAACATGTCACTGATATGCATCACAGGACCAGGCTACTCTAAGACCCTGTACACACAGTCGGAGATTTCGACAACCAAATCCCTTCGGATTTTGTCCGAAACTGTTGCATACACACGATCGGACTAAGTTGTCGAAAAATCCGATCATTCAGAACGTGATGACGTAATTTCGTTACGATGGGACTACGTTCAGGCTAGTAGCCAATAGCTTTGATGTAGGAATTTGATCTGACCATGCGTGACACTTGGTCCGATCAAAATTCTCTACACATGATCGGAGTATGTCCGATCGAACCAGTTGGTCGGGAAATATTTCCAACATGTTGGAAAATTGGGTCCGACGGATATTCCAACGGAATCAGTCCAATGCATACCACACACAGTCAGATTATCCGACGACATGGTCCGATAGGACACATTCCGACGGATTCTCCGACCATGTGCACAAGGGCAAAGACTTCTTGGATTTCTATCATATCCTCCCTTTACATAGATGCTTGACACTTTCTGTTGCCGGGGTGGCTGGAGGTGAGCAGCTCTACCATTTCTTTCTCTCCCTGGGCTCCTATTTCACATGGCAGGTTTCCGTTACACTCCGAACTCCTGTCAGTGTGTTACACCTCCAGCTGAACATCAGAGGATCGCAGGTGGCCAGACAAGAGTAGCTCTTAGGATGGGCTGCTGATCATAGTGGATATGTTAGGCTACTTCCACACTGGGGCGTTGGGGGTGTCGGAGGTAAAGCTCCCCTATTTTTTACCGTCCCTTTTGCATCGCTTTTTGAGCATTAGCAGGGAGCTTTTAACCCCTGCCATCGCCCGAAAAAAGGGTTAAAAGCTCCCACAAAGTGCCCACAAAGCACTGCAGTGGCTCTTTGCCGGCTCTTCGGCAGCACTGCCCAATGATTTAAATAGGCAGGGGAGCTTTAAGAGCGGTGTATACACCACTCCTACAGCGCCTCAAAGATGCTGCTTGCAGGACTTTTTTTAGCGTCCTCCCAGCACACCGCTCCAGTGTAAAAGCACTCGGGCTTTCATACTAAAGTGAGAGGAGAGGATCTTTACAGGCTATGCAGGCACTGTTTTTAGCATTATAGCGCCTGTAAAATGCCTTAGTGTGAATGCAGCCTTTATAAATGATTTATCCATTGATCATGTGGTGGCATTTTATGTTGTGCGGTTATGTCAGTCAAATAAAAGTTTTTATTGCTCTAGGTTTGCACTTTCTATGTCTCTTGTTGGATAATCAAAGGGAAAGCTGCACAGTTCTTGTCATTTTTGCTTAGAGCTGATCTTGGAGTCTTTGTCTGCAGGGGCCACACCTGTATGTGAATGGGGGATTGTATCCATTCTGTATAGCAGCTCCCTCTTTTCTGATCATTACACTATCAGTGGTGAGCACAGGAATCTCCATACACTGAGATCAGCTCTTCCTCACATTATTTCCTCTTCTGGTCGAATGTTCTTAGGAACATTTTCTCTTAGGATGGAATGTTACACTTACACTGTGAAAGGCAGCATATAGAAACTGACATCTCATACACATTACAAACATTGCTGGGAATTTTTGTGAATTCTGTGAAACTTTTAAAAAAAGAAAGCCCGGAGCAAAAGACATCAGCGCAGGGTGGGCATGACAGGGTTAACAGGGTGGTGTGCAGTGCTGGGGAAAGATGAGAGGATGGTGCTGACTGGAAGGGAAGAGCAGGAGGGGCGGAGCAGAGTTCACTGAGCAGGGGGAGTGGTTCCTCCCTAGCTCAGTCTGCGTGGAGGAAGGGAGCTTACAGGATGGCTGCAGTGGAGGAGCTTTTTGCTCATTTGAAGGCCCAGGAGGCTTCACAGGGTCCATCATGGCTGGAAAGCAGACTGGCAGAGGCGCTGGGAGACCCAGGTACAGTGGCCCGGGCGGTGGGGTGGGAAATGGCACAAGCGCGGTACACCAGGCCGCCGGCTCGTTTCTCTCCAGACCCCCCTCTCCCCCTCCTTTCTGGGAGACAGTCAGGGCAGGCAGAGCTGGTTCTGGGCCTCCCGCGAAGTGCACGGCGGTGCCTGCGGGGGGCAGGCAACAAGCAGCAGGCAGCACAGAGACATGTGGGGGATAGCGCCAGCAGCTCCAAGGCGGATGCTGGGCCCAGCAGGAAGGTTGGATATAGTGATGGACGAACTTCCGACGGGACGTTTCGCGGACGCGAAACGCGAACGGACCCAAACGTTCGCGAAACCGAACGTTCGCGGCGGGCCCCATTGACTTCAATGGGAGGCGAACTTCGCAAACCTTTAGGTCAAATTTGCAGCCACGGGATAATTATTAGCTTGGCAAACATAGTCCCACCACATGGCCAATCACATAATACATGTATGAGGTGAATTTGGGATTGATAACTACAAGCATTCTTTTTTTATTTGGGAAATTGTTCTGACAATTCAGGACTGTGGAGCACATGAAGGCACATGAAGGAGAGAGGGAAGGTCAGGGACCAGGGTAGGCAAAGAAGAGGGTGCAGGAGATGATCACCAGCAGCGTGACATACAGCAATGACACCTGCACCGTGATAGAGTCATCTGACAGCAGCACCGTGATACAGAGCACTGACATCAGCAGCGTGACATACAGCATCAACACCAGCACCGTGATATACAGCATTGACAGCAACACCGTGATAGAGAGCACTGACATCAGAAGCGTGACATTAAGCACTGACATCAGCACCGTGATATACAGCACTGACAGCAGCACCGTGATAGAGAGTACTGACATCAGAAGCGTGACATTAAGCACTGACATCAGCACCGTGATATACAGCACTGACAGCAGCACCGTGATAGAGAGCGCTGACATCAGAAGCGTGACATAAAGCATTAACACCAGCACCGTGATATACAGCACTGACAGCAGCACCGTGATAGAGGGCACTGACATCAGAAGCGTGACATTAAGCACTGACATCAGCACCGTGATATACAGCACTGACAGCAGCACCGTAAGCAGCCCCAGTAGGAAGTCAGCACAGCACAGGCATGGTGTGATCCCCTCATAATAAGAACCCCCAGGAGGAAGTCAGCACAGCACAGGGATAGTGTGATAAGAACTTTTGTGGACCAAGCAGGTTGTGTGTTAGTGTTTAGCAGACTGTACGTCAGTCCCTATACCAATGAAGAACTGCTGCAGTATAGGGCAGCAGTCAGCAGTAGTGCACCTCAACCCTATCTATTGTGGACCGATAGCGGTCCTTACAGAACAGCAGACTGTACCGCACTCAACCCTATGTACCGTAGCACCCTAGACAGACCAAAGAGCTTTGTGGAACAAGTGAGTTGTGAATGTTTAGCAGACTGCAGCAGAAGGGCAGCAGTCAAGTATAATATTCTTTCTATATTTGGAAGAAAGGAATATTATACGTGTACAAGCCTATTACCATACCACTGATACCAGTCCTGAAAAGAACCTTTGTGGAACTAATAGTAACAGCAAGTCTTTAAACTGACCCTCACTGCCTGACAACACTGCTTCCTTCCTGTCCCTATACAAAGTGGCAAAAAACAGTAGACTGGAACGATTAGTGGTTACTGGAACTGCTCTTTTGTGGACCTGATAGTAACAGCTAATGATGATGATGATGATGATGATGATGATGATGATGATGATGATGATGAAAGACTAATCTGGCTGTCCCTGTAGCATACACCGTCCTTTCCCTTTCTCTAAACTGACAAAAGACACTCAGGCTGCTGCAAGAATCAGTAGCACAGCAAAACTATATACACCTAACACCTATACCAGTCCTGAAAAGAACTTTTGTGTACCAAATAGCTAGTGTTTTATCTGTCCCTACTCCACACAGCAACCTTTCCCTATAGTAACAGAAGAAAGAATGTAAAATGACCACCAGATCAGGTGTATTTATAGGTTAGGGGGAATGTCCAAGTGTCCATGTGTTGTCATGTCTCAATTGGCTGTCCTGTACCACATGATAAACATGTCATCAAAGGTCAAAGTTCTTTTACACATTAAACACGTAAGTCCGCCGGGGCGAACGACGGGAAAAGGCGAGCGAACGAGCGGACCGCGAACGACCGAAATTCGCCGCGAAACGACCGCCGGGCGAACCGTTCGTCCATCACTAGTTGGATATGCAGGAGAGGCCCAGGCTTCCGGCCTAGTGTAGGCGGGGGTGGGGCCTAGTCGGGAGAAGACCAGAAAAGTGGCTACCAGGTACCCCATGAGGACAGCAAGAGGCACTACAGAGCGAGAAGGGCGGAAGGAGGCGAAGGGCAGTGGCCAGGGGCGGCACTGCGGGAAGGCACACTCAGACCCAGGAAGGTGATGGGCAAGTCCATGGGCGGATCTGGCATAAGGAGGAGGGAGATGGAGGACTGCGGATCCCCGGCATCCAGTGCCGCATCTGCCGGAGGGCTGTCGGCCAGTGAAGATGACATGGTAGGCGTTCTTTCTGAGGGTGAGCTGTCGCAGTCGGAGGATGATGAGCAGCAAGGACGTCAAGCAGCGGTGGAGATGGGACCATCGGCTGGGGGGACCCCTTACAGGCATCACGGTAAGTCAGCATTGCTGGGGTCAGTGGTTTTGGGGGGATGGGGGCACAGGGGGAGTGTATGGGGGCGGTTAGGGCTCAAGCGGTGTGGTCGGTCTCGACCGTGCCCCCCGTTCCGGCCACGTTGGCTTCTGCCAGCGCCATGGTGTAATCAGGTTTTCAGGGTTTTTTAGCATGCTTGAAGGAATTGGTCCATAAGTTTGAACCGGGACAAGGTGGGTTGCGGGCACCAGTGGCAGCGTGGGTGGCCCCTGAGGTGGGGGTCTAGTGAGGTGACGACGGTTACCAGGAATCCTCCGGCATTGGCTGGGGAACAGGCGGTGCCCGCAAAGGGGTGGCAGACAAGGAGGCTGTGCCTAAGACTACGGGAGAGTCATTTAACGACACGACTAAAAAACAAGATTTGGTGAGATTGGCAGATGCAGCAAAATGCGAGGTCTATGTGTGCTTCGAGGGACCTCTCGGGCACACTTAAAACCGGAGGTGAAAGAAAAGATCTGGAGTGGGGAATACATTGAAATTTTCACGTTGTTACCTCTAGAGAAGTTTAATCTGGACAGGCCTGAAGACCACAAGAAGGAGGATGAAGAAAAGAGGAGATACAGGCTCATTCCCAGGACTTTCCCAAATTGGCTGCAGGCGTTTGCAATAATGGTGAGCTTAATAGGGGAAAAGAATCTGGAGCACTGCTAGGCCCTGTTCTATTACTTGGACACCGTGGGAGAGGCATACAGAGTCTACGGGGGACAGCTTGGCTGAATTAGGACAAGCAGTTCAGGCAGTGGAGGGTGATTCGTCCGTCCTTGAGGTGGGATCATAAGGACATTAGCTTATGGATGCACCTGATGACTTTTACTAGGCCGACGGGTCAATTTTTTCAAGGGGGGGGGGGCGGTGGATGAACCAACCCTGGACAATCGAACACAAGAAAGAAAGGGGTGTGTTGGTAATATAATGAGGGGTCCTGCAAGTTTGGGGGGTTGTGCAAGTACAAGCACAATTGCTCTGGATGCGGAGGTGGACACCCCATGTCCCATTGTTTTAAGCAGGTAAAAAGGTCGGGCAGGAGACGCTGCTGGTAAAGGGGACAACTCCGGTGAGGGTGGAAAAGATGCAGTCTTTTCTCAATAGGTACCCAGATAGGGAGACGGCGCAATTGCTGGTACAGGGGTTTTTCAGAGGGGTTTTGAATTCTGTTGCGACTGGTTAACACTCCCCCACTGGCGCGCAATTTGAGGTCTGCTATGCAACACACCAGGTTGGTTTCAGACAAATTACGAAAAGAGGGGGCTTTGGGCCGCATGGGGGGCCCCTTCGCGGCAATGCCCATACCGGACTTGGTGGTTCCACCATTGGGGGTAGTACTCAAAAAGGAGCCTAATAAATTTAGGCTCATACATCATTTATCGTATCCAAAAGGGGGTTCTGTGAATGATGCCATTGACCCGGAGATATGCTCTGTATCTTATACATCGTTTGATGCAGCTCTATTTTGGGTGAAAAAATATGGAAAGGGGCACTGATGGCAAAAACTGATATAGAATCAGCTTTCCGTTTGCTCCCGGTTCATCCAGATAGCTTTAGGTTGTTGGGCTGTCATTGGCAGGAGGAGTTCTACGTGGATCGGTGCTTGCCCATGGGGTGTTCGATCTCCTGCGCATTGTTTGAACAGTTTAGTTCTTTCATTGAGTGGGTGGTCTGGGATGTCGCGGGTTTGAACTCGGTCATGCACTACCTGGATGATTTCCTCTGCGTGGGCCCGCCGTCTTTGGAAGTGTGCACGGTCCTGTTAGCTATGGTAGAGCATGTCACCAAGAAGTTCGGTGTTCCGTGAGCACCGGAGAAGAAAGAGGGTCCGATGACTGTGCTGAGTTTCCTGGGCATCATTTTGGACTCAGAGAGAATGGAATGTAGGTTGCCGGAGGATAAATTGGTGGCTCTGAAGGGTGAAATACAGGGGGATCATGGGACTACATAAGGTGCAACTTAGACCATTACAATCGTTATTGGGCAAGTTGAACTTTGCGTGTCGCATCTTGCCGATGGGTAGGGCGGCTGTCGGCAAGTACCGTGGGGGTTACATCCCTCAAGCACTATATGCGCTTGGTGAGGGCACATAGGGATGGCCTGGCGACATGGCACTTGTTCCTGGTTAAGTTTAATGGCAGGGTGTTGTGGATGTCCGGGCCTGTTAGCAACTTTGACCTGGAGCTGTATATGGATGTGTCAGGGGCAGCTGGCTTTGGGGCCTTTTTCCAGGGCAAGTGGAGTACGGGGCCTTGGCTAGAATCATGGACGGCAGCAGGGCTCGTGAAGAACATGTTGCTGTTGGAATTATTTCCCGTCGTACTAGCAGTAGAATTGTGGGGGGAATCTTTTCAGAATTTGAAAGTGCGGTTCCATGGGGACAACTTGGGAGTGGTACAGGTGATCAACAAGGTGTTGGCGGCATTGCCACCGGTAGTCTGGTTGCTTGGACACCTGGTTTTGCGCTGTTTACAGTTGAACGTGTTTATCTATGCTGTTCACCTCCCGGGTGTAGAGAATGTCATCGCTGATGCCTTGTCTCACTTTCAGTGGGACAAGTTCCAGGACTTGGCACCAGGGGCGGAACAATGCGGGGTCCCTTGTCCCGGGTGGCTGTGGAAGATAGCCTTGGAAGAGTAGCCGGATGGATCAGATGGTCGGTGAGTGACTCGATGTGGTCAGCGTACAGTAGGGTTTGGGGGGGGAATGGATTGCATTGGTACAACAGATAGCGGAGGGGTGAGAACAGGACCTCCGTTTGTTAGTTTTATATTTTGTTTCTAGGAATTTGGAGGCAGGGGTGTCAGTGTTTGGTCTGGACAAAAAACTGGCGGGGTTAGTGTTCTGGTTTGTTAAAAGGTTTTCCGGACTTGACCAAGGATTTGTGGGTGAGACAGGCGGTGAAGGGTTATAGGCGTTCTAAGCCGGGCCGGGATACGAGACGCCCGGTTTCTTTTGATTTATTGGGCAGGTTATTGGCCAAATTAGCGGTTACATGCTCATAGGAGTATGAGGTAGTTTTATTCAAGGCAGCATTCACATTGGCGTTCTTTGGGGCCTTTCGGATTGGCAAGTTGGTGAGTCCCTCCACGAAAGTATAGGGGGGGGTTAAGGGTGTCAGAGTTAGTTTGTGAAGGGGATAGACTGTCCTTACTGGTGTGCAAGTCAAAAACGGATCAGCGGGGCAAGGGACGGAAGGTGCAAGTATATTCACTGCCTGGTTCACCCTTGTGCCCGGTAGATTTGGTGCAGGGTTTCCTGACTCTGCGCCCGGAGGTAGGAGGGTCTCTCTTAGTGCACCCGGGATGGGCGGTCCTTATCTAGATTTCAAAATTGCGGTATTTAAAAAATGTTTAGAGGGTTTGGGGGATCAAAAGTTTTCGTCCCATTCATTCCGCATAGGGGGCGGCTATGGAGGCGGTCAGATGGGGGCTGGATGAGGCTGCTGTAAATCGGATTGGGAGATGGGAGTCTAGGAGGTTTAAATCATAGGTTCGCCCTCATCTGTTGTCAGTGTAATGTAAGATAGTTAATGGGTAAGGGTTTTACACTGTGGTGTCTTGTATACGGTTAATATTGATTGTTTTTGGGGGTTGTTTTTTCTTCTTTTCTTTCAAGAAGAACACAGGGATTGGTCTGGATTGTGGGCCACTCATGTGTGTTGAGGGGTTAAGAGAGGTGATGCTCGTCCGGAGGGGAGACAGCTAGGTTTTTCAAGACAGAAGGCATGTATCAAGTGGTTTGGGGTGCTGGGTATGCTTTGGGGCAGGACGGTCTCCCAGGTGCATAGGTTTGCGCGTATGGACCAGCCTCCTGACGTGTTAGTTCTACATGTGGGGGGCAATGATCTCGGCAGTAGGTCTATGTTGGACTTGGTACGTGATATCAAGTTTGATTTGTGGCTACTCCGCTTTGCCCTCCCACACATGATTATTGTGTGGTCTGACATGGTGGCACGGACCACTTGGCGTTTAGCACGGTCAGTGGACGAAATCAATCGGGCACGGAAGAAGGTGAACAAGGAGGTTAGTGGTTTTGTTGTCAGGAATGGTGGGTTGGCCGTCCGGCACCTGGAATTGGAAGTGGATACTTGGCGGTATTTGAAGAGCGATGGAGTTCACCTGAACGATGTGGGGATTGACTTGTGGGCGCTGGGATTTTAGGATGGGATACAGCGAGCTTTGAGGGTTTGGCAAGGCACACAAGGGTAAGGTTTTCCCCTGGTGTGCTGTGGCATTGTGTTGGTCCTTGCTGTTGAAGGATTAGCCCCAGGTTTGGAAGATTTTGGGACCCATCGGTGGTATGGTACCCGAGGGTGGTATTCCAGCTAAAGGTGGTTATCGGGTGCACTGCGGTCAGTGTTTGTTGTCTCTGAGATAGCATGTCAGCTGGAGGCCTATTTTAGTTTTAAGGTACCGCAGTGCCGGGATGGATCTGGTGTTAAGATTGTTTGTTTTTTTTTTCCCCGCAAAGATCAACGGGTGGAATTTAATGGAGGAGGTGGTTTAGTACAGGTTTATACAGTTATGTTAATTTATGTTAATTGTATTTGAATGTTTAACAATAAAGATAATTGGCTGCTAAGGCCAAGTTTTTACCCCTAGATTGGAGTGGACTCCTTTTCTGAGGTTGAAGGGTGGGGTACATAGCAGTGGGAAGTATGTGGGATGGTAATAATGAGTTAGCATGACACATCTGTTATACAATGGTCATGGACAGGTGGTCTGTTTACATGCAGCTACTCATAGAGGAGGCAGTCTGTGTCCGTATCCGCACACAGACTTGCCATCCGCCTGCTTAGTGGGGATCAGCGGAGAGATCCCCTGCTGAGCAAACATATAGCAGCCTCTGTCCACCCCATGTGAAAGGGGCATTACAAGTGAGGTAGATGCCGGAGAACATGTCTGATAATCACTGTTATACTGTATGAAGGTTCCTGCCCATTCTCTGAATTCAGTTGGGATATCCTCACACTTACTTACTTGACCTTCTGACAACTGTGTATTAATGGAGAAAGAACTTTTTGGCACTCTGGATCCACAAGGTGTCTATGAACCTCTAAAGACTGAACATTTTCTCTCGTCAAAGTCTTCAAGCAATATCTCAGCTGTTTGCAATAATTTCTATTCTGCCAAAAGTGAGCAATAGGTGATCCATGCAACTTCAAACTGGAACAATGAGACATGACTCTCCTAATGAAGTTCTCATCCTGAGTCTCGTATAGACAGGATATGGTTGGAATATAGAAAGCCTGTATGATGTCCTTCATGGCCCATTTTATCATTGTAGCTCTGGCTCGGAGTGAAATGTTGATTCCTGTGGTCTCAGAGAATGTCTTCAATGGCTTTTCATGTAAGAAACCAAACAGGAATTGTACAGCTAATGTTAAATGTACGAAACCGCGCCAGACGTCACCGAATGATTTCCCTTTACAGATCTCTGGGAGGAAAGCACCTTTCATAAATCCAAACCCATCATCCAGCACATAATACAGAGCAGCAAGGAACTCCTGTACACTTAGGTGGATGAAGCTGTAGCGAGTCTCGGTGCGAAAAATGTTCTCATTCAGAAATACAGACTCCACCTCATCCAGAGAAATTCCACGCCTTTCTAGATCTTTCTTCTCAAATAAGATTTGTTGGTTCAGAACTCCCCGATTGGCCAGAGCACACAGCTTCTTCAGACAGGTTTGTTTCCGGTGTACAGACTGCTCCTTCTTGCTATGATGGGTTAGTAAAACCTCCAGGTAGAGAAGGTAAATTGAAGTCATCGTAATACACTGAATTACATCCAAATCTTTTCTTATTTCTTGTTTCATTGCAGTGCAGACAACCCAGCATGTGATGGGGACGGCACACATGGTGTACACAACTTCATTTTCTTTTATTATACTGAGAACCTTGTCTGCATCTTCTTTATTTGCATAGAATTTATGGACATATTCCTCTCGAGCTTCCCTTGTAAATCCCAGGATTTCCACATTGCGAGAATCATCGATGAATGTGTTAAGTTTCTCCATGGCCAGTGACCTCGTGGTGATGATCAGAGAAGATTCTGGGAGAACCTGTCCCCTGAGCAAGCTTTGGAGAATTATTTCTTTGTGGGTTTCCATAGAAATGTCAAGACAACCCTCAGATTTCTCCTCCGGAGACCACCTCAGTTCATCAAACCCATCAACTATGGTGAGAAGTTTTCTCTGACTTTCAGGATCCTTCAGAATAGACACCAGGTCATCTGAACTCAGTCTGCAGGTTCTGGATAAAAGTCCCACAAGACTTATGTTTTCAGGGAAGGTGTTGATTTCTCTACAGTTCAGATAAAACACAAAGTCAAACTTGTCTTGGTAGAGATCCCCAGAGGCCCAGTCCAGCATGATCTTCTTGGAGGTCATTGTTTTTCCAATCCCAGCAGGTCCTTCTAACACCACAATCTTAGGGATGAGCCCATTTTCATCAGGGTCAAAGAGGGTCTGAATTGTGATTGGAGAGTATTCATCTTGTCTTTTCTCTATGATCTGTATCTGTCTTCTGTCTAAACCACTTATTTCATACTCTTTTCCCTTTTTATTCTGGGGTGCCTTTCTCATTAATATCGTGGTGAATCTTTTCTGTAGATGAACAGCCTCCCCCATACAGGAATTATAGTGGGTAATCCTCTGAAACTTCTGTTTCGCAGACCCTCTGTATTCCTTTCTGAAATCTTTATGAGAGAAATGAGAATATTTTATTCCTCATATACACATGAAATAGTATTTACAGTATATGACACTGTTGGAAATATTGATTTCTAACCACAAATCCCAAGAATGTAACCCTAAAAGAAGATATCCCCCAAAAAAACTAAAACAGGAGAATTGTGAAAGTATCTAAACTATGGACACTCCATTCAGACCAGAGGCATAACTAGAACCTCTAGGGGCCCTTTCCATTGATCCCTTTCCTCTGGTCCCAGGGCCATTGCCTCTGAGGCCGAGGGCTTTCCCCTGAGGCCAGGGCCTTTCCCACTTGCTCCTATGATGGGGTCCTTTATAAGCCCCAGTTCACACTGCTGTGACTTATCATGTGACTTTCAACACATAAAGTCGCATGACAAGTCAAAACACATAACATTTCAAGGGGGACCATCTTAATTAATGCAATTCAAGTCGTAGCAACAAAAGCAAAAAGGTTCATGCACTACTTTTCTGCAACTTTGGTGCAATTTGAATGCCATGGATGGCAAGGTTAAATCACAAAAATGTTGCAAAGGAAGTGGCAAGGAAATTGCAAGCAGGTCACATGACTTTCAGGTCACAGCAGTGTCAACCGAAACCATACTCTGCAGTGGGACCGCCTTCCTGCCGTCTTGGGGCCCCCCCATGGTGGTGGAACACCAGGGCCCAGTCGCAAGTGTGACCTTTCCAACTCTAGTAGTTCTGCCACTAATCTAGACTACAACAGAACAAAATGATCATCCAGAAGATATTTCATATCAAACGCAGATGTCCTACTAACCTGATGATCTGTTGTCATGCGTCATCTTCTTCAGGTTAGCTGGAAATAAGAATAGGGAAGTGATTAGTCCTGACAAACCTCTGAAATGTATAAAATAATAACTGAGAGTTATTAGTGCAGCAGATCCTCCCAGACACCATCATCAAACCAACCCTCTGTAGATTGGAGTCTCGCCTCCTACGTTTCTCCACTCAGAAAGCCTAGAGGCGATTCAGTTCGCATTGTGCGCTATACAAGTATTTCATTCATTCATTCATTCAGGTGATGGGGAGTTTCTTTCTCTGCCTGGTAATATATTTCAGCACATTGCAGAAGAACCCCCAATTCTCTATGCAGGGTTTACAGGCACACACCTAGAATCTGGAGCCTTGACTCCTCTTTCTGATGGAGGTTCAGGTGGATCCATGGGGCACAAGGCACAAGAGTCTCCCGGGAATACAGCTATAAATATTGAGGTTTTGGATAATAGACAAATGGCTGCAATTGTATTGCTCTGCTCGGCATGCTGAATGATGTCATTGTGTTATGGTGACTGACTGCTGGTATCCTAGAGAATTGTTACTGTGCTTCCATTTTAGATTGTTTCTGAACTCTGTAATCTTTTCCTTCTTCCAAAATCTTGATATCCAAATGAATTTTATTCTGTAAACTCCCTCAGTAAGGAAAGTTTAACTGCGGGTAAAACAAATCCCAACACCTGAACACAATTATGCAACTTTGACCTGTGTTAATAAATCTGTACATATCATAACTATTTTGTGCACCCAGGTGGATTATATTGCCTTTTTCAGGACAAATTGGGCTGCATTTGGTGGAAAATGGTAACAGATATCTCCTGATTTTTTTTTTTTTTAATTATTATTATTATTATTATTATTATTATTAGGGATGAGCTTCAAGTTCGAGTCAAACTCATGTTCGACTCGAACATTGCCTGTTCGCCCGTTCGGCAAACAGTGAAAAATTTGGGGTGTTTGCGGCAAATTTGAAAAGCCGCAGAATACCCAGTACAAGTCTATGGGAGAAAACTAAAGTGCTAATTTTAAAGGGTAATATGCAAGTTACTGTCCTAAAAAAGTGTTTGAGGACCCGGGTCCTGCCCCAGGGGACATGTGTCAATGCAAAAAAAAAAAGTTTTAAAAACGTCCGTTTTTTTTGGGAGCAGTGATTTTAATAATACTTAAGGTGAAACAATAAAAGTGTAATATTCCTTTAAATTTCGTACCTGGGGGGTGTCTATAGTATGCCTGTGAAGGGGCGCATGTTTCCCGTGCTTAGAACTGTCCCTGCACAAAGTGTCATTTCTGCAGGAAAAAAAGTCATTTAAAATCACTCGCGGCTATAATGAATTGTCGGCTCCCCGTAATACAGAGAACAGTCATTGAAAGTCATTGATTGAAAAAAAAAAAAAATAATAAAAAAAGTGTGGGCTTCCCCCATATTCAATTAGCAGGCCCTTCAGGTCTGGTATGGATATTAAGGGGAACCCCGCGTCAAATAAAAAAAAAAAAAAAAAAGACGTGGTGTTCCCCCTAAATATCCATACCAGACCCTTTATCCGAGCACGCAACCTGGCAGGCCACAGGAAAAGAGGGGGGGGGAACGAGAGAGCGCCCCCCCTCCTGAACCGTACCAGGCCACATGCCCTCAACATTGGGAGGATGCTTTGGGGGTCTGTGACCCGTCCAAGCACCTTGTCCCCAGGTTGATGAGGACAAGGGCCACGGAAACCTGCATTACATCAGAGGGGGGTGGGGTCACCCACACGTCATTGGGGAAGCCAGGCTTTCCCACTTGCGTCAGAGGGGGGCGGGGTCAGGTGACGGTGGCCCCTCCCTCCTCATATAAGAAATGTCAGGCTGCCAGGATCCCCGCAGTGTCTCTGCCAGTGGAGACAGAGGATGGATGGACTGCCCTGCGCTGGAGGGAGCGATCACCCGTCGCTGGATCAGATCAGCCATCTCTGGACCCCGGAGAGATGATCATCCATCGCTGGATAGCAAGAGGGGATTACCACCGCTAGAATCTTTTTTTACATTTTTTTTATTTGTAATAAAGGACTTTTACAACGGTGTGTGTCTTTTTTAACATACTTTTACATTTTCTTTGTGAAATGGTAGGGGTACTTTTGTACCCCCTTACCATTTCAAACAGGGGGGGCTGGATCTGGGGGTCCCCTTGTTAAAGGGGGCTTCCAGATTCTGATAAGCCCCCCGCCCGCAGACCCTCACAACCAACGGCCAGGGTTGTGGGGATGAGGCCCTTGTCCTCATCAACATGGCGACAAGGTGCTTTGAGCAGTCACAGACCCCCAAAGCGTCCTCCCAATGTTGAGGTCATGTGGCCTGGTACGGTTCAGGAGGGGGGGCTCTTCCAGCGGCCTGCCAGGTTGCGTGCTCGGATAAAGGGTGTGGTATGGATTTTTAGGGGGAACCCTGCGTCATTTTCTTTTTCATTTGATGCGGGGTTCCCCTTAATATCCATACCAGACCTGAAGAGCCTGGTAATTGAATTTGGGGGAACCCCATGCTTTTTTTTTTTTTAATCAATGACTTTCAATGAGTGTTCTCTGTATTACGAGAGCCGAAAATTCATTATAGCCGCGAGTGATTTTAAAATACTTTTTTTCCTTGCGAAATGACACTTTGTGCAGGGACAGTTCTAAGCACGGAAACATGCGCCCCTTCACAGGCATACTATAGACACCCCCCAGGTACCAAATTTAAAGGAATATTACACTTTTATTGTTTCACTTTAAGCATTATTAAAATCACTGCTCCTAAAAAAACGGCCGTTTTTAAAAAAAAAAATTTGCATTGATCCATGCCCCCTGGGGCAGGACCCGGGTCCCCAAACACTTTTTAGGACAGTAACTTGCATATTACCCTTTAAAATGAGCACTTTAGATTGTGAACGTTCGAGTCCCATAGACTTTAATAGGGTTCTAAAGTTCACACGAAGTTTAGGTCTGTTCGCAGGTTCTGGTGCAAACCGAACAGGGGGGTGTTCGGCTCATCCTTAATTATTATTATCAAAAGGAACACTGTCTAAAAATAAGGGAAAATATATATTTTTTTTTTATGTTTTTAATGTAGATGTATATTTCTTGCTATTGCCATGACTTACCATCCAAAAAAACAACCCAAAATAAATTCTCCCATTCCTGATGATCACAGTGATATCACATATGTGTATGGTAGTTGTTGTTTGTACCCGTAGTAGGGCCATAAACAATAGTGCACATTTTTCTTTTATTTCTACCTAAAAATGACTGGGATTAACGTTTTATATCATGTATACTGCATGTATACAATGTATTATATATTGTATCCTGTATGTATACAATGTATTATATAATATATCCTGTATGTATACAATGCAAATATAATGTATCCTGTATGTTTACAATGTATTTTATAATGAATCCTGTATGTATACAATTATATAATGTATCCTGTATGTATACAATGTATTATATATGGTATCCTGTATGTATACATTGTATTATATAATGGATTCTGTGTGCATACAATGTATTATATTATATATACTGCATATATACAATGTATTATATAATGTATCCTGTATTTATACAATGTAAATATAATGGATCCTGTATGTATACAATGTATTATATAATGTATCCTGTATGTATACAATGTATTATATAATGTATCCGGTATGTATACAATGTAAATATAATGGATCATGTATGTATACAATGTATTATAGAATATATCCTGTATGTACAAAATGTATTATATAATGAATCCTGTATGTATACAATTATTATACAATATATCCTGTATGTATACCATGTATTATATAATAGATTCTGTAGGTATACAATGTATTATATAATGGATTCTGTGTGCATACAATGTATTATATTATATATCCTGTATGTATACAATGTATTATATAATGGATCCTGTATGTATACAATGTATTATATAATATATCCTGTATGTATACAATGCATTATATAATGGATCCTGTAAATAAAAAATAAAAACACAGGGGCGGGCTGAACAGTGACTGATTACTATGATAGCCAGTCAAAGACTTGGTAAGGTCCTAGTCTCTGTGCAGTGCACTCCCAGCATGAAGAGAGGTACACAGATATGTGGCCCCCAGGATAAAGACCCCCTTCTGTGAGGCCCCATATGTGCGTACTGTCAGCTGGGAGAGGTTCATCCAGTTGGAAGCTCCTGATTGGTCACTGGCTTTCCCTGGATGACATTCCTAGTTCTTCCTCACACAGATATTGATCAGGAATTGGTAGGAAATTGTCATTATAGACCGGAACTCACCATTCTGTTCTCTCCTCTCCTGGAGGTCATTTGCGGGTCCCATCAGACCAATCACTGTAAGGACATCAATGGTGACGTCCAGAGCCCCTTCTTCTCCATATGTGTGTATCAGGAGGTCCTTGGTGGTGATCCAGTCTGCATTTTCTAGTTTTCCTCGGGGAATGGGAAGTTTATCTTCATTGTAGAAATCAGACAATTTGTTCCTAAATCTCTTGAAGTCACTTCCTTTCAGATCCTCCAGAGAATATACAATAAGATCCCCGGGGGTTTGTGGGACCCTTCCCAGGACACCAGAAGCCGACCCTGCAGAGAGGACAATCAGAAACTATAAACATTATTCTTAATTTGGATGATCTCTGACACATAAGAGCAGATAAGTCTGTACTGGCAGCCGGCGATGCTATAAAGAGCATATAGAAGAGAAAATAATTTATCTCCAATTTGTGGCAGCCCGTCCATTAGGAACTCAGGGGCACCGCCCCCCCCCCCCCAATCCATGCGCCCGGCCCTTAATCATGCAGGGCGCTGGACGCATTGATTAAGAATGTATTTTTGAAGCACGTGATTAACCAGTAGGCGTCTGCGCTATAGCTGAAAGACGGCTACAGCGCGGCACTCAATTGCCGGGAGGGCGTCCCTGCATGCCGCCGCGGGCATGCATCAGGGGAGAAATCTGTGTTGACCGTGTCCCTTGGACACAGCCAATCACAGATCATGCTAAATGTTCAATCACAGCGGCCATTTAGCACTCGATCGGAGCTTGCAGTGAGAGATGATCTCATATGTAAACATATGAGATCATCTCTCATTGCCGGCTCTCCCTCCTCTCACAGAGACCGCGTGTGAGGAGGAAGAGCGACCTGTGCTGCAGCGTGAGAGAAAAAATCATAAATTACAGTGCCACACTAACACAACACAGTGCCATCTGTCCCCAGTGCCACCTATCAGTGCAATTTGTCCCCAGTGCCACCTCTCAGTGCCATCTGTCAGTGACATCTGTGCCCAGTGCCACCTATAAGTGCCATCTGTCCCCAGTGCCACCTATCAGTGCCATCTGTGCCCAGTGCCGCCTATAAGTGCCATCTGTCCCCAGTGCCACCTATCAGTGCCATCTGTGCCCAGTGCCGCCTATAAGTGCCATCTGTCCCCAGTGCCACCTATCAGTGCCACCTATAAGTGCCATCTGTCCCCAGTGCCACCTCTCAGTGCCATCTGTCAGTGACATCTGTGCCCAGTGCCACCTATAAGTGCCATCTGTCCCCAGTGCCACCTATCAGTGCCACCTATCAGTGCCATCTGTCAGTGACATCTGTGCCCAGTGCCACCTATAAGTGCCATCTGTCCCCAGTGCCACCTATCAGTGCCATCTGTGCCCAGTGCCGCCTATACGTGCCATCTGTCCCCAGTGCCACCTCTCAGTGCCATCTGTCAGTGACATCTGTGCCCAGTGCCACCTATAAGTGCCATCTGTTCCCAGTGCCACCTATCAGTGCCACCTATCAGTGCCATCTGTCAGTGACATCTGTGCCCAGTGCCACCTATCAGTGCCATCTGTCAGTGACATCTGTGCCCAGTACCACCTATCAGTGCCATCTGTCCCCAGTGCCATCTGTCTCCAGTACCACCTGTCAGTGTCACGTGTCATCAGTGCCACATATCGGTGCCATTTGTCATCATCGGTATAAAAAAAAGTGGGCAAGTGGGACTTTAAATGAAGCATGTCAATTGAAAATAAAAATAATGACTACATGTGAGTAGATAAAATGATTTAGATTTAATTTATAATCAATAAACATCATTTTATCTACCTCACTTGTATCAGTTATTTTCATATTCAATTGACACGCTTCATTTAAAGTCCCACTTGCCCACTTTTTTTCTTTATACAATTTGCCCGGGATGGAAGCATGCCATTGCTACTTGGTACTGTGGCAGGTCACTTCTCTCAAATCTACATAATTGGGTGGAAGACACCCGCTCCTTTGGTGACCGTGCTGCACAATTATTCATTATCCTTAGTAAATATTCCTTTGTATGTTTATCCCGATTCATTTATAATCCCGGTTTCGGGTTCATAAACCCGCGACTTGAATTATTATTTTTTATATATGTGTTTCCATCAGTTATTGATAACTCCTTATTATTATTACTATTACTTTATTATTATTATTATTATTATTATTATTATTTTTTCCTGTTTTTTTTTTTTTCCCCTGGAATCTATCCATCGATCAATCGAACATATGGTTTTATGGTTTATGTTATGTGTTTGCTGGGTATGTTGCTGTCTTTTTTTTTCCGGGGGTTGCGATGGGCTCAGCTCCCTCCCTACCTCTCTTTATGTATCTCAAGGGGCGGTGGGGTCCGATCTCAGCACATCGGCGTCGTGCACAAATGGGCCCCTCGAGCGGCGTCAACAGATGCTGCAAGGTGGGATTCTGCGTGTTTTTTTTTTTTCTTTTCTTTCCACCTGATGCTGCAGCTAAGATGAGTGGGCACCCACTGAGGTATAGATTATCCTCAGCTGTGAGTGTTCCCTCACCTCCTCACAGCTGCATGCCGCTGGCAGGGCCCCCGCCCAGGACCTGGTGTATATGAGCTGGGACAGACAGACGGTTCACTCCTCCACTGAGCTCCACTAGTAAGGGATCACGTTTACATTCCTTGTAACAGGAATAAAAGTTATCATTATTTTTTTTTAAGTGTCAAACTAAAAATAAAAGTAAAATTTATAATAATATTTTTTTTTTAAAGCGCCCCTGTCCCCGTGAGCTCGTACGCAGAAGCGAACGCATACGTAAGTCCCGCCCACATATGAAAACGGTGTTCAAACCACACATGTGAGGTATCGCCGCGAACTTTAGAGCGAGAGAAATAATTCTACCCCTGGAACTCTTCTGTAACTCTAAACATGTAACCAGTAAAAAAAAATTGAAGTGTCGCCTATGGGGATTTTTAAATACCAAAGTTTGGCGCCATTCTACGAGCGCGTGCAATTTTGAAGCGTGACATGTTTAGTATCTATTTACTCGGCGTGTCTTAATCTTTCACATTATGCAAAAAAATTGGGCTAACTTTACTGTTTTTTTTTTTATTTAAAGCATGAAAAAAACGTGTTCGAAAAATTGCTGCGCAAATATCGTGTGCGATAAAAAGTTGCAACAACCGCCATTATATTCTCTAGTGTCTTTGCTAAAAAAACATATATAATGTTTTCGGGTTCTATGTAATTTTCTAGCAAAAAAATTATGAATTTTATATGTAGGAAAGAAATGTCAGAATCGGCCTGGGCGCGAAGTGGTTAATTCAACATATAGGTAATAGAGTTTTATTCATGTTTTTTTTTTTTTTTTTCTATGCTGATACATTGTTTCATTCAGAGCACTGCACACATTTGAATGGATGATTTTGTATTTTCTTATCATCCATTCTCACTTATTTTACACACATTTAGCTTTCTCCGATTTCCCAATCATTTTTGCATATCTCATTCACACACATTTTTCAGTAATTAGCTACCGTATATACTCGAGTATAGGCCGACCCGAATATAAGCCGAGGCCCCCAATTTACCCCAAAAAAACTGGAAAACTTATTGACTCGTGTATAAGCCGAGGGTGAGACATGGCTGTCCATCCCTGTGTGTCCGTCCATCCCTGTGTGTGTGTCCGTCCATCCCTGTGTGTGTGTCCGTCCATCCCTGTGTGTGTGTCCATCCATCCCTGTGTGTGTGTCCATCCATCCCTGTGTGTGTGTCCGTCCATCCCTGTGTGTGTGTCCGTCCATCCCTGTGTGTGTGTCCGTCCATCCCTGTGTGTGTGTCCGTCCATCCCTGTGTGTGTGTCCGTCCATCCCTGTGTGTATGTGTCCATCCATCCATCCCTGCGTGTGTGTGTCCATCCATCCATCCCTGCGTGTGTGTGTCCATCCATCCATCCCTGCGTGTGTGTCCATCCATCCATCCCTGCGTGTGTGTGTCCATCCATCCATCCCTGTGTGTGTGTCCATCCATCCATCCCTGTGTGTGTGTCCATCCATCTATCCCTGTGTGTGTGTCCATCCATCCATCCCTGTGTGTGTGTCTGTGCAGCCTTGTGTGTCCAGCCTACCTGTGTCCCGAGCCTCCGTCCCGAGCCTCCGTCCCGTGCCTCCGTCGTCCCGTGCCTCCGTCGTCCCGTGCCTCCGTCGTCCCGTGCCTCCGTCGTCCCGTGCCTCCGTCGTCCCGTGCCTCCGTCGTCCCGTGCCTCCATCGTCCCGTGCCGCCTCCGTCCCGTGCCGCCTCCGTCCCGTGCCTCCTCCGTCCTGTGCCTCCTCCGTCCTTCCGGGATCGCCGCTCTTCATCGGCGCCTCGGCGGCCATTCTACCTTTCAAAAGCCGCACCTCCGCCTGTGATAGGCGGAACACTCAATTTCCCAGCAGTCTGTGTTCCGCCTATCACGGACATCCTCTCATCCTCGTCCGTAGTAATGGACTTAAAGGGACACCCAACGCCGAAAAAAATCGGCGTGGGGGTTCCCCCAAAGTCCACAACAGACCCTTGTCCGAGCACGCTACCCGGCCGGCCAGGAAAGGGGGGGGCGAGCGAGCGCGCCCCCCCCCCCTGAGCCGTACCAGGCCGCGTGCCCTCAACATGGGGGGTGCCTTGGGGAAGGGGGGGCCGCGCGGCCCCCCCACCCCAAAGCACCTTGTCCCCATGTTGATGAGGACAAGGGCCTCTTCCCGACAACCCTGGCCGTTGGTTGTCGGGGTCTGCGGGCGGGGGGCTTATTGGAATCCGGGAGCCCCCTTTAAGAAGGGGGCCCCGGATACCGGCCCCCCACCCTATGTGAATGAGTATGGGGTACAATGTACCCCTACCCATTCACCTGTGAAAAAAAGTACAAAAAAAAACACAACACGGGGTTAAAATATTTTATTGCACAGCTCCGGGGGTCTTCCGTCTTCGGGGGTCTTCTCCGGACTCCTCCGCTATCTTCTTGTAGCTCTTTTGCTAGCGGAGGAGTCCGGCTTTCTTCCTCCCCGCCGCTGGCCTCTTCTTCCCCCTCTTCGGTTCTTCTGCCGGGCCACCGCGCCTTCTTATAGCTCTTTTAGAGGCGGTGGCCCGGTCTTCTGTCGCCGCTGTCGTCGCCGCCGCCTTCCGTTCTTCTTCTTCTTCTTCTTCTTCTCCTTCTCCAGGAGATGTTGACACGTCGCTCCCTCCGGCCGGAATGCCAGAGCCGTGCAATAAAATATTTTAACCCTGTGTTGTGTTTTTTTTTTGTACTTTTTTTCACAGGTGAATGGGTAGGGGTACATTGTACCCCATACTCATTCACATAGGGTGGGGGGCCGGTATCCGGGGGCCCCCTTCTTAAAGGGGGCTCCCGGATTCCGATAAGCCCCCCGCCCGCAGACCCCGACAACCAACGGCCAGGGTTGTCGGGAAGAGGCCCTTGTCCTCATCAACATGGGGACAAGGTGCTTTGGGGTGGGGGGGCCGCGCGGCCCCCCCTTCCCCAAGGCACCCCCCATGTTGAGGGCACGCGGCCTGGTACGGCTCAGGGGGGGGGCGCGCTCGCTCGCCCCCCCCTTTCCTGGCCGGCCGGGTAGCGTGCTCGGACAAGGGTCTGTTGTGGACTTTGGGGGAACCCCCACGCCGATTTTTTTCGGCGTTGGGTGTTCCTTTAAGTCCATTCCAGGCAGCGGTGCCCGCGACGTCTCCTTCGCGGGCCCCGCCTACCTGTACACGCGCTCGAAATGGGCGGACTTTTCTCCGTGCGGGAAAAGTCCGCCCATTTCAAAAGTTGAGTGAACAAGCCTACACACGCGGCAACTGTTCGCTCAAACAAAGTTTCAGCGGACAGTTTTTCGGAATTTCCGAAAAACCTTGTTCAGGAGACTGTCCGCTGAAACTGTCCGCTGAAGTCCCACACACGAGCGGACTGTCCGCTGAAACACTGTTCAGCGGACAAGGTTGAGCGAACAGTCCCCGCGTGTGTACGCGGCCTCAGTGGTTTTTTTTGTTTTTTGTTTTTGTTTTTTTGTTTTTTTTCAGTAATTGTATGCATTCAGATCATGGACTACCCCTAGGGGTTATTGATTATAAATTAAATCTAAATCATTTTATCAACTCACATGTATTCATTATTTTTCCCAAATCCCACTTGCCCAGTTTTTTCTTTATACAATTAACCCGGGATGGAAGCATGCCATTGCTACTTGGTACTGCAGCAGGTCACTTCTCTCAAATCTGTCATCAGTGCCACCTGTCATTGTCAAATGCCATCTGTTATCAGTGTCACGTGTCATCAGTGCCACGTATCCGTGCCATCTGTCATCAGTGCCACATCGCTGTCACGTGTCATCAGTGCCATGTATTAGTGCCATCTGTCATCAGTGCTATGTATTAGTGCCATCTGTTATCAGTGCCATGTATTAGTGCCATCTGTCATCAGTGTCACGTGTCATCAGTGCCACGTATCAGTGCCACATCAGTGTCACCTGTCATCGGTGCCATCTGTCATCAGTGCCACATATTGGTGCCATCTGTCTTCAGTGCCATGTATTAGTGCCATCTGTCATCAGTGCCACATATTAGTGCCATCTTTCATCAGTGTCACATGTCATCAGCGCTACATATTAGTGCCATCTGTCATCAGTGCCACATATTAGTGGCATCTTTCATCAGTGCCACGTATTAGTGCCATCTGTGATCAGTGCCACATCAGTGTCACGTGCCATCAGTGCCACATATCAGTGCCATCTGTCATCAGTGCCACATCAGTGTCATGTGTCATTGTCCTGTTGCTTTAGGGCCTTCAAAAGTGTAATAAGTAGTCAACAAGTTAGATGTGTCATTTATGCTCCTAGAACACCTGATGGCACTCCCTGCATGTTGGGCCTCTCTATGTGGTCAGGCTGTGGAAATGCCCCACACATGTGGTATGGTTAGAGGAGTAGCAGAATGTATTTTGGGGCATCATTTGTGGTATACACATTTCATGTGAGAGAAATAACCTTTCTTGATCATACATCACAGGACACAGGAGCTTCATTACATAGTGGGTTATATAGGCACCTCTGGTGATTGGACACTGGTTGACCCCCAATTATGGAGAATTCCTCTCCTATATAACCCCCTGCCATATGGGAGGCACCTCAGTTTTTGCGGCAGTGTCTAAGGTGGTTGGCCACGTAAAACATGTGCTATGAAGAAAGCTCTGTGCATGTCCCTGCGGGGGTCTAAGGGCTATGATAACCGGATCCATATCTCGGGCCGATATTTGACTCCCAAGATGGTATGGTACCCGGGCCTCGTCATCCGAAGAAACGAGGTTTTGCCTGTAAGTCCTCTCCTTTTGGAAGACTGGGCGCTGGGAAAACCAGACTTGGTGTACTATTTGCATAGTGGCATGAAAGTTTCTGGCAAAGTCTTTTACAAGGTCCAGGTAAGAGGTTCCTCTGAGAAGGAACCCAAAAAATCCTGAAGGTTGGCACAACTCTGCCCGCCATGATGGGTGAAGGCTGGAATCTGTTTTCAGCAATTCCTGTGGCAGGGACAGGTAAGAGAAGTTAATCCTATATAAATCATATATTGTGGATTTCTTCATGTGAGTAGTTGTATGTCTTACCTGGTTTCCACTACTAGAGGGAGTAAGAGCAGCCTGATGCATACTTACATGCCTTTCAAATACACATGCTCAGTGAAGCCTGTTTTCATATGGCTCACATCTTCCGCTGCAGACTCTGCTACAATAGAGAGGTAAGAGAGAGGTCCCACGTAGTCTAGGGGTCCTGCACGGCTCCATAGGTGATCCTCCCCCCCCTTGGACGACCAGCAGTCCTCATGCATACATGCGCGCGTGCACGCGCGCTGAGCACACTCCCATACTAATGGAAGGAGGGGGGGTGGTTGCGGGCAGTGCACGCTGGCTTTACTGTGCAGGCGCCAAAGTGGCAATTTTAAAAAGCCCAGAACATCAGGGGGCTGTAAGTGGAGACACAGGAGCTGTGGGCAGTAAGCATCCTAAGGGATTGGATCCAGGCAAGCCGAAGACACCTACTCAGTATCAGGTTGTGCAGTTTAAGCATATATATTTATTGTGAGACTTGTAGCACAACAGTGACTGCACTTGTACTAGTACCTCTGCTTTGTAGCTTAGGACTATGTCTCCTCATAAGAGGGTCTCAGGGGGAGGTAACAAGGGCACTGGTAAATCACCGCCTAGGTCCAGGGGTTCTAAAAATGTCTGTAGATTACCATCCCCCCCTGCAAGACTGGAGCCAGCCTCACAGGATGAGTTAGTGCCCCTGTCAGGTTTTGCAGCCTCTCCTAATGTTTCAGCCCCAGTGTATGTCACTGAAGACTCCCTTAAGGCTACATTGGAGGGTTTTGAAGGGAGAATTATGAATTTTATTTCAGCTTCCCTGAAAAATATCAGAAAAAGGGGTAGATCCCCTCCCTCTGCTGAGATTCCTCTTTCAGATGACACCTCCGACAATGAGGAGAGATCCCTATCATGGGATAGGCATCAAGAGCAGTCAGATGAGTCAGAGGAAGAGGAGAGAGTCCCCTCCTCCCAGGAACTCAGAAAACATGTTCCATATTATACTGAACTGGTGCGTACCACTTTCAGGATGCCTGCTGCTGAAGTCGCTACATCCTCTGTTTCTTCCCTGGGGGTCAGGAGAATCCCACAGACTGCCTTTTCCTTTCCAATTCATCCCTTAACCTCCCTGGCGGTACCATTATTTCGGATTTTAGGTGCTAAAAGCGGTACCATTATTTTGCATGAAAATTTGGCGTTTTATATTGTAGTCCTGCAATTCTTAGGAATAACTCTCTTAAATCTGTCCAAACCAGAGTCTAGCAGACATCCCGGGTATGATAAAGTTTGAAAAATTAAATCATAAATTATAATATAATAAATAATTATAAATAATTGTACCAAATAATAATATAACAATAATAAAAATTATTCAATAATGTAATCAAATCAAAAACACTGAAATTTGCTCAGTTGCAGAATTGTCACTGTCATTACTTTTCAGTATTTGATGACGGATCTCCCCACAAATCGCTATCGCTCAATTCTGCGAGTGATTCTAATTTATTATCGCTGTTTTCTAGCTGGTCTAAAATCATTTTTGATGTACAGTGACAGTTTTGGTTGCTATGGGCAATCTCCAGTTTCCAGGCATAAAGAACAGTTTTTATTATATAAAACTGCATGCAGGGCACTGGGCAGACCACTAGGGACAACGGGGATGTGAAATATTTACATACAGCAATGTAATCTGTAAGATTACATTATACTGTATGTTTACTGTTTGTTTCACTTTTTGAATTTGGCACCGATCTCCGTGCCCGTGCGTCGCAACGCTCGCAGGGCACGGAGATCGCCGATGTGATAGATCGAGCGAGACATGGCTCGCTCGTACAGCGGGGAGACAACGCTGGATCCGAAGGAGAAGGTAAGTAAACCTCCTCCTGGATCCAGCGACGCTGTCCCGAGTCTGACTCGGGGATACCGCTTTTGGTATGAAAAATCCACCCCGAGTCAGACTCGGGAATACCGTCAGGGGGGTTAATGGATAAATTGTTGTATGAGGATTGGGGACATCCCGATAAACTGTTTGCTCCTCTTAAAAGGTTTTCTATGCTTTATCCTCTGGAGGAAAGTTTCACCAAGAAGTGGGGGGTCCCATCTGTTGATGCGGCTGTTTCTTGTGTGAATAGAAACCTGACCCGTCCTTTGGATAATGCTCAGGTATTTAAGGATCCAACTGATAAGAAGCTGGAAACATTATTAAAAGCCTCCTTTTCCATGGCTGGCGCTGTAGTGCAACCTACAGTCGCAACTGTGGGGTTGTGTCAGTTCCTCAAGGAACAGGTTAAGCAGATTCTTGGGCTCCTTCCCAGTGAGGAAGTAGAGAATTATGCAGAAATACCTCAAATTCTGTGTTTTATGATTGATGCGATTTTGGATTCTGTCCAACAAGCATCTCGCTTGTCTCTCCTGTTGGTACACATGTGAAGGGCCCTATGGCTAAAAAATTGGGCAGCTGAGCTATCATGTAAGAAGTATTTGATTGGGTTCCCGTTTAAGGGGAAAGCTTATTTGGGGAGGAATTAGATAATCTAAAAGATTGCAGGGGGTAAATCTACTCTCCTTCCAATCAAAAAGAGCAAACATCCATCATTTAGGCGTTCTTTCTCCCGGAGCATCAAGCTCTAAGCAGTGGCGACGGCCTTCCCAACCTCCCTCTAGAGGAAAGGCCCAAGGTCACCCCAGGGGCAGAAAAAGACTTGGGGGCGAAAACCTGCCAAGCAGAGCCCAAAAGCTTCCTTGTGAAAGGGCACCCCCACTCGGCAGTGGGGGGAAGGCTCCTGCACTTTGCAGAAGCCTGGCGGGAAGAGATTCGGGACAAATGGGTAACCTCCTCGATATCTCTGGGCTACAAGCTAGAGTTTCAGGGGATTCCACCTTCTCGCTTCCTAAGGTCAAGGATCCCCAAGGGTCCAGTAAAGCAAAAAACGCTACTTCTGGCCTTAGATCACCTGCTATCCCATGAGGTGATAGTGGAAGTGGACTCAAAACAACAGGGTTCAGGCTTTTACTCAAATCTCTTCACCGTTCCAAAGCCAAATGGAGGTGTCAGACCTATCCTGGATCTGAAGGATCTGAACCAGTTTTTGCACATCCGGTCTTTCCGAATGCAGTCAATACACTCTGTGGTCTCCTCCCTGCAAGGGGGAGAGTTTATGGCATCGATAGATATCAAGGATGCATATCTTCATGTGTCAATTTTTTTACGCACACCAAAAGTATCTAAGGTTCGCGGTAGATCAGCGCCATTTTCAATTTGTGGCCCTGACGTTCGGTCTCGCTACAGCTCCTCGAGTCTTCACAAAGATTCTAGACCCTCTCTTGGCAAACCTAAGATCTAAGGGTATAATCGTGATGGCTTATCTAGACGATTTGCTACTCATAGAGCAAACAGTAGCGCTCTTGAACCACAGTTTTACCAAAACGTTAGAGCACCTGAAACACCTAGGTTGGATTATAAACCTAGAAAAGTCATCCCTACAGCCTGCTACCAGGTTGGAGTATCTGGGCATGGACATCGACACCACTCAGGGTGTGGTGTTTCTACCAAGCCCAAAGGCCATGGCTATAGGGGCTCTGGTGCACCTAATTCTGGGCAGAAGAACTTTCCCCAATCGGTTGTGTATGAGACTGTTAGGGAAAACGGTCGCCTCCTTCGAGGCCGTTCCATTCGCCCAGTTTCACTCAAGGCCTTTGCAAAGATGCATCCTTGCAGCTTGGAACAGGAAGCCCCAGGCCTTGGACCTTCCTATGTGTCTATCCCCAGGGACACGCAAGAGTCTCATTTGGTGGTTACAAACCAAGAATCTGCTGAAAGGCAAAACTTTTCTTCCTCTTCCATGGAAGATTATAACTACAGATTATAACTACAGATGCCAGCCTGATGGGCTGGGGAGCAGTGTTGGAGGAGACGTGCACGCAGGGGAAATGGTCTGCGACCGAAAGGTTATTGCCCATAAATATTTTGGAAATTCGGGTAGTTTTTATGGCTCTCATAAACTGGTCTTACAGACTACGGGGTCTCCCTGTTCGAGTTCAGTCTGACAATGCCACAGCTGTGGCCTATATCAAACACCAGGGTGGCACCAGGAGTCTGGTTGCACAAAGAGAGGTGAATCGCATACTTGCTTGGGCAGAAAGGCATGTTCCATGCCTTTCTGCAGCCTTCATTCCAGGAGTGGAAAATTGGCAAGCGGACATTCTAAGCCGCCAACAGTTATGCCCAGGAGAATGGGCTCTACACCCCGACATATTTCAGATCATATGTCACAAGTGGGGCACTCCAGACATAGATCTGTTTGCGTCCAGGTTCAACAGGAAGCTGGACAAATTTGTATCAAGGACAAGAGATGTACTTGCTCAGGGGTCAGATGCTCTGACAGTTCCCTGGGATTGGTACAATCTAATTTATGCCTTCTCACCATACCCGCTTCTGTCGCGGTTCCTGGGAAGAGTCAAGAGGGAAACAAAGTTGGTTCTTTTGGTAGCCCCGGCTTGGCCCAGGCGACCTTGGTACGCAGTAGCACAGCAGAGGAGGGTAATATGGCGCTCGCTGGGGATCCCAAAAATATTGTTGTATGATAACAGAATGTTAGTATAAACAATTGATCGTATTTATATAGCCAAAGTATATTGATTTTTGTGTGGGTTTTGGGTATATCCACACACGAGTATCCACGATGAGAAGTTCAGGGTCTATGTAGATCGTCAAAGTGGTCCGCGAGGGGGATCAGCAGTACAGGCTGTACCCTAAAGGGCTGCCAGTCTTAAAGCAAGAAGTAGCTCTAGGAAACAATGGAATAGAGAAAGAGACGGCGCCCTCTAAGTGCAGCAGTGAGGTTACTCAAATTTATTAAAAGTGGTTAAAAAACACTCACATTAGATTAGTGGTGTAAAGGCACATCAGAGATGTAATGTTTCATCCGTATGTCCATGGGGACGACTCGCAGGGCTGTAAGGCAGGGTTTCCAGCATCTGACTTTTTGACCGATGGTTGGTGTTTTGGTCTATTCCATGTATTTCCTCGAAATGGTCAGAGTAATCGGGGTACTGCTGGTAGCTGTGGTGCCCTTGGTCCGATGTTCAAGGAGTCGGTGTCCTCAGGAGACGGGCTGGACAAAGCGGCGCTTCGGAGCATGCATGCTCCTTCATCAGGCTTTAGGTCCTTGGTACGCAGAGATCATGAAGTTGGCTGTAGGCAGGCCGTGGATCCTTCCTCTCCGCCCAGATCTGCTCTCGCAGGGTCCAATTTACCATCCTGCTTTACACAGTCTGAATTTAACGGTTTGGCTGCTGAGACCCACATTCTGAGAGATCGTGCACTTTCGGAAGCCAGTCCTTTCTACTCTGGTCAATGCCAGAAAGCCGGCCTCCAGGCTTATTTACTGCAAAATCTGGAGGGCATATGTTTCCTGGTGTGAACCCAGGGGATGGCATCCTAGATAGTATGTCATTAGCAGGATCTTGGCCTTTCTCCAGTCAGGCCTAAAAATAAATTTGGCCGTAAGCACTATCAAGGTGCAGATTTCGGCCTTGTCAGTGTTTTTACAGAAGCCCCTTGAATCACATTCCCTGATGCGGGCTTTCATCCAGGGGGCTATGCGGTTAAGGCCGTCAGTCAAACCTCCGGTATGCCCATGGGATCTGAATTTGGTTCTCTCGGCATTGCAGGGGCAACCATTTGAACCTTTGCATCTGGCTTCATTAGTTCTTTTGACTAAAAAATTGGTTTTCTTGATAGCCATATCCTCGGCTAGAAGAGTGTCAGAACTAGCAGCTCTTTCCAGCAAGGAACCTTATCAAGTTATTCATAAGGACCGAGTAGTGATGCGTCCGAATAGGTCTTTTCTGCCTAAGGTGGTTTCGGGATTCCATTTGAATCAAGACATAATCCTACCATCCTTTTTTCCGGATCCACAGTCCGCAGAAGAAGAGTCTTTGCACACTTTAGATGTGGTAAGGGCAATCAGTATCTATCTTCAAGCAACTGCTCAGATAAGAAAAACTGATTGCTTATTTATTTTGCTGGAAGGCCCTAGGAAGGGCCAGGCGGCATCAAAATCCACTCTCTCAAGATGGATTAGAAAGGTTATTCTTCAGGCCTATAGTGTAAAGGGGAAGATTCCTCCTTTTCAAGTGAAAGCGCACTCAACGAGGGCCGTAAGTGCTTCTTGGGCAGTGCATCACCAGGCCTCCCTGGCTCAGATCTGTAAGGCTGCAACTTGGTCATCAGTCCACACATTCACCAGATTCTATCAGGTGGATGTCAGAGGGCAAGAGGATACCGCCTTTGGGCACAGTGTACTGCAGGCTGCAGTTTAGATCCTCTGGTCCATGATGGTCTATATTTCTGATCTGTGTCTCCCTCCCCTCAAACTGAGCATTGCTTTGGGACATCCCACTATGTAATGAAGCTCCTGTGTCCCGTGATGTATGATCAAGAAAATAGGATTTTTGTATACAGCTTACTTGTAAAATCCTTTTCTTGAGAGTACATCACGGGACACAGAGCTCCCGCCATTCTTGGGTTTTATGTGGTTTCTTATTGCTTTGCTACAAAACTGAGGTGCCTCCCATATGGGAGGGGTTATATAGGGGAGGAATTCTCCTTAATTGGGGGTTAACCAGTGTCCAATCACCAGAGGTGCCTATATAACCCACTATGTAATGAAGCTCCTGTGTCCCGTGATGTACTCTCAAGAAAAGGATTTTACAGGTAAGCTGTATACAAAAATCCTATTATTACAATGAAAATTTTGTTGGAAAAAAAAATCTTAATTTTGCAAAGAATTGTTGGAAAAAATGACAACATCAAAATTTACATTATCCCCTTGATCGCCCCCTAGTGGTTAACCCATTTCCTGCCAGTGACATTTACACAGTAATCGGTGCATTTTTATAGCCCTGATCGCTGTATAGATCAGTGACGTGTCACACACAGCCACGCCCCCCCCCCCACAGTTAGAAACGCACCCCTAGGACACACTTAACCCCTACACTGCCACCTAGTGGTTAATCCCTTCACTGCCAGTGTCATTTACACAGGAATCAGTGCATTTGTATAGCACTGATTGCTGTATAAATGACAATGGTCCCAAAATTGTGTCAAAAATCTCAGATCTGTCCACCATAATATGGTGAAGAGTCTGGCCAGAACAGGTTAATAGATTCAATAGGCACTCAAATGGTTAGGTGATAAATATACTATCGTCCAAACTAAAAGGTAATGTATAAAAACATAAAAAACAATATACGTATTTAGGGAATAGTGAGGGGCCCTCACTGCTATGCCGTAGTAGTATTTTGAGTAAAGATCAAGTGGATATAGGAAATTCCAATAGTTAGAGCTAGTGATTCCCAATGCGATTGTATAAGATTAACAAAGTTGCATGAAGTGACAGTGCTGGATATGAAGGAGGTCCGTGAAGATAACTACTACATCATAAAGTGACTTAAATAATATATATAAAACAGTCGACGAGATATATAGTGATTCCCAATGCGATTTGTTAAAACTGACAGAATTGACACATAAAAGTGCCGGTGCTGGACAATAAATAGGTCCGTGAGAATATCTACTACATCAGAATCTATAGATAACAGTATACAAAAGAACAGTCACTAACTAAATAAAACAATAGTGCAAATAATGGTTGACCTGTGACTGAAGGAATCGCATAAAGTGTCAATGCCAAGGGAGGGTTAAAAAAGAGTGAATATGTGCAAATGTCCTATACCATAGAAAATGGTATCAATGCAGTGAGCAGCAAAATAATAACATGGAACAAAAAATATATTAAATCAAAAACGAAACAAAAAACGCTAAAGCAATCTTGGTGTTGGGGGAGGGAAAGAACCCTCTGGAAATAGTCCAAAAAAAAAAGGAGGTGTGCACAATATTTAAAAAATTTGTAAATAAAAGAAAATTGAACAATGATCTTTGTTAAAAAATGTCCATTCAACTTGTGCGACAACTGGTGGCGATTATCCCGAAAATCGCATGTAACGAGGCAATCGCATACAGCGCTGGTGCTTTAAATATATGTGCACTATAAAGTAACAGATTAAACGGTGGTGGTAATGGTGATGGTGGATGTATCCCACGTGGTCCTGTGTGATCGAAATATGGGTGTCCCCTTAGGGCCGGTTCACACAGCGAGCCACGGCGAGGCGTCTCCGACTTCCTCGCCGCGACTTGCAGGGGGGGTCAGCGGCGACTTGCAGAGGACTTCTGCATAGAAGTCAATGCAAGTCGCCCCCGAAGTCGCCCCGAAGTAGTACAGGAACCTTTTTTCTGAGTCGGAGCGACTCGAGTCGCTCCTCTCAGAGCGGTTCCATAGTACTGAATGGGGGCGACTTGCGGGAGCGAGGCGAGGCGAGCCGTGTCGCCTCGCCTCGCCTCGCAGTGTGAACCGGCCCTTACCTTACAGCTGTAAGGTAACAGCATATGATATATGTGTCCTCAGGGTTCCTGGTGATCGTTATCCCTCGAGGTCCTGTTCCTATGTCCCCGGATCCTGGCGTCTCCTGCCTATTGTGCCGTATTGGACTCTTTATGTGGTCACTCAGCAGTACTTCAGCGTGGGGGGGGTACCTTGGCGATGGGTGTTTATGTAAGGGGTTAAACAAATGAGGAGGAAGGGAGCCCCATAGTGTAGTAATTTTTTAACAGTATTGAAGTTTATTCATAAAAAAACGGATTAAGTACTCACAAACAGATAGTTTTCTTGTATGAGGTATAAACGAGCCTCGAGCTCGATTGCGTCACTTCCGGTAGCGTCCCGACGCGTGTTCGTCACGGTCACGTGACTTCATCAGGGGATGCCTAGTGCTCAGGGAAGTGTCTTTAAATAGAGACATTAATTGCTTGTTTGTCGGCCATTTTGGGGAAGACCCGGAAGTGTCCCGGCGGCCATTTTGCAGTATACATGGTCGCCGGAAGTGTGCGGGCGGCCATTTTTTTGGTTATCACGCCGTGTTTATTATGTTACTGGCTGGAAAAAGGCGTGTGACTATTTTTGAAGGTGTCTCCAGCGGAACATATCCACATTTGCATATGGATGTCGCCGCCCACCTTAATAAATAGCGTATTTGGTCGTAAATAAAAAAACGGGGAAGGGGGCGAGGGGGGTTATTCCAAATATGCAAACCGGGCTATTGATTTACACCTATGGTGAAGATACTCAATGCTCTGTTTTAAAATGAATTTGTTAACAGGAATCTGGATTAACCGGATGATGGTAACCATGGCGATGGATTTAAAAATATATGTTCAAACAGTGCACTAAAATTGATTGCGTGTGAAGTAGAAAATGGAGAAAATATCCAAATATGCGTAAAATTACATACAAAAAATATCTATCTATAAAAAAATTATTTTTAATTCTACATTTAAATATAAAGAAAAGTTAATAATTATTAAATGACATAAATAAGATTAAATAATTGGTGAGACCTTAATAATAAGCGTAAGATGATATAATTTTATCCGAATGGTAATTAAAATTGAGATTAAAATCTAAAATTAGTTTAAAGAAGTAAAAATCAGATAAAATATAATAGAAAAATAAAATAAAAATAAAATTGAAAAAACGAGGGAAATAATTCCCATTGCTGCCGTAAATGACGTTTAGAGCGGGTTTATACAAACACATTCTGAGTATTTGAGCGCGAAAGCTAAGATCCATAAAAGGGGTGCATATATATGTGTGAACCCATCCATATATGCATATATCATATATATCTATGCATGCCACTATTGTGATTCAGTAACTCAGGTGATCATATTGCATGCAAACAATCAAAGTATATAATGGGGGCTATTCTAAAAAAGAGGTTAAGGTGCACCCAGGGTCTGAGGTGTGAGGAGGAAGATATATGGACTATACAAAGTATATAGAATGGTCTAAAAAATATATAGAATAAAATTGCCAGAGGTTTGAGAGGTGATTAAAAATCGCTAATAAAACAATTCAAGTCAAATTCCATGTTGAGTCCCTTTGGCGTGAATGTGTCTAGTGTAAATATCCATTTGGACTCAATTTGACTGAGGGTTCTTACTTTATGTCCCCCTCTCCAATGTTTAACATAAGGTTCGATTCCCCAGAATTTGAGTTATTAACTTTTCTTTATATTTAAATAAATGTAGAATTAAAAATAATTTTTTTATAGATAGATATTTTTTGTATGTAATTTCACGCATATTTGGATATTTTCTCCATTTTCTACTTCACACGCAATCAATTTTAGTGCTCTGTTTGAACATATATTTTTAAATCCATCGCCATGGTTACCATCATCCGGTTAATCCAGATTCCTGTTAACAAATTAATTTTAAAACAGAGCATTGAGTATCTTCACCATAGGTCTAAATCAATAGCCCGGTTTGCATATTTGGAATAACCCCCCTCGCCCCCTTCCCCGTTTTTATTTACGACCAAATACGCTATTTATTAAGGTGGGCGGCGACATCCATATGCAAATGTGGATATGTTCCGCTGGAGACACCTTCAAAAATAGCCACACGCCTATTTCCGGCCAGTAACATAGTAAACACGGCGTGATAACCAAAAAAAATGGCCGCCCGCACACTTCCGGCGACCATGTATACCGCAAAATGGCCGCCGGGACACTTCCAGGTCTTCCCCAAAATGGCCGCCAAACAAGCAATTAATGTCTCTATTTAAAGACACTTCCCTGAGCACTAGGCATCCCCTGATGAAGTCACGTGACTGTGACGAACACGCGTCGGGACGCTACCGGAAGTGACGCAATCGAGCTCGAGGCTCGTTTATACCTCATACAAGAAAACTATCTGTTTGTGAGTACTTAATCCGTTTTTTTATAAATAAACTTCAATACTGTTAAAAAATTACTACACTATGGGGCTCCCTTCCTCCTCATTTGTTTAACCCCTTACATAAACACCCACCGCCGAGGTACCCCCCCACGCTGAAGTACTGCTGAGTGACCACATAAAGAGTCCAATACGGCACAATAGGCAGGAGACGCCAGGATCCGGGGACATAGGAACAGGACCTCGAGGGATAACGATCACCAGGAACCCTGAGGACACATATATCATATGCTGTTACCTTACAGCTGTAAGGTAAGGGGACACCCATATTTCGATCACACAGGACCACGTGGGATACATCCACCATCACCATTACCACCACCGTTTAATCTGTTACTTTATAGTGCACATATATTTAAAGCACCAGCGCTGTATGTGATTGCCTCGTTACATGCGATTTTCGGGATAATCGCCACCAGTTGTCGCACAAGTGGAATGGACATTTTTTAACAAAGATCATTGTTCAATTTTCTTTTATTTACAAATTTTTTAAATATTGTGCACATCTCCTTTTTTTTTTTGGACTATTTCCAGAGGGTTCTTTCCCTCCCCCCAACACCAAGATTGCTTTAGCGTTTTTTGTTTCGTTTTTGATTTAATATATTTTTTGTTCTATGTTATTATTTAGCTGCTCACTGCATTGATACCATTTTCTATGGTATAGGACATTTGCACATATTCACTCTTTTTTAACCCTCCCTTGGCATTGACACTTTATGCGATTCCTTCAGTCACAGGTCAACCATTATTTGCACTATTGTTTTATTTAGTTAGTGACTGTTCTTTTGTATACTGTTATCTATATATTCTGATGTAGTAGATATTCTCACGGACCTATTTATTGTCCAGCACCGGCACTTTTATGCGATTCTGTCAGTTTTAACAAATCGCATTGGGAATCACTATATATCTCGTTGACTGTTTTATATATATTATTTAAGTCACTTTATGATGTAGTAGTTATCTTCACGGACCTCCTTCATATCCAGCACTGTCACTTCATGCAACTTTGTTAATCTTATGCAATCGCATTGGGAATCACTAGCTCTAACTATTGGAATTTCCTATATCCACTTGATCTTTACTCAAAATACTACTAAGGTATAGCAGTGAGGGCCCCTCACTATTCCCTAAATACGTATATTGTTTTTTATGTTTTTATACATTACCTTTTAGTTTGGACGATAGTATATTTATCACCTAACCATTTGAGTGCCTATTGAATCTATTAACCTGTTCTAGCCAGACTCTTCACCATAGTACTGCGCATCACTACTTCTCTGCCCTCTTTTTTCTTTAATTGGGGTTCTAGTACCCCATCCCAGTGTGTGCAGCGGTACAACAATTAGACTTCTTTCTGATTAGGCGCAGGAATAATTCCTTTTACACTTAGCTTGATACCTATCTTGACCCATTCTTGCAGCCATCATGGACGTTTTTTCATTTTTAGATAAAAGACAGGTTAATTTGGGAGAGGTTTTTAATGCAACTATACCCACCAATAAAAGCAGTGACCTTGAAAGCCTAATGAGGAAACTAGGGCACAACATGGAAAAGAAGGTCAGTCTATGGTGGGACATCACCACCTTTGAACAATATTTCAAGGATGGGATTGTCCCCAGACGCTTGAGATGGGATGTCATACCAAACGATGGATTGACAGATCAAGAATCAATTGATGATTGGTTCAAATTTTTTAATGGGAAAGGTTTAGAACTTCTAATGTTCCTATTAGATAGAAAAAAGAAAAAACAAAAAATAGTAGATGAGATCATTATGGGAGTGAAGGAGGAATTGGAAGCTTATAAGGATACAGCGGAATTCACATCCCTAACAGCACAACTAAACAAAGACCTCACAAAAAAGGATAGAGAAGTCCAACAAAGGAAAAGCAAAAAATACAATCGAGACATAAACGATTTTAAAACCGATCGAGCTTTCAAATGGCAAAGCCAAGTGGGACATCTAGACCCAATCTCAGCCTACTCTACTCCAGAAAAACTAGTAAGAGTACAGCCGGAACATACTAACATGCGAGTAAACCAAGAAAACCAAAATCCAAATGGGCCATATGATACATATGAACGAACCAGACCTGACACGATGAGGAACGAAGCTAGACAAGGCAACCATCACCAATATACTCCCCGAACAAACGATAGAGGACATACACCTTACAGAAACGAGAGGAGACCTTACCACCAAGATAGGACACCCCGAAACGGTTGGAAAAAACCTTTTTGGAAGAACAACAGGAGGAATAACGGACCAAGACCTCACTATGATAATAGAACCTACCATCAACAAAGAGATAATAGAGGAGCAAACAATGACAATAGAGGGCACCCCTATGATACACAAGCACCAAGGGGAAGAAGCCCCTATAGACAACACGAGAGAAGGGAAGAGGTATACCACAACCCTCTCCCTCAAACACCATACCGCACATATGAAAGAAGCCCAATTCCGACATACAACTACTATGCACCTCTGGAGCAAAGATAGGAAGACGACAGAGCGGATAGACACAGACAATCCGACATGGAATATGAGAGGTCTTTTTTAGAGAGGGGCCGAGAGAACGTTCCAGCGAGGAGGAACGAAAATCCAAGGAACAAGAGAAGAACACCAGAAAGAGGGGATGTAGAGGGGGGAAGAGATCACAAAAGAAAAAGAGAGTGAAGGGAGAGGGAATCTTTAACCTCAGCGGACAACCACTCTCTCATGAAGAAATAGGGGTTCTCGATAAGGGTCTAAAATACGCACCTACAAAAAATCTCGATAAATTTCAAACATACATTGGAATCCAGAAATTTGTGAGGAAATTAAACATTAAGAAGTACCTGATCAGCAATCCATGTAAACCCAAGACCACAAGATCCACCAATGAAATTATGCACAGTACCCTGAGAAATAAATCTACCTTTAATCTAGTAACAAAAGACAACAAACATATAGAAGTATTTAAACGTATTGTTCTGGAGGAGGTGAAAGGACTAAAGATAAAGAAGCGTGATGAACCGAAAAACACATTAAAAGCGGTATTCGTAAACTAACAAAAAGAAAAGACCTGGTCATACGACCAGCAGATAAAGGAGGAGGCATTGTAATACTGTCTAAAGATCAATACAATGCAAGTATGAACTCCCTACTCGAAGACAAAGACACATACGTCCAACTGTTGAGTAATCCAGTCTTCAAATGCAGGAAAGCACTCGAACAAGTGGTACATTTAGGCCTCAAGAAGGATATTCTCAACAAGAAAGAAGCCAAATATTTAATACCTGAGGCATGCAGAACACCAATTATTTATTCACTCCCGAAAATCCACAAAGATAGGGATAATCCACCTCCCAGACCAATAGTCAATGGCATCGACTCTTTGACAGCGAGAATGGGGCAATATATAGATTACTATCTACAGCCGGCAGTACAGAAGACACGGGCATACCTGAGAGACACCAAGCACATATTACAAATCATAGAGGATATACCAACAGAAGAAGGACCTTGGTGGCTTGCCACAGCAGATGTAGCCTCACTATACACAAGAATTCTGCACCACCAAGCCTGTGAGGCAACAAAATGGGGACTACGGAAATATACAGATCTCCCCTGCTTCCAGAGAAAATTCCTCATAAAATGTCTCGACTTCTGTCTGAAAAACAGCTACTTCTGGTACAATAGGAATTATTACCATCAAAAGACGGGCGTAGCCATGGAAGCGAAATTCGCCCCTAGCGTCGCAGGCCTCTTTATGGCACAATGGGAGGAAGAAGAAGTATTCGCCAATCCTCCAAACAAACTGCACACATACCGAAGATATATCGATGATGTCATCATATTGTGGAAGGGCGAACGATCAAGTCTGACGACCTTTTTGAAAAAATTGAATAAGAACAACAGGAACATAAAACTGTCATGGGAGATAAGTAATAAATCCATTACTTTCCTGGACCTGGAAATAATACAAGACAATAAGAAACTTCTTTCCAAAACACACTTCAAGAGCATAGACCGTAATAGTTATTTACCATTGGAAAGTTGTCACCACAGGAATTGGCTGTACAATATACCAAAAGGCCAACTTATGCGCCTGAGGCGCAATTGTACACAAGAGGATCACTTTCTTGATCAAGCCAGTAACATGAAACTAAAATTTATAGAAAAAGGCTACGATGAAGAATTTATTAACAAGAAAATATCAGAAGTCGCTAACTTAAATCGCAAAGACCTTATAAAAAACAAACCCCACAATGTGACCACACAGGACAATATTCCTATTATTTTGGATTTTAATGTGCAGTTCAAACAGGTTGAAAAAATCATTAAACGCAATTGGGAGATACTACGCTCAGATACATGCCTTAAAGATATTTTGCCCACTCGCCCAAAATTTGTTTATAGGCGAGCCCCTACCATTAGGGATAAATTAGTAAAGAACATCCCAGATCCACCAAGTAGGGGCCTTTCCTTTTTCACGGGAAAAGGATTCTTTCCCTGCAAACGATGCTACGCATGCACCAAAACAAAGCGTCCTAATGAAAAGAAAAAAGAGTTTACTTCAACCAGTATAGGCAATAGCTACGATATCAAAGAGTTCATCTGTTGCAACACTATTGGAGTGGTATACGCATTGGAATGCAGCTGTGGCCTCCAGTACATAGGCCGTACCAAGAGACCACTTAAGGTACGTGTCAAAGAACACGTAAAGAACATACTGAAGGGATTTGACAAGCACAGCGTATCCAGGCATTTTGCGCTATACCACAAGAAAGATCCCTCCCAACTCAAATTCTGGAGAATCGAACCTTATGTTAAACATTGGAGAGGGGGACATAAAGTAAGAACCCTCAGCCAAATTGAGTCCAAATGGATATTTACACTAGACACATTCACGCCAAAGGGACTCAACGTGGAATTTGACTTGAATTGTTTTATTAGCGATTTTTAATCACCTCTCAAACCTCTGGCAATTTTCTTCTATATATTTTTTAGACCATTCTGTATACTTTGTATAGTCCATATATCTTCCTCCTCACACCTCAGACCCTGGGTGCACTTTAACCTCTTTTTTTAGAATAGCCCCCATTATATACTTTGATTGTTTGCATGCAATATGATCACCTGAGTTACTAAATCACAATAGTGGCATGCATAGATATATATGATATATGCATATATGGATGGGTTCACACATATATATGCACCCCTTTTATGGATCTTAGCTTTCGCGCTCAAATACTCAGAATGTGTTTGTATAAACCCGCTCTAAACGTCATTTCCGGCAGCAATGGGAATTATTTCCCTCGTTTTTTTCAATTTTATTTTTCTATTATATTTTATCTGATTTTTACTTCTTTAAACTAATTTTAGATTTTAATCTCAATTTTAATTACCATTCGGATAAAATTATATCATCTTACGCTTATTATTAAGGTCTCACCAATTATTTAATCTTATTTATGTCATTTAATAATTATTAACTTTTCTTTATATTTAAATAAATGTAGAATTAAAAAGAATTTTTTTATAGATAGATATTTTTTGTATGTAATTTTACGCATATTTGGATATTTTCTCCATTTTCTACTTCACACGCAATCAATTTTAGTGCTCTGTTTGAACATATATTTTTAAATCCATCGCCATGGTTACCATCATCCGGTTAATCCAGATTCCTGTTAACAAATTAATTTTAAAACAGAGCATTGAGTATCTTCACCATAGGTCTAAATCAATAGCCCGGTTTGCATATTTGGAATAACCCCCCTCGCCCCCTTCCCCGTTTTTATTTACGACCAAATACGCTATTTATTAAGGTGGGCGGCGACATCCATATGCAAATGTGGATATGTTCCGCTGGAGACACCTTCAAAAATAGCCACACGCCTATTTCCGGCCAGTAACATAGTAAACACGGCGTGATAACCAAAAAAAATGGCCGCCCGCACACTTCCGGCGACCATGTATACCGCAAAATGGCCGCCGGGACACTTCCGGGTCTTCCCCAAAATGGCCGCCAAACAAGCAATTAATGTCTCTATTTAAAGACACTTCCCTGAGCACTAGGCATCCCCTGATGAAGTCACGTGACTGTGACGAACACGCGTCGGGACGCTACCGGAAGTGACGCAATCGAGCTCGAGGCTCGTTTATACCTCATACAAGAAAACTATCTGTTTGTGAGTACTTAATCCGTTTTTTATGAATAAACTTCAATACTGTTAAAAAATTACTACACTATGGGGCTCCCTTCCTCCTCATTTGTTTAACCCCTTACATAAACACCCATCGCCAAGGTACCCCCCCCCCCACGCTGAAGTACTGCTGAGTGACCACATAAAGAGTCCAATATGGCACAATAGGCAGGAGACGCCAGGATCCGGGGACATAGGAACAGGACCTCGAGGGATAACGATCACCAGGAACCCTGAGGACACATATATCATATGCTGTTACCTTACAGCTGTAAGGTAAGGGGACACTCATATTTCGATCACACAGGACCACGTGGGATACATCCACCATCACCATTACCACCACCGTTTAATCTGTTACTTTATAGTGCACATATATTTAAAGCACCAGCGCTGTATGCGATTGCCTCGTTACATGCGATTTTCGGGATAATCGCCACCAGTTGTCGCACAAGTTGAATGGACATTTTTTAACAAAGATCATTGTTCAATTTTCTTTTATTTACAAAGTTTTTAAATATTGTGCACACCTCCTTTTTTTTGGACTATTTCCAGAGGGTTCTTTCCCTCCACCCAACACCAAGATTGCTTTAGCGTTTTTTGTTTCGTTTTTGATTTAATATATTTTTTGTTCTGTGTTATTATTTAGCTGCTCACTGCATTGATACCATTTTCTACGGTATAGGACATTTGCACATATTCACTCTTTTTTTAACCCTCCCTTGGCATTGACACTTTATGCGATTCCTTCAGTCACAGGTCAACCATTATTTGCACTATTGTTTTATTTAGTTAGTGACTGTTCTTTTGTATACTGTTATCTATATATTCTGATGTAGTAGATATTCTCACGGACCTATTTATTGTCCAGCACCGGCACTTTTATGTGTCAATTCTGTCAGTTTTAACAAATCGCATTGGGAATCACTATATATCTCGTCGACTGTTTTATATATATTATTTAAGTCACTTTATGATGTAGTAGTTATCTTCACGGACCTCCTTCATATCCAGCACTGTCACTTCATGCAACTTTGTTAATCTTATACAATCGCATTGGGAATCACTAGCTCTAACTATTGGAATTTCCTATATCCACTTGATCTTTACTCAAAATACTACTAAGGCATAGCAGTGAGGGCCCCTCACTATTCCCTAAATACGTATATTGTTTTTTATGTTTTTATACATTACCTTTTAGTTTGGACGATAGTATATTTATCACCTAACCATTTGAGTGCCTATTGAATCTATTAACCTGTTCTGGCCAGACTCTTCACCATAGTACTGCGCATCACTACTTCTCTGCCCTCTTTTTTCTTTAATTGGGGTTCTAGTACCCCATCCCAGTGTGTGCAGCGGTACAACAATTAGACTTCTTTCTGATTAGGCGCAGGAATAATTCCTTTTACACTTAGCTTGTCCACCATAATGTCGCAGTCATGATAAAAATCGCATATCGCTGCCATTACTAATAAAAAAAAAAATAATAAAAATACTTTAAGCCTCGGTTCACACTGGGGCGACTTGTCACGTGACTTAGCCGCCTGACAAGACGCGATCCATTCTGTACAATGGAACCGGTCTAATAGGAGCGACTCAAGTCGTTCCAACTTAGAAAAAGGTTCCTGTACTACTTTGGGGGCGACTTGAGGCGACTTGCATTGACTTCTCAGTGTGAACCGGCTCTAAATCTATCCCCTATTTTGTAGACGCTATAACTTTTGCGCAAACCAATCAATATACGCTTATTGAGATTTTTTTTTTACCAGAATACATATCGGCCTAAACGGAGGGAAAAAAAAAATTGCTTTTTTATATATTTTTGGGAGGATATTTATTACAGCAAAAAGTAAAAAATATTATTTTTTTTTTTCAAAATTGTCGCTCTTTTTTTTGTTTATAGCGCAAAATATAAAAAACGCAGAGGTGATCAAATACCACCAAAAGAAATCTCTATTTGTGGGGAAAAAAAAGGAAGTCAACTTTGTTTGGGTGCAACTTCACACGACCGCGCAATTGTCAGTTAAAGCGACGCAGAAAAATGTCCCAGTCATTCAGCAGCCAAATCCGAAGTGGTTAATCCTTACTAGCTATATGCACTCCTGGGCCCTGGCTTGCTGACCTCCTGGTGGGCCAATCCTGAGGACCATAACCTGGTACTAACTTGCAGATAAATGCATATCCACCATCAGAAGCTCTGGGGAACACCAGTTAGAACTTAGACCCCACACCAAAGGTGAGCCTACATCATCCACTAGGGTGACCTGCTTATCCCATTGGCTGGTGGAAGTCCCACTACTGTTATGGCAACTGGTTTTCGAGCCTGACCCCAGATCGTCACAGTGATTGTGAAATTGATGAAAGCTCCTGAACTCTTCTAATGGGTGGACTGACCACATGTGTACAGGAAATGTCCAGACCACGGAGACATAAGATGTCCTGTCATCTAATTCCAATCTCTGGAGATGTGAGATGGAGGAAAACACTGGAAAGGGTTATCAGGATCAGCAGTCATACCTTGTGAGGGGGTTTTGGAGAAGAAGGTTCCCATGACATCAGGAGATGACCCGAGATGATGTCACCTGGAAAGAACACAAACAACCTCATATGTAGTGCATTGAACTAAAATAATAAGTAGAGTTTTGTGCCCTCATGTGGATAACTATTGGCTATCTGGTTGTACATTTAGAGAAAATCAAAATTGGATGGACATTATATACAACCCTTAAAACTATGAGGGCCAATCAGAACCTTCATCCCTGCATTCATCTGATTGGTATGTCAGGGTCACAAAGGAATTTTACCCTGTTTATGGGCAAAATTTATACAGACTCATACTTTCAGTTGTCACCTCCACAAATCTGTGCTATTCATAGCCAAGACTGGTACTAATCAGCACCAAAGTATCTTCCAGTAAGATTTCTATAGAGAGGTCAGGTAAAAAAACAAAAAAAAAAGTATATGGCCTCAAAATGGAACCAGTCTGTGGTCATCAGAGGTGTCCATTCATTAACCACTTGCCGACCGCACTATAGCTGAATGATGGCTACAGCGCCGTCATCCCGTTCTAGGAAGGTGCCTATTACCATCCTCCCATAACCGTGCTCCCACATGCCTTCTGCGGTGCACACCCAGTGTGTTCTGCGATCGTTGTGTCCTTTTACCACGTGATCAGCTGTGTCCAATCGCAGCTGATCACAAAGTACACACACTTGCCTGTTGTTGGCATTCCTTTCCTCATGCTGTCACAGTGTGAGGAGAAGAGAGCCAGTAGCCGGCTTGTGTGAAAAGGGACATCTACACTGATAATCAGGGCAGCCCCAACAGTGTCCATCAGTGCTGCCTATCAGTGCCAATCAGTGCCCAGAAGTTCTGCCAATCAGTGCCCATCAGTGCCTCCTCATCAGTTCCACTTATCAGTGATGCCTATCATCAGTGCCCATTAGTGCCACCTATCAGTGTCCATCACTGCCGCCTATCATTTCCTATCAGTGCTGCCTATCAGTGCCAATCAGTGCCCAGCAGTTCTGCCAATCAGTGCCCAGCAGTTCTGCCTATTAGTGCCCAGCAGTGCTGCCAATCAGTGCCCATCAGTGCTGCCCATCAGTGCCTCCTCATCACTGCCACTTATCAGTGATGCCTATCAGTGCTGCCTATCAGTGTCTTTCAGTGCCACCTATCAGTGTCCATTAGTGCTGCCTATCAGTGCACATTAGTGTTGCATATCAGTGCAGCCTTGTCAGTGCCACCTATCAGTGTCCATCACTGCCGCCTCTCAGTTACCATCAGTGCTGCCTATCAGTGCCAATCAGTGCCCATCAGTGCTGCCTATGAGTGCCAATAAGTGTCCAGCAGTCAGCGCACATCAGCGAAGAAGAAAAATTACTTGTTTGAAAAATGTTATAACGGAAACTATGAAAAACGTTTTTTTGCTCAATTTTTAGGTATTTTTTCAAGGCAAGTGGTTAATATTGATCATAAAAACAGGTTAAGCACCATCAACACGTTCAGTGCCTCTTTAGTGGCCACTTTGCCAGGAAACATAAAGTACACTTTAATGGATGGGATCTGTGTGCACTCCTTCAGCCCAGGAGTACAGTTTTTATGAAATTAGATTAGAATTAATCATATGAATTCTGAAGGAGACCAAGAAGAAATGTTTTTTGTATGATTGTCCACCTTAATAACAGAGACTTAAGCCTCGTACACACGATCGGATTTTCCGCAGACCCTTTGGGCACCTTCTGCTAATGTTGTGTTTGGTGAGAATTACTTTACGAGCATGCGTGTTTGTACTTTTGTCTGATGGACTTGTGTACATATGATCGGAAAATCTGTCAAAAAGTCCTGTGTGTTTGTAAACACAAGACCCTGTGCTGTGAATGTGTAAGGGATACCGAATGCAGGTATCCAGCAAGGATGACCAGATCGGTCTGCTGTTGGAGAGAGGGCCGACTGCCCCAACTCCCTGGAGCCATGAAGACATGGAAAGTTCTAGGTAGAGGCCAGCGGCACTCTGCCCTGTTGCCAGCTGGTGACCCCACATCCTCCACTTTGGCTGACTCTTGAGGAGGGAGGATAGCTTCTTCCACCCTGGGTGGTGGATATGCTGATGGGGGCGGATGATGACCACCGTCTCTCCCGGATGGTTGATCTGCTGCTGTGGATGGATGATGACCACCTCCTTTCTCAGATGATTGATCTGCTGCTGAGGGAGGGTGACCATTTCCTCTCCCAGATGGTTGATCTGCTGCTGGGGAGGGAGGGTGACCACCTCCTGTCCCGGATGGTTGATCTGCTGCTGGGGACGGATGATGACCACCTCCTCTCCCAGATGGTTAATCTGCTGCTGGGGAGGAAGGGTGGCCACCTCCTCTCCCGGATGGTTAATCTGCTGCTGGGGGCGGATGATGACCACCTCCTCTCCCAGATGGTTAATCTGCTGCTGGGGAGGAAGGGTGGCCACCTCCTCTCCCAGATGGTTGATCTGCTGCTGGGGACGGATGATGACCCCCTCCTCTCCCGGATGGTTAATCTGCTGCTGGGGAGGAAGGGTGACCACCTCCTCTCCCGGATGGTTAATCTGCTGCTGGGGACGGATGATGACCACCTCCTCTCCCGGATGGTTGATCTGCTGCTGGGGAGGGAGGATGACCACCTCCTCTCCCAGATGGTTGATCTGCTGCTGGGGAGGGAGGATGACCACCTCCTCTCCCGGATGGTTGATCTGCTACTGGGGATGGATGATGACCACCTCCTCTCCCGGATGGTTGATCTGCTACTGGGGATGGATGATGACCACCTCCTCTCCCGGATGGTTGATCTGCTACTGGGGATGGATGATGACCACCTCCTCTCCCAGATGGTTGATCTGCTGCTGGGGACGGATTATGACCACCTTCTCTCCCGGATGGTTGATCTGCTACTGGGGATGGAGGATGACCACCTCCTCTCCCAGATGGTTGATCTGCTGCTGGGGAGGAATGATGACCACCTCCTCTCCCAGATGGTTGATCTGCTGCTGGGGAGGGAGGATGACCACCTCCTCTCCCGCATGGTTGATCTGCTGCTGGGGAGGGAGGATGACCACCTCCTCTCCCGGATGGTTGATCTGCTGCTGGGGAGGGAGGATGACCACCTCCTCTCCCGGATGGTTGATCTGCTGCTGGGGATGGATGATGACCACCTCCTCTCCCAGATGGTTGATCTGCTGCTGGGGAGGAATGATGACCACCTCCTGTCTCAGATGGTTGATCTGCTGCTGGGGAGGGAGGGTGACCGCCTCCTGTCCCGGATGGTTGATATGCTGCTGGGGACGGATGATGACCACCTCCTCTCCCGGATGGTTGATCTGCTGCTGGAGAGGGAGGATGACCAACTCCTCTCCCAGATGGTTGATCTGCTGCTGGGGAGGAATGATGACCACCTCCTCTCCCAGATGGTTGATCTGCTGCTGGGGAGGTAGGATGACCACCTCCTCTCCTGGGACTGCAGATCTGCTACTGGGGAGCAAAGAAGACTTCCTCCCCCTTCTCTGGTCCTTGGCCTGCCCCTAACTGTGTGCAATGTGTGCTGATTTTACTATGAGACTTGGCTGCTTTTTCTCCCTACTTTGCAGGGGAGTAGAAACAGCCAGATCGCCGATCTGTGTACAGAGTCCTGTGTGTTTGTAAACACAAGACCCTGTGCTGTGATTGTGTAAGGGATACCGAATGCAGGTATCCAGCAAGGATGACCAGATCAGTGGGCTACACCTTAAGGAATCAGGAAGCAGACTGAATGAGATGAAATAAAGTCTATTAACATAAATATCACTCTTTCAACACCAGTAATCCACAGACAATGTAAAAAGTGATAAAATATACAAGATCTTGCGGCAACCCTTCATGCCAAAAAAATATCAGGACCCCTTGAAATCCATACCAGACCCTTATCTGAGCATGCAGCCGGGCAGGCCAGGAAAGGGGGGGAGGGGAGCATTTAACCCCTCCCCCCTGGACCATACCAGAGAACATGCTCTCAACAGGTTCTCAAAGCATCTTGGCCCCAAGTTGATGGGAATAATCCAGTGGAAATGAGCTGGATAGAAGTGCAAAGAGTTAGGAGGACAAATTAGGATATTAGTGAAGGGGATGCTGGGACTTGTAGTTCTCCTATGACTGGACACGCAGGTGATATTAGTGAAGGGGATTCTGGGACTTGTGGTTCTCCTATGACTGGACACACACAGGTGATATTAGTGAAGGGGGTGCTGGGACTTGTAGTTCTCCTATGACTGGACACACAGGTGATATTAGTGAAGGGGGTGCTGGGACTTGTAGTTCTCCTATGACTGGACACACAGGTGATATTAGTGAAGGGGGTGCTGGGACTTGTAGTTCTCCTATGACTGGACACACAGGTGATATTAGTGAAGGGGATTCTGGGACTTGTAGTTCTCCTATGACTGGAAACAAAGGTGATATTAGTGAAGGGGGTGCTGGGACTTGTAGTTCTCCAATAACTGGACACACAGGTGATATTAGTGAAGGGGATGGTGGGACTACCATGTATACACTATACTGTATATATGGAGAGTGCACAATATACAGACTCCTTTCCATATACCATGTATACACTATATATATGAGAGAGACAGAGACAGAGAGAACAATATACAGACTCCTCTCTATATACCATGTATACACTATATATATGGAGAGTACACAATATACAGACTCCTCTCCATATACCATGTATACAATATATATATATGGAGAGTACACAATATACAGACTCCTCTCTATATACCATGTATACACTATATATATGGAGAGTACACAATATACAGACTGCTCTCCTCTCTATATACCATGTATACACTATATATATGGAGAGTACATAATATAGAGACTGCTCTCCTCTCTATATACCATGTATACACTATATATATGGAGAGTACACAATATACAGACTGCTCTCCTCTCTATATACCATGTATACACTATATATATGGAGAGTACACAATATACAGACTGCTCTCCTCTCTATATACCATGTATACACTATATATATGGAGAGTACACAATATACAGAATCCTCTCTATATACCATGTATACACTATATATATGGAGAGTACACAATATACAGACTCTTCTCCTCTCTATATACCATGTATACACTATGTATATGGAGAGTACACAATATACAGACTGCTCTCCTCTCTATATACCATGTATACACTATATATATGGAGAGTACACAATATACAGACTGCTCTCCTCTCTATATACCATGTATACACTATATATATGGAGAGTAGACAATATACAGACTCCTCTCTATATACCATGTATACACTATATATATGGAGAGTACACAATATACAGACTGCTCTCCTCTCTATATACCATGTATACACTATATATATGGAGAGTAGACAATATACAGACTCCTCTCTATATACCATGTATACACTATATATATGGAGAGTACACAATATACAGACTGCTCTCCTCTCTATATACCATGTATACACTATATATATGGAGAGTACACAATATACAGACTCCTCTCCTCTCTATATACCATGTATACACTATATATATGGAGAGTACACAATATACAGACTTCGGGTCTATGTGGAATTGGGGTGCTGTGAGCGGAGTTCCCATTTCCTGCCGGATCTCAGAATATGGATTTCCTCCCCATTTCTGATTGGTGGGGGTCTCACCTTGTTGGATCTGCCCATCCGTCCTCCAATCAAATTGTTTGTACTTGACAATGAAGAGAGCAGCTGGCAATATATCTAGGAAAGGTGAAGCAACCAATCACAGAAGACTTCAGTAAGAGATAAGATTGGCACTGGGAGCGTTCAAATCCAACTTCCAATACGAGGCCAATACTATTCTCACAGATTCCAGGAAGAGGAGGAGAGGGGGGAGGGGAGACGTGCTTCCGCCTGCAGAGACTGTTTGGTTATCAGTCGCCTTGAACACTAAACATGGCGGGGTGTGTCCACATTCCTCCGCTCGTATAATGTATAACACACTGTACAGGTTTAAGGCTCTGCGTGTGCAGAAATATTGACTGATGTAATAAAATCCCACCGACAGGAAGGTTGATTTCCTTCTAGAATATCATTTAATGTCACACTGGAGCTTCTCTAGACTCCGGAGAGTAGGGTCGCCACCTCATCCCTTTAAAACTGAACACACATTAATTACACGGGTTCTGTGCCTGATTAAGGTGGTAATTGAACTCATTTGAGTAAGAAGGGTAGTGGTGCGCTGTACACAAGGAGGATATATCTATTGATAAAAGCAGTATATAAAATTCGCAATGGGGGGGATATCCAGTAAACAATACAGGTCTGGGTATGTCTATGTGACTAGTTTAAACAGCAACACTCATTTCTACTAATAGTCCACAACATAAATACATAAAATAGTGAAAATTCATATAAAATCCAAAGTGCAACGTGTTGCGATCCTGTAGTCGCATAAAAGTGCAAATATTCCAATGTGCCGCAGTGACGGATAAAACAATAATGTTTGTTGCTATTAGTGTAAAATCTACAACATAAAACCGTGAAATAATAAAAACAAGAAAAAAGAAGAAAAAACACAATATAACATTCAAAAGTGCAGCGTGTTGCGATCCTAAAATCGCATAAAGTGCAAGTGTTCAGCTGTGGTGCACATAGGCAAACCTTCAAACATAAATGATAATTAAGTGACAAAAAATATAAGTGTATCAGACACAAAGTCCGTTTTCAGTGCAAAGTGCTGCGATTATTCTCAAAATCGCATAGGGTGTGACTTCTTCAACAAGATATATGATGTGGAGCTGTTGCAATGGGAAGGGCAGTGGTGCTGGTGGAAGGGGATATGGCCTTGGTGGTCCCGTATATACCAGTAATGGATGTCCCCTTACCTTAAGGTAACAGCGTATATATAGAGAGCTTTTTGGGATCCTTTAGCGGAATTTTCCCTTTAATGTGGGGTGCCCAGGTCCTGACCAATGATATGGTCCCTTTAAGGGGGTTTCCTCTGTGGTATTGCAGTCAGGGTTCAAACAAACAGTCTGTACAAGCAGTGTATAAAAGAGCTGCGGGCTCGGTCTACGTCACTTCCTGGTTGCTGTGTCCCGACGCGTGTTCGTCACGGGTCACGTGACTTCATCAACCTGTACAAGCAGTGTATAAAAGAGCTGCGGGCTCGGTCTACGTCACTTCCTGGTTGCTGTGTCCCGACGCGTGTTCGTCACGGGTCACGTGACTTCATCAACCTGTACAAGCAGTGTATAAAAGAGCTGCGGGCTCGGTCTACGTCACTTCCTGGTTGCTGTGTCCCGACACGTGTTCGTCACGGGTCACGTGACTTCATCAATCTGTACAAGCAGTGTATAAAAGAGCTGCGGGCTCGGTCTACGTCACTTCCTGGTTGCTGTGTCCCGACGCGTGTTCGTCACGGGTCACGTGACTTCATCAATCTGTACAAGCAGTGTATAAAAGAGCTGCGGGCTCGGTCTACGTCACTTCCTGGTTGCTGTGTCCCGACGCGTGTTCGTCACGGGTCACGTGACTTCATCAATCTGTACAAGCAGTGTATAAAAGAGCTGCGGGCTCGGTCTACGTCACTTCCTGGTTGCTGTGTCCCGACGCGTGTTCGTCACGGGTCACGTGACTTCATCAATCTGTACAAGCAGTGTATAAAAGAGCTGCGGGCTCGGTCTACGTCACTTCCTGGTTGCTGTGTCCCGACGCGTGTTCGTCACGGGTCACGTGACTTCATCAACCTGTACAAGCAGTGTATAAAAGAGCTGCGGGCTCGGTCTACGTCACTTCCTGGTTGCTGTGTCCCGACGCGTGTTCGTCACGGGTCACGTGACTTCATCAACCTGTACAAGCAGTGTATAAAAGAGCTGCGGGCTCGGTCTACGTCACTTCCTGGTTGCTGTGTCCCGACGCGTGTTCGTCACGGGTCACGTGACTTCATCAATCTGTACAAGCAGTGTATAAAAGAGCTGCGGGCTCGGTCTACGTCACTTCCTGGTTGCTGTGTCCCGACGCGTGTTCGTCACGGGTCACGTGACTTCATCAATCTGTACAAGCAGTGTATAAAAGAGCTGCGGGCTCGGTCTACGTCACTTCCTGGTTGCTGTGTCCCGACGCGTGTTCGTCACGGGTCACGTGACTTCATCAATCTGTACAAGCAGTGTATAAAAGAGCTGCGGGCTCGGTCTACGTCACTTCCTGGTTGCTGTGTCCCGACGCGTGTTCGTCACGGGTCACGTGACTTCATCAATCTGTACAAGCAGTGTATAAACGAGCTGCGGGCTCGGTCTACGTCACTTCCTGGTTGCTGTGTCCCGACGCGTGTTCGTCACGGGTCACGTGACTTCATCAATCTGTACAAGCAGTGTATAAAAGAGCTGCGGGCTCGGTCTACGTCACTTCCTGGTTGCTGTGTCCCGACGCGTGTTCGTCACGGGTCACGTGACTTCATCAATCTGTACAAGCAGTGTATAAAAGAGCTGCGGGCTCGGTCTACGTCACTTCCTGGTTGCTGTGTCCCGACGCGTGTTCGTCACGGGTCACGTGACTTCATCAATCTGTACAAGCAGTGTATAAAAGAGCTGCGGGCTCGGTCTACGTCACTTCCTGGTTGCTGTGTCCCGACGCGTGTTCGTCACAGGTCACGTGACTTCATCAATCTGTACAAGCAGTGTATAAACGAGCTGCGGGCTCGGTCTACGTCACTTCCTGGTTGCTGTGTCCCGACGCGTGTTCGTCACGGGTCACGTGACTTCATCAATCTGTACAAGCAGTGTATAAAAGAGCTGCGGGCTCGGTCTACGTCACTTCCTGGTTGCTGTGTCCCGACGCGTGTTCGTCACGGGTCACGTGACTTCATCAATCTGTACAAGCAGTGTATAAAAGAGCTGCGGGCTCGGTCTACGTCACTTCCTGGTTGCTGTGTCCCGACGCGTGTTCGTCACGGGTCACGTGACTTCATCAATCTGTACAAGCAGTGTATAAAAGAGCTGCGGGCTCGGTCTACGTCACTTCCTGGTTGCTGTGTCCCGACGCGTGTTCGTCACGGGTCACGTGACTTCATCAATCTGTACAAGCAGTGTATAAAAGAGCTGCGGGCTCGGTCTACGTCACTTCCTGGTTGCTGTGTCCCGACGCGTGTTCGTCACGGGTCACGTGACTTCATCAACCTGTACAAGCAGTGTATAAAAGAGCTGCGGGCTCGGTCTACGTCACTTCCTGGTTGCTGTGTCCCGACGCGTGTTCGTCACGGGTCACGTGACTTCATCAACCTGTACAAGCAGTGTATAAAAGAGCTGCGGGCTCGGTCTACGTCACTTCCTGGTTGCTGTGTCCCGACGCGTGTTCGTCACGGGTCACGTGACTTCATCAATCTGTACAAGCAGTGTATAAAAGAGCTGCGGGCTCGGTCTACGTCACTTCCTGGTTGCTGTGTCCCGACGCGTGTTCGTCACGGGTCACGTGACTTCATCAATCTGTACAAGCAGTGTATAAAAGAGCTGCGGGCTCGGTCTACGTCACTTCCTGGTTGCTGTGTCCCGACGCGTGTTCGTCACGGGTCACGTGACTTCATCAATCTGTACAAGCAGTGTATAAAAGAGCTGCGGGCTCGGTCTACGTCACTTCCTGGTTGCTGTGTCCCGACGCGTGTTCGTCACGGGTCACGTGACTTCATCAATCTGTACAAGCAGTGTATAAACGAGCTGCGGGCTCGGTCTACGTCACTTCCTGGTTGCTGTGTCCCGACGCGTGTTCGTCACGGGTCACGTGACTTCATCAATCTGTACAAGCAGTGTATAAAAGAGCTGCGGGCTCGGTCTACGTCACTTCCTGGTTGCTGTGTCCCGACGCGTGTTCGTCACGGGTCACGTGACTTCATCAATCTGTACAAGCAGTGTATAAAAGAGCTGCGGGCTCGGTCTACGTCACTTCCTGGTTGCTGTGTCCCGACGCGTGTTCGTCACGGGTCACGTGACTTCATCAATCTGTACAAGCAGTGTATAAAAGAGCTGCGGGCTCGGTCTACGTCACTTCCTGGTTGCTGTGTCCCGACGCGTGTTCGTCACGGGTCACGTGACTTCATCAATCTGTACAAGCAGTGTATAAACGAGCTGCGGGCTCGGTCTACGTCACTTCCTGGTTGCTGTGTCCCGACGCGTGTTCGTCACGGGTCACGTGACTTCATCAATCTGTACAAGCAGTGTATAAAAGAGCTGCGGGCTCGGTCTACGTCACTTCCTGGTTGCTGTGTCTGCATTCAGTTAGCTTAGGAAGCCGAGTAAGGCTGGATTCACACCATTACAAATTGGATTAGGGATCCCCGCGTCCAATTTGCAATAGCAGGAGCCGGTTCACATATCTCCACATCAGGTCTGGCGCATTTTGCACAAAAATGCTGTGCGTGTTTTGCTCTGTTTCAGGTCCAAATTCAGACCAAAATTTGGGTTGAAATCGGATCTGAAACAGTGAACCAGCACGCACCGGACCCCCGCTGTCAGATGTATGTGGCTCATATGTGAACCCAGCCTTTTTCATATGTGTTCGGATTTAAAGGGATGAGGTGGCAAGCCTACCAGAGAGAGACATAATCCCTAACCTGTATATTATTATTATTATAATACACGACTTATATAGCACCAACAGTTTATGCAGTGCTTTACAATGTAAGGGGGGGGACAGCACAATTACAGTATAGTTCAATACAGAAGGGACAGGAGGGACCGGCTCATAGAGCTTACATTCTAAAGGGAGGAGGTGGTGGTACAAAAGGTAATAGATGCGTAGAATGATTTGATGGGGGTGGCTCTGGGACAGTTGTTAGGTGGGTGTGGGATAGGCTTCCCCGAATAAGTGAGTTTTCAGGGCTCTCCTAAAGGTGGACAGGTTAGGGGCTGATCGGATATACAGGGGCAGGGAATTCCGGACGATGGGAGAGGCTCTGGAGAAGTCCTAAAGACGAGCATGAGAGGAGGTAACAAGGGAGCTAGAGAGCAGGAGGTCCTGGAAGGAACGGAGGGGGCGATTTGGGCGATATCTGTAGATGAGGTTGGTGATGTAGATGGGGGCAATGTTGTGGATGGCCTTGTATGTTGTTGTTAGTATTTTGAATTTTATATGGTGGGGTAGGGGAAGCCAGTGAAGGGATTGGCAGAGAGGGGCAGCAGTCGTGGATCGGTTAGTGAGGGGTATTAGTCTAGCAGCAGCATTCATAATAGACTGAAGGGGGAGGAGCCTACATAAGGGTCGGCCATTAAGGAGAGAGTTGCAGTAGTCAAGACGGGAACTAATCAAGGAGTGAATAAGTTGCTTTGTAGTGTCATTAGTCAGGAAGGGTGGAATTCCGGAGATGTTGCGGAGGTGAGGGCGGTAGGTTTTAGCCAGTGATTAAATGTGGGGGCGGAAGGAGAGATCAGAGACAAGGATTACACCCAGCAACCTGGCATGTGTGGAGGGACCAATGGTTGTGCTCAGGGCCGGACTTACTATTGGGCTTGACTGGGCTCAAGCCCAGGGGCCCCGCCCAATAGGGGGCCCCGCAGCCCTGCCAAGATACATAGCTGAACCTGTCACTCACAGTGTCTTGTGCAGCAGACAGAGTGTAACTCCCCTCCCCCTCTCCAGCCCACCACATTTGACTACACAGGTGCTGAATGGGGGATCTGGGAGGGAGATGCACGGTACCTGAAGCCCCAGGAGGACATAGCAGAGCAAGGTATGACTATAGGAAGATCCTGCAGCACTGAACACACACATCATTCTGGCTGAATGGGAAGAAGATGGTGGGGAGCCCTGTACAGTCACATGTAATGCTGGCCGAACAGTGTCTTCCACTGTGTATTGTATACACAGGCAGGGAGGAAGTGATGTCATTCTCCTCGGGGCGGTCTTATTGACCGGGCTATGAGGAGAAGACACAGTAAGTCTGCACCAAACACTACACTGACACTAAATAACACATAGGCACACAAACCCCCCCTGACCCCCCCCCCCCCGATCCCCCCCCAGTCACAGTGTCACTGATTGCAGTGATCATTTATTTACTGATCACTGCATTTAGTGTCAGTTGTAAAAGTAAAAACTGTCAGGGCAGTTAGTGTTAGGTCCAAGGTAGCCCTCTACCCCCCCAATAAAGATTTAACCTTTTGCCAGTGTCACTAAGCGATCATTTTTCTGATCGCTGCATTAGTGTCGCTAGGTAGCTAGTTATTTTTTTAGGTTCACCGCCAGGTTTTTATAGCGCTAGGTACCCCGATATACTACCCAATAATGGTTTTAACCCCCTGATTGCCCCTAATTAACCCTTTCACCCTCTTTTGCCAGTGTCACTAAGCAATCATTTTTCTGATCGCTGCATTAGTGTCGCTAGGTAGCTAGTTATTTTTTTAGGTTCACCGCCAGGTTTTTATAGCGCTAGGTACCCCCATATACTACCCAATAATGGTTTTAACCCCCTAGTTAACCCTTTCCCCAGCGATCACAGTATAAGTGTCACTGGTGATGCTGGTTAGCCAGTTAGTTATTTAGGTTCCCCGTCAGGTTTTTATATAGCGCCAGGGACCCCCATATACTACCTAATAAAAATTTGAACCCCCTGAATGCCCCTAGTTAACCCTTTCACCAGTGATCACCGTATAAGTGTTACGGGTGACTCTGGTTAGTTTGCTTTTTATAGCATCAGGGCACCCACCATTTATTACCCAATAAAGGTTTAACCCCCTGATCACCCAGCGGGTGATATCAATTAGGTTTTAGGGTCAGGGTCTGCGTCGCCCCCGGCAGCGCTAGGTTAGTGCCAGTACCGCTAACACCCACGCGCAAAGCATACACCTCCCGTAGTGGTATAGAATCTGAACAGATCAATATCTGATCTGATCAGATCTATACTAGCGTCCCCAGCAGTTTAAGGTTCCAAAAAAACGCATTGTTAGCAGGCCCAATACCTGCTGGCACCTGCGTTTTGCCCCTCCGCCCAGCCCACCCAAGTGCAGTATCGATCGATCACTGTCACTTACAAAACACTAAACACATAACTGCAGCGATCGTAGAGTCAGGCCTGATCCCTGCCATCGCTAACAGGTTTTTTGGTAGCATTTTATATTTAAATCCGGAAGGCAGTGCTTGGTTTTCGGGGTCCCGTACGTGGATAGGCTCCCAAAAAGTCCCCCACATGTGGTATCCCCGTACTCGGGAGAAGCAGCAGAATTTATTTTGGGGTGTAATTTGACTTATGCCTATAGCATGTGTAAGCAATATATCATTTAGTGACAACTTTGTGCAAAAAAAATTGTAATATTCCTGCAACTTGTGGCAAAATAAAAAAAATATTTCCTGGACTCAACATGCCTCTCAGTAAATAGCTCTGGGTGTCTACTTTCCAAAATGGGGTCATTTGGTGGGGGGGGGGGGTTGTGTTATTTTGGCATTTTATGGCCTTTGAAACTGTGATAGGTAGTGAGTAGGGATGAGCTTTGTGTTCGAGTCGAACGCATGTTCGACTCGAACATCGGTCGTTCGTGCGTTCGCCGAATTCCGAACGTTTGGGCCGTTCGCGGCAAAATTCGTGTGGCCCACAATGCACTGCGATGGCGCAATGCATTGCTGTCTCACGATTGGCCAAGCATGCACTGTGACCCCGCATGCTTGGCCAATCGCAGCGCCAGTAGCGAGGAGAGCAATGGTTGGCCACAGGCATCCTGCCTGTGGCCAATCATAGCTCAGACTGTGTAGTGCACGCCCCACACTATATAAAGCCGCCTTTCAGGCGGCCTCGTGTAGTGTTTGTTAGCATCTGAAGCAGTGGGTGTTCTGTGTACCTTCAACACAGTTACACACCAATCGTTTTTGGCTGATTTACTATTTTGCTCTTGTGTAGTGCTTACTGTCTGTGCCCTGACCGCAGTATACACCACTATATTCACCTCACCTATATAGCTAGTGATCTAGCTTTAATAATAGAGCTTGCAGTCAGTAGTGTTAGTGCGTGCTGTCTGCGTGCTCTGTACCCAGTACATACCACTATATACACCTACATAGCTGTTCTCTATGTTACCGGCCTCAAAATGTGAATTAAGAGAGCCGATGATTGTAGACGCGATGAGATAAGGTGATCAGCTTGGCGTGGACTGCAAAGAATCACACAAACAGCATGAGATATGACCACTGACTTTATGGCTGGAAGTAGTTTAATTTTTACATAACAATACATCTTTTACATTTTTATAGTCACATGTTTATAAACATTAACAATATATATAATACCGATTTTAACTAAAGTATTTTAAAACGTAGTTATAACAATGAACATTACTATATTTTAATAACATATATATCCCTGTTATTCAGTGTTATAGATAATTATCTTTATCTCTCTGGTACATTTTAAGTGTGCAATAATCATACTAGCAATGCATTGCTTTAATACAAATATTATCATGGTAGTACTCTTTTTTAACCACTAGATGGTGCATATTGCATGTCTGTATGATGCAATACATAAGCTTTACATACAATAGGTTTTTTTCTTAATGCTAACAGAAAACATGTGCGTTATAATCTATGCAATTTTCAATAATCAGGTTTAAATATACCTATTTAGAAAGGTTTAGTGTTTATCATAGACATTTGTTCTGACTAATGCAGTATTTTCATGTTCTTATGCACTTTTCACTTGTTTCTGACACATGCTGTTCTAAACTTCTAATTACAGCAAAACTATAGCATAAAATCTGCTGAGACTTTTTTTGCATCTGCTCAAGATGTTTAGGAATCTTTCTATCACAGGTTAATACAGATTAGGAACAATTTAGAGTACATACCTGCAAAGAATCACACAAACAGCATGAGATATGACCACTGACTTTATGGCTGGAAGTAGTTTAATTTCCAGTCACATGGTGTGTGGCCTTATATAGACTCTGTTTGTGTACCTTCTCTGCCATCTACTGGTTATTAATAGAATAGAAGGTAGATGTTTAGAAATATAAAAAAAAAATGAATATGTACTTTGCTTTGGGGTGTCTGTTTTGTGACCATATAAACCCCACTCCGTCACACTCTCCCCTCCTTCAGTTAATGGCTCCTGACATTAAACTCAATTGGTATCCGAACACTATTTAGTGATTTAAGTAACCCAAATAGGTACTTGTTGCCACCAAGGAGCTACGTTAACTACCTGGCATGTCATGGGAGTAGCTAGCATTGTAGGAGTTTGTATGGTGTGAATCTGACTTGGTATGTATCTTGGCTGACCTAGTGTGTCATATGTAAAGATCTCTTTAGGCTTAGCTTGTCTGGTAGATCTTCTGACAGGAGTTGAGTCTTCTCCATCAACATCATTTTCCATTTGCATATCTTGGTTCACAGGTAAGTTTTGACTTAATGAGGGTAATTCTGCAGTGTCTAGTCCCACCATATCTGTAGCCCAGATTTGGTCGCCAACTACTGTTCCATCATTTTGTTCTTGTTCAAGATTGGGTGTGGTAGTTGTAGGATAGAACTCTTCAGCAGAAACTCTTAATGGGATTTTCTGTACGTTTTGAGAGTTTGGTTGAGACACAACACAATCATGACTTTCTGTAGTCTCTGGTATATAAGGATAATACCATCTTTCTTCATCTGAACATTCCTCCTCCTGGTCCACATCCATTCTGGTATCCTTTCTGTTACTTGATTGTCTTTGTTTCATCGGTACTCTTGGAATGTGTCCTTCAATTGGTAGGTCATTTACTGGTAGTAAAAGATTTCTGTGCAGTACTCGAATAGTCTTTTTACCACTTTCAGGCTGAATTTTGTACACAGGCCCATCTTTGATTCTTTCTACCACTTTGTGTACTGATTCTTCCCAGTATGAACGAAGTTTACCAGGTCCTCCTCTTTCAGAGAGATTTCGTACTAAGACCCGATCACCCGGTTGAAGAGGTGCTCCTTTTATCTGTTTGTCATAGTACTTCTTCCCTTTAGCAGATGATTTTTTGCTATTCTCGGATGCGATTTTGTAAGCTTCTTGCATTCTAGATGCCCATTTCTGAGTAAATATTGGTTGACTTTCTGATTCCTTTTCCAAATTTAGGTTGAGCATTAGGTCAATTGGCAAACGAGGAGATCTTCCATACAATAGAAAGAATGGTGAGTATCCTGTGGCTTCATGCCTGGTGCAATTATATGCATGAACCATATGTGGAAGATGTTCTTTCCAATCTGACTTTTTCTCTTCCTCTAAGGTGCGAAGCATCTGTAACAAAGTACGGTTCAGTCTCTCCACTGGGTTACCCTGTGGATGGTATGGAGTAGTTCTTGAATGAGAAATCCCTGCCAATCGTTGCAATGTCTGAAATAAGTTGTTTTCAAATTCTCTTCCTTGGTCATGGTGGAGTTTCTCTGGATAGCCAAAACGTGGTATGAAATCTTGAAAGATCTTTTCTGCCGCCGTTTTTCCAGATTTGTTCTTAGTTGGATACGCTTGTGCAAAGCGTGTGAAATGGTCAACTATTACAAGTATATACTCATATCCTCCTTTGCTTTTCTCCAAGTGAAGATAATCAATGGATACTAACTCCAAAGGTGAACTGGTAGTAATCGAACCCATAGGTGCTCTTTCGGTGATATTTGGACGCTTTCGTTTGATGCAGCTGCACTTCTTCAGCACATATTCATCAATGTCTTTTTGCATAAATGGCCAGTAAAATCGTTCACGTGCTAGGTGGGTTACTTTGTCAGTACCAATGTGACCCATGTCATCATGAAGATTTCTTAAGACCAATGGTTTTAACTTTTCTGGTAGAATTAGCTGTTTTCGGGTTCCAGAGTGTCGGTAGAGGATTCCTTCATCGACTCCGAGTTTATTCCATTCATGTATCAAACGTCTTGTTTTGCTGGTCATACTCTCCTTTTCTTTGTGGTTTGGAATCCAGTCGTTCTCCTTTAGCCAGACCACTTCTCTAATGTTGGTATCGTCTTGTTGTAATGCTCTGATATTCTCCTGAGTCATTGGGCAGATTGTCTGTCCTTTCAGCAATTCTTCGGCCACATCACTTTCTGAGTGAAGAGTCAATGAAGCCACCCATAATGCCTCTTCTTCGTCAACAGCTTTGCTCCCTTGCCACATAGCTGACACAACCTCAGATGGTACAAGCTCTGTGTACTCACTCAGATTCTTTGTGAGTTCCACCGGAAATCGTGACAGTGTATCTGCGTCTGCATTCTGTTTACCTGGCCTGTACTTGATATCGAAGTGGAAATCAGCCAACTCGCCAACCCAGCGATGACCCACAGCATTCAGTCTGGCAGTACTCAATACATATGTCAATGGGTTGTTGTCTGTGTAAACGGTGAATGTTGGAGCGTAGTACAAGTAATCTCTGAATTTGTCACAGACTGCCCACTTGAGAGCTAAAAACTCAAGTTTACCAGAGTGAAGATGGTAATTGCGCTCTGCTGGAGTCAATGTTCTGGAGCCAAACCCAATAACACGAAGTTTTTCTCCTTGTCGTTGGTATAGTACAGCACCTAGGCCTTCATTGGAAGCATCAGTGTGTAAGACGAAGGGTAAATCAAAATCAGGGTATGCTAGAATTGGTGGATTGGTTAGCATGTCCACCAGTCTGGATACTACAGCTTGATGTTTGGGTGTCCATTGAATCAGTGTTTTAGATGGCACTTGTGCTTTGTTCCCGTTTTTCTTTGTAGATTCCCTCCGATTGTTTTTGGGGATGGATGTAGCAGATTTTTTCTCAGTGTTCTGCAAAAGTTCATACAGTGGTTTAGCAAGTCGAGAGAAATCTTGAATGAAGGACCTGTAGTAGCTCAGGAATCCTAACAAAGATCTGACCCCTCCCACTGTTTTGGGTTCTTTCCTTTTCAAATGTAATACCGCTTCAAGATCTTTTGGGTCAATTTTTATGCCTTCTTCTGACACCATTCGTCCAAGGTATCGAATCTGTCGTTTAAAGAGTTCACACTTCTTCGGTCTAAGTTTGATACCATGCTCACGCATTCGACTAAGCACTTGCCTAATATCATTGACATGCTCCTGAAAAGTTTTGGAGTAGCAAAGTACGTCATCCAAGTATGGAGAACAACATTTGTCTCTGATGCCCTCTAATACATTCTCCATGCATCTCTGAAAAGCTGCTGGGGCATTCGTTAATCCAAATGGAATACGGTTCCACTCCAGGAGTCCCCAGGGGGTGCTGAAAGCCGTCAGATGTCTGGAGTCTTCATGCACAAAGCCTTGATGATACGCACTACCCTGGTCCAGGATTGAGAACCACGTAAATCCTCCTAAGCTATCCAGCAGATCTTGTATTCTGGGTAGTGGATGTCTATCTGGGATAGTCTTTCGGTTTAACTCCCTAAAGTCAACACATAGTCGTAGGCTACTGTCCTTCTTTCGAACACAAACAACTGGTGATGAGTATGCGGAAGAAGATTTTGTTACCCAACCTCGGTCAAGAAGGTTTTGGATATATTCTTTCACTTCTTTGTATAGGGGTTTCGGTATCGAATTGTAGCGTTTCTGGACAGGAGTTTCATCTTTCAGATTTATCCTCAGTTTCAGGTTAGGGATGCATCCTATCTCTCCCTCATCTCGAGCAAAGACATCTGATTCATCATATAACATTTGTCTCGCTATCTCCTGTTCTTCTTCTGAGAGATCTTCCAAATTGACAGGTGGGTGCCACTTAACAGATTTGTTAGTGGGTAGCTGATTTCCAGTTTCCACTTGATTCAACTGGTTTACATGAAACAACCTTTTCTTCTGGTCAATTCCCTTTCCATCGTCTTTGTTTGGAGACAATGGTAGAATCTCAGCTGCTGGAGAAATGGTACCCAATACTGTTCTGGGTGGAAGGTAGATGTCATGTTGAGCACAGTTCAGTATAGGTATCTTCACCAGTTTAGAGAACCCATCTGGCACATCTACCACTGAAGGAAATAGTTCAAGTCCTTCCTCAACTGGATATTCGGGAAGTGGTTCAAATGACATGATTCCTCCTTTCGGCCATGCTCTAATTCTGCATTTGACTTCACAGAGCTCGCCTCCTTTAATCTGGAGTCCCTTCTTCCCCACTTTAACCATACGACTATCGAATATTTCTCCTGGGTCAGTTGCTTGACTGACAGCATTGACAATGTTATTCGCTACACTCTGTCTTACTTTCATAGCTTCACTCAGCAAGATAGTCAGGTTTTGGGTGCTGTTTGGTCGGTCACGGTTTTCTCTGATCAATTCTTCGATAACATTAAACCCAAGAATTGGATTGTCATTACAGCAGTCACTCACCAGCATTGGCACGTAAATGGCTAAGTTTCCATGTCCACTACTTTTGAATTCCAGGCAGACTTCAATCCATCCGATGAATGGAATGAGAGAACCATTTGCAGCTGTAATGGATAAGTTTTCATCACAAAGTAAATCTTGTATGTGACTAATGGAGACGCTGGGTAGAAACTTTTCTAACCATGCCTTCCCGACAATGCTGACCTGAGCTCCTGTATCCATCAACATGTCAACCGGTACACCATTCATCCGACATGACAGTAGGCATTTTCCTCCAATTAATTGTGCTACGTGTTGTTTGGAGAATCCATTCTCTTTTGGGAGTGTTCTAGTTGACCGGTGGGTGAATACCCTGTTTACCTTAGCATGGGACAGATCATTTGAGGTGGTCACTGGTTGTCCCTTTCCCAGTGACCGTCTGTCGTTTCCCGACTGCCTTCTTTTCTTCAAGCAATCAACCGCTCTGTGTCCTGTCCAACCACAGTAGAAACAATGGTAGCAGTTCTGACTCTCTCGTTTAATGCAATCATCACACCTGGGCTTGCAGTGAGTTGTATCTGGAACTTGAACATTGGTTAGTGGCTTAGTCATTTGATTTCCAACAATAGGAGTTAGCTTCATCATCTTTTCCAGGTTCTTTGTGAGAGCAGAGACCTGTGTTGTTAGTTCCATTAATGCAGTGTGATTTGCTCTAACATCTCCCTCAACTCTCTTTTGCAAGGTGTCTTTTTCACTATTCCCTGGTGTCTGTGATGAATGAACAGTAAGAGGTTTATGTTTAGGTGCACTGTTTAAGCGTCTCTGCCTTTCTGTTTCCTCATCAACTGATCTGGTGACTTGCTCTATGATAAAGTCATCCGTTACTGTCAAATCAGACACGTAAGGCTTGATATCTCGTCTAACATTAGAATTTTTCTCATTTAGTCCCTGATACAGTGTATGAAGGAATATGCCTTGCACCAGTTTTTTGTCATAGTTAAACTCTTGCCTATCATGTTGTGATGTAGACAGAACTTTTTGTTTTAACCCCACTAGCCTGTAAACAAATTGTTGTGCTGTTTCTCTTTCTTGCTGGGTAGCATTGCTAAGGTCCTGAAATAACTCATTACCACTTCGTTCTCTCATATGTGACTTCAAAAACCTTTTCAATTCAGCAACAGTAAGATCATCTTTGTCAGTCAACATATCTTTAAAATTACCAGGTTTGATTATTCTCAACACTGTGCGTATAATTTCAGATTCAGGGAATTTTTCTGTTAGACCCTCGTCAATTTGTCTGCACACGCTACTGTAACTCATGTCCGAACCATGATCTGAAATTACACCACCATGCATTTTAAATTCTCTACGTGGCAATAAAGCAACAACATCAGTTAATCTCACCACCTCCGATACCTGTTCAGTCCTTGCAGTCCCACTACTTATTTTTTTTGCAGCGGTTGCAATGTCCACAGTTGGTGTACTTTCCTTGTTAAGTTTTAGTTCATTGATCTTGTCTTGGATGATGAGTAGGTACGACATACCTTGATCTTCCAACTTTTCCAGCTGATCACTTCTCAAGTAGTCTTTAATAAATTCAACAAGTTCCATTTCGTTGGTACCAGTCACTGATGGAACGTCCACGTCTCTTTCATCTCCCAGCGTAATAGCGAGGCTATGCAGCTGTTCTTCATTAAGCAGATGAATTTGTTTCCGGATATCCCACATCAGCGCACGATGAGGAGACGCCATCTCTGTTGCAATCTGAAGACTTGCACTCACAAGGCAGACGACACTCAGGACTCTCCTTGTAGCTCTGTAGCAGGCTCACGCTTGTCTCGCGCTTCCTTTTCACTGGTAACACAACGAATCCCGGCACACGAGCCCCCAAAATGTTACCGGCCTCAAAATGTGAATTAAGAGAGCCGATGATTGTAGACGCGATGAGATAAGGTGATCAGCTTGGCGTGGACTGCAAAGAATCACACAAACAGCATGAGATATGACCACTGACTTTATGGCTGGAAGTAGTTTAATTTTTACATAACAATACATCTTTTACATTTTTATAGTCACATGTTTATAAACATTAACAATATATATAATACCGATTTTAACTAAAGTATTTTAAAACGTAGTTATAACAATGAACATTACTATATTTTAATAACATATATATCCCTGTTATTCAGTGTTATAGATAATTATCTTTATCTCTCTGGTACATTTTAAGTGTGCAATAATCATACTAGCAATGCATTGCTTTAATACAAATATTATCATGGTAGTACTCTTTTTTAACCACTAGATGGTGCATATTGCATGTCTGTATGATGCAATACATAAGCTTTACATACAATAGGTTTTTTTCTTAATGCTAACAGAAAACATGTGCGTTATAATCTATGCAATTTTCAATAATCAGGTTTAAATATACCTATTTAGAAAGGTTTAGTGTTTATCATAGACATTTGTTCTGACTAATGCAGTATTTTCATGTTCTTATGCACTTTTCACTTGTTTCTGACACATGCTGTTCTAAACTTCTAATTACAGCAAAACTATAGCATAAAATCTGCTGAGACTTTTTTTGCATCTGCTCAAGATGTTTAGGAATCTTTCTATCACAGGTTAATACAGATTAGGAACAATTTAGAGTACATACCTGCAAAGAATCACACAAACAGCATGAGATATGACCACTGACTTTATGGCTGGAAGTAGTTTAATTTCCAGTCACATGGTGTGTGGCCTTATATAGACTCTGTTTGTGTACCTTCTCTGCCATCTACTGGTTATTAATAGAATAGAAGGTAGATGTTTAGAAATATAAAAAAAAAATGAATATGTACTTTGCTTTGGGGTGTCTGTTTTGTGACCATATAAACCCCACTCCGTCACATCTATTTGAGCCCGATTGTCATTTGCTGGAGTTATTGGAAGTTGTGTGTGCCTCCAGCACAGCACAGTATACATCTGTATATACCCCTTTAACTCTGCTGTTTTCTGGTTATTATCTGCGTGCCCTGACCGCAGTATACACCGTGATATTCACCTCACCTATATAGCTAGTGGTCCATCTTTAACAATAGAGCTTGCAGTCAGTAGTCTCACTCAGGAGATAGTGCGTGCTGTGTGCGTGCTCTGTACCCAGTACATACCGCTATTATCCACCTACATAGCTGTTCTCTATTTGGGCCCGATTGGCATCTGCTGGAGTTATTGGAAGTTGTGTGTGCTTCCAGCACAGCACAGTATACATCTGTATATACCCCTTTAACTCTGCTGTTTTCTTGTTATTGTCTGCGTGCCCTGACCGCAGTATACACCGTGATATTCACCTCACCTATATAGCTAGTGGTCCATCTTTAACAATAGAGCTTGCAGTCAGTAGTGTCACTCAGGAGATAGTGCGTGCTGTGTGCCTGCTCTGTACCCAGTACATACCGCTATTATCCACCTACATAGCTGTTCTCTATTTGGGCCCGATTGACATCTGCTGGAGTTATTGGAAGTTGTGTGTGCTTCCAGCACAGCACAGTATACATCTGTATATACCCCTTTAACTCTGCTGTTCTATAAAAAAGGCATCTGCAGGAGTTAGTGGGTGTTGTGTGCCTCCAGCACAATATAAACTACCCAACTACTGTTTTACCCAACTCCCTTCAGGCCATTACCATGTCTGGAAGGCCAGCAAGGAGAGGCAGACAGGCGCGAGCCGATAAAAGAGGGCAAGCAGGCTCTGTGTCTAGAGACAACAGTGCTGGTCGTGGACGCGGTGCATTGTCATCAGCATGTGGCCATGGGACATGCTTGTCCTTCTTTTCTGCAGCTGGACATGTTGAACCGCAACATGCCAACGACTTGGTAGAGTGGATGACCAAGCCCTCTTCATCCTCCTCATCCTCTCTCACCCAGTCTCAGGGTAGTAGAAAAGCAGCTGCCAACACATCGTCGTCCCTCCTCTCAATGTCATCATCAGTGACTCCTTCCCTAGACCCACCACGTCCTCCTGAGGAGTCTCCTGAACTCTTTGAGCACAGTGTTGGGTACATGCTCCAGGAGGATGCCCAGTGTTTGGTGGGCTCTGATGATGACACTCAGCTAGAGGAAGGCAGTAGCGTGAGCACAGAGAGAGGGGATGCTCAAGAAGGACAGCAATCTGGCAGTCATGTTCCACAAGCTGCAGCATACTGCCAGGTTTGCTACAGCGATGAAGAGGGAGGGGATGATGAGGGCACTGACTCCACGTGGGTGCCTGGAAGGAGGGAGGAGGAGGAGGAGGAGGCACATGTCCAACGAGGCAGGATGCCCTCCGGGGGCCAGCTTAGGGGCAGCACACCGACTGAATCACACCGCAGAGCTCCGCCTGCGCAGAGCGCTTCCTCTGCGCAGAGCGCTTCCTCTGCGCGTTATTCTAAAAGTTCTTTGGTGTGGGCCTTTTTTGAGACGAGTGCATCAGATCGCACCGCTGCTATTTGCAACATATGTCTCAAGCGTATCTCACGTGGCCAAAACATCAGCCGCTTGGGCACCACATGCTTGACCAGACATATGTTGACCTGCCATGCAGCTCGTTGGCAAGCATACCTCAAAGACCCACACCAAAGAACAAAGCGGACCTCTCCTTGCTCCTCATCAGCTGGCATCTCCAACCCCACTAGACCTTCAGTCCTCTCTGAAACCTGCTCTGAGAGGAATGAAGGTGTAGAATTAGGTGTGTCACAGCCAAGTGCTTCCGGGAACTCTGCTAGTGGTACATCCACGTCCGATTATAGCAGACAAATGTCCCTGCCCCAGCTGCTGGACCGGCGGAAGAAATTTACTCCCAGCCATCCACATGCCCAGCGGTTGAATGCTAGCTTGGCTAAATTGCTAGCACTTCAACTGCTGCCTTTTCAGTTGGTAGACTCGGCCCCCTTCCGTGAGTTTTTACAATGTGCGGTTCCTCAGTGGCAGGTCCCCAAACGCCACTTTTTCTCACGGAAGGCAATTCCCGCTCTCTACCGGCATGTGGAAGGCAATGTCCTTGCCTCGCTGGACAGGGCGGTCAGTGGTAAGGTGCATATTACCGCTGACTCATGGTCCAGCAGGCATGGACAGGGACGTTACCTGTCTTTCACGGCCCATTGGGTCACTCTTCTGGCTGCTGGGAAGGATGCAGGACAAGGTGCAGTAGTATTGGAGGTTGTTCCGCCACCACGCCTCCAAAATGCTACTATTGGTTGTAACACACCTCTCTCCTCCACCCCCTCCTCTTCTTCTTCCTCCATGGCCTCTTCCAGTGCTCTGTCCTCAGAACCAGCGGTGCTCCGTAGGCGTTGCAGGGGCTACGCAAGTATGCAGGCAAAACGATGCCATGCCGTGCTTGCGCTGGTTTGTTTGGGGGACAGGAGCCACACTGGGGCGGATGTTTTGTCAGCTCTGCAGGGGCAGGCCGAGAGGTGGTTGACGCCACGCCAGCTTAAGCCAGGAATGGTGGTTTGCGACAATGGCACCAACCTCCTCTCCGCCCTCCGACAGGGACAACTGACCCATGTGCCCTGTGTAGCTCACGTCCTTAACCTGGTGGTGCAGCGGTTCTTGGGCAGGTACCCCGGCTTACAGGATGTCCTGAAACAGGCCAGGAGAGTCTGTGTGCATTTCCGCCGATCATTTAATGCCTGTGCTCGGCTGGCTGAGCTCCAAAAGGAGTTGAACCTGCCCAAGAACCGCCTTATATGTGACATGCCCACCAGATGGAACTCAACATTGGCCATGCTGCAGCGGCTGCACACGCAGCAGAGGGCCATCAATGAGTACCTGTGCGACTACGGCACCAGGACAGGGTCAGGAGAGCTTGGTTTTTTCTCACCACGCCAGTGGGGCATGATCAGGGATGCATGCACTGTCCTGTCACCGTTTGAGGAGGCCACAAGGATGGTGAGCAGTGACAGTGCATGCATCAGTGACACTATACCTCTTGTCCACCTCTTGGAGCATACGCTGCGTGGAATAATGGACAGGGCACTTGAGGCAGAACAGAGGCAGGAAGAGGAGGACTTCCTTGCCTCTCAAGGCCCCCTTTATCCAGACAGTGTTCCTGCTGTGCCACCCATCACACAGGAAGAGGGTGAGGAGGAGGAAGAGGAGGAGGAGGATGATTGTGTCAGCATGGAGGTGGAGGCTGGCACTCAGCATCAGCAGCAGCAGTCTTATAGGGATGATTTACAGTCCCAAGAAACACGTGGACTTGTACGTGGCTGGGAGGAGGTAGCTGCGGATCATGTTGTCCTTAGTGACCCAGAGGACTCCGGACCGAATGCCTCAGCTAACCTACGCTGCATGGCCTCCCTGATCCTGCAAAGCCTGCGGAAGGATCCTCGTATTCTTCGGATCAAGGAGAGGGACCATTACTGGCTGGCCACTCTCCTTGATCCACGGTACAAGGGTAAGGTTGCCGACCTTATCTTGCCATCGCAGAGGGAGCAGAGGATGAGACATCTCCGGGAGGCCTTGCAGAAAGCTCTGTGCAACGCGTTCCCAGAGACTGGGAGGTCACAAACTCCTGGTCCTGGACAACGTGTTGCTGAGGCATCAGTCAGAAGGAGCGGTGGAGAAGGTGGCCGTCTGACTGATGCTTTCAGACAATTTTTTAGTCCGCAGCCCCAAGGTATGATTGGTTCCAGCACCCATCGCCAGCGTCTAATTTACATGGTGCAGGAATACCTAGGGGCAAGGTCAGACTTGGACACCTTTCCCACTGAAAATCCTCTGGCTTACTGGGTCTTGAGGATGGATCACTGGCCAGAGCTTGCACAGTATGCAATTGAGCTACTGGCCTGTCCTGCATCCAGCGTTCTTTCGGAACGCACCTTCAGTGCTGCTGGTGGCTTCGTTACCGATCACAGGGTGCGCCTGTCCACCGAATCAGTTGATCGACTGACCTTCATCAAGATGAATCAGTCTTGGATCACCCACAGCTACCAAGCACCTGAAGCTGATGTAACCGAATAATTTTTTTTGAAATACCACATCCCTTCAAGACTGCCTATGCTGATGCTGAGTGACTGTCCTGTTATGTTGATTGTCTATCCTCTTCCTCCTCCGCTGATATGTTGGAAGAACATTTTTGGTTCTGGGTGATGCCAGCAGCCCAATTTTTCTGCCCCTGTTTAACAGGGGCGTTTAAGTACAATTTTTGATGCAATGCTTTGCAGCAGGGCTAATTCCTGCAATAAAACTAGAGTATATGGCAGAGGTTGCAGTGTGATGGCACCAGTGCCTAAGGCCCAATTTTTCTGCCCCTGTTTAACAGGGGCGTTTAAGTACAATTTTTGATGCAATGCTTTGCAGCAGGGCTAATTCCTGCAAAAAAACTAGAGTGTATGGCAGAGGTTGCAGTGTGATGGCACCAGTGCCTAAGGCCCAATTTTTCTGCCCCTGTTTAACAGGGGCGTTTAAGTACAATTTTTGATGCAATGCTTTGCAGCAGGGCTAATTCCTGCAAAAAAACTAGAGTGTATGGCAGAGGTTGCAGTGTGATGGCACCAGTGCCTAAGGCCCAATTTTTCTGCCCCTGTTTAACAGGGGCGTTTAAGTACAATTTTTGATGCAATGCTTTGCAGCAGGGCTAATTCCTGCAAAAAAACTAGAGTGTATGGCAGAGGTTGCAGTGTGATGGCACCAGTGCCTAAGGCCCAATTTTTCTGCCCCTGTTTAACAGGGGCGTTCAAGTACAATTTTTGATGCAATGCTTTGCAGCAGGGCTAATTCCTGCAAAAAAACTAGAGTGTATGGCAGAGGTTGCAGTGTGATGGCACCAGTGCCTAAGGCCCAATTTTTCTGCCCCTGTTTAACAGGGACATGTAATTACAATTCTTGATATAATATTTCACAGGAGGGCCCCTTCCTGTGCCCACCCAGAGTAACTGTGAGGACTTATAGTGTTGTGGCACCAGCACCACAACCACCAAAGGTCAATTTTTCTACCACTGTTCAACAATGGCATGTAATTACAATTCTTGATATAATCGTTCACAGCAGGGCACTCCAGCGCCCACCAAGAGTCACTTTGAGGGCTTACAATGTTGTTGCAAAACCAACACCTTGTTCCGCCATTTCTGCAGAGCATATAGGGCAGGCCCCTACTTTCAAACATCCAACTTACAAACATCTCCTACTTGCAAACGCAAGGAGACAACAGCAAGTGAGATGAAAAAAGATGGACGACAAAACAAATTATACAGGGGTGATAACCCTTCCCTATGTTTTCCAAAAAGCTTAAAAATATTTTTTTTGACTGGAGCTACACTTTAAAAATGTACCAGTTGAAAATTACAAACAGATTCAACTTAACACAACAAACCTACACAGTCCCTGTCTTGTTTGCACCGCCTGTATACTGCTGTTCTGAGTATATAGGGCCTGGGGGCCACACGCATTTCCTTTTTTTAATATGGGTACAGGGTTCCCCTTAATATGCGTACAAGACCCAAATAGGCTGGTAATGGGCAGGGAGGGCTACCCATGCCATTTTTCTGAATGATTTTCAACCATATTGCAGGAACCAGATATAACATTAAAACCGCAAGCAGTTTTAAATGGTGTTATTTCCGCTTAATGTCATTTTGTGCAGGGACTGTTCTAAACACGGGAAACACGTGGCACTTCACAGGCATACTACAGACACCCCTCAGGCACCATATTTAAAGGAATATTTCACTTTTTTTTTTTCACTTTAATCGTCATTAAAATCAGTGCTCCCACCAAAACGGTAGTTTTTAAAACTTTTTTTTGCAGTGACCCATGTCCCCTGAGGCAGGAGGCAGGTCGCCAAACCCTTTTTAGGACACTATCTTGCATATTAGCCGTTAAAATTAGCACTTTCCAATTCGAACGTTCGAGTCCCATAGACTTCAATGGGGTTCTAACGTTCGTACCGAACGCGGGGGTCGTTCGCAAGTTCTGGTGCGAACCGAACCGGGGGGTGTTCGGCTCATCCCTAGTAGTGAGGAGTGAAATCAAAAATTTGCACCCTTAGAAATCCTGAAGGCAGTGATTGGTTTTCGGGGTGCCGTACGTGGCTAGACTCCAAAAAAGTCCCACATATGTGGTATCCCCGTACTCAGGAGAAGCAGCAGAATATATTTTGGGGTGCAATTCCACATATAACTATGGCATGTGTGAGCAATATATCATTTAGTGACAACTTTTTGTAAACTTTTTTTTTTTTTTTTTTTTTTTGTGTCATTATTCAATCACTTGGGACAAAAAAAAATATTCAATGGGCTCAACATGCCCCTCAGCAATTTCCTTGGGGTGTCTACTTTCCAAAATGGGGTCATTTGGGGGGGGATTGTATTGCCCTGCCATTTTAGCACCTCAAGAAATGAGATAGGCAGTCATAAATAACTATATAGCTAAATAGCTATAACTTTTGCGCAAACCAATAAATATACGCTTATTGACATTTTTTTTTACTAAAAACATGTGGCTGAATACATTTTGCCCTAAATGTATGACTAAAATTGAGTTTATTCGATTTTTCTTATAACAAAAAGTAGAAAATATCTTTTTTTCTCAAAATTTTCGGTCTTTTTCCATTTATATCGCAAAAAAAATAAATATCGCAGAGGCAATCAAATACCACCAAAAGAAAGCTCTATTTGTGGGAAGAAAAGGACGCAAATTTCGTTTGGGTACAACATTGCATGGCCGCGCAATTACCAGTTAAAGCAGTGCAGTGCGAAATTGTAAAAAGACCTCTGGTCCTTAGGCTGTTAATTGGTCCGGGGCTGAAGTGCTTAATGTTTTTGTGAAGGATTTCCTGCTGATTCAGGCTGGAAGTTTCACAGACCCATTAACTGTTTACTGTCCTCCACTAATCCTGACCAGATCACTGTTTGTAAAAAAAAAATGTTATTTTGGAAATGAAATGCTGCCTTGTCACTTGGTTGCACTTTTCAAAGAAGGATTGCTGACTCGATCTTGCAGAACCAGTTTAAATAGAGTGTCACAGCCCTGCAATACTATATATATGTACACTGAGTTCAACCATATCAGCAGTCTCTGACCATCCCATGTACCGTGTCTGCAGTCTCTGACCATCCCATGTACCGTGCCTGCAGTCTCTGACCATCCCATGTACCGTGTCTGCAGTCTCTGACCATCCCATGTACCGTGTCTGCAGTCTCTGATCATCTCTTGTACCATGTCTGCAGTCTCTGACCATCTCTTGTACCGTGCCTGCAGTCTCTGACCATCTCTTGTACTGTGTCTGCAGTCTCTGATCATCTCTTGTACCGTGTCTGCAGTCTCTGACCATCTCTTGTACCATGTCTGCAGTCTCTGACCATCTCTTGTACCATGTCTGCAGTCTCTGATCATCTCTTGTACCGTGTCTAAAGTCTCTGATCATCTCTTGTACCGTGTCTGCAGTCTCTGACCATCTCTTGTACTGTGTCTGCAGTCTCTGATCATCTCTTGTACCGTGTCTGCAGTCTCTGACCATCTCTTGTACTGTGTCTGCAGTCTCTGATCATCTCTTGTACCGTGTCTGCAGTCTCTGACTATCTTTTGTACCGTGTCTGCAGTCTCTGACCATCTCTTGTACTGTGTCTGCAGTCTCTGACCATCCCATGTACCGTGTCTGCAGTCTCTGACCATCTCTTGTACGGTGTCTGCAGTCTCTGACCATCTCTTGTACTGTGTCTGCAGTCTCTGACCATCTCTTGTACTGTGTCTGTAGTCTCTGAACATCTCTTGTACCGTGTCTGCAGTCTCTCATCATCTCTTGTACCGTGTCTGCAGTCTCTGATCATCTCTTGTACTATGTCTGCAGTCTCTGATCATCTCTTGTACCATGTCTGCAGTCTCTGATCATCTCTTGTACCATGTCTGCAGTCTCTCATCATCTCTTGTACCATGTCTGCAGTCTCTCATCATCTCTTGTACCGTGTCTGCAGTCTCTTTCTTTTTCAAATATTTTATTGAATATAATTGTCATGAAAATCTCACGAAGAGATTGTCCTCCAGGTCTTCTGATGTACGATCGTCGCGGGTACGCACGATCGTACGAACGCCCTTACGTTCATACACAGGTGCGCGTGCGCGGGCACGCGCACGGTAGCGTGCGTGCGTCCGTATTGGCACCAAACGGCCTATTTAAACCAGCCTTTTGCCAACAGTCTTTGCTGTCTGCTCAACAGCGTTATACCTGTGAGACCTGATCTGTGTTGTTTGTTCCTGTTTGACCCGGCCTGCCTGTGACCCATCTGCTATCCGCCTGCACCCGACCTCGGCTTGTTGTGACTATTCTCCTGCCTGTTCCCTTGTACTTCGTTCCCGCCTGGTATCCGATTCGGCTTGCTCTGACCATCCGTCTGCTAGAAGGGTAACCTGCTTATATACTGAACTGTTCATCTGCTATAAGTGCCTGCTCATATTGAACTACCTATCTGCTGCAAATAATCTGCTTATACTGAACTGTTCATCTGCTATAAGTGCTTGCTCATATTGAACTACCTGTCTTCTGCAAGTCACCTGCTTATACTGGATTGTATTATCTGCTACAAGTGATCTGCTAGTATTACACTATCCATCTGCTTCTAGTACCTGCTTATATTGACTGTTATCTGCTGCAAGCACTTGTGTATATTACCCTGTTCACCTGCTACTAGTGACCTGCTTCCCTGCACTGTTTATCTCCAAGTTACCTGCTCCATTGAACTGTGTTGTCTGCTATAAACTACCTGCTGATCCCTTCACTGTGATCACCTGCTCCACTGATCCTCGCCTACCCATCCTACCCATCTGTTGATCCTGCCAGGCACCTGTACCCCTCCTTACTCCTGTGTTCCCTGTTGTATTGCCAGGAAACCGGTAGTGGGAGTCGTAAAGGAGGCCTCTCTCCGCAATCCGGGCTCGCTACTAGAAGGTACGTGACAATAATGCAATAAAAAGAGTCATACAATAGATTTATAGTTAAGTAGAATGTATAAAAGTGTGAAATGAGGCTTCTCGGTATATTAACAGGAGGTGAATACTATAATAACAGTCATGTAATTTGGGATATATTAGTTTAACACATTTTAGCTAAAGATAAACTGCCCTCCTAAAACTCACTAATGACTTACTAACAGCCAAAACCAATGGTCATTATTCCATACTCTTACTCTTTCTGCTGCCTTTGATACAGTTGACCATCCCCTCCTCCTCAAAGAACTCAATTTGCTTGGTCTCCATGGCTGCACTCTCCGTTGGTTTGAATCTTACCTATCTCATCGCACCTTCAGTGTCACTTACAACTCTACTTCCTCTTCTCCAACTCCTCTTTTACCATTGGGGTCCCCCAAGGTTCTGTCCTTGGACCTCTACTATTCTCGATCTACACGTCCTCCCTGGGTCAGCTGATAGCCTCCCATGGCTTTCACTACCATTTATATGCTGATGACACCCAAATCTATCTCTCTGCCCCTCAGCTCACCCCATCAGTCTCCTCACCCATCACTGATCTACTAACAGACATATCAGCCTGGATGTCACACCACTTCCTCAAACTTAATCTATCTAAAACCGAGCTCTTAATATTTCCTCCCCCACGTGCCCCTTCGCCTGACTTCTCTGTCAAGATCAATGGCACATCTATCAGTCCATCCCCACATGTCAGGGTGCTAGGGGCAACCTTAGACTCCGAAACTGTCCTTTCAGGCCCACATACAAGCCCTGTCCAAATCATGCCGCCTCCACAACATTCCCAGAATACGCCCCTTTTTTAACTAGTCTCTGACCATCTCTTGTACTGTGTCTGCAGTCTCTGATCATCTCTTGTACCATGTCTGCAGTCTCTGACCATCTCTTGTACCGTGTCTGCAGTCTCTGACCATCTCTTGTACCGTGTCTGCAGTCTCTGACCATCCCATGTACCGTGTCTGCAGTCTCTGACCATCTCTTGTACCGTGTCTGCAGTCTCTGACCATCTCTTGTACCGTGTCTGCAGTCTCTGACCATCTCTTGTACCGTGTCTGCAGTCTCTGACCATCCCATGTACCGTGTCTGCAGTCTCTGACCATCTCTTGTACCGTGTCTGCAGTCTCTGACCATCTCTTGTACCGTGTCTGCAGTCTCTGACCATCTCTTGTACCGTGTCTGCAGTCTCTGACCATCCCATGTACCATGTCTGCAGTCTCTGACCATCCCATGTACCGTGTCTGCAGTCTCTGACCATCCCATGTACCGTGTCTGCAGTCTTTGATCCTCTCTTGTACCATGTCTGCAGTCTCTGACCATCTCCTGTAGTGTGTCTTACACATATACAACTCACATCACTCACACACACAGCCTACATAGGCTGTATGTGAGTGATGTGAGGTGTATATGTGTGACATAGGCTGCATATGAGTGACATTATACACACATACACAGAAAATGTTCACACATATATTAAAGAGAGGACCGGAGCGGAAATGGAGCTGGGAGGAATGTAGAAGAGGGCCGGGCATGAGTGTGTCAAGTGACACACTAAGGGGTGGGGTTTAGAGCAGGTAGGCGGAGAAACGAAGGGGAGCGGCCATATAAAAAAGGGGCGGAGCTACGAACGGGCAGTCGGAAGGGAGAACGCGCGAGGAGGCAGTTTTTTCACTGCTCCTCGTTTTTCAGCGTGAAGATGGCGGACGCGGCGGCGTTGCTGGAGCAGCTCCGAGCGGCGGCGGCGGCATCCAGAGGGCCCGATTGGTTACAGCGGCAGGTTGCGGCGGTGCTGGCGGAAGCGGGCGGACGGCTGGACGATGGCGGACGGGCTGGAGAGGACGGCGCGGCAACACACGGCAGGATCTGGAGGCCGCCATCAAGGTACTCTCCTGGGGCTATAGCGGGGCCCTCCCGGGGGGCCAGGAGTCCCAGGGGGGGATCACTTGGTGCCGCCAGCAAAGAGGAGCCAGACAGCTTTCACGGCGGGGCCTGGACGGCCTGCACGCCGCGGCCCCGTGACGGGGGGCGGGGCCACGGGCCTTCATGGTGCCACTTCCCCGGGGGTGAGGAGGAGAAGATCCCCGACCATGTGGTCCCCGGTGGCTCTGCACGAGCCAAGGGGAAGGAGCAGCCACACAGCCAGGAGCCCTGCTGGGGATGGGGACTTGTGGGTGGGGCGGGGGGACCGGGACTCTGCATTGGTGTCGCCCCCAGCAGCTCTGCACGAGCTGTAGGGGAGGGGTGGGAGGTCTGCACGGGACTCTGCTAGGAAGGGGAGGGAGCCGGGTCCAGTGGTAGCTGGACCAGTCACCCCTGCAGCTCTGCACGAGCCGAAGGGAGTCCGTGGCGGGAAGGCAGGCCGCGTCAGGCACAGGCCGCGTCCGGGGCAGGCCGCGTCAGGCACCCCGGCGGCTTTGCACGAGCCGCGGGGGGTCACCAGGGAAGAGTCAGCTCCATCCTCTGTGGATCGTGCTTGTGGGTCTCTGGACGGCACAGTGGGTGGGCGGACGCCGCCGTGTGCAAGGGGACAGGACTTCCGCGGCAGGAGTGGTGCCAGGGCCGGCCCACCTGCGTGCTCGGAGGGAGGACTGCGCCGTCGCTTGGCCGGCTCGGTGCCGGCGGAAGATCGGCCCGGGGCGCGGAGGCGCTCGGCGTCCAGGAGCCCCTCCCCGGAGGGGCTGCCGCTCCTCGAGAGTCAAGATGATGGGAGTCGGTCTGAGGGCGAATTGTCGGATGACGTGGAGGAGCAAGCGGCGGGGGAGGTCATCGCCAAGCGGCTGTTGGAGCGGCCCCCAGTCAGCCCGGTAAGTCCCATGAAAATGTTGATTTTGCCTATGTGTTGCGGGGTTTATTGGGTGGGGCTGCTGTGCAGGGGGGGAGGCGGGGCCTCCCGCTACGCTGTTGGCGGGTCCTGTCCAACCGCGGGTGGGGAGTGGGGCTGCGGTCTCGGGTGCCGGGGGTCCGTTAATGGCGTTGCTGGAGGGTCTGCGGGCTTTGGTGGGCCAGTTCGAGGGTGGTCAGGGGGCCGCGCCGACTGAGGCCCCCCCGGGCGGGTCCACGGCGGGCGTGGTGCCGGCCGCCGGCAGTGTGCAGGGCCCCTCCACCGCGGAGACGCAGCCGGTCCAGGCAGCGGTGCAGGCAGCGGAGAAGGTGAGTGTGGCAGTGTCAGGGACCACGGAGACCGATGGGAGAGCCGACATCGTGTGGATCGCGGATGTGGCGCACTGCGAGGTGTATGTGTGCTTCGAGGGACCGTTAGGGGCCCACTTAAAGCAGGATGTCCGAGACAAAATTTGGAAAGGGGAGTATGTGGAGATTTTCTCCTTGCTGCCTCTTGAGAAGTTTAATCTGGACAGGGTGAAACTGGACGATACGAAGAAGGAGGACGAAGAAAAACGGCGTTACCGCCTGATTCCGAGGACGTTTGCCAATTGGCTACAGGCCTTTGCTATTTTTGCCAGTGTAGTCGGTGAAAGGAACCCCGAACACTGTTCGGCGTTATTTTGTTACATGGATGCCATTGGGGAGGCGTATCGTGTTTACGGGGGCTCCGCATGGCTGCGCTATGACGAGCAGTTTTGGCAGCGCAGGGCGGTACACCCGGCCGTGCGCTGGGATCATAAGGATATTAGCCTCTGGATGCGGCTAATGACGTCGGCTAGGACCCCGCCTCAGTCTTTTCAAGGGGGGGCCGGGGGTAGCAACTCCTCGGGATCGCCGGCCGGAAAAAAGTGGGGAGTGTGCTGGCAGTTCAACGAGGGCTCTTACAAGTTCGGCGGTGGCTGCAGATTTACGCACGAATGTTCGGGATGCAGGGGGGGCACATGCCCTCGCTAAGTGCTTCAAGAAAGGAAAGCGTGCCGGTGAGCCTGCGTACAAGAGGGACGACTCCGGTGATGAGGGAAAGGATGCTGCCTTTTCTAAATAGATACCCGGATAGAGCGGCGGCGAGGTTGATCAATGCTGGATTTCAGGACGGTTTTAGGATCCCATGTACATTGACTGTGATTCCCCCGATTGCGAGTAATTTGAAGTCGGCTATGCAACACCCGATGGTGGTCTCTGAGAAGTTGGCGAAGGAGGTGGCATTGGGGAGGATGGCTGGGCCGTTCGCTCAGGTTCCTTTCGACGATTTGGTGGTGTCCCCGCTAGGGGTGGTTCCCAAGAAGGAGCCAAACAAGTTTAGATTGATACACCACTTGTCGTTCCCAAAAGGGGGTTCGGTGAACGATTTCATCGACCCCGAGGCCTGCACGGTTTCTTACACCTCGTTCGACGCGGCGGTCCGCTGGGTTCGCCGTTATGGCCAGGGGGTGCTGATGGCTAAGGTCGACGTGGAGTCGGCGTTTCGGCTGTTACCGGTGCACCCCGATAGTTTACATTTGCTGGGTTGTTGTTGGCAGGGATGCTTTTACGTAGATAGGTGTTTGCCCATGGGCTGTTCGGTTTCTTGTGCTGTGTTTGAAGCATTTAGTTCCTTTTTGGAGTGGGTTTTGCGGGACGTGGCTGGTTTGGATTCCGTCATCCATTACTTGGATGATTTTCTCTGCGTGGGCCCTCCGTCGTCCAATGTGTGTGCGATTTTGTTGTCCACGTTGCAACACATTGCGGAGAAGTTTGGTGTGCCGTTGGCGGCCGACAAAACGGAGGGCCCGCGGACGGAGCTGAGTTTCCTGGGCATTGTGATCGACTCCGTGGCTATGGAGTGCAGGTTGCCAGAAGGGAAGCTCAGGGATTTGCAGGCGGAGATTAGGGCGGTTCATGGTTGTAAGAAGGTTCAGTTACGTGCTTTGCAGTCCCTGCTGGGCAAGTTGAACTTTGCTTGCCGTATCATTCCCATGGGGAGGGTTTTCTGTCGGCGGCTGTCGGCCGCTACGGCGCGTGTGAGGGCTCCTACGCACTTTATTCGGCTGAGTAGGGAGCATAGGGAGGACCTCCGGATTTGGTGTTTGTTCCTTTCCGAGTACAACGGCAGGTCAGTGTGGATGTCGGGCCCGGTGAGCAACTTCGACGTGGAATTGGTTACTGACGCCGCGGGATCTACGGGATACGGAGCATTTTTTCAAGGAAGTTGGAGTGCTGCGCCGTGGCCTCAATCGTGGGTGGCGGCAGGTTTCTTAGGGAATTTGGTGCTGTTGGAACTGTTTCCAGTGGTGCTGGCTTTGAAATTGTGGGGGCAGGCGTGCCGGAACCTGAAACTGCGTTTGAATTGCGACAACATGGGGGTAGTGCAGGTTATCAATAGCATGTCGGCGTCTTCGCCGCCTGTCATACGTTTGATGCGACAGTTGGTGTTGCGCTGCTTGCATTTGAATGTTTTTATCTACGCTGTACATATTCCGGGAGTAGATAACACCCTAGCTGATTCTTTGTCTCGCTTCCAGTGGGACAAGTTCAGGGCCCTGGCGCCGGAGGCAGACAAGGAGGGAGTGCCGTGCCCGGATTGGATCTGGGAATTGGCGTTGGAATCGTCGCACGGTGGATACGACGATCAGTGAGTATGTCCACGTGGTCGGCGTACCAGAAGGTATGGCAGGAGTGGTCGGAGTTCATTTTGGAGTCGGAGGGTTGTGGGGGCGGGACCGATTTTCGGCTGCTGGTTTTGTACTTTGTGTCCAGGAATATGGAGGCGGGGAAGTCCGCTTCGGCTATTGACAAGAAGATGGCGGGCATAGCGTTTTGGTTTAAACTGCGGGGTATGTCGGATTTGACTAAGGACTTTTGGGTGCGGCAAGCCCTGAAGGGGTACAGGAAGGGGCACAGGAGGCAGGATGGGAGGCGGCCTATTACGTTTGCGAATTTGTTGATGCTGGGGGAGCAACTGGAATCGGTGTGTTCCTCGATTTATGAGGTTGTTTTGTTTATGGCCGCTTTTTCGTTGGCCTTTTTTGGGGCATTTCGCATTAGCGAATTGGTGAGCCCTTCCCGGCGGATGGTGGGTGGATTGGGTTACCAGGATGTCGAGGTGTTTGAGGATAAGGTGTCGGTGCGGCTGCGGAGGTCGAAAACCAATCAAAGGGGTGTGGGAGTGCAGTTGGGTTTGTACGCTATCCCGGGGTGTGCGGTATGCCCTGTGCGGACGGTGGGGAAGTTTGCACGGGTGAGACCCGCAGGAGAGGGGCCTTTCTTGGTACATGAGGACGGGTCGCCCCTGTCGAAATTCCAGTTCGTGGCAGTGCTGCGCAAATGTTTGGGGAGGATGGGTATGGACAGTTCCGCATATGCCTCACACTCCTTCCGCATTGGGGCGGCCACTGAGGCTGCCAGGTGCGGGTTGGATGAGGCGGCGGTGCGCAGGTTGGGTAGATGGGAATCTAAGCGATTCCGCTCTTACATTCGGCCTCAGTTGGTCTGTGAATAAAAAAAAAAAAAAAAAAAAAGAAGGAATGTTGAACAATGTTACAGGTACTGGGGGTTTGTGTGTGGTGGTGCTGTTTGGGATACGGGGATGTTATTGGTTCGCTGACAGTTGGGTTATGTTTTGTCTTTTCAGATGGAGGGCCTCCATGTCTCATCTGGATCCTGGGGCATTCCTATGTTTGTTGGGGAGCCCGGAGGGGGGACGCACGACCAGGTGGGAGACAGTTGGGTATCTCTAGGAGGGAGGCGGTGCTACGGTGGCTGGGCAAGCCGGGTATGTTGTGGGGCGGGGTGGTCCCGGAAGTGGAGCGTTATGCTAGGATGGACAGGCCACCGGATGTATTGGTGATCCATGCAGGGGGCAATGACTTGGGAGTGCGGACTGTCAGGGACCTGATAGCGGACATCAAGTCTGATCTAGTGTACTTGCACGCGGCCTTCCCAGATACATTGATACTCTGGTCAGACATGGTGGCGCGGACTGCTTGGCGCATGGCTCGGTCGGTATATAGGCTGAATAAGGCGCGAATTCGGGTGAATAAAGTGGTCGGGCGCTTTCTGGCCCGGGATGGGGGGTTGGTGATTCGCCATAAGGAGTTGGAGATTAATGTGGGTCTCTATTTACTGACGTGGGTATCGACCTTTGGTCTCTGGGGCTGCAGGAGGGTATTAGGGCGGCCCTGCGGGTGTGGAGGTGCCATCATGGGTGAGGTTTCACCTCTTCAGGCTGTGGCGGTATTTATTGTTGGTCAGTGACGGTAGCATAAAAAGAGGTGGTTAAGTAGGTGGGGGGCTCATCGGGAGATGGCCCCTCCGGTGTGTACATCACATTTTTGATGTTAATGGTGTTTGTTGCACTGCGGGAAAAGTGGTTGTCTCCGAGCGGCACAGCTGGAGGCCGGTAAGGTGGTGGTAAAGGTCCCGCAGTGCCCCCTGGTGTGTATACAGATATGTATACTTGGAAAAAGTAGCTCTGTCACTGACCAACAGAAATTTGGGTAAAACATGTTGTTTATCATATGTTGTTTATCATATGTGGTTTCCACATGTTGTGGAAAATGTTTAGGATATTAAAATTTAAATTTGGAGTTTTATTTGTTTTGTTTTAATAAAGGCTGTTGTGGCCATTTTACTCCAAAAGCATGGTAAGGGTTTAAGGGTTAGGACTCGGAGTAAAAGGGTCGGTTACAACAGAGTGAGTCATATCTGGGCTACACTAGTCATGTGTCATGTGGGGGGTCTTGTTGCGTCACCTCCCTGAAATTAGATTTTGCAGGTTGGGATTAGGGATGAGCTCCGGCGTGTTCACACACTCTATGTGCAGAGCCCGCCAGGAAGTCAGCGCAACGCAGCACACATCGAGGCAATGTCTCACTGCCTGTGATTCGCCCAGCGCTGCACCGACTTCCTAGCGGGCTCTGGACGTGGAGTGTGCGAACACGCTGGAGCTCATCCCTAGTTGGGATGTCTGTGACTGTGAGCCGAGCCAAGTATACTTGGCTACTCTCGGCTCCGCTCGGGACGGCGAGCAGACCCAAGAGCCGCAAAGATACACAGGACTCTGTATCTCTGCGGTGCCATTTTTAAACTTCAAGACTGCAATGACAACAAGGCTGCAAGTGACACTGACAAGGCTGCATTGATGGGCATTTAAATGTAAGGTTTTTTTCCCTTAAACTTCCCTCCTAAACTTTGGGTGCGTGTTAGACGCCAGCGCGTGTTATACGGTAATGTATAGAAGGTAGGGCCTGAAAGTGACTCAAGCCCAGGGCCCCGACCACCCTAAGTCCTGTCCTGGTTGTGCTGTTGATCTTAATGGTGAAGTCATGGGGGGGACCGGGAAGGAGGAACTATTACAAACTCAGTTTTAGAAAGATTGGGTTTCAGAAAGTGGTGTGACATCCATACTGAGATGTAATTCAGTAAGTTTGAGATCCGTGAGGAGATTGAGGGGGTGAGTTGAGGAGTGGAGAGATAGATCTGGGTGCCATCGGTGTAGAGGTGGTATTGGAAGCCATAGGAGGTTATCAACTGGCCCAGGGAAGAGGTATAGAGCGAGAATAGAAGGGGTCCAAGGAAAGAGCCTTGGGGTACCCCAACAGAGAGAGGAAGAGAAGTAGAGGAGATGGAGTTGTAAGTGACACTGAAAGTGCGCTGAAATAGGTAGGAGGAGAACCAGGATAAAGCAGAATCACAGAAGGTCAAGGGAGTGGAGTTTACTGAGGAGGAGAAGGTGGTCAATTGTGTTGAAGGCAGCAGAGAGGTCTAAGAGTATGAGTATGGAGTAATGCCCATTGGTTTTATCAGTTAGTAGGTCATTGGTGAGTTTTAGTAGGGCAGTTTCAGTAGAGTGTTGTATACGGAAGGCAGACTGTAGGGGGTCGAGAAGGCTGTTGTCCGTGAGGTAGCGACTCATTCAGTCATGGAAAAGGTGTTCAATGAGCTTGAAGGCAAATGGGACCAGGGAGATGGGGCTTAAGTTATTCAAACAGGTGGGGACTAGTGAGGGTTTTTTAAGTATGGGGGTAGCCAGTGCATGTTTGAGTAGGGAAAGAAAGGTGCCGGAGGAGAGGGAGAGGTTGAAGATGTGGGTTAGGGAGTTTAGGATAGAGTGGTAAGGTGGTCACAGTAATTGTGAGGGGACAGGGGGTGAGGTGGGTCATGGAGAGGAGTTTATCAACTACATCAGTGGTAACTGGACAGAAGGAGGAAAGTAATCAGTGTGGTGTTGGGCCTGATGTGTTGGGTAGGGGAGGAAGTTGAATGTTGGATATCTCCATAGGAGATATCCATATCCGGATATCCATGTATAGGAGGAAAGCACTCACTGACCGGTCCCCACCACACACTTTTCTCTTTGATGTGCAGCACACACTAGAGTCAGGCCATGTCTTTATCTCCTTGGGCAAAGTGACTGAGTAATACAACTACTGAATGTATAGGAGGCATGTGATCAGGGCTACTGAATGTACAGGAGGTAGGTGATCAAGGCTACTGAATGTACAGGAGGTAGGTGATCAGGGCTGCTGTTAGACATCATGGGGCCCTGTACAGCCTACCTGACAGGTCCACTTCCCCCTGAAAATATCAAAATGATATTTTTGCTAAAAATACACTAAAATCATTATTGCCAGACACACACACAACATAACTTATAACATTCCTGCTCAATCCTAAAGATAAAACTCTATTGAGTTAACCATTTCCCACTCGGAATATAGCACAATGACAGCTGGTGGGGGTTTCATTGTTCTGACAGCTGCTGGGGGTTCATCATATAACATCCTCCAGAAGAAGCTACTCATGCGTGCCCCCGGAGCACACAGCGCAGTGATCAGTGGTGCGGTGTGTCCTTCGGATCACCTATCAGTGCCATATATCACTGCCCAATGCCCATCAGTGCCCATCATTTATGCCTATCAGTGCCATCTATCACTACCCATCAGTGCCCAGTAGTGCTTATTTTTTCCACCTATCAGTGCTCATCAGTGCTGCATACCAATGCCGCCTATCAGTGCCCATCATTTCAGTGCCCATCAGTGCTGCATACCAATGCCGCCTATCAGTGGCATCTATCACTGCCCAATGCCCATCAGTGCCTATCTGTGACAGCTATCACTACCCATCAGTGCCCAGTAGTGCTTATTATTTCCGCCTATCAGTGCCCATAAATGCTGCCTATCATTGCTCATCAGTGCTGCATACCAATGCTGCCTATCAGTGCCCATCAGTGCTGTATACCAATGACGCTTATCAGTGCCCATCATCTCCACCTATCAGTGCGCATAAAAGCTGCCTATAAGTGCCCATCATTTCTTCCTATCAGTGCTCATAAATAGTGCCTATCAGTGCCCATCTTTTCCGCCTATCAGTGCCCATAAATGCTGCCCATCAGTGCTACATACCAATGCCGCTTATCAGTGCCCATCAGTGCTGCATATCAATGCCGCTTATCAGTGCCCATAAATTCTGCCTATCAGTGCCCATCAGTGCTACATACCAATGCTGCTTATCAGTGCCCATAAATTCTGCCTATCAGTGCCCATCAGTGCTGTATATCAATGCCGCTTATCAGTGCCCATAAATTCTGCCTATCAGTGCCCATCAGTGCTGTATATCAATGTCGCCTATCAGTGCCCATTAGTGCCTATCATTTCCGCCCATCAGTCCCCTTAAATGCTGCCCATCATTTCCACCTATCAGTGCCCATAAATGCTGCCTGTCAGTACCCATAATTTCCGCCTATCAGTGCCCATAAATGCTGCCTATCAGTGATCATCATTTCCGCCTATCATGGCCCATAAATGCTGCCTATCATTGCCTATCAGTGCCCATAAATTCTTCCTGTCAATTCCTATCAGTGCCCATCATTTCCCCCTATCAGTGCCCATAAATGCTGCCTATCAGTGATCATCATTTCCGCCTATCAGTGCTGCATACCATACCGCTTATCAGTGCCCATAAATGCTGCCTATCAGTGCCCACCAGTGCTGCATATCAATGCTGCCTATCAGTGCCTATTAGTGCCCATAATTTCTGCCTATCAGTGACCATAAATGCTGCCCATCATTTCCACTTATCAGTCCCCATAAATGCTGCCTATCAGTGCCCGTTAGTGCTCATAAATGCTGCCTATCAGTGCCCATCAGTGCTGCATATCAAGCTGCAAAAGGAGGTTTGGTGATTCACCCTGATGTAGGGGAATTGCCAGAGGACTTATATTGCATCTGTCATGTCACAAAAATATGTGTGGATTAACATACCGAAAGAGACAAAATTGCGAAGGAATTTGGGAAAGATTCCCAGAAAGTTGGTATACAGTGACCCCTGGCAATATCTAAGCAAAAAGGACAATGTTTATTGGACTCAAAGTTTAGTATCAAAAAAGACAATAACAATTAATAAGAAATCTCCACCAAACACCACAAATAACAATGTTGTTATTTGATCATTAAAATATAACACATACAGAGCCAATAGGCACAGATTCATGAGAGCGGGAGACCATATCCTCTGTTTATGGTGTGTGAGTGAGATCAATCAGATAATTTGCCCAAGTGAGCTATATTGATCCCTTTGTGTAGGGATCAGACACCACGACATATAGACAATGAATCGCCCGCTCAAGAGATAAGTTGGTATCAATGAAATTGTCAGGTGTATACTGGTGTATAATGGAAAAATCTCTCTTATTGTGGATTCAGGTAAGGGCTGATTATACTGGGAGCATACCCTATGGTATGGCAAAAAGTCCAGGAGTTGAAATGGAAACACAGATCCTAAGCTGTGATAAGGTTCCAACAGCAGTTGTGAATGCTCAGGTGGGGATGTGCCTATCTCCTGCTACGATCCCCTCGGCCGAATGTTATATGTTATCCAGGCTCTGACTACAAGTTAGAAGGCTGGCCATCGGCTAGCCTGAGTTTGTAGGAGTCTGGGATTTATTATCCCCCCTCCTTCCCTACACACTCGTTGGCTAGCGTTTTCTGGTGGAGGAAGCAGTTGACACGTCACTTCCGGTTCTAGGTCAAGCTCAGTGGGAGTTCCCTGTCTGGCAGTGCAGACACTCTGCCCCCCAGCTAGCTGGCTTTTGATCATTCTTTTCTCCGCTCAGGAGAAGCTTGGCTTGATCCAGATCGTGAAGGGAAGGAGGCAGGCTGTCATTTTCCGGCTATCGGATGGCAGGGGGGTCGCCGTGTGGACGCTCACCTCATTTCAATTGCTTGCTTCCGGTGGCTCATACGGCTCGGCAGCTTGGCTATCAGTACAGGTACCTACCTCAGGTATTGCACCCAGACACGCAACGGTCTGGTAAAAGTAGGTGCGGGGTCGGGGTGGCTGGGGGGGATGGTGAAACACATATACCATACCATGGGGCGGTCACTGGCCCTGTGGTTAGGCAATATAATGGAGCAATTTTGATGGGGGGAAATAGGATGGGGCAGGTTTGATGGAGCAATTTTGATGGGGCAGTTTTGATGGAGCAATTTTTATGGAGCAATTTTGATGGTGGCAGTATAATAGGGCAATTTTCACTGCAGGTTTCCTCTGGCATGGCTGGCTGCATCATTTACTCTAGGGGTTTAGTCACCGGACCTCCCCGTGCATGGTGTATCACTGGGTCTGCCCATGGTGTTGGTTTGACCAGCTGTCAGCATTTCCAGCACCAAGGGTCATAGCACTGGGCACATCACTAGTGTCATTCATGCAATCCGCTGGGTCTTGTTGTTCCTCTACTTGCAGCCTTGTTTAGCCCCTCATTGGGTGCCATATCGCAAACGTCAGCACAATCAGGGCAGGCAGGGCTCAGCTCCAGGGGCTTCAGTCCTGGGAACATCACTGGCGTTACTCGGCCAGTCCACTGAGTCTCATAGTTACACGGCTTGGTGGCCACATTGGCCCTTCATTGGGCTGCCACTGTCACTGGCATTTGCACCATGTCACAGCTCACAGGTGGGTCGGGCCACGCACAGCCTGTTCCCTCAGCCACTCACCTTTTTTCTAAAGAGGGGGTTTCATGTTATTCATTCTCCTCTGCAGGTTCCCCATTCTTTCTCCCACCACAGAGCTCACGCTTCACGCTGGTCAGGTGGTGTCTTATTTTGTGTTGCTTTTAAGTTTTGATTTTCTGTTTGTTCATTCCATCATTTTACTTAGTGAGTACCTCATGATGTTGTTTCAGGTGGATTCCACATTTTACGTTCAGGAACAGCAAGGTGTGTTCTCTGTGTCTTTCGGTCAGGGATTATAGCTGGGGGCATTACATACCAAGATCTGTGACGTCTACAGCTCTGTGTGGGCTGAGGTTTCGTTTTTAAATGATTGTAACATTCGCAGTCTTCTCACCTGTACTTCATACGTTGCACGTCACTTACATTCCTGTTTTTACCTACCACGGTCTGTAGGTTCCAAGCTCTGAGTGTTCATTTTTAATTACCTGTCTTTGTGCTGCAGGTTGCTCGAGCTCGCTTACTACATACACACAGGGGGGTTATGGTTATTAGATTCGCTGTTCCTGTTTGTTTACTTTGGTTCACAGCGCCTACATTTTAATCAGAGTTAGGCACAGTAGGGTGTCTTTGTTTTTTCAGGATTCAATTTTTCTGGGGTCTGATGGTCTAAAGTTGGGTTTTTGCACATATATGTACATGTCGCAATGTTTCAGAGAGCGATGAATTTGCCTTCATCCCTCCTACTCCTGTTAGGGGTTCAGAGCACGGCAGTGCCCCATCTCGGAGAAACTGGACTATACCGAAGCTCATTGTAGAGCTCCAATGCAGGGGCAATCCATTCTCAGCTACGGCCAGGAAAGCAGAGTTGTTCACGCTGTTATTTTCTAGCCCGCCACAGCCACAGCCATCCACTAGTGCAGAGAATGTGTCCTTGCTTACGTCACTAACCCAGATTCACACAGTCATTAACACACTCTCCACTTCTGTTCAACTGCTTCAAGATAGGATGGATGTGATGGAGGCCCGCCCTGCCAGGATGGAAGTTGCTGCTGCTCCCACGGCCCCTGTGTTAGCTGGCACCTCTGAAGGTAATACCAGCATGCCATTACCTATAGCTAATACTTCACCACTAGCAGTGCTGCCATCCATGTCCCCTGCACACTTCATCCCTGCCAACCTCAAAAAAGATATCTAAGCCCTTGTACACACGATCGGAGATTCCGACGGAATGTGTCCGATCGGAGCGTTTTGTCGGATATTCCGACTGTGTGTGGTCTGCATCGGACTGTTTCCGTCTGAATATCCGTCGGACCAAATTTTCCAACTTGCTGGAAATATTTTCCGACAAACTGCTCCGATCAGACATACTCCGATCATGTGTAGAGAATTCCGATCGGACCAAGTGCCACGCATGCTCAGATCAAATTCCTACATCAAAGCTATTGGCTACTAGCCTGAACGTAGTCCCATCGTAACGAAATTACGTCATCACATTCTGAAAGATCGGATTTTCCGACAACTTTGTCCGACCGTGTGTATGCAACAGTTTCGGACAAGATCCGTCGGACAAAATCCGACGGATTTGGTTGTCAGAATCTCCGATCATGTGTACAGGGGCTAAGAGGGGAAGGATATACAGTAAATCTGGCATCCCTGCTCATAGCGTCACAAGATGTGGTAAAAAACAAGTCTTATGCTTGCGGGGAAGTCTCTGTGGTTCTCAAAACTAGAGACCCGAGGCTCAATCTTAAACTCAGCATTGCAGAGTTTGTTCTGTCCTTTGGCATTTACAGAGACGTCATTTGTGCTGTTAGTCCTGGCAGGAGAGAGGATTTGGACCTTTATCTACACAAGGTGGTGGACCTGGCTCACAAGTACAGTGGCTCTACATTCTATGACCATCTTTTTCAGCGAAGGTCGCAGCTAGTTGGGCGCAGTTTCAAATGGTCACATATTGGAGCAACATTGACATGGAATTGTTCTGTAGGCACTTTTCCAATCAGAAGTCTCCAACATGAGGTCATTGTCAGTCATCAGCCTACACCACCAATTGGTGACCCAATCTGGAGCATTCCCTGCCATCAGATTCTGCCAGGCAGGTGTCCAGTGGATCCTCCACAGGGCCGTCGGGTCAGGTAGACAAACTGGGCATACCCATTCATTTTCTAGGCAAGGCTCAGCTGTGGAATAATTTCAATTTCAATTTCTTGACCTGTAACTATAATCAGTGCAGACTCCTTCATGTTTGAGCCAACTGCTTCAGGGCCAAATCCTCTTGTCTTAAGTCATCTGGTCCTTCTTGACTAAGCTAAGTCAATGTTTCCAGATTAGAATTTGGGTTGTTACACCACCCATCCCCTCCTCTCAGGCAGTTTCTCGCAGGGGGGGTTTCTGACAATTTTCATATGGGCCTCATTACTTTACCTTTGCAGAATTTTGAATGTGCTAACATATTATCTGCCACCAGCAATGCCCTATTAGTAGATGCATTGTTACAGGTCGAGTTAGCCAAGGGGATTGTCATAGGGCCATTTCTTGCTGCACCTTTCAGTATGTGGAGGGTCAGCCCCATCTGTTTGGTTAAGGGTACGTTTTCTAATAAACAGCGCTTAATCTACGACTTGTCTGCTCCTCATTCCTCACATATACCTAGTCTTAATTCTCATTCTTTCAGAAGAATTTTTGCTGCAATATTTGTCAGTGGACTTGGCCATTCAGTACATTTTGCAGTCAGGTAGGGGCACATGGTTATCCAAAGCCAATATTTCGGATGCCTTTAAACTCCTCCCCATCAATCTGACCCCTGGCAATGGCATGGGTTCAAATGGCGGGAGCAGTATTATTTTGCCACAAAGTTGGCTTTTGGGTCCAAGAGCAGTCCATGGCTCTTCAACACTTTTGCCTCTGCTCTCAATTGGATATTGTCCAATTGCAAAGTGTGTCATTCATTATTTGGACAATTTTTTGTCCAATTGCAAAGGGGGTCATTCATTATTTGGACAATTTTCTGCTATTAGAGAGCCCTGCGTAATCTCCCAAGGATCTTGAATCGCCCATGGAACTGTTTTCTGATTTAGTCCTCTTAGCTGCCCACAAGGTGGAAGCGCCTTCCGTGGTTATTACCTTCCTACGTATTACCCTTGACACTAATCACATGATCGCTAGTTTACCTCAAGAAAAGCTAGATATTATTTATGGCACCATTCACAATCTTTTCAGGTCCCCTGTTTGCTCTAGGAAGGATTTGCAGTCTCTGTTAGGCATGCTTAACTTTGTCATGAGGATTACTCCTCATGGTAGGTCGTTTGTGTCTAGGTTGTTGGCTCTCCTACCTCTGTGCCAGAACACATATTCAGCTGTGAGTTTACAAGATGACACTGCTGCTGATCTGCTCACGTGGGACCAGTTTTTGAACAATTGGAGCGGTATCTCCATGTTTATCCATCTTCCTAAGGCCATGTCCCCCACAATTTTTTCAGATAACGCAACCTCAGTGGGTTTTGCAGCAATTTATTGATGTCAATGGTTGGCCGGTCCATGGCACCCTGAGGTTTTCAACATTGCCGGGTTTTCTCCGACTTCTGCTCTGTTAGAGATTTATCCAATAGTCGCAGCAGTTGTCAATTGGGGCCCCACTTGGTCTGGCCACACAGTCCTTTTCTTTACCGATAATGCAGCCACAGCCAAAATAATCAACAAGGGTAGATACGGGTCGCTCATCATAATGTCCTTCATGTGCAGGTGACATGGTTGGGCCTCATGAATAATTTTCATTTTCAGGGCGGGTTTATCAGTGGTGTCTGTAATGTGGCTGCTGACACCTTATCTCATTCTGATTTCTGAGTTTTTTCCTACAGCATCTGGAAGCAGGGCGAGCCGGTACCTCTCTTTTCCATGTTGACAATGGATTAGCTGATCTGTGGGTGTAGGTTGCCAACCTGGTGAATTCTTCATTGTCAGTGAATACACTCTAGGCTTACAAGATGGCTTGGAGGTGTTTTTCTAGATTCATCTCCCTTTATCCTTGTGATTCGGTCGGACATGTCAAATACATGTTGGCTTTTGCTGCTTATTGTCATGGCGAGTTGTCACTTTCATTCAATGCCATCAAGTTGTACTTACATAGTTACATAGTTACATAGTTAGTAAGGTTGAATAAAGACATCAGTCCATCCAGTTCAACCTGAGTGAGTGTCTACAATTGTCCCTATCCCTTTACATTGCACACTCACATTGGTCCCTACCCTCAAGGAGCCACAATCCAAGATCCCCAGTTGTATACTAGGGCCAATTTTAGACAGAAGCCAATTAACCTACCTGCATGTCTTTGGAGTGTGGGAGGAAACCGGAGTACCCGGAGGAAACCCACGCAGGCACAGGGAGAACATGCAAACTCCAGGCAGGTAGTGTCATGGTTGGGATTTGAACCAGTGACCTTTTTTACTGCTAGGCAAGAGTGCTAACCACTACACCACTGTGCCGCCATATATACTTCTCAGGTATTCAGCACTTTATGTCACTTCAGGATTCTGATAGACCATCTTTTTTTGTGGCTCATCCCATTAAAGCCATTTTGAAAGGTATGCAGAGGAATCAGGGTCAGTCAGGTTTGACGCGTCTACAATCACCGACCGGATGTTCCGTGGGCTGTCTGATTTGTTGTGCTTATCACCGTTTGGCTCAGGTCCCAGCCTTGTCCTCAAGGCTGCAATCTTCCTGAGTTACTTTGGTTTCCTCAGACACGGGGAGGGATCCCAAGCCAGTCACAATGCACCAGTGCTCCTCAAGGGTAGTCTCACCAGCTATCCTGATCACTTTTCACTTCAACTACCCAATAAAAAAAAAAAAATTACAGACTGGTCAGGGTTTCATCATCAATTATTACAAGACCAACACTATCTGGCGTCCATTTGATGTCTTGGACCAGCTCTCCTCCATGTCTGCAGCAGCTCCTCTTGATAGCCCACTACTCCGTTTCCCTACGCAACCTCTGGCTTCCAGACAGTTCATCGCTCATGTTCGAATTTTGCTCATTAGTTTGGGATTAAATCCAAAACAGTTTTTGGGTCATTCCTTAACCGGTTCCCGACCAGCGCACGCCGATGTACGTCGGCAGAATGACACGGGCAGGCATATTGGCGTACAGGTATGTCCAATCTCTAATGCCCCCTACCATCGAAGGCGTGCTCGCGTGCTGGTCGGAACCCCCCTGAGTCTGGTCGTGGATCCCACGGACTCGATCGCCGCGGGCATACCCGCGATCGTCTCACGGGGCGGCTGAACGGAGAGATGCCATTGTAAACAGCATCTCACTGTTCTGCCTAGCAACTAGTGACGCTGATCTCTGCTCCATGTGATTGGAGCAGAGATCAGTGTTCACTAAATGAAAGCCCAGCCCCCAACAGTTAGTAACACACCTCTAGGAACACTTAACCCCTACACTGCCACCCACTGGTTAACCCCTTCACCGCCAGTTTCATTTACACAGGAATCACAATGCATTTATATAGCAGTGATTGCTGTATAAATGACAATGGTCCCAAAAATGTGTCAAAAATGTCCGATGTGTCACATAATGTCACAATCACAAAAAAAATCACTGATCGCCGCCATTACTAGTAAAAAAAAGAATTAATAAAAATTCCATAAAACTATCCCCTATTTTGTAAACGCTATAACTTTTGCGCAAACCAATCAATAATCGCTTATTGCGATTTTTTTTTTACCAAAAATATGTAGAAGAATACGTATCGGCCTAAACTGAGGGAAAAAATGTTTTTTTTATATATTTTTGGGGGATATTTATTATAACAAAAGTAAAAAATAATGCCTTTTTTTCAAAATTGTCGCTCTATTTTTGTTTATAGCGCAAAAAATAAAAACCATAGGGGTGATCAAATACCACCAAAAGAAAGCTCTATTTGTGGGAAAAAAAGGACGTCAATTTTGTTTGGGAGCCACGCCGCACGACCGCGCAATTGTCAGTTAAAGCGACGCAGTGCCGAATCGCAAAAAGTGGTCTGGTCTTTGACCAGCGAAATGGTCTGGGGCTGAAGTGGTTAAGGATTGGAGTGGCTTCCTCGGCATCCAAGCAAGGGGTCCCATCCCATGTCATCAAATACATGGGTCATTGGAAATCATCCTGTTACAGTCAATATATTCCTGATCCTCACGAGGAAGTTAAACAAGCTTTTGCTACTCTGCTTGACTGACTGTGCACATGTGTTGCATTAAACTTCACTTTTCTTACCTTGTTCTTGTATTTTTGTCCTCTTTTAAGCATAATGTTCCACACGACCATGACACACCTCAGGTCGCCGTAGTTGGGGTAAGTCGTATTCCGGTATCCAGGTTCTGACTACAAGTTAGAAGGCTGACCATTGGCTAGCCTGAGTTTGTAGGAGGAGTCTAGGGCTTATATTCCCCCCTCCTTCCCTACACACTCCTTGGCTAGCATTTCTGTTTCCCTCCCACCCATACCCCTCATACTGCTTATTTCATACTCATAGATGCAGTCTTGTCGTGGGTAGTTACCCAGTGGTTGAAGGGGTTGCGGGGGGCCATTGGCCATTGTAGATAAAAGAGTGATCATCTAGGTGGGCTTGTTCCTGAGGAGTAAGTTGCGATTTCACAAAAGAGTCCCATCTGTTGTGGAAGCGCTGTAGTGAAGAATGTTAACCATCCATGCATGGATTTCTCAGCTGAAGACTTCGATTATCAGCCTAGAGTTAGCTTGTTGCAGAGCTCTCCGTGGCTCTCATGGATCATGTGTGTTTCCAGGCGGGCATTTCCTTTCCGCATCTGTTTAATCTTGTTCCTGGGGCTAATGTTAGCCCTCACCTCTGCTGTGTCCCCAGCCACACAAACCCCTCATTCACACTGTATGGGCCAGAGAACCTGCATGAATGAGCCCTCATTTGTTAAATTATTTTTTACAATCTATTCTGTTCCTGTCCTCCCCCTTAACCTCCTTTCCTAAGCTACTAAAAACCCTAGACCCATTTGCACGAATATCGGGCTTAGTAGTGAACCCTCAGAAATCTAAAGCCTTTAATATATCCATACCCCCTCGCTAATACCACAATTTCAACAAGCACTACCATTCTCTTGGTCCCCCCAATACATCTCCTACCTGGAAATCAACTTGACTGCAGATACCCTAAGGCACTGCATTCCACCAACTACCCAGCGATGTTGACCCATTTAACCATTTTCATGTCCTTGTGGTCCATACTCCCCCTGGCATGGATGGGCCGCATCACTGTTACCAAAATGGCAATCTTCCCGGAAAATGCTTTACCTTTTTTGAAGCTTACTGATCCCAGTTCCATCCCATTTTTTTAAGAATCCTGCAATGTTGTGTGTTCAACTATGTTTGGGGTAGTACAAGACCTTGTGTCGCAAGGCACATTCTATACCTCTCTAAACTTAAACAGGGACTGGGGTATTTCACTGGTCCATCTAGGGCTCCCCAATAATCACTAAATATTACCAAGCCGCACACCTGGCTCAACTTCCCAAATATCACGCGACACAGGAAATACCCTTGTATTTCTTGTACCTAATTGTATCAGTAGGTTCTGACTCCCTATCTGTGGCCAACTTACTGTGGCTCCACCCAAGAGATCGCAGATCACTAAACAACCCAATAACCTGTCACTCCTTAGCGATTTCGGACAAACTTAAAAGTAAGTACAGCTTCCAATCTCCTCACATTCCGCTCCTGTTATACCTCTGTAACACAGCCTTCTATCCTGCCTGGACCTCCCCCGCTTCATTCCACAGGTAGACCTCTGGTAACCTTATTCATGCCCACAAATTTACAACTCCCAATGAGTTTAAGTTACTCCTGACCCTCCACGAATATCATGACATCTCTTATTCTGTTATCTCCAAATTAAGCATTTCTTCACCTTCTGCCTCCGAAGAAACACATCCCTACCCACTATGTCAACATTTGAACAAAACATGTAAAACAGACCCCCCCCAACTTATGGAACCCCTTTCCTCTACACTCATACCCTATGCAGCTAACTCCCTCTTGACACCATAGACTGGACAGAGATCTGGAAAGTTACCAAGTAAGTGTTGCAGAATATAGTGGCGTTGGAAACAAATTATAAGGTTTTTTTTTGTGCTGGTATCTGGTCCCTGCCTGGATCACCAAATCCCACCCCACCTACACTCCCACATGTTTTTGAGGCTGCCCAGATGCCGGTACACATCTCCACACCAGGTGGACCTGCCCACTGGCCCAAACGATCTGGACTGAAATCTTCCATATTCTTTCAACATTGTTCAAAGGGCCACTGGACCCTAACCCAGCCACAGTCCTACTTAATAAAAAAAGCCTCCGTAACTAACCTGCACACAATTTAAACTCCTCTTGCAGGTTACTACCGCGGCAAAGCAAACCATCGCGAAGGTCTGGAAATCTCCATGCCTTAGCATCACAGAAACCAAAAATAGGGTCACCAGGGCCATAATCCATGCTAAAGTGGAAACTACTCTCTTAAGCAAATCAAAAAAATATCAACGCCTATGGAAACCATGGGTGGATCATTATCTCCCTTCTGACTTCAATCAATCACTGCTGTCCCCTCAAACCCCCTTACTTATTTTACTAAGGACCATTGAATGAAAACTCTCTAATACTACACCCCCCGGGACCTATCCTCACTTCCTCCGCCCCCCCCCCCCTCCCCTCATAGCTCCCCTGCCCCTGTCTTCCTCCTATCACCCCCTACCCTCCTGCCCCATTCCCCTCTACCATCTTTTGCTATCCTTTCTTACCTTCATAACCTCCTTCTTCAGATCACGCAGTCTTAGCCCAACAAAAACTACCCCAACCGGGGACAGCCTATCCCTACAATAGCATGCATAAGAAGTTAGCAGCACCTATTGCCACACAATCTTTACTCCACATATTCTCTCCAAAAATAGCCCATGTCATTCTCCCAAACTGTCCAGTCCAATACCCCTACCTAAATACCCCAAATGTTATATGTTGTCTCTTGGCACTTAGATCATACAGCACCTCAAATGTGTTTAACCACTATGTTTGATCTAGCTGAACAGTTAGAATTAACCACATCCCTATGCATAGAGTTATTACATTATTATTTTATACCGCACGTTACTGTTCTAAATACTTTTCCTGCCAAACTAATATGGGCTGCGTCCCCGCGCAACTAGCATGATATTCCCTTTGTATCCTAAGCCCTTGTACACACGATCGGAGATTCCGACAACCAAATCCGTCGGACTTGGTCCGACGGATTTTGTCCGAAACTGTTGCATACACGCGGTCGGACGAAGTTATCGGAAAATCCGATCTTTCAGAACGTGATGACGTTATTTCGTTACGATGGGACTATGTTCAGGCTAGTAGCCAATAGCTTTGATGTAGAAATTTGATCTGAGCATGCGTGGCACTTTGTCCGATCGGAATTCTCTACACATGATCGGAGTATGTCCGATCGGAGCATTTTGTCGGAAAATATTTCCGGCAAGTTGGAAAATTTGGTCCAAGGGATATTCCGACGGAAACAGTCCGATGCAGACCACACACAGTCGGAATATCCGACAAAACGGTCCGATCGGAGCCACATTTCATCGGAATCGTGTGTACAAGGGCTTAGACTGTTATGCCGCGTACACACAATCGAATTGTCCGGCAAACATTCCGGCAAACAATCCGCCGGACTTTATAATGAATGGACTTGGCCACACACGGACGCTCCGAAAGTCTGGCAATTACTAACGCGATGACATACAGCACGTACGACGGGACTAGAAAAAGGAAGTTCAATATCCAGTAGCCAATAGCTTCCTTCTCATACTTGCTTCAGAGCATGCATCATTCTTAGTCCGCCGGACTAGCACACTGACAAACAGATTGTCCGCTGAAAGCCAAGTCCGGCGGACAAATTTTGAGTCAAAACTACTTTCTAAGTCTGCTGGAAAATTCGATCGTGTGTACGCGGCATTACTGTACTTGTTTGTTATCCTTTTATTTCTGTAAAAATAAAATCATTTGAAAAAATATATATACTATATACAGTAACTCATAAAAGTGAGTATATCCCTTACATTTTTGTAAATATTTTATTCTATCTTTTCATGTGACAACACTGAAGAAATGACACTTTGCTACAATGTAAAGTAGTTGAGTGTACAGCTTGTATAACAGTGTAAATTTGCTGTCCCCTCAAAATAACTCAACACACAGCCATTAATGTCTAAACCGCTGGCAAGAAAAAGTGAGTACACCCCTAAGTGAAAATGTCCAAATTTGGCCCAAATTCTCCCTCCCTGGTGTAATGTGACTCGTTAGTGTTACAAGGTCTCGGGTGTGAATGGGGAGCAGGTGTGTTAAATTTGGTGTTATCTATCTCACTCTCTCATACTGGTCACTGGAAGTTCAACATGGCACCTCATGGAAAAGAACTCCCTGAGGATCTGAAAAAAATTATTGTTGCTCTACATAAAGATGGCCTAGTCTATAAGAAGATTGACAAGATCCTGAAACTGAGCTGCAGCACGGTGGCCAAGACCATACAGCAGTTTAGCAGGACAGGGTCCACTCAGAACAGGCCTTGCCATGGTCCACTAAAGAAGTTGAGTGCACGTGCTCCGTGTCATATACAGAGGTTGTCTTTGGGAAATAGACATGTAACACTTAGCCCCGAAGGAGCGGCTGGTTTGTTTGGGCTTACCGGTTACCTCCTTCACCTCGTAGCTCATCATTCTTGTCTAGGGGTTCCCGAGGTTGATGGCCCAATAACTGCAGAGACCGACAGTTAAATTCCTTCAGAAATTTTTATGTGCGTAAAACAATTGAACAGAAACTCAGTCTCTCAGTTTGGAGTAGAGGGTATGGATAGAAAAGCTCAGGTACTTTGGAACTGCTGACACTTAGTAAATGTCTCTCTAGATGATCCAGGGAGTAGCCACTCGCAGCTGGATACTTCAATTGTTAGATAAATTCTTGTTTGTGGATCTAGCAGCCAACAAGTGATTTAGCTTAGCGAAGTCTCTGCCACAGATTTGGTTGTAAAACTTTAGATGAAAAGTCTTTCAAGGGGAACTTAGTTGCAACTGACTGATAAAGTTAGGAACTTTCTTACATTACCAGTATCTTGCAGCCGGTCCGGCGATACCGTAAGAAATGCAGAATCAATTAGTGTCCTTATAGCTCAGCTTCCAGGCTCTTACCAAGCAGCCAGCCTTGTAGCCCTCTTTCGAGGAGTCCTCCCCTGGTTGCATGTAGAGTTGCTGGGCCTCTCCAAACCCGAGATGGCACCGGACCACCTTAGAACCCTCCTCCCAGTTGCTGTGCCTCGGAATAGCCAGTTCCAAGACTCGGAAATGGATGGATCTGCACCCCATCCATGAGGGCCTCTGGGGGCTGGTCAGGAGGACCAGGACCATGGAGTCAGAACAAACTTCTGAACCGGAACCCAGAACCACGTGACTTCAGCACCTTAAGTACCCTCTCCCGGAATGCACAGCGAGACAACACACCCACTGATGGGCTCAGAGAGAGAAATTGGTACCTAATACGCACAACCAGAGTGCGTTCCATTGCCTGTCAAAGGTGATACCTACACCTATGACCAGTAGACATGGGCGCCGTCAATAAATTTGTTTTGTTCTATTCCGTTATGGTTCGTATTAAAATTAATTCGTACTTCATATTTCGTGTCCGAAATTCCGTTTTAATTCGTACGAAATACGAATTGTTGTTAGGTTCGTTAACTTGTACGAACGTTCGTTGAGATGAATTTAACGGCAAAAATATACCTCAATATGACAGTCGATGCTGATGGAAGTTTGGTTTTTATCCGAAATACGAAATTCCGTTGAAGAATTTCTTATCCGAAATACGAATTTTCGCTAGATGAGGGGCTCCCACCATCCCTGTGCTGTGCTGACTTCCTCCTTCGGATTCGTAGACAAAAGTTCGTATTTCGTACAGAATTCGGGTGCATAGGAATTCGTATATCAGATCCTCCCGAACGTACGAATTTAGGGAAATGACCAGGCTAATGGCCAGGCAGAACATAGTGCAGCCCAGCCAAACTGATGCCAAACCTACAATTTTAGACAAATTAACCCCAAGACTCAACTACAGTCTTAGGAAAAAAAACAAATTTACAGTACAAAGTGCGTACTCTTCAGGAGTACCGGCGCTACAGACGTATGAGTGCTGTCAGCATTGCTGCAGAGTTTGAAGGGGTGGGGGGTCAGTCTGTCAGTGCTCAGACCATATGCCACACACTGCATCAAATTCGTCTGCATGGATGTCATTCCAGAAGGAAGTGAAATGGATATTTTATAGATAGGCAACTCATATCCTCATATTGATCATATTGATTAGTGGTTCCAAATTAATAACTACTGCAGTAGGGAACAGACACAAAAGATACGCTCAGCATCTTTCCAAATAACCGTTCTCCTTTATTATGATGCATGTGAAGGTTTTTATACACATAATTACGTAGGTATCACATTAATATTACAATTGTACGTTTATGGTAACAAGGGGCATTACATAGGCAGGCTAATTCTAATCAGGACTCAAAAGAATGCAAAACATGTACTGAAAACATTATTAGTGCCGTGTGTACAGTGAGGGCATTGTGCAATACATATAAAATATAATACAATTATATACAGAACTTACAAATTTCCATTACAGAAGCCTCTTCTAAAGATGATGCACAAGAAAGCCTGCGAACAGTTTGCTGAAGACAAGCAGACAAAGGACATGGATTACTGGAACCATGTCCTGTGGTCTGATGAGACCAAGATAAATGTATTGGGTTCAGATGGTGTCAAGCGTGTGTGGTGGCAACCAGGTGAGGAGGACAAAGACAAGTGTGTCTTGTCTACAGTTAGGCATGGTGGTGGGAGTGTCATGGTCTGGGGCTGCATGAGTGCTGCCGGCACTGAGGAGCTACATGAACCTGATGAAGAGTCTTTAGGTGATGGACCAACTGAGCAGAAGAACCAAAGAGATAAAAAATAGTCAATACACCCCAAAAAAGGCTGAGCTATAACTTCCCAGGTCAATGTTTAGAAGAGACTGTGTACACAGCCTGAAAGTCTTCATAAATGCTGGAACTTTCTGCCACAGCTTTGGTGGAAAGCAACTCCTACTTCCTGTGTGCCCACTTCATAACACACCTTGGTGGAAAGTTCCCTTGGCCTTGCAAGTCTCCTGACACCTCTGACACTCTGGGTTTGGAGATTTCAGCAGTAGTAAACAAGAAATATGGATGCAGACACAAAATAGTTCACAGTAACCCAACTGAATTTTACTTAACGTTTTCCAGTAGAATCAGCAGAAAATGAATCAGAAAAGAGAAATAAGGTTATTGTTATACTCTTTATATGAACAAGCAAATTGATTGTCAACTGAATTTCCCAGGTGAGTAATAAATCAGCGAATTTAAATAGGTCAAGGTCTATGACTGCAGGTCAGAAAAGGGTAGAAAAATTACCAGTCTGGAGTCAGACTACTCCCTTTAACCTCCCGACGCCACAGCCTCCTTTAATACAAACACTTAACACAGCTTAGAAAGTTGTATCTGGATGTTATGACCTTCTCTCTGAGTAAAAGAGAATTCCTTGATGAAATGGGGCCAGATGGGCACCCAATATTCCTGTCCCTTGTGTAGGGGGGGCAGATACAGTAGTCTTTTGATGCAGAAGTTTTGTGTCTTCAGTTAGCTCAATTGACTGGGCCCAACGTGATTTGATGAGTTTAATGAGTATAACATTCACTCAATGCACAATGATTGTTTATTGGTAGAATTTTAATAATGGGGAACAAAGCAATGGTGTCTGCATGCAGTGTCCTTGGATATAAAGAGGATGGGCATACGCCCACTCACCAGTCCAGATGATATCAAGCTCAGAAAGGATGATGTTCAGTCCCTGCAGCAGGCCTCTACAGATACTGTGTTCAAACAAGGGTGCATGACCCCACATCTCTCAGCACTGCCGCTCAGCTGAATTTGGGATGCAGGTGAAAAAAGTGACCTCCCGGCTGCCACCTGATGTCCAGACACTGCTGACAACAGGTGCATCAACACATGCTCTCCGAAGGCTCTCCTCGACCATCCAGATCACTGCTCCCAAATAAAGGCCATGGCCCCAAGAGAGCGACTCTTCCCCAACACAGGTTATTTATTACCTCTCCCAGTGTTCTGTTCTCTCACTGCAGCCAACAACAATCAGTCCCCAGTGTAGATTTGGGCCCTTTGGACTATGTGTCCCAAGATCCTCTGCTCTTCTGTAAGTTTTTACTCATTCTGTATTCAGGATAAAGAGATGGTGATATGGGTTGGTGATAAATTCAAGACAAGCACCAACATTCCTGAAAGGACACTAGAAACAGAGACATTTGAACCGGGACTCTTAGGTGTTAATACAGTGAAACCAAGTATTCAATTCGAGTAAAAAGATTTTTTATTAAGACACAGATAAAATCAGAAATGTGTTGTTTTTGGACAACATGGACATCAATACAGCTTATAATAAGATACTTCCATATGCACAGCATATCTTATTGTGTGGAGGGTGGCCGTTAATGAATTTATCAGTTTAAAGAGACCAGAGCCAATGCTTTTAATAGTGCTTAAAATGACATTAGCCTTTGTTCTCCAACATAGCAGCTGGGCCCCAACAAGCTGGCAAGCATAAATTAAAGAGAGAGAATTGTTTAGAGACTGAACTGTCTGTGTGGCAACATTTTCCTTAGGTAGGATTGCTTCAGTATAGGGGCTGGAAGGAGTTACTTTCCACACCCATTATACTATTCACCTAATTTCAATATATATTTCTGGCATAGTTTAACTGTTTGCTGAATCATTGCTGTTGTTTCATATCTCTTTTGCTACTGGGGTACTGCATATACATCTGTAATATATATTCCCCACATAGCCAGGTGTGCCAAAGTGTTCAGAGTCATGGCCACAGAAATAGGGGACCCAATACATTTAAATAAAACCAAAGAAATTCCCAGCTCAGCTTACCTGCTGCCAACAAAATGATCCCATCCAAAAGTATGTGCTAAAAAAAGGGGGTTTTGTTTGCATAGATTTGCAAATACATACCTAAGCTGAAGAGCCACTTCACTGTGTTGTGGAAATTTTTATTATTGTATGTTGTCAGATGTCCCCCAGTGTCGGTTTTGCTGTAATAAGCTCATGTGAGGGTATTCGCACATACAGTACAGACGTTGGTGGAATACCATTGGCTGCGGAAACCTTCCCGTGGACATGGAAGATCTGTTTGCTCTTTTAAGGATGTTCGTTCATGCCTCACCAAAGGACTGGCCACTCCATGGCGACCGCATCTAAACTCCTAAGTAAGCAGATCTGCATACATGGGAACCATAGCATAACCATACAAAATTATAGCCCACTGAGCCATGATAGAGTACAGCTCGCATCATTGGTAACAGTGGGAGTGTGCACACGGTCGTGTTCAGAGCCATGTAAGTAGTGTTCAAATTGTGAGGCACTTTGTGTCTCACAAGACGCTTGCCGCATGGCTCTGCACATGACCGTCTGCACACGTCACTACTGTATTTATATTTGAATATATACATGTGTGTGTGTGTGATTGGTTCTTTTGAAAGAATACAAGTGTTTGATTGGCTGATTCTGAAGCCACCACCTTCTTTTGTTTATTCATGTTGACAGTATAAATAAAAGGAGTAAAGCATTCAATGGAGGATTCTGCTAAGCTCAACGTGATACCAGTGTCTGTGTCTGTGTTACTTGCAAATATACAAGCGTGCTTTCTCGGTAGTACATAAGAGAGCTGTTTTTGTGCTTTTAAGTGCAAATAAATTATTTGCTTATAAGGAGAAGCTTAAAATTTCCCGGACAATGGGACCCCAGTATTATTTGCAGTCCTAACTAAATTTTTTGAGAGCCTCCATAGTAGAAGAGGTAAGTTGAGCTGGGAATTTCTTTGGTTTTGTTTGACATGCATCGCGCTTCCATGTACCCCTTCCTCCGAAGGCCAGTTATAGGTGTGGGCAGTGGCCATTTGTTTGTACTGACCCAATGTTCAGTGGCTCCTACAGAAGTAAGTGCTATGAACATATTACTGCTAGTATTTTATCATAAAAAGTCTATATACTGTATGGTTACTGTTTATGCTGAGTGCAGTAACACCTTTGCTCAAAAATTAAGATTACTGGTTACCGTATTTATCGGCGTATAACACGCGCCGGCGTATAACACGCACCCCAAGTTTAGGAGGTAATTTTAAGGAAAAAAACTTTTAGGAGGGAAGTTTAAGGGGGAAAAAAAAAAATTACATTTATATGCCCATGAGTGTCATCTGCAGCCTTGTCCACCATTGCAGCCTTATGCAGCCTTGTCCACCATTGCAGCCTTATGCAGCCTTGTCCACCATTGCAGTCTTGTCCCCCATTGCAGCCTTGTCTATTTTCTTTGCTATTTGTTTTTTTATTTTTTTAAAATGCCGGCTCTGTATCTCGGCGGCGTGTGGTAGTTCTCGACGGGCCTCCGGCGCCTTCGGCTCTTCTCGCCAGCTCGAAAGCTGCCGAGAACGGCCGAAGGCGGCCGGAAGTTGCTGAGAACGGCCGAAGATGGCCGAAAGCCGCCGATAATGGCCGAAGATGGCCGAAAGCCGCCGATAATGGCCGAAGGTGGCCGAAAGTCGCCTTGAAGAGCCGAAGGTGGCTGAAAGCTGCCCAGAGGCTCAGAATTTCGGGGGATCGGCGTATATCATGCACCCACGATTTTCCCCTGCTTTTAAGGGGAAAAAGTGCGTGTTATATGCCGATAAATACGGTAATTTCATAGGAAGGCAATTCCCTCTGCTCACAGAGACCCTGTCCTGGGTGCAGGCACTGCCAAATTTACTAAAACTGTAACTTTGTGAAGGCTCTGATCCTTTTTTAGCACCACAGCCTATTTGGGAGGGTCATTCCACCTAAATTTACTCCAGAACAAGGCTAGAAAAGTCAAGTAATTGTCTTTAGAATTCTACTTTTTTTAAAAAACTGAATTATGTTTATGTTGCTTATGTCCTGTAAAAACAGTCAACCATGAGTTAAACCTGTTGTAATCCAATGTTCAAAGGTCCTTGCTACATCTTAGATATAAGTCAGAAAGTACCAGGAACTTTCAGTTTAGTTTCTCTTCTGCTGTCAGCGATGGCGTCTGGTGATCTGAGAGCCGAGTTGAAATGTTCCGTCTGTCTGAACATTTATACCGATCCTGTAATGCTGAGATGTGGTCACAACTTCTGCCGGGTCTGTATTGATGGTGTGCTGGATACTCAGGAGGGGTCTGGAGGATATTCCTGTCCTATATGCAGAGAGAAGTTTTCGGATCGTCCTGCATTGCCCAGGAACATAACACTACGTAACATAGCAGAGACTTTCCTGTCTACTCATCAAGATCAAGAGGAGTCCGGGGTCTTCTGTACTCACTGTGTGGACTCTCCTGTGCCTGCTGTTAGATCCTGTCTGCACTGGGAGGTTTTTCTGTGTGATAAACACCTGAGAGTCCACAAAAAGTCCCCAGAACACGTCTTATGTGACCCCACCTTGTCCATGGAGAGCAGGAAATGCTCCGTCCATAAGAAGATCCTGGAGTATTACTGCACTGAGGATGAGACCTGTGTGTGTATATCTTGTATGATTGGAGGACATAAAGGACATGAGATGGAGTCACTGGATGAGGCTTCTGAGAGGAAGAAGGAGATTCTGAGGAATGTTCTGCAGAAACTTCTGACAAAGAGAGAGGAGACGGAGGAAAGAGTCCAGAGTCTGCAGGAACACCGGAGGAAAGTAGAAGAAGAAGCCGCCGGTGACACCAAGAGAGTCACTGCCCTGTTTAGAGATCTCAGGAGACGTCTGGAAGACCTGGAGAAGAGAGTCCTGAGGGAAATCTCCGGGAGGGCAGAGCGGATCTCCATCTCCATCTGGGATCTGGAAATAAAGAAGGAGGAGCTGTCCAGGAAGTTGCGTCACATTGAGGAGCTGTGTAACGTGACGGATCCACTGACTGTCTTACAGGAATCAGACACAGGTGACTTGTGTGATACTGAGGATGGAGATAATGAGGACAGAGAGAGACATGAGGAGCTCCTCCATGATGGAGGGGGTCTGGATGTGGCGGGAGTCTTACACACAGGTTTATCTGATATAATAACAGAGGTAAATGTATACTTCTATTTACAGGGAGCTGAAGACTTATTACTGGATGGAAACACAGCTCATAATGATCTATATACATCAAATGACAGGAAGACTGTTTCCAGGTCATATATAGACCAAAATCACCCAGAAACACCAGAGAGATTTAGGTTTTGGCCTCAGGTGTTGAGCAGTCTGAGTTTCTCCTCAGGGAGACATTACTGGGAAGTGGATGTCGGGGGATTAGATAAATGGAGAGTCGGGATGTGTTACCCCAGTATGGAAAGGGGAGGAAGGAAGTCACTGATTGGATGTAATAGAAAGTCTTGGGGTTTGTACAGGTCTGGTAATCAGTATTGGGTGATACATGACAGTAACTGGATCCCTTTACCTGCCAATCGCTCCAGTAACAGAGTCAGGATATATCTGGATTATGAGGCCGGGCGGATCTCCTTTTATGATCTGTGTGACCCGATCCGACACCTCCACACCTTCACCACCACCTTCACTGAGCCCCTCCATGCTGGGATAGGTGTATGGGGAGGTTGTATAAAAATAAGTGGGTGGAACCAAGAGATGTGAGAATTCCACCCAAAGTTTAGTGACATCACAAGGATAGGTGGAGGGAAAGTTTCTGTGTTCAGCCATTGCTTGGATGAAGTGGTGACTCTGTCATGGGAGAAATATGAGGGCTTTTACTGAGGTCTTTCTTCTGAAAATACCTGGCTGGGTCCAACTTAAGAACTTACCAGGAAGAAACATGCTATAAATAAGAATCATAAAAAATATCAGAGTTATTTTTTTGTATACTGGCTCTGAGTCAAAAGACAGTAGTGAAGCAAAAGTATCGGTAAAGCCGCGTACACACGTAGCGGTATGTCCGACGTACTTAGTCTGGTGGACTTCCCGCCAGACTTTCCGTCGGACTTTCCGAATGGGCTACTTGCCCACGCGCGGCACTTTTTGAGCGGACTAATACGGCGTACTAAGTCCGCCGTACTATCCGCCCTACTTTTGAAATGAACGGACTCGCCCACACACGCGGAGGAAAGTCCGCTCAGTCGTGTGTTGTGGTTTTTTTTGTACTTTATTTTACAGGTGAATGGGTAGGGGTACATTGTACCCCATACTCATTCACATAGGGTGGGGGGCCGGTATCCGGGGGCCCCCATATTAAAGGGGGCTCCTGGATTCCGATAAGCCCCCCACCCGCAGACCCCGACAACCAACGGCCAGGGTTGTCGGGAAGAGGCCCTTGTCCTCATCAACATGGGGACAAGGTGCTTTGGGGTGGGGGGGGCCGCGCGGCCCCCCTTCCCCAAAGCACCCCCCATGTTGATGGCACGCGGCCTGGTACGGCTCAGGAGGGGGGGGCGCTCGCCCCCCCTTTCCTGGCCGGCCGGGTAGCGTGCTCGGACAAGGGTCTGTTGTGGACTTGGGGGGGACCCCCACGGCGATTTTTTTCGGCGTTGGGGTTCCCTTTTAAGTCCATACCAGGCGGCGGGGCCAGCGACGTCTCCTTCGCGGGCCCCGCCTACCTGGAGACCCGCTCGAAATGAGCGGACCTTTCTCCGGGCGGGAAAAGTCCGCTCATTTCAAAAGTACGGCGGACTCGCATACACATGACCGGATTGTCCGCCGAAATGCCAGTCCGGCGGGAAGATTGGAGTGCAACACGGCATTCTAAGTCCGCCGTACTTTCGGGTCAAAAAAGTATGCCGGAGGCTACACACGGGGGGATTGTTTGGCGGACTTGAGTTTGCCGGACTTTTACACCTGATTGTTTGATCGTGTGTACGCGGCATAAGAGGCACAAGAAACTAGATTTCTCAAAAGGAGGGTTTAGCAATGGCAGCCCCACCATGATTCTCTCATGACAGATGATTATTAAATATAATGAATAAAAAGTATTAACTGACACAATTATAACTGCCGGGTACGTCTGGATTCCAGGGACAGTCCCGGGATATAGAGGGTTGTCTTTGGAAATTGTGCAGATTTTAATATTAATTCATACAGAGATTTCTATTATAATTTGTATCAATTATAATTAGTAAATTCACCTTCATGGTAATAATAAACAGCGATAGTTGCATTATTTCTCAGTTTCACGTTTCTATCAATGTCGGCAGTTTTCAGTCCTGGAAATACACGTCTCCTTCATGCTGGACAGAATTCTGGGAAATCTCAGAAAGAAAATATAAGGATTATAAGGATAAGGTCACTTCAGTTGGAGACTTCATTGATTTTCTAGCCATCTGTAGGTAGTTCTTTTACAAATTTTGTTCCAGAAAGAAATATTTAAATAAAAAAAATAGTCTTTTAACATTTAGTAATAGGGACCAATTATGATAAGCGAGTAGCAAATCTGTCCCAATTTGAGTTTCAAGGAGTTTTGTTTAGAATGATGTTACAGATCCCATTCAAGTCTATGGTGGGGGGAGAACCTGGTTATTAAATTTGGGTGATTTTTAGGGATAACAACCAAGCTATTGTAATAAAATAAGGCATTGAATACCAAACCCCATCATAGTAGACCTACAGTATGTCAATGTTCCAATGTGAAAACTATATAGCAAAATGTTGGCAGCAAAGTGGTTTCAATATCCTGACCGGACGTCATATGACATCCGGCAGGATATCAAGACAATAGGCGTGCATCCCGGTGATCGTTGTTGCGGGATGTCAGTCTGACACACCACATCACCGATCTAGGTAAAGAGTCTGACGGAGACTCTTTACCACATGATCAGCCATGTCCAATCACAGCTGATCACAGTGCAAACAGGAAGAGACGGTGATCGGCATTTCTTCACTCGCGTCTGTCAGACACGAGTAGAGGAGACCTGATCGGCTGCTCCTCTGACAGAGGGGGTCTGTGCTGATCAATTATCAGTGCAGCCCCCCTGAGGTTGCCCACACTGGACATCCAGGGACACCACTAGGACTACCAGGGATTCCACCACTAGTCACCACCAGGTATGCCATCCTAGACCACCAGGGATGCCAACCAGTGCCCATAATGGATGCTAATCCATGCCCACAATGGGCATCACTGATTGCCAGGCATTGTTTGGCACTGATTAGCATCCACCAGTAACATTTATTAGTGTACAGTGCCACCTATCAGTGCCCATCCATGCCACCTATCAGTGCCCATCTGTGCTGCCTATCAGTGCCCATCTGTGCCTCCTTTCAGTGCCCATCAGTGCTGCATATCAGTGCCACCTTTCAGTGTCCCATCAGTGCCGCATATTAGTGCCCATCATCATTGCCACCTCATCGGTGCGCATCAGTGCTACCTTATCAGTGCCCATCAGTGCAGCCCCATCAGTTCCCACAAGTGAAGGAGAAAAATTACTTATTTACAAAGTTTTGTAACAAACTAAAAAAATATTTTTTTTCAAAATTTTCGGTCTTTTTTTTTATTTGCTTAGCAGAAATTAAAAACCCCAGGAGGTGATCAAACACCACCATAAGAAAGCTCTATTTGTGGGAACAAAATGTATTGGTACCCCCCCCGTAGGGGCTGATGATTAACTCAATACCCCACTGGCTATCCCCTACTCTGCGGATCCTCTCTTACCTCTGACACCTCGGGTTCCATATTGTAAAGTGATGTTATCAATGAGAATCACACAACGAGCTGCTGAATATTTAAGTAAATTTACTTTAATATATTCTGAACATAAATGAAAAATGCAATTCAACATAAACAGCAAGTAACAATTGACAACGTTACATATACGCTTTATGAGTGTGGATTAAACAGTTACCATAAGATATGTATGCAAATGGGAAAGAAATGGGATAAGCGTCCAATATACCAAACTCATATACTAAACGCCTTCCCTCCAACCCCAGAGCATACACACCAATTCTGCAAGAGATGCTATGCACGCCAGTACAATACACTATATTGATATCCTGCACTCAAGGGCTCCCCCTAGGTTGCAATACAATGTTCTGAATGCAAAGTGAACTATGATGTTCTGTGAAAGATGATAGAAGCCTCTTGTTTTCTTGATCTTCAGCTAGCTCAGATTATTAGACTGCAGTATTTGTAAATTCAAACAGGGAAACAAGTAAGCAGTAGCTTGTAGAAGGAATAATGCGCTGATAGTTATGTACTTGTGACAAAAGGCTCTTACAATAATTCCTCCTTAGCGGTGGATGTGTTGCAACTTCAACTTTATAGCACATGGAAAACAATCCTGAAGTTCCATTGTATGCAGGCTATGAATGAATGAAAATACTTCTGAGAAACTACAAGTCCCGCCAACAGTCTGTAACTACGTAACACAGCAACAGTACAGTATATTGATCTGGGCAAGTGCCCGCTCACCACAACATGCCCAGATGCTTGCAAGGTTCTTTTCTTGGTATCTCAGTCCTGATCCCAGCTGGCGCTGTCACACCACACCGCTCCTTCCGATGGCTGATGTTACTGTAATGCAGGAAACCTTTGGAAATCTCGGATCCTCCGGTCCATCCGCACGCTGGTCCAGCTGACTGTGCTCTGGAAACTCCTCAGAGGCCAAATGATTCCGCTCCGCGCCTTCCAGGGCGCAATTTCTCGGTCACACACAGACCCCTCTGCAGGCAGGCTTTGAATGGCGTCCCAAGAGGCCGGACAAATGGCCGCACTGCCCCTTATATGTCACTACCCAGCAGGTTGTTCTGTGACCTGGCATTGTGGGTAGGTGAACTAAGCATTGTGGGTCAGTAGTTCAAAGACTGAGTATTAGCACATGAGAGTCACTTCCTCATTCACTATATCTCCCACAATGCTTTGGAGCGTGACTTTAATGAAACCAAACAAAAAGTCTTAATAGCATTAAATAAAAAAGACACTAGAGGGAGCCAAACTCTTACTCATAACCTACTGCAATGCATAAGCTAGCAAAGCATGGCTACAAAAATTATAAAAATTTTGTTTGGGTACAGTGTTGCATGACCGCACAATTGTCATTCAAAGTGCGACAGCGATGAAAGCTGAAAACTGGTCTGGACAGGAAGGTGTATAAGTGCCCAGTATTGAAGTGGTTAAAGCGGAACTTTACCCATAACAACTTTCTTCTTTATGGGGGCTGGCATTTTGCTGAAGCTCAGAGCCCCTAAACAGCAGTAAATCATGCCAGGATTGCCAACTGTTATATTTGCTTGTGTCCTCAACCAAACTGTCAAGCCATCAAATGGCCGGTGTCGTAACTGATCACATGAGCAGCACCATGGCAGTTGCAATTTAAACATATGGTGCCCACCCTATTTAGCTGGGTGCTTAATAGGTTTTCTGTAAATAGTGATAGGTAGATTTGGCCAGGGCCTTGTACTTTTTAGGCCTGGTTGTTTATTTGGGAGAGGGGAGTGCTAGAATAGAGGTGGGTGTGGTCACCTACACTATGGCTCAAGGAAGTCCCCTCAGCCTTTCTGTGGAAATGTTCTGGAAGGGAGGCAAGATTTGGGACTGGAGTGGTAGGCAGCTTATTTGGAGAGCTCTGGACCAATCATTAAATTGTGTTGGCAGGGGTAGGACTCACATATAAGCTGAGGGTCACATGCTTCCGGGAGGAGGAGAGAACCCAAGATGTAGAGAATGCAGTGGGAGCAGGCTTGAAGGCCTTGGATCTGTGTTCAGCAACCCCTGAGTCAAACCCTGGAGGTCTTCTTACCCCTAGACCCAATTCATTAGCTACTTGTTAAAACTCAAGGCACCTCATAGTTATTTAATAACATTTGGACCTTAAGAGACCACAGTGGCATCGCTGGGGGGGGGGGGTGCAGTGGCACCTGCTATAAGGGTGACACCATCTCAAAGTCTCAAGGGTGACATGGGCGTGCCTGGCACCTGTCCTCCTCCTTCTTTCACTCCTGCGCTGCCCAAGCCTGTCATAATCTGCTCTCGACCCGGGGGGGGGGGGGGGGGGGTGCGGCTGCACACTGTCCTTTCCTCTCCAGCTGCCACCCAGGTGTTCCATGTACCAGAGCTGACTGAGCTAGTGCTGTAACAGATGGGGGGTGTTGGCTTGCGATTGGGTAGGGGATGTCCTCCGCCACCAGAGGTATGGTGCTGTGACCGGGGGGGGGGGGGGGGCTTGCTGATGAGGTTGATATTTGCTGCTGGACACATCACATTTCATTTTCAAACATTGTTTTGTGTTAACCGCTTCCCAACTGTCACACACAGATGTACATCGGTAGAATGGCACGGACAGGCAAATGGGCGTACATGGTACATCCCTTTAAATTTGCCGCCATGCCATCGCGCGTGCACCACGGGCTCTGGTCGGGACCTCCGTGAGTCAGTTTGCGGGTCCCGCGGACTCGATCGCCACGGGGATACCCGCGATCATTGCGAAGAACGGGGAGATGCTATAGTAAACAAGCATCTCCCCATTCTGCCTGGCAACAGTGTCACTGATCTCTGCTCCCTGTGATTGGAGCAGAGATCAGTGATGTGTACAACACAGCCACTCCTCACCCACAGTTAGCAACACACCCCTAGGACACACTTAACCCCTACACTGCCACCTCCTGGTTAACCCCTTCACTGCCAGTGTCATTTACACAGGAATCAGTTCATTTGTATAGCACTGATTGCTGTGTAAATGACAATGGTCCCAAAAATGTGTCAAAAATGTTCGATGTGTCCACCATAAGGTTTCAGCCACAATAAAAATCGCTGATGGCTGCCATTAATAGTAAAAAAAAAAAAAATATTAATAAAGATGCCATAAAACTATCCCCTATTTTATAAATGCTATAACTTTTGCGCAAACCAATCAATAATCACTTATTACGATTTTTTTAACCAAAAATATGTAGGAGAATACGTATCGGCCTAAACTGAGGAAAAAAAATGTTTTTTTATACATTTTTGGGGATATTTATTATAGCAAAAAGTAAAAAATAATGTGTTTTTTTTTTTTTTTCAAAATTGACGCTCTTTTTTGTTTATAGCGCAAAAAATAAAAACTGCAGGAGCGATCAAATACCACCAAAAGAAAGCTCTATTTGTGGAAAGAAAAGGACGTCAATTTTGTTTGGGAGCCACGTCGCACAACCGCGCAATTGTCAGTTAAGGCAACGCAGTGCCGGATCGCAAAAGGTGGTCTGGTCTTTGGCCAGCAAAATGGTCCGGTCTGAAAGTGGTTAAAGATATTTCACATTGCTAATATTCACATGCGCAAGTGCCGTTTATGCACTGAGAATACTCTTGTAGATTATATTTTGTTTTGTACAAACAAAAGTTTTGGGACAGCAGCTGCAGATATTTATATTTATACAGGTGGTGCGAGTGTATTTATTAACACTGGAACTGCTGCTGAGTTTGTTGAGGACAAAGACAACATTAAATACCTGGCAGCGGTTTTGTGGCTCCATTATTTTATGCTGCCCCCCCACACGTTTGTTCATGCTAAAAACATGAATGTGTAAAGGGATAGGCTATCCCAATTACAAAGCTTTCTCTCTATTTTATCTCACTACCAATATCTATTGTTTAACCGCTTCCCGCCCAGCCAATAGTAGAATGACGGCCGGGCGGTGGTTCAGTTATCCTGACTGGGCATTATATGATGTCTTTCAGAATAACAGCCGCCACACGCGCCCGTGGGGGTGCGCATCGCGGCCATTGGTGGTGCGGCGCGTCAGTCTGACACACCGCTACGCCGATCTCGGTAAAGAGCCTCAGACAGAGGCTCTTTACCACGTGATCAGCCATGTCCAGTCATGGCTGATCACGATGTAAACAGGAAGAGCCGTTGAACAACTTTTCCTCACTCGCGGCTGACACGAGTAGAGAAGAGGAGAGCCGAACGGCTGCTCTGCTGATGGGGGGTCTGTGCTTATTGTTTATCAGTGCAGCCCTCCCTCGGATGGCCACCCAGGACCACTAGGATGCCACCAGGACCACCAGAGATTGCCATCACACTTTACCACCAGGTATGTCACCCTAGACCACCAGGGAAATGCTAATCAGTGCCCAGGCAGCTGCCAATCAGTTCCCATCCCCAATGCCCGCCAGTGCCACCAGTTATGCCTATCAGTGCCATCTATTAGTGCCACATATGAGTCCCACTTATCAGTGCACATCAGTACCGAGCAGTGCCGCCTATCAGTGCCCATCAGTGCCACCTATCAGTGCCACTCATAAGTAACCAGTGCAGCCTTTTAGTGCCCATCAGTGTCACCTATCAGTGCTCACCAGTGCCACCCATGAGTGTCCATCAGTACCGCCTATCAATGCCCATCAGTGCCGCCTACCAGTGCCCAGTGCCACCTCATTGGTGCCACCTCATAAGTACCCATCAGTGCAGCATTTTAGTGCCCATTAGTGTTGCCTATCAGTGTCCACCAGTGCCACCTATCAATGCCCATCAGTGCTGCATATCAGTGCCATTCATACGTGCTGCCTACCAGTGCCCATCAGTGCCGCCTATCAGTTCCGCCTATCAGTGCCCATCAGTGAAGGAGAAAACTTACTTATTTACAAAATTTTATAACAGAAGCAAAAGAAAAACAATATATTTTTCAAAATTTTCGGTCTTTTTTTTATTTGATTAGCAGAAAATAAAGAACACACAGAGGTGATCAAATACCACCAAAAGAAAGCTCTATTTGTGGGAACAAAATGATAAAAATTCAGTTTGGGCACAGCGTAGCATGACCGTGCAATTGTCATTTAAACAGCGACAGCGCTGGAAGCTGAAAATTGGCCTGCGCAGGAAGGGGGGAAGTGCCCCCCGGTATTGAAGTGGTTAGTGGTCATTGCTGTGTACATTTTTTTGTTTGTTTTTTCCCCTCAGAAAGCTTGTCCTGAAACATTAGATGTTAGTGCAAATAGAAAAGTATCATGGACAGTAGTCAATGTGCACTAATACGGCTGCAATCACCTCGAGCAGGGTGAACACAGGAAACTGTCAGATGATGATAGAAGGTCACCAATCAGCTGCAATCAAGGAAATTCCTACCCCAGAGTTGTGGTGGGTACAGGGGTGGACTGACAACTCATAGGGCCCCTGGTCAATAGGAGATTATGGGGCCACGCAGTATACACAAACACACACATGCAGTATACAATCATACAGTATACCCAGACATGTTTCTATTGGCTAAGAAGGTACTGGAGAGGTGGGGCAGCTATAATCTCTGGATTTTTAGACCAAAAGGATGTCGGTAAGAGACATTTCAGAGACAGATGTGAAAAAAAAAAAAAACACACAAATTTTTACATACTGTCCCTGGTTTTACTGAGGCTGGCAACCCTGATGGGGCCCCCTAGTGGCATGGGGCCCTCGGGCAGTGCCGAGTGGCCCAATGGTCAATCCGCCCCTGGGTGGGTAACAAAGTGACGGGATTCTGGTGACATCTCCCTAATAATGACTACATGACCATAGTTAGACAATGTCTTTGGCTATGTGGCCATATTAGGCCAATGAAGTCACCAGCTTCCCTGTCTTATTATCATGTGTGGCTGTTGAGGCAGGAATTTCTCTGGTCACAGCCTGCAATCATGTGGTTTCCCATACACTTGGGTCAAACTGGGTTCAGCCCAAACCTTAGCTCATCACTCTTTACAATAAGGCCCCATGTACACTGCTGCTGCTAAACGGACCTTCAGAGGGAGTTGGACACTTTTTTCAACTGCCCTTAAACTCATTCAGGTTCCATGAACACTGGACTTAAAAATTCTACAGGCGTTTGATGTTTTTTTTTCGCCTGCATCTAGAAGCACTTCTATTGTGTTCTATGTGTCTTTGCACATTATGTCTACTACAGACGGTCAGAGGCAGGAAAACAAAAAACCCTTCTCTATCGCGTTTTCTGGAGAAGTTTAGGAGCTGTAAAAACGTCAGTCTCTCCTAAACTTCTCTCATCTCTTCTAAGGCCGGGTTCACACGAGTACAACAAATGCTCCGATGTTGGGAGCTCATGTCGCATGACGTGTGAAAATCAATGTTTCCCTATGGGAGCCGTCTTAACTGGTCTGACACAAGTCGGTCCGACTTTGAAAAGGGTCCCTGTACTACTTTGGTCCGACTTTGATCCTACTTCAGCCCGTTGACTATCACTGAAGTAGGATCAAAGTCGGATCCTTGTCTTAACCATCCAACTTTGGCATCCAACATTGTGTTATTTCCTGCCCCCTGCTGTAGCCCCTCTCATTGTCTGTTAGTTTTGATCGATCAAAGGACAAGTTGTACTATCTGAAAAGTCAGATCAAAGTAGTATCCTGTTCATGAAAGTCGGATGGATGTAGGACCAATGTAGGACTGATGTCGCAGAGCAAAGTAGGATCAAAGTTGTACTACTGTCGTGTAGTATAGTGTAAACCCAGCCTTAACATCAAGTTTCAACATTTTGTTTTGTTTTTGAGTAAAAAAAAAATGGCGTGTTGTCCCTGCACATCATTTCCTGGCTTTACAGGAAGTATCTTTTGACCCTGTCCATCGTCTCCATCTTTCTATGAGAGAGCCACACGTTCAGACATGACCAGGAGGGAGGTCTCACAACATCAGTTGATTTCGGCTCTGCAAGGACATGCCAACCTCTAGGATAAATCTCACCCAGATTATAAAGACAGAATTATAAAACACTCATCCTGGGAGGAGATAGCGTGAACTGGAGCAACCTGAGTATTCGGAAGAGTAGAATTGAAGAGTCGAGTGGCATGGCTCTCGATGGCTCAGGAATCTCTGCTCACAATATCCTTTGCTCTTTCTGTCCAAAATGAACTGGAGCAACCCGGGTATTCGGAAGAGTAGAATTGAAGAGTCGAGTGGCATAGCTCTTGATGGCTCAGGAATCTCTGCTCACAATATCCTTTGCTCTTTTTGTCCAAAATGAACTGGAGCAACCCGGGTATTCGGAAGAGTAGAATGGAAGAGTCGAGTGGCATGGCTCTGGAATCTCTGCTCACAATATCCTTTGCGCTTTTTGTATAAAATGAACTGGAGCAACCTGAGTATTCGGAAGAGTAGAATTGAAGAGTCGAGTGGCATGGCTCTCGATGGCTCAGGAATCTCTGCTCACAATATCCTTTGCTCTTTTTGTCCAAAATGAACTGGAGCACCCCGAGTATTTGGAAGAGTAGAATTGAAGAGTCGAGAGGCATAGCTCTTGATGGCTCAGGAATCTTTGCTCACAATATCCTTTGGTCTTTTTGTCCAAATTGAACTGGAGCACCCCGGGTATTCGGAAGAGTAGAATTGAAAAATCGAGTGGCATGGCTCAGGAATCTCTGCTCACAATATCCTTTGGTCTTTTTGTCCAAAATGAACAGGAGCAACCCGAGTATTCGGAAGAGTAGAATGGAAGAGTTGAGTGGCGTGGCTCTTGATGGCTCAGGAATCTCTGCTCACAATATCCTTTGCTCTTTTTGTCCAAAATGAACTGGAGCACCCCGAGTATTTGGAAGAGTAGAATTGAAGAGTAGAATTGAAGAGTCGAGAGGCATAGCTCTTGATGGCTCAGGAATCTTTGCTCACAATATCCTTTGCTCTTTTTGTCCAAAATGAACTGGAGCACCCCGAGTATTCAGAAGAGTAGAATGGAAGAGTAGAGTGGCATGGCTCTTGATGGCTCAGGAATCTCTGCTCACAATATCCTTTGCTCTTTTTGTCCAAAATGACATGTGTGCATGGAGCCTAATATTATCTTAAAGCCCGTACACACGATCTGACTTTTTCACAACAAACATGCAAATTAGCTGTTTTAAGGCAACATCCGACCATGTGTACGCTCCATCGGACAAACTTTTTCGGTTTTCATCTGACTTTTCGGCAAACTTTTTGACAACATAAGTCCAATGGAGCAAATTCCGATCGTGTGTACACAAAGCCATCGGACTTTTGTACAAAGTACAAACAGGCATGCTCAGAACCAATGCAAAAAAATCACACAACAATACAGACGTTGACCAAAGGTGGCGGTAAAGAGCAGAAAAACCACATGATTTGGTGAAAGTTGGCTGAAAAAGTCCTGCCGTGTGTATGCAATACAAGTTCAGGGCCGACGCACTTTGTACAAAAATGCACGGAAAAGTTTGTACAAAGTCCGATCGCGTGTATGAGGCTTTATGTGTACATGTACACAGGTTTGTTTACTGTCTTTTTTAGACAGTTGCGTTTATAGGCTTTTCTTTTAAGGTAAAAAAAATGAGTTCAGACGCCGAAGTTTTCAGACGTTTCAGACGTGAAACACGGCTAAATGCGGTTACTCGCTTTTTATTTATAGGCGCTTTTTGTTTTTGCAGATTTATAAAAAAACGTATTTTTTTTAAAACACTTCAAAATGCAAACGCGGCAAAATGCCACTAAACACGGCATATAAATGCAGCCAAAGGGACGTTCCCCATCTGTCAAGTGGAATCGTTCAGTAGAGGTTGTAAAAACGTCCCGTGTACATGAAGCCTTAAAAGAAAATTGCCTAAAGCCCTGTACACGCGATCGTAAATTCCGCCAGCAAGTTCAACGTGAGATTTTGGTCGGATATTCCGACCGTGTGTACGCTCTATGTGACTTTTGCTGGCGGAATTTCTGCCAGCAAAAGATTCAGAGCAGGTTCTCTATTTTTTTCGCTCTGAAAAAGTTCCGATCGGAAATTACGAACGTCTGTAGCAATTCCGACGCGCAAAATTCCAACTCGTGCTCGGAAACGATTTGGCGCATGCTCGGAAGAATTGAACTTAATTTTCTCGGCCCGTTGTAGCGTTGTACATCACCGCGTTCTTCACAGTCAAAAGTAAAAAGCAAAAAATATTTCACCAGCACACCAAGGATCTCCAGAATGGGTCCAAAGCTTTAGCGATCAGATCGTTACAGTGCATAGTAACATTTTGAAGCCACACAGGACCCCTTCATCAGGCTTTTGCTATCTGTTGTAACGATGTGATCGCTGATTAATGATGAGTATGTAGCGCTAAGCCATCCAAACTATGATAGAAAAAAAAAATCACAAACTTGTGAGTGCAATTAATCAAACAAGCTACTGGTGAAAAAATTCCACATATAAATTAGTGAAGCATAAAGTGTCCATCAATGAGTGAATTGTAAGCAGGGTGTCACACAGCCATGAGGATCATCGAACTGTAGACGTCGTCAAAGTAAACGATAAGGTTCATACACGCTTACCAGAGATGTTGGACTCGACAATATCGCAAGACAACAAGTCAATCCAGCATGAATGCACCCATGGTGGACATGCCAGCGGTGACCGTGCCAGCGGTTCCCACAAATAGAGCTTTCTTTTGGTGTTATTTGATCACCTCTGCGTTTTTTATTTTTTGCAAAAAAAAAAAAAGACAGAAAGACACCAAATTTTATAACAAAAACAAAGAAAAAAACTTTTATTTTTGTTTTCAAAATTTTCTAAATAAGTAAGTTTTCTCCTTCACTGATGGGCAATGGTAAGCTGCACTGATGGGCACTGATAAGGCGGCACCGATGAGGTGGCACCAATGAGATGGCACTAATATGGTGGCACTGATAGGCGGCAATGATGGGCACTCGTAGGTGGCACTGAAAGGCTGCACTGATGGGTACTTATGGGTGGCACTGATAGACAGCACTGCTGAGCACTGATAGGCGGCACTGATGGCCACTGATAGATTTCACTGATAGGCATAACTGGTGGCACTGGCAGGCATTTTTCATTGGCACTGATTGGCAGCTGCCTGGGCACTTATTGGCATATCCCTGGTGGTCTAGGGAGGCATACCTGGTGGTCCTGTGTGGTGGTCTTCCCTGGTGGTCCTGCTGGTCCTGGACGGGCATCCGAGGGGGGCTGGACTGATAAACAATCAGCACAGACCACCCCCCCCCCCCCCATCAGGAGAGCAGCTGATCAGCTCTCCTCTACTCGCGTCTGTCAGTCACTAGTGAGGAAAAGCCGATCGACGGCTCTTCCTGTTTACATCGTGATCAGCCATGATTGGACACGGCTGTTCACATGGTAAAAAGTTTCCTTAAAAGACTCTTTACCTAGATTAGAGTTGCAGTGTGTCAGACTGACACGCCGCAACAACGATCGCTGCGATGCAGGGCCCCCACGGGTGCGCGCCAGCAGTTATCCTGCTGGACATCATATGACGCAGTCAGGATAACAACCACCGCCCAGTCGTCATTCTGCTATAGGCTGGGTGGGAAGTGGTTAAAGTTACCTTTAAGTCCAAACATTGGCTCTGTAATCAACCAATCCCATTCCTCCTCCCTGTGATGTCACCAGTTTCTGGCCAGAGTTCTGAAATCTCCAGATTTCCCCCCACATATCTTTATACAACCATCCCCTACACATATCCCAGCATGGAGGGGCTCAGTGAAGGTGGAGAAGGTGTGGAGGTGTCGGATCGGGTCACACAGATCATAAAAAGAGATCCGTCCGGCCTCATAATCCAGATCTATCCTGACTATATTACTGGAGATATTGGTGGGTAAGGGGGTCTTATTACTGTCATGGCTCACAAAATACTGATTACCACACCTGAGCAAACCCCAAGACTTGTTATTCCTATTTATCCCTGCTGGAAAAATGGTCCTCTCTATACTGGGGTAACACATCCCGACTATCCAGAAATCTGACCCCCCGACATCCACTTCCCAGTAATGTCTCCCTGAGGAGAAACTCCGACTGCTCAACACCTGAGGATATTCAGTAAATCTCTCTGGGCTATCTGAGCGCTTCTGGTTCCTATCTGACCAGAACAAAGTTTTCCTGTCACCTGATATTTGTAGCTCATTACCAATTGTGTTTACATCCAGTAATATGTCTGCAGCGCCCTGTATAGGGAAGTATACATTTACCTCTGTTATTATATCAGATAAACCTGTGTGTAAGACCCCCGCCACATCCAGACCCCCTCCATCATGGAGGAGCTCCTCATGTCTCTCTCTGTCCTCATTATCTCCATCCTCAGTATCACACAAGTCACCTGTGTCTGATTCCTGTAAGACAGTCAGTGGATCCGTCATAAAACACAGCGTCCTAATGGGATGCATCTTCTTGCACAGCTCAATCTTCTTCCTTTCCAGATCCTGGATGAAAACTGATGTGGAGCTGGAGATCCGCTCTGCCCTCCCGGAGATCTCCCTCAGGACTCTCTTCTCCAGGTCTTCCAGACGTCTCCTGAGATCTCTAAACAGGGCAGTGACTCTCTCGGTGTCACCGGCGGCTTCTTCTTCTACTTTCCTCCGGTGTTCCTGCAGACTCTGGACTCTTTCCTCCGTCTCCTCTCTCTTTGTCAGAAGTTTCTGCAGAACATTCCTCAGTGTCTCCTTCTTCTTCTCAGAAGCCTCATCCAGTGACTCCACCTGGTGTCCTGTGTGTTCCCCAATCACACAAAACGTACAGATACAGGTCTCATCCTCAGTGCAGTAATACTCCAGGATCTTCTTATGGATGGAGCATTTCCCTATGTCTATGAACAAGATGGGGTCACATAAGACGTGTTCTGGGGATTTGTTGTGGTCTCTCAAGTGTTTATCACACAGAGAAACCTCACAGAGCAGACAGGATCTAACAGCAGGTACAGGACAGTCCACACAGTGCGTACAGAAGACCCAGGACTCCTCTTGATGTGGCTGAGAAGACAGGAAAGTCTCCACTAGGTTATGTAGTGTTATGTTTCTTTGCAGTTCAGGACGATCCGGAAACTTCTCTCTACATTTAAGACAGTAATATCCTCCAGACCCCTCCTGTGTATCCAGCACATGATCAATACAGACCCGGCAGAAGTTGTGACCACATTTCAGGGTTACAGGATCTGTATAAATGTTCAGACAGATGAGACATTCCAACTCATCTCTCAGATCACCAGACTCCATCGCTGACAGCAGAAGCGAGAAGTGAAAGTTTTGGATATTTCTCTCAGAGTGGTTTCACAGACCTTTGGATATTGCTGAAATTACAAAAAGATGAATTAATGGTTGGCTGTTCTTAGAAGACATAAATAACATAAACATGATGTTCTTCTACAGTAAGGTGTCAGCTGATCACACATTTTTTTTACTATAAGTTTTGTTGACCTTTTTTGTGCAAACAATCTAGATATAAAAATTGTACCAATAACTTGTCAGGGATATGCAATTAGCGGACCTCCAGTTGTTGCAGAACTACAAGTCCCATGAGGCATAGCAAGACTCTGACAGCCACAAGAATGACACCCAGAGGCATGATGGGACTTGTAGTTTGCAACAGCTGGAGGTCCGTTAATTGCATATCCCTGTTGTACAGAGTAGAAGAAAATAATTTTTGTCCAGATCTATAAGCATATGATGTCATAACCATTGTAAGCTATTTAATAAAAAATGAAATACTCAGTTCAGATCTACACTATCCTTTCCTGCAAAGATGTATAAACCCATTTTAAATAAACGAAAAGAGGCAAAAGAAGGAAGAAAGGACAGGAGATGGAGGGGAGTGCCAGCTAAAGGGGATAGAGGAGGTCTCAACTGTGAAAGAGACAAAAGAAAGGTCAAGTGTCACCATATATCATTGAGACAGAAGTATGCTTCATATATATGACTTGACCAGTGTAGCCCAGTTGTCCCCAACCATCATAACTGCCCAACCACTTCTACTCCACCTTCCCCCTTACCGTTACCTAAATTAACATCCACAACTGAAATTGGAGTATAAATGGCCATAGCAGCCTTTTTAATAACAAAATATAAAAATTTAACAACCTTTAACATATAAACAAAACTATTAGTCACTCAGACTTTTGGTCTTTGACGGCACCCCAAACTTAACACATACAGTATTCCACCTCTACACTGCGGGACCTTTTTCCATTGTAAAGGAAATTTGTAAGTTCTGTATATAATTGTATTCTATTTCGTATGTATTGCACACTGCCCTCGCTGTGCACTGGGGATGAGCTTTGAGTTCGAGTCGAACGTAAGTTCAACTCGAACATCAGCCATTCGACGAATTACAAACATTATGGGCCGTTTGCGCCAAATTCGAGTGGCGCTTCATGGCCCATAATACACTGCAACATCGCAGTGCATTGCTGGCTGATGATTGGCCAAGCATGCACTATGACCCGCACGCATTGGCCAATCACAGCGTGGTAAGAACGGAGAGCCATAATTGGCCAAAGGCAGGGGGGATTGGCCCAATTAGGCCTCAGGGGATTTAGTACACGCCCCACACTATATAAGGCCATCTGGAAGTCGGCCTTGTTCAGTGTGTTCCAGCATGCTGAGAGAGAGATAGAGAGAGAGAGAGAGAGACACAGTGTCATTTCATTTGAGTTAGCTGCAGTCTGTGTATTTAATATGTATAAATATATATACATACACACACACACACTGTATTCAGTTTAGCTAGATCCGTTCCTGTTATTATCTTCCTAATAAACTTAGAGGCAGGCAACTGCAGTATTTTCAGTCAGTGTACTGTATCCTGTGCACAGTGTACAACTAAAGCTAACTGCAGACAATTGCTGGTGTTCTCTTCATAATAATACCACAGGCAGGCAGTTGATTGAGCTAGCTGCAGTATAATCAGTAATATATATATATATATCCATATCCCAGCTTTGTGCAGCTACATTTCACTGCAAGCCATGCCTTGTGTACCGATTCCAATACATCAAAGACAGTATGTCTGGAAGGTCAACAAGGAGAGGCAGTCACAGGCCAATAAAAGAGGGCAAGCAGGCTCTGTGTCTAGAGGCAACAGTGCTGGTCGTGGACACAGTGCATCCTCATCAGCACGTGGTTGCTTGGCATGCTTGTCCTTTTTCTCAGCAGCTGGCCATGTTGAGCCACAACATGCCGAAGAGTTGCTAGAGTGGATGACCAAGCCATCCTCCTACTCCTAATCCTCTATCACCCAGGCTACCTTGGCTGCCAATTCAGGTGCCAAAGCAGCCTATTCCTTGGACTTGAGGTTATCATCAGTTACTCCTTCCCTAGCCCCACCGGAGGAGTCCCCCAAACTTTTTGACCACAGTGTCGGGTACATGCTGCAGGAGGATGCGCAGCGTTTTGAAGGCTCTGATGATTGTACCCAGCTTGAAGAAGGCAGTAATGTGAGCCCAGAGAGAGGGGTTGCCCAAGAAGGACAACAAACTGGCAGTCATGTTCCCCCAGCTGCAGCATACTGCCAGATTTGCTCCAGTGACGAGGAGGGAGAGCTCACTGACTCTACGTGGGTGCATGATAGGAGAGAAGAGGAGGAGGTGGAGAAGGTGCCAATTGTGGCGCCGGAGGGGGGGAGGGTTCCAATGAGAGGAAGGTCCACTTTAGGGTGGACCTCCGCTTTAAAGAGAGCTAACCACTTAAAGACCAAGCCTCTTTTTCAGACTCGGTGTTTATAAGTTAAAAACACGTATATTTGCTAGAAAATTACTTAGAACCTCCAAACATTATACATTTTTTTTCTAACACCCTAGAGAATAAAATGGCGGTCATTGCAATCATTTTTGTCGCACCGTATTTGCGCAGCGGTCTTACAAGCGCACTTTTTTGGGAAAAACTTCACTTTAAAAAAAAAAAAGAAAAATAAGACAATAGTAAAGTTAGCCCAATTTTTTTTTTATACTGTGAAAGATAATGTAAATTTATACCCAACATGTTACGCTTTAAAATTGCGCCTGCTCGTGGAATGGTGTCAAACTTTTACCCTTAAAAATCTCCATAGGAGACGTTTAAAAAAATTCTACAGGTTGCATGTTTTGAGTAACAGAGGAGGTCTAGGGCTAGAATTATTGCTCTCACTCTAACGATTGCGGCAATACCTCACATATGTGGTTTTACCACCGTTTTCATATGCAGGCGCTACTTATATATGCGTTCGTTTCTGCGTGTGAGCTCGTCGGGAGAGGGTGCTTTAAAAAATGTATTTTTTTCTTATTTAATCTACTTGATGTTATTTATTTTTACACTGTTTTATTTTATTTTATTTTTTAATAATTGGGTCACTTTTATTCCTATTACAAGGAATGTAAACATCCCTTGTAATAGAAAAAATCATGACAGCTCCTCTTAAATATGAGATCTGGGGTCAAAAAGTGGACTTAAATGCAATAAAAATAAAAAAATTGCCATTTGAAAAAAATTACAACAGAAAAATGGCCCTTTAAGACGTATGGGCGGAGCTGACGTTTTGATGTCGCTTCCGCCCTGCTATGGTATGGAGACGGGTGGGAGCCATCTTCCCCTCACTCGTCTCCATACCCAGCCACGGTCAGGTCCGATGGCCTCCGCCACTACAGACGGCTCCGGTAAGCGAGGGCGCAGGAGAGCAGCGGGAGGGGGGGGGTGCCTCTCCCACCAACTGATAATGGTGATCCTACGGTGACTCCGCCGTAGAGACAGATAGTATCTGGTCGTTGCTCCCAAACAAAATAGAGCTTTCTTTTGGTGGTATTTGAACACCTCTGCGGTTTTTATTTTTTTGCGCTATAAACAAAACATTTTTTTGAAAAAAAAAACGCATTATTTTTTAATTTTGCTATAATAAATATCCCCCCCCAAAAAAAAAAAAAAAATTTCCCTCAGTTTAGGCTGATACGTATTCTTCTACATATTTTTGGTAAAAAAATGCAATAAGCGTATATTGATTGGTTTGCGCAAAAGTAATAGCGTTTACAAAATAGGGGATAGTTTTATGGCATTTAAAAAAAATGTTTTTATTAGTAATGGTGGCGATCAGCGATTTTTATCATGACTGCGACATTATGGCGGACACATTGGAAAATTCTGACAAATATCTGTGACCATTGGCATTAATTAAAAAATTGCATTGATTACTGTAAATATGGCACTGACAGTGGGAAAGGTGTCCAATGCCGCGTACACACGTAGCTGACTATCCGGCGGACTTAGTCTGGCGGACTTCCCGCCAGACTGTCCATCGGACTTTCCGAACGAGCTACTTGCCCACACACGGCGCTTTTTCAGCGGACTAATATGGCGTACTAAGTCCGCCGTACTATCCGCCGTACTTTTGAAATGAACGGACTCGCCCACACACGCGGAGGAAAGTCCGCTCATTTAGAGCGCGTCTCCAGGTAGGCGGGGCCCGCGAAGGAGAAGTCGTTGACTCCGCCACCTGGTATGGACTTAAAGGGGAACCCCAACGGTGAAAAAAATCTGCTTGGGGGTCCCCCCAGGTCCACATCAGACCCTTGTCCGAGCACGCTACCCGGCCGGCCAGGAAAGGGGGGGGACGAGCGAGCACCCCCCCCACTCCTGAGCCATACCAGGCCGCATGCTGGGACTGTGACACCATAATGGGTGGGGACATCATCCGGTGATGTCCCTATATAAGTCGCCGCGCGTCCGGTCCCTGTCATTGTGAGCGGAGGGAGCGATGAGTCAACATCTGAAGAGAAGAACAGAAGGCGGCGACGATGACGACAGCGGCGACAGAAGACCGGGCCACCGCCTGTAAAAGAGCTATAAGGAGGCGCGGTGGCCCGGCAGAAGAACCGAAGTGGGGGACAAGACCCCCGAAGTCAGAAGAAGAGGCCAGCAGCGAGGAAGAAAGCTGTGCTCCTTCGCTAGTAAAAGAGCTAGCAGAAGATAGCGGAGGAGTCCGGCGAGAAGACCCCCGAAGACAGATGACCACCGGAGCTGTGCAATTAACTATTTTTACCCCTTTTGCTTTGGGGTGGGGGGGCCACCCCATGTCCCATGCTCATAATTGGCTGGTTTTGGATGAGTCCAATGCGGCGGTGGTCCTGGAAGCGGCGTGGTTGGGGTCATATGAGGCACTAAGATACTTGGTGTATCGCGGTCTACGAGCCCCGTTCCCTCTTACTGCTGCAATGAGGGTGGTTATAAGGGCATGGAATGTTGCTAATTTGATACACCCCGTACCTTCGGGACACATCTCCCCGCATAGTCCTCTTTGGTTTAACCCGAATTTACCAGAATTTGGCTCTATTCCCGACTCTAGTGTATGGGCAAGCAGGGGTATCAAATATATTGAACAACTCTGTTTTGAGGGCAAAATACAGACCTTTGACAGGCTGAAGCAACAGTATGCTTTGCCCAACTCACACTTATTCAGATTCTTACAACTTAATCATGCCTTTCAAACACAGTTTGGAAACGCCCCAGTCGTATTCTACACCTCGAGGTTGGAATCTCTGCTCAGAGACGATGATCTGTCTAAACCATTGTCCGCTATTTATAAGGTGTTACTCCCAAATGCAAAAAGAAAAGATAAGATTGCGCTATGGACAAATTTACCTGTTTGCTAGACAAGTTTAAATAAGTTTAAATGTTAAAATGACTACAATAAAGTGAACTGTGAAGGGTTAAAGCTGCCTGTGCTTGAAACCTATCCCTCAAGATGGGAATAGATTAGAAATCTGAAAAGCGCTCCAGATGACGTCGCTCTGACGAAACGCGTAGGGCGTGGCCTAGAACGTGCACCTTACACTGCTATTCAAGCAGTAACGCCGGCGGAACATATTTCACAGCGATCTATCTTTTTTGGAATTTGTGAGTAAAACTGATTTTAATAAACATAGTACGTTTATACAACAATATTGCACCATGGTTGTACTTCTGTTTCCCTTCATGTACAAACGCTAAACGGACCATTCACGGAAGGAAGAGTGTAAAATATCCCCACAGCACAGCGGTGGCAGAGCCTTGAGAGAGCTGCACAGTGGCTCATACTGTGACTGCTTGGTTAACCCATTGGGGGTTTAATGTCTGGTGAGCGCATATATACATTTTTTCTCTAACACAGAGTGGCGCACCGGAGAGGAATTTAACCCTTGTCTTCACCAGTCACCTTGCTTCACCTTCCTATCTGATAAAAGTCTTATGCGTTTTTTCAGCAACTAGATGATGCGACTTTGAACAAATATTTTTTTTTTTAGTTGGACATTATAATATATTTTGGATTGGACATTATATGATCTTTTTGGTGTTTTCACTTGGTATTTTCACAATGCCTTTTTGATTATCACTTTTTAGAGTATAAGTATTGGCTCATTTATGTGAGCAAAAGCACTTTTTACCAAAGCACTTACATTTTTAGTTGTGATAGATTAGTTGTATTTTTCATCATATTATTTACCACACTTGTGCATAGTTATTATTTTTTACCACACTTGTGCATAGTTGTTATGTAAGATAACGGATACACATTCCCAATCACATATATTTTTAATATCCCGTATACAGTGTATTGGTGAAATTCCCACATTGGGCTTCATTTTATGTAATTTGCAGAGTATTAGCATTTTTAGCACACCATTTAGGTTTTAGCGCCAAAGCTTAATTTACTTTTCATGTTACTCCCAAATGTCCATACGGGTCTGGAACTCCTGAGGGCAAAGTGGGAAGCTGATTTTTCCTCATTAGACACGGAAGACTGGGAAGATGTATGGGAGTATCCTTTCTTACAGTTAGTGTCAGCCAGAGATAGATTGGTGCAATTTAAAATAGTACATAGGGTATATTACACTCCGCAACGTCTTCACAGAATATATCCATCTGTCCCTGCCTCCTGTTGGAGATGTAACTCACTTTTGGCGGATTTTATACACATGTTCTGGAGCTGTCCTCAGATAGCTAGTTTTTGGGTGGAGGTGACTAATTTTATTTTGGCTGTTACCACCGTTAATATACCGTTATCGGTCGAGATATGCCTCTTAGGACTGGTCGAGCCGCTGGCTCCACGCCGAGCGCTCAGAACACTCCTGGGCTTATTGCTATACTATGCCCGTAAGTCGATTGTTCTTAAATGGAAGGCCCCGATAGCCCCCTCTATTAGTTTCTGGAAGAGTTTAATGAATACAGCTCTCCCTCTATACAAGGCCACCTACCTTTCGCGCGACTGCGGCATTAAATTTCATAAAATATGGGACATATGGACGGAGTCACGTGACACCAACGCTGACTTGAATCCAGACTGACAGAGTTCCATTAGTGATTAGTAGAGGGGTTCTAAGGTTTTGACAATCATGTAGCCCTGGGTCATTATTTATGGGGGCAGCAGGGGATTAGTAGGTGGAGGGTAATGCTTGTATATTTCATCCTGGGTCTGATTGTAGACTGCAGTAGAGCATGGGCGAATTAGGTAGCTGTCCTGAGAGATGTGGAGTGGTGCTAGAGCGTACGGTGGGTTTTTGGATGCATACGCCGGTGGCGGTATGTCGGGTGGGGGGAGGGGAGGGTTATTGGTTGTTCCCTGATTGTTGACTCAGGGGGGTGTTGTAATAGTCAGCCTGGGCATGCCCAATAGGCTGTAAGTTGTTTTATATTTTACTTGCAAATTAATAAAAATAATAAAAAATTAAAATACTTTTAGTACCTGCTGCTGAACCCCCCCAGAACACAAAAATGATCTATGACCCTAATATACTCCCACCCAGGGCTGAACAGGTCTACTGTGATACCTTCCAAAAGGTGTAGCTGCTGACTTTTAATAAACGGACACTCACCTGTCCCACGCTCCATCGATGAGGGCGTACAAAGCCCTGCTCATCTCCCCCTCCTCTCCACGGCACCGGCATCACTACTGTGGGCGCCCGGCTAAGGCTTCACAGCCTGGCATGCACGAGCCATGCTGTGCGATGGGATTGGCTGGGCAATCTTCTGGGACCTGTGACAAGTCCCAGAAGATTGCAGGGGGGGGGGGAGGGGAGAGAGGTAAACTTCCTTTTGGTGCCGTGGAGCTCCCGGAGTAAGTGGGAGCTGGATGCCTCTAAAAAGAGGGTATCCGCTCCCCCCCCAAAAAAAAAATGACTTGCGGAATGTGGCATGTCAGGGGGTTACCGTCACTTAAAGCAGATGTTCCATTTTTGGGTGGAACTCCACTTTAACCACTTAAGGAGCGCCTCATGCCGATGTACGTCGTCAGAATGGTGCGGCTGGGCACGTAGATGTACGTGATTCTTTAAGTGCCCAGCTGTGGGTCGGGAGCTTCGCCGCTGCCGGCGCGCTCCTGACCCGGTCCGGAGCACCATGACCGTGGCTGCGGGACCCATGGACCCGATCACCGCTGGTGTCCCGCGATCGGGTCACAGAGCTGAAGAACGAGGAGCAGTCTGTGTAAACAAACCTCTCCCCGTGCTTCCCTGTGTGGCTGTCACGATCGTCTCTTCCCTTTTATAGGGAAGGACAATCAGTGATGTCACATGCCAGGCCACGCCCCCTACGATAAAAAAAAAAAACACATAATGTCATACATAACACCTACACTGCCCCCTAGTGGTTAACTCCTTCACTGCCAGTGTCATTTACACAGGAATCACTGCATTCAAATAGCAGTGATTGCTGTATAAATGACAATGGTCCCAAAAATGTGTCAAAAATGTGCGATGTGTCCACCATAATGTCGCAGTCACAATAAAAATCGCTGATCGCCGCCATTACTAGTAAAAAAAAAAAAAAATATTAACAAAAATGCTATAAAACTATCCCCTATTTTGTAAACGCTATAACTTTTGTGCAAACCAATCAATAATCGCTAATTGAGATTTTTTTTTTACCAAAAATATGTAGAAGAATGTGTATCGGCCTAAACTGAGGAAATTTTTTTTTTATATATATATATATTTTTTGGGGATACTTATTTTAGCAAAAAGTAAAAAATATTGCATTTTTTTCAAAATTGTCGCTCTATTTTTGTTTATAGCGCAAAAAATAAAAACCGCAGAGGTGATCAAATACCACCAAAAGAAAGCTCTATTTGTGGGAAAAAAAGGACGCCACCTTTGTTTGGGAGCCACGTCGCACGACCGCGCAATTGTCAGTTAAATCAATGCAGTGCCGAATCGCAAAAAGGGGCCTGGTCCTTTGGCTGCAAATTGGTCCGGGGCTTAAGTGGTTAAGTAACTTCAGACCAGGCATGACAACGCTTTAAACATTGTACTTGAATAATGCGGTATGATGAGTGCACTCTTTTGCCAACATCCCTAGTGTGCTTGTGTACTGTTCTGGTATATCTGCTTAGGAAAGAGTCCATGGCTGACATCTTCTGGGAGTACTGCAAGTCCCAGAAATCCCCCTACATGTGGCTGGCTCCAGGATGCAGGTTTTTAGCAGCTTTGCTGGAATTAGGAACAGAAGCTTTCTCCCACATCTTACTGGCTATGTGCGTCTTTCCTTACCAGTTGTGAGACCAGCTGTGAGACCTTGTGGGACCACAAGTCTCAGCAACCCCAGACAAGTCGACAGGCTCCTCAGGCAACCAATCACCAGTGAGGAAAGTCAGGATGAGAAGGCTGCTGAAGACAGAGAGGAACAGAGCCCTCAGGTGGTTGCTGGAGGGTTACATGTCAGCTGTCAGCCTTCTCTCTTCCCACATGGCTGGGACATGTCTGGACAGAGCCTTCCCTCCTAAATTTATATGGGGGGGGGCAGAGTCAAGCAAAAGCCCACCAAAACCAGAGATACCGTTAACTCTTTCCCTCTCAGCTGGGCAGCATGCTACTAATTAGCTTTTCAACCTGCTTACATGCAGAAGATCCACGGGACCCCTCAGGTATGGCAAAGATTTTGGTCATAACAATTTTCAAACTTCATACCTGTAGAGTCTGTACAAGTCTGAGTTATGGATGCGAAAGAAGAATTTACACCCCAGCTCAGGAACAATTTGGGTAATGGCAATCTTCAACATCTCATTACTGTTTCCAGTTATGGATTATGGATATATGAAGAAGGAGCAACGGTCCTGGCTTATGTACTGCAGAGTGTCAATAGTACCCTAAAAATTCCCAAATATTAATAATGCCACCATATGTTATCATAAACCCGCAACCAGCATGCATGGTGTGAAAGAGCTTGTCTTTGTGTCTTCTATAGAGTCAGGTCGTTTTATGATTTTGTGCGAGAGGGGGATGGGAAAGGAATTATGAGATTATTTTTGAAGGTTGAAATAAAAAAAATGTAGGCAGGTGCAGTCTGTACTACCCACTATAGGCGGCGCTTGACCAAAACAGCAATACATACTGGCAGGGTAAGGTTCCGGAAAGTGCAGGGACTGTCCTCCTCCTTACAGTGGCTCCTCTATTGGGGTGGACCAGCCAGGCCACACTTCCATTCCTCTTTGAATACACTTTCAGAATCGCTCTAAGCCCCGGGATCGCTGCTGTGTGTTTTGTAAGTGGCATTGGACAGCGCCAGCACTAGCAATAGGCAGTTGCCTGAGGATGTTAGGAGGAATAGGGGGGTAAAATCCCAGGAGCCCAGTATGTAAACCCTGGAGTGGAGTCCAGTGTCAGAACAAGTTCCTGCACTTGGCTCCAGTGACTTGCTCGGCAGGGCCGTGCGGGTGTGAACACCAGTGACACCTGCCTAGCAGCTTGTGTGGGGTGTTTCGGCTCCCACACGCTTCAACTGTATCACACCATCTCTGCCTCGCCCACCTCTGCTGCCTCATGCCAGCACACTGACTGCATGCAGAGCAGACTAAAGCCCCCCCCCCTCTGATCTTTTCCTGTATACAGACAGGAGGAGGAGGGGAATGAGGATGGACACCGCTCTGTATGTCCCATGCCAATCTGAGGTCTGTAGTGAATGCAATATACATCATGAGACTTACAGGGGAAGGGGACACAGGGAAAGGGATTTGGGGGACATGAGAGGATACTGTATGTGCTAGGGAGTGCTTTGGGAGGGAAGAGGACTTGTTCTGGGGGGTGAGGTTTTATAATCAACCACCCTTCTAGCACAGGTTTCTTTCCCTCCCAGAGCACCCCCTAGCACATACAGTATCCTCGTATTCCCCCCCCAAATAACTGCAAGTGTTCTTCTTTCACAACTTGCCTCCATATTCAAAGAGATGCTGGCTTCTACAGAGGGGTCAATTTTGTCATCTGGGACCCCTGGCATCTCGCTAGAGATTTGGAGCAATTTTTCCTGGGTGTCCCTGACAGCATTCTGGTGTGAATAGGCCTTTAGACCAGATTTACTGTATTTAGTTTGTATCTCAGGAAGGTCACACCAAAACCAGGGCAGTTGGGAAGTGTGGATATGTATTAGAAGGGGAGAGGATTTGTGTTTGAGGAGGGAGGGTTTGTCCTGGGAAGGGTGATTTGGGCGGGAGTATTTGTGACAGAACTGGGGAGAGAACTTGTGCTGACGTGGGGGATTTTTTTTGTGAGGGGGGGAGGAGAAGATTTGTGCTGGGGAGGATAGGGGGAACAGGATTTGACCCAGGATAAGGGTGCGGTTGTGCTTGAAGGGAGAACATGGGGTAGAGGATATGTGCTAGTATTTTTGCATAAAGGGGGATTGGGGGGGGGTGGTTTAGTCCTGGATGGATTTGAAGAGGTGTCCTTCATGCTGCACCCTATCAAATATGGGCACAATGTGAGGTAGGTTGAAGAGGTGTCCATGCTGCACCCCTTCACAAATATGGGCACAATTTGAAGGAGGTTGAAGAGGTGTCCTTCATGCTGCACCCCATCACAAATATGGGCACAATGTGAAGGAGGTTGAAGAGGTGTCCTTCATGCTGCACCCCATCACAAATATGGGTACAATGTGAAGGAGGTTGAAGAGGTGTCCATGCTGCACCCCATCACAAATATGGGCACAGTGTGAAGGAGGTTGAAGAGGTGACCTTCATGCTGCACCCCATCAAAAATATGGACGCAAAGTAAAGGAGCCCCTACGCGGCTGAAGACAGTGGGGGTGGGGGGGTTGCATTGTGGAGGGGAATGGCAGAAGGACAGTAGGGGGGACACCAAAATGCATCTTCTATGTAGACAAACATCCTTGCACCAGCCCTGCCCGCCAGACATATTTTTACCTTGTCGGAATGTTTCCAATACATTCCAATTCATAGCACTCTGCCTCTGGGTATTCTCTGTACTACTACACCCTTTTGCACACTGCTTGTACTCACTCCTTGTCTCAGAGACCTCAGTGAGACTTTTAAACCTCCCTGATGGTTTGGGATGTAGACACATCGGCTGGTGTTCAGTGAGGAGCACACCGGATCTAATGACCCCCCTCTGTAAAAGCCAATTACACATTTGGGACTGGAAAACATCATGATGTAATATACAAACAATTCATAAGCTAGGTGCTTGGAATAGAGAAGAGTAGTAGGCATCTGTCAGTAATGGAAACAGGGGAGGTAATAAAATGATTAAGATCCACATCACTACTACAACCACAAGTAATAGTCCGGACCAGGATACATCATCTTCAGATATTTCTATACACACAGCTGAGCTCTGGATATAGAGCAGGATAATAATCCGCAGATTTACCTGGATGGTAATGTCAGGATTGATGGAGTCCGGGTCGGTGGGTGTCACAGATCTCTAGTACTGCAGCAGTCGCTGTTCTCTCCGGAGAGCTCGGGGGGGAAATGAACCTTCTCCTGGATGAACCATGAAAGAATGTTTCTGACAATAAGGAAATTGTACTTGTATCCTCTACGAAAGACGCTCTCTTTAGGCTGTATCATGACCCCGCCCCTTTCTCAATGATTAAAGTAGAGTTTTCAACCCTCTGCAAACTTTTTTTATGACTAAAAATGAAAAGAAAATTACTGACGGAGGTCAGTTTTTACTGACAACCTGAAAATATGACTGAAACGCCTATTAGAAACTAAAACGATTAATATTTCAGTAGATGTAAAATGTTGAGCATATAACAACAAGTAATCTGTCTGACAAAATGTGAACAAGATTATGATTATTAAAGAGGAAGTAAACCCTGAAGAGTTTACGTCCTCTTTCATTCCCTGCAAAGGTAAAGCTTAACGGGCTACTATGCATCGCATCGCATAGTAGTCCATTATGTGTCACTTACCTGACACAGGAGCCAGCGAAGTCACCGCTGTCCCCTGTAGCCCGGCGCATCCATCTTCTCGGTGGGTTTCACTGCTCCGCCCGCTGTCATTCGGCGAAGCCGCGATGACGTCACTCCCGCGCATGGGAGCCGCCACGCGCGGCATATCGGCGTTGACGGCGGCGCGCTCGGTGCTCCTGTGTGCCGCTGTCTACGGCGCATGCACCGTAGACAGCAGTGCCTGTCTTTCGCCAAATATCTCCTAAATCGTGCAGGTTTAGGAGATATTTCTTGGACCTACAGGTAAGCCTTAATCTAGGCTTACCTGTAGGTCAAAGTGTGTTGTAAGGGTTTACAACCACTTTAAAAGTCAACAGCTACAAATAATGACTTTTACTATAAGGACCAGGCCCGGACTGGCCATAGGGCAGACCGGGCATTTTCCCGGTGGGCCGGGGGCCGTCGGGCCGCATGTCTGCATCCTTGGGATATGCAGAGCTGGCCGCGGGCTCTGACACGCAGGACCGGTGTTCTAACACCAACCGCTGATGTTCGGCCAGTGGTGTACTAAGTGCTGTATTTGTGCTTTGCAGTGGAGGTTGGGTGCGTGCGAGCCTCCTCGGCGCACTCGAATGACACCTGTCGGCACATCAGGGGGCCCGGGACCAGCAACGTTCCCCTTCTCTCTGGCACGGTGGCCGCGGCTCTGAACAGTCTCGGCTCGGCAAAGTGTAGCAGCCGCCTCTCCCTCCTCCTTTATGTCTACACAGGGGGAGGGGACTCGACATGCAGTCCCGCTTTGATCCAAGGTACATTATGGGTCTGAAAGGGGGGGGGGGGTTCTGTATTGTAGGGGGTCCGAACTTTAGGGGGTTCTGTAATGTGGGGGGGCATGTAATGTAGCGGGGGTACTGTAATGTAGGGATGTTCTGTAATGTGGGGGGTCTGTAATGTAGCAGGGTACTGTAATTTAGGGGGGTCTGTAATGTAGGGGGTTCTGTAATGTGGGGGGTCTGTAATGTTTGGGGGGTCTGTAGTGTAGGGGGGTCTGTAATGTAGGGGGGTCTGTAATGTAGGGGGGTCTGTAATGTAGGGGGCTCTGTAATGTGTAGGGTTCTGTAATGTGGGGGGTCTGTATTGTAGGGGGCTCTGTAATGTAGGGAGTGGTCTGTACTGTAGGGGATCTGTAATGTAGGGGGGTTCTGTAGAGTAGGGGGGTCTGTAATGTGGGGGGTCTGTAATGTAGGGGGGTCTGTAGTGTAGAGGGTCTGTATTGTAGAGGGGTCTCTAATGTAGGGGGTTCTGTAATGTGAGGGGGTTCTGAATTGTAGGGGGGTCTGTAATGTGGGGGGTCTGTATTGTAGGGGGGCTCTGTAATGTAGGGGGGGCTCTGTACTGTGGGAGGGGGTCTGTAATGTAGGGGGGTTGTAATGTAGGGGGTATGTAATGTAGGGGGGTTCTGTAGTGTAGGAGGGTCTGTAATGTAGGGGGTCTGTAATGTAGGGGGGTTCTGTAATGTAGGGGTTCTGTAATGTAGGGGGGTCTCTAATGTAGGGGGTCTGTAATGTAAGGGGGTTCTGTAATGTGGGGGGTTCTGTATTGTAGGGGGGTCTGTAATGTGGGGGGCCTGTATTGTAGGGGGGCTCTGTAATATAGGGGGTGGTCTGTACTGTGGGAGGGGGTCTGTAATGTAGGGGGGTTATGTAATGTGGGGGGTTCTGTAGAGTAGGGGGGTTCTGTATTGTTAGGGGGCTTTTGTAATGTAGGGGGGTTCTGTAGTGTAGGAGGTCTGTAATGTAGGGGGGTTCTGTAGTGTAGGGGGCTGTAATGTAGGGGGTTCTGTATTTTTGGGGGGTTCTGTATTGTAGGAGGTCTGTAATGTAGGGGGTTCTGTAGTGTAGGGGGGTCTGTATTATAGGGGGGGTTCTGTATTGTAGGGGGTTCTGTAATTTAGGGGGCTTCTGTAGTGAGGGGGTCTGTAATGTAGGTGGGGGTTCTGTAATGTGGGGGGCCTGTATTGTAGGGGGTGGTCTGTACTGTCGGAGGGGGTCTGTAATGTAGGGGGTCTGTAATGTGGGGGGTTCTGTAGAGTAGGGGGGTTCTGTATTGTAGGGAGGTTCTGTATTGTTAGGGGGCTTTTGTAATGTAGGGGGGTTCTGTAGTGTAGGAGGTCTGTAATGTAGGGGGCTGTAATGTAGGGGGGGTCTGCATTTTTGGGGGGTTCTGTAATTTAGGGGGCTTCTGTAGTGAGGGGGTCTGTAATGTAGGTGGGGGTTCTGTATTGTAGGGAGGGGGTCTGCACTGTAGGGAGGGGGTAAGGTGCTGGAACCACCCCACATCCCATCTCCCATCATCAACCACCCCCATGAAGCGCTGCCGCCGCCCCCCCCCCCCCCCCCCCCCGGGCTGCTCAGTCTAAAATGCCCGGACCGATTTTTTGTCCCAGTCCAGGCCTGATAAGGACACTTACCTGTCCAGGGATCCCGCAATGTCCTTCGCCCAAGTGGATTCTTGCATGAGTCGCGCTGTGCCTTGTAAATGGTCCCGTAGTCTTTTGGGACCTGTGATGTGTCCCAGAAGTCTGTGGGGGGAAGAGGGGGCCCAACTTCCGACTCAGTTTATCATGGCGATCTGAGCCGGAAGTGGGTATTTCTCACTTTTTGGGGGCTTCTCCCTGCCCTCAAAAGTGGCAAATGTGGCAGTTGGGGGGGAGGGGGGCAATCGAACTTGGAAAACCGGCCACGACCAAGTGCTCCTCACAAGAAATCTGACAGAGGAGTGAAAAGAATCATCAGAAGAGTTGCCCAAGAGCCAAGGACCACTTGTGGAGAGCTTCAGAAGGACCTGGAATTAGCAGGTACACAATAAGTAATGCACTCACCTGCTGTAGCCGGTATGCACGCTCACCACACAACACTCCTTTGTTGAAGAAAAAGCATGGTGAAGCTTGGTGAAAGTTTGCTGCACAACATTTAGACAAGCCTGTGAAATACCGGTAGTATATAGTCTGGTCAAATGAGACCAAAATGGAACTCTTTGGATGCCATAATACACACCATGTTTGGAGGTCACATGGCACATCACCCCAAAAACAACCCCCATACCAACAAATGAAGTTTGGAGGTGGGAACATCATGGTGTGGGCAGAGCTGTTTTTCAGCATACGGGACTGGACTGGCAAACTTCATGAAGGATGATTGGTGATAAAAATCTGCTGCCATGTACCCGGATGATGAAGATGAAACGAAGGTGGACATTTCAGCAAAACCAAGGAGAGACTCTCAATTGGCGTTAAAGAAAGGAAATAAAGCAGCTAGAATGGTCCAGCCAATCACCTGACTTGAATCCAATAGAAAATCTATGAAAAGAACTAAATATCAGAGTTGAGAGGCCCCCGGAAGCCTTCAAGATTTGAAGACCGTGTGGAAGAATGGGCCAAAACCAAACCTGAGCAACGCACGCGACTAGTTTCTTCATACAGGAGGCATCTTGAATCTGTCATTACCAACAAAGGATTATGTACCAAGTATTAAATACATTTCAGTTAGCGTGTTCAATACTTCTTCCCTGTGTCATTACATGGAACTTAATTTTGGAACGTATTAGTTTTGGTGTCTTTGTATGTATGAATTGCATGGGTTGTTACCAACAAGTGGGGAAAATTTCATGTCAATACCACCTTTACCAATATATTTACCAAGAAAAATGGTGACGTGCTCAATACTTATTTTACCTGCTGTAGATCAGACCAAAATGACGGAGAAATAAGGAGGAAAGGGGGGGAAGGGAGGGACAGGCCCTTGAAATTTCTGAACGGACGGGAGCGATAGTATGTATACCCAATACAGAGGGTTACAAATCTGTTCTGTTAAGCACTGATGTCGATTTACGCTTGGTTTTTGGTTTTCTGTTTATCTCTACATACTATGACTTCTCGGTGACTATGCATGATAAAACACCCTTCGGGTAGGGTGTATCTTATTTAATTCTCGATTTCCATTGAAAGGCCTGTATTATTCACCGTGCATTGTTTTCTGACGACAATATATTTTCTAATGTTGGAAGTTCCTCTGTAATGCCTTTCTTTCTTTCCGACTAGTAAAAAGAGAACCTTTTTTCAGCTGCTATAGCCAGAGGGGCCACGTACTTCCGCATTCTCACTCACACCCATGTCCGCAAGGCCTTTCACACCTGCTTTCTAGGCTGTTTTGACAAGGTTAATGGTCTCATCTTTTATGGCTGTTTAATTTTTCCTGTGTTTAGAGGCCTACTAAACAATTTTCCATAATTTTTTTTTTTTTGTTGGCAGGTGGGCCCCCTATTTAGATCCTTTTCTTTTTTTATTTTTTTTATTTTTTTTACTGAACCTACAAAATTCTGGACACTTCATGATCTAACCTTTCCGGATCACGTTCCCCCACAGCGGACTTTGAGTCTAGACAGATTGTTCTGGCACGTGTGCATTTTTAGGTGGTCTAGAAGCTCTATGCCTACCTCCGGGAGTTACTCCCCTATATAGATGGGCTGAACACCCCCATGGTTCGGTTTGCACCCCCGAACAGCAAACCCTATTAAACTCTATCGGACCTGAACTTGATCAAAAGTTCCTATTTTAAAAAGGTCTATATGCAAGTTATTGGCCATAAAAAGGGTATGAGGGCCCAGGTACTACCCTGGGAGGACATGTATCAATGCCAATTTATTTTTATTTTTTTTAAAAGATTGCTTTTTCAGGAACAACAATTTTAATGATGCTTTAAAGTGAAACAATAAAAATGAAAAAATGTATTTAACCACTTAAGCCCCCGGACCATTTTGCAGCTAAAAAAGGACCAGGCCCCTTTTTGCGATTCGGCACTGCGTCGCTTTAACTGACAATTGCGCGGTCGTGCGACGTGGCTCCAAAACAAAAAATTGGCGTCCTTTTTTTCCCCACAAATAGAGCTTTCTTTTGGTGGTATTTGATCACCTCTGCGGTTTTTATTTTTTGCGCGATAAAACAAAAATAGGAGCGACAATTTAAAAAAAAAAAAAATACTACATTTTTAAAATATCCCCAAAAAATATATATAAAAAAAATTTTCCTCAGTTTAGGCCGATAAAAAAAATAAAAAAAATGTAGAAGAATATGCATCGGCCTAAACTGAGGAAAATTTCTTTTTTTATATATAATTTTTTGGGGATATTTATTATAGTAAAAAATATAGCATTTTTTTTTTTTTTTTTACCAAAAATATCACAATAAGCATTTATTGATTGGTTTGCGCAAAAGATATAGCATCTAAAAATAGGGGATAGTTTTATAACATTTTTATTAATTTTTTTTTTCTACTAGTAATGGCGGCGATCAACGATTTTTATTGTGACTGCGACATTATGGCGGACACGTCGGACAATTTTGCACATTTTTGGGACCACTGACATTAATACAGCGGTCACTGCGATTAAAAATGCATTGATTACTGTAAAAATGTCACTGGCAGTGAAGAGGTTAACACTAGGGGGCAGTGAAGGGGTTAAGTGTGACCTAATGTGTGTTTCTTACTGTAGGGGGGGCGTGGCTTGGCATGTGACGTCACTGATCGTCGTTCCCTATGACAGGGAACAAGCTCACTAGGAAGCACGGGGAGAGGTTTGTTTATACAGACCTATCCCCATTCTTCAGCTCTGTGACCCGATCGTGGGACACCGGCGACGATCGGGTCCACGGGTCCCGCAGCCACAGTCAAGGAGCTCAGGACCGGGTCACGAGTGCGCCGCCAGCGGCGCGCGTGACCCACGGCTGGGCTCTTAAAAGGGCAACGTACCTGTACGTGCTTGTGCCCAGCCGTGCCATTCTGCCGACGTATATCGGCGTGAGGCGGTCCTTAAGTGGTTAAATATAGTACCTAGGGGGTCCCCTTATGCCGCGTACACATTTTCCGTCGGAAAAATCTCGGATGCTTTTTCATACGGAATTGCGCTCAAGCTTGTCTTGCATACACACGGGTCACACAAAAGTTTGCTGAACTGTCAACCGTCAAGAACGCGGTGACATACAACACTACGACGAGCCGAGAAAATGAAGTTCAATGCTTTCGAACATGCGTCAAATTGTTTCCAACCATGCGTAGGAAATTTGTGCCTCGGAATTGGTACAGACGATCGGAATTTCCGATCAAAACTTTTTCCGACAGAAAAATTGAGGCCAACTAAAGTCCAATGGAGCGTACACACGGTCAAATTTTCCCGACCAAAAGCTCTCATCAGTCTTTTGCTGCCCGAATTTCCGATTGTGTGTACGCGGCATCAGTCTGCCTGTAAAGTGGCACATCTGTACCATGTGTAGCATCCTGATGTTTAGGCAGGGTTGCTATTAAATTTAATTTGCCAAGTGATAGTTGCCTTGGCCAATTTCTATGAGGTCAATTGACTTTGCCCTAAATATGGAACAGCTGCCCTTTTCTCTTCTGTCGCTAGGTGGCCGGGTATCTGGTGACATTAGATAAGAGAAGGGCATTGCGAGGACAGATTAGGAGTGAATGGGGTGTCTCAGCCAATGGGCAGGGTTTTTCTTGCATTGCTTGGCCTGCTGGGAGAGTCTACTTATTTGGGTGGAGTCAGGTGATCGGGGTTTTGTGCGACCTGGGTGGACGTGTGTTGTGTGGCCCCGGACTGCTAAGCGGGAAGCATGAGGCCTATCCTGGGGACGTCTGGCTGCTGGGCTGTCTGAGGGACTATCCATAACCAGGAGAGCAGCGTAGGGTTGGGACTGCGGCTTGCAGTCCAACCAAAAGTAACGGTTCTGCCGGCCGGAGAACCCGTCATGGTCGGAGGTAGAGGGGAAGCTGTCGCCACTAAAGGGACCATCCACCTTGTTACCGGGGATCACTGTGAGTAGCTGAAGCAAATACCAGAGCAATCTTATAACCAGCCGGGGATGGTGGAGAAGTGGGAAACTTCAGCAAGTGCCATGCCAGGGACCCAGCCAGTGGAGGTGACGCTTGCAGAGCATTATTGTGTGCCAAGCCAGGGACCCAGCCAGTAGAGGTGACGCTTGCAGAGCATTATTGTGTGCCAAGCCAGGGACCCAGCCAGTGGAGGCGACGCTTGCAGAGCATTATTGTGTGCCAAGCCAGGGACCCAGCCAGTGGAGGTGAGGCTTGCAGAGCATTATTGTGTGCCAAGCCAGGGACCCAGCCACTGGAGGTGACGCTTGCAGAGCATTATTGTGTGCCAAGCCAGGGACCAAGCAGGCCATTGGGGTGTCCCTTGAGGAGTATCTGAGTGCCAAGCTTGGGACCCAGCAGGGACGCAGGGGGTGACACTTGAGGAAGATACTGAGTTAGAAGATTGGAAGAGCTCAGGAGGTCCAGTGGCGAGTGGATCTGGTAGTCTAGTGAAAGACTGGGAGGTCAGCTGAGTGACGATTGTAGAAGAAGTGAAGGAGTTCATTGCAACTTTTGTTAGAAACCGTTATAAGATTGTTGGCCTAGGAGACAGCGGTCCTACTCATGCAGGTGTGGTGTCTAGCTGGATGCCTTTCCCTGCATGGCTGTCTGCCTATAGAAGTCTCAGAGTCTGACAATTAACATTGCAACTACTAAAGGATGTCCTGGCCCTAACCCGCTCTCCCACAGTTCTGTTTAAGAGACAATAAATCTCTTTGCGTTCAAGAAGTGTCTGGCGCCCATCAATCCACCTTGAATTACACCCACCAAGCCTTGTAACCCACTCTACACAGGATGAGGTCAGCTGTCCCCGGCTCTGGAGGTCACCGTTAGGCCTCTGGTAGCCTGGGACCTTCACTACACATGTATAGAACCTGCTGCATCAAAATTGAAATTTATAAAAGAGAAAAAAAATTATGAAATGACATATAAAAACTGCCGGCAATAGAAAAACTCCTGGCTTTGACAGGTCCTTTATAAGTAAGGGCGCAGCCAACTGGCTACGTCACCTGATGGCACTTTCCCCTTGTGAGGTCACTGACCCAGCATGCACCAGTGTAAATGTAAATTGATGATGTAAATTCCCCAGTCACGATCAAAGCCTGCCGACCCAAAAAATAGAGAATATCAAAATCGCTTCCGCTTCATAAGAGGCTACACGCCGTATGCGCCCTCTGTGCTTTGACAGCTCTAATATAGGCAAGGATAGGGCTACCCAGTGACATAACTAGGTGACCCTGCCCCCTTCTGACGTCATGTGATGTCAGAAGGGGTGGGGCCACTGATACCCATTCACATAGAGGGGCGGGATCTGGGGGGTCCCCTTGTTAACCGCTTAACCACCTCACGCAGATATACTGCAGCAGAAGGGCACGTATAGGCAGAATCACGTATCTGTACATTGCTCTTTAAGAGGTCAGCTGGTGGGCATGCCCGCAGGAAGCTCCACGAGTCGGGTCGCGGGTACCGCAGACTCGATCACTGCAGGGATGCCCGCGATCGTGTCACGGAGCGGAAGAATGGGGAGATGCTAAAGTAAACAAGAATCTCCCCATTCTGCCTAGTGATAGTGTCACTGATTTCTGCTCCTTATGATCGGGAGCGGTGATCAGTGACATGTCACACACAGCCACGCCCCCCACAGTTAGAAACGCACCCCTAGGACACACTTAACGCCTACACTGCCACCTAGTGGTTAACCCCTTCACTGCCAGTGTCATTTACACAGGAATCAGTGCATTTGTATAGCACTGATTGCTGTATAAATGACAATGGTCCCAAAAATGTCCGATGTGTCCGCCATAATGTAGCTGTCACGATAAAAAAAAAAAAAAAAAAAAAAAAAAGCTGATCGCTGCCATTTAAAAAATAAAAATAAAATTATTAATAAAAATGCCATAAAACGAACCCCTATTTTGGAACTAACTTTTGCGCAAACCAATCAATAAATCGCTTATTGCAATTTTTTTTACCAAAAATATGTAGAAGAATACGTAATCGGCCTAAACTGAGGGAAAAAAATTAATATTTTTTATACATTTTTGGGGGATATTTATTAGAGCAAAAAGTAAAAAATAATGAGTTTTTTTCCAAATTGACGCTTTTTTTGTTTATAGCGCACAAAATAAAATCCACAGAGGTGGTGAAATACCACCAAAAGAAAGCTCTATTTGTGGGGTAAAAAAAGGATGTCAATTTTGTTTAGGAGCCACGTTGCACGACCGCGCAATTGACAGTTAAAGCGACGCAGTGCCGAATTGCAAAATGTGTTCTGGTCAGGAAGGGGATAAACTCTTCCGGGGGGCTGAAGTGGTTAAAGGGGGCTTCCAGATTCCAATAAGCCCACCCACCCACAGACCCCGACAGCCCAGGGTTGTCGGGAAGAGGCCCCCCATCAACATGGGGACAAGGTGCTTTGGGGTAGGGGAGCACAGATTCCGCCCCCCCCCACCACTGCCACAAAGCACCCGACCTCCCATGTTGAGGGCATGTGGCCTGGTATGGTTCAGGAGGGGGAGGGTGCTCGGTCATCCCCTCCCTTTTTCTAAGCTGTATGCTCCGATAAGGGTATGGATTTTGGGGGGGACCCCACACCATTTTTTTTTTTAAGGGGTATATAATCACTTTTGTGAGATATCCACTGCAGCCTATGATATATCTCTATCACATGTGTATCCACCGCCAGCCCATGATATCCTAACGTTTTAAAGATGTACGGCGTGTATCCATAATAGATTTGATATGGTTTCCTTTATGGTGGTGTTTTTTGACACACTGTTAGGCTGGGTTCACACCTACACAAATTGGAATGTGGGTTTCACTGCATTCAATTCGCACGACAGGAGAATGTGACCGGCTCTCTATGGAGCCGGTTCACATATGCCTGGGGCGCCTGTGCGTCTTTGGCTCCGTTTCAGGGCCGAATTCAGGCAAAGAGTCGGCCCCCGATTTGTCCCAGAAACTGAGAACTTCTAGTCATTTCTTCAAATGTAAACATAATCTACCTTTATTTTTATAGTATATCATTTATGATTTATTCTTTGCTGATCATTGCTCCTTCAAATACTCCTGAGAAAGCCCTAACCCCGCAAAACATGTTGAGAAATACTGGATAACTTTCATCACAAACCCCATGTCCTATTGGGGTTCTATGCTGTATTGTTAAACGTCCAGTATTAACTACTTCCCACCTGGCCAATGTACATATACGGCCGGGTGGGTGCCCTCTCCTGAGTGGACGTTCAGGAACGTCCTTCAGAAAGAGAGGGATCGCGCACGCGCGCGTGCCTGCACATTGCCGCGATCCCGATGCACCGCGTCACCCGGACACAGTGCATCTCCGATCGACAGGAGGGCTCTGTGATTGGCCCTCCTGATCACATGGCGGCCATGTGCCAATCACAGCCATCATGTGTTGTAAACAAACAGCCGGTTGCGAGGCAATCAGCTCTCCTCTCCTCACACGGAAGTTGTCGCTTAGGAAAGGAGAGCGGATCTCTGCAGCCGGCTGGTGATCAGTGAGTATGAGCTGCAGCTTTTTACTCACTGATCCCCAACCTAGTGTAAACACACATGTCCCCACACAATGTCCCCAAAACAAAGATGAAGATCAAGATTCACCGAGGGACATATGGGAGGATATGACAAAGAGAAGGAGCCGTTGTGGAAAATTGTATGTTGTCAGATGCCCCCCAGTGTCAGTTTTGCTGCAATACACTTATGTTAGGGTATTCGCACATACAGACATTGGTGGAAGACCATTGGAATGCGGAAACCTTCCCTCGGACACGGTGGATCCGTTTGCTCTTTTAAGGTTGTTTTAAAGCCCTGGTCCAGATGAGCTCCCAGTGTTAGGCCTCATGCACACAAGCCACTGTTAAACGCGTGTTCAGAGGCAGTTGGACACTTTTTTCAACTGCCCCTGAACTCATTCAATGCTATCCTATGTGTCCATGTACACAGTCTAGTTTTTTGCCGTTTTTATGCAGTTGCGTTTAACCTTGTTTTTCCAGAAGCAAAAAAAAAAATAAAAAATGGGTTCAGACGCAAACATTTCCACGCTTCAGACGCAAAACGTGGCTAAACGCGGCACACACGCTTAGCCACATTTGCTTTTATAAGCGTTTTTAAAAAGGAACCCAATTTTTTGGACCTGAAAACTCAGAAATATGATGGAAAACCATAGAAAATGTTTAAAAAAAAAAAATGTTGTAATTACTTTATATAATTCATAGAGCGTATTTACTTTGTGATACAATCCCATAAAATCTCTAGTGTTTCCAGTAGCTTGGACAATGAGGAATGCCTCCATTTCTTTGCCCCAAACCCTCATCCAATTTCTAATCTAATCAGTGACTCCACCTAGTCTGGCCAAACCATAGCATTGTCTTTTTTTCACATAGAAAAACCTGCATACCAATGTCTAGTCAGCCCCAACCCCCCCCCCCCCCCCCCACCATGTTTCAATGTTGAACACCCATCCTTCATAAAACTGAAACTTTTTTCCACAAGACACCCCCGTTCCCCCAAGCTAGGCTTGTCCACACCTTGGATTGTGATTAGCAAGTTGATCATCTTGGAAGACACATCTCTGAAAATGACTTCCGATGTAACCCAAAACCAATTAATTGAAGTAATTCAGAATCACATGCAATTATGGGACAAATCTCATATGGCAGAAATAGTGAAAAAAAAAAACATGCTTTGAGAGCTTGGGGAGGGTCTACATGATGTTATCTTTATAAACGCCTTTAAAACGCAAACGCGGCAAAACGCGGCTAAACGCGGCATGCAAACGCAGCAAAACGGGCGTTTCTAAGTGCGCGTTTCGGCTTTTTTTTTTAGCAGAGTTTTCACTGGCGTCTCGTGTGCATGAAGCCTTATAGTACCGTCGCTGAGATCCTCTCACAACCTTTTCTGTATGAGGCAAAACCCCCACCAGACTCCAGCCCGAATTTCTTGAGGCACATATCACGGTTCTTCACAAAAAAAAACAAAAAAACAAAGATGGAACCTCGGTCCTATACTATTCATGAATATTGTTACTATATGTAGACATCAAGTTTTTTGCAAAAATTCTTGCAAACCTACTTCGGTCATTTCTACCTACCTTCCAATTAGCGAGGTATTGGTTTGTCTATGAATGCTGAGGCTCGACGCATTTGACAGAGTGGCCTGGGACTAGAAGGAAGAGGCTTTGTTGTCCTTGCCCCTGGGGAAGTTTATACAAGCAAACATCACTAGTCTTTACTCCAATCCCCAGGGTAAAAGCCGATGGTCACCTGTCAGATGCCTTCTCCATCCAAAATGGTACAAGATAGGGCTGTCCACTCTCCCCAATCATTTTTGTACTAACACTGGAACTACTCATCAGATATTTCATGGCTACTAGAAACACACAGGTGTGGAGATGCGACCCTGTGTCAAAGGTGCATATAAGCCGTGTGTGCCTGATTTTTATAGACATGTGCACACCGAAATATTTTGTTTTGGACTTTAGTTTTCATCCGAAAAATTTAATTTAGTTACTCCCGAATTTCGTTTTTATTTATTTTGTTTTTTAAAAAATGCATTCATCCGAAAATCCAAAATAATGAAGGTCGAATCTGTCATTGAAGGCTCATGGTGTCCGTCGAATGTTCTAAGAAGAGTCGGCGGAGCAGCTAAACTGTCGCAATACGCTGCAATCGTACATTTCCGGCCACATGTTCAGTTTACAAGCTATAGTAGAATTCTAATGTTGTAAGACACTAGTAATAATTATATTTATTAATCATTATTACTAGTCAACCAACATTAGAATTCTTCTATAGCCTATGGGGCAGAGCATTTGACCATAAATGTCCGCTCGCGGCGACCGCTTCGTCGAATAATCTTGGTCTAATAGAGTTAGGTTAGGCACATTCAACCTTTTTTGCTATTGTCTCTATAATGTCAAATCTTTTCTCTCTGGTGTCGAATCTTTTCTCTATTAGTCCAAGATTATTTGACAAAGAGAAAATATTCGACATTATAGAAAATGAGGTTAGGCACATTCAACCTTTTTTGCTATTGTCTCTATAATGTCGAATCTTTTCTCTGTGTGTCAAATCTTTTCTCTTGGTGTCGAATAATCTTGGACTAAGAGTTAGGTTAGGCACATTCAACCTTTTTTGCTATTGTCTCTATAATGTCAAATCTTTTCGCTCTGGTGTTGAATCTTTTCTCTCTCTGTCGAATCTTTTCTCGATTAGTCCAAGATTATTTGACACAGAGAGAAAAGATTTGACACAGAGAGAAAAGATTCGACATTATAGAAAATGAGGTTAGGCACATTCAACCTTTTTTGCTATTGTCTCTATAATGTCGAATCTTTTCTCTGTGTGTCAAATCTTTTCTCTCGGTGTCGAATAATCTTGGACTAAGAGTTAGGTTAGGCACATTCAACCTTTTTTGCTATTGTCTCTATAATGTCAAATCTTTTCTCTCTGGTGTCGAATCTTTTCTCTATTAGTCCAAGATTATTTGACAAAGAGAAAATATTCGACATTATAGAAAATGAGGTTAGGCACATTCAACCTTTTTTGCTATTGTCTCTATAATGTCGAATCTTTTCTCTGTGTGTCAAATCTTTTCTCTTGGTGTCGAATAATCTTGGACTAAGAGTTAGGTTAGGCACATTCAACCTTTTTTGCTATTGTCTCTATAATGTCAAATCTTTTCGCTCTGGTGTTGAATCTTTTCTCTCTCTGTCGAATCTTTTCTCGATTAGTCCAAGATTATTTGACACAGAGAGAAAAGATTTGACACAGAGAGAAAAGATTCGACATTATAGAAAATGAGGTTAGGCACATTCAACCTTTTTTGCTATTGTCTCTATAATGTCGAATCTTTTCTCTGTGTGTCAAATCTTTTCTCTCGGTGTCGAATAATCTTGGACTAAGAGTTAGGTTAGGCACATTCAACCTTTTTTGCTATTGTCTCTATAATGTCAAATCTTTTCTCTCTGGTGTCGAATCTTTTCTCTATTAGTCCAAGATTATTTGACAAAGAGAAAATATTCGACATTATAGAAAATGAGGTTAGGCACATTCAACCTTTTTTGCTATTGTCTCTATAATGTCGAATCTTTTCTCTGTGTGTCAAATCTTTTCTCTCGGTGTCGAATAATCTTGGACTAAGAGTTAGGTTAGGCACATTCAACCTTTTTTGCTATTGTCTCTATAATGTCAAATCTTTTCGCTCTGGTGTTGAATCTTTTCTCTCTCTGTCGAATCTTTTCTCTATTAGTCCAAGATTATTTGACACAGAGAGAAAAGATTCGACACAGAGAGAAAAGATTCGACATTATAGAGAGTTAGGTTAGGCACATTCAACCTTTTTTGCCATTGTCTCTATAATGTCGAATCTTTTCTCTCTATGTCGAATCTTTTCTCTCTGTCGAATCTTTTCTCTATTAGTCCAAGATGATTCGACACAGAGAGACAATAGCAAAAAAAGGTTGAATGTGCCTAACCTAACTCTATTAGTCCAAGATTATTCGACACAGAGAGTTAGGTTAGGCACATTCAAGCTTTTTTGCTATTGTCTCTATAAATGTCAAATCTTTTCTCTCTGTGTCGAATAATCTTGAACTAATCGAGCTAAGGTTAGGCACATTCGACCACAGGTTCGATGCACACAGATCGCTATTGTCAGCGTCATGTCGAATCTATCTATATTGAACTGTTGCAACGAAAACGAAGCTTTTTTTTATGTCGGATCTGTCAGTTTTTCGAAAATACCCAAAATTTCGGACGAAAACCGCATTCGGATGAATAAACGAATGCACATGTCTGATTTTGGCAGGGATGCCAATTGCACACCTGTGTGCTGGCTTCATAATCCTCCCAGGAAGAGAGCTCAGGGCTCACACTTGGAGACAGCTCCACCCTACAGACAGGAGGCCTGGTCTAGGAGGTCAGGAGGATCCCAGTAGGAGACGTCTCCAGCAGAAAGACACAAGGTCTCTGAGCCTAAGGCTGCAGGCGGCAGCCTAAGCGTGTATGTCTGCAGGAGGCAGATGTGGCCCACCACCGAGCAGCACAAAGTTGACCAAATAAGCTCCAGGAGGGAGCTTGATTAAGTAACAGTGAGTAAGCCAGGAGGCTGAATTGTGTGTATACAGTGATGGTGGAACCCCCTGCGAGAGAAGTTACTGTTTGAACTTTCTTTTCCTTCAATAAAAGTGGGCAGCCATGCCCTTATAAAGACAGTCTGGAGTGGCACGCACCACTTGAGTATAATCACCCCAATATCTTCCACAGGTCATCTCCATTGGCAACAAGGAGCATAGAATTTCTGCATTTGTGGATGTTTTTCTATTGCTTCATTTAAATCCATTAGTGTCCTTTCCTTCTGAAGATTTTTTTTTTTTAAATGCTGTATGCAATTTTTAAATAAATCTTACTCAATTCTATGCTCTTAAAGTGGTTGTAAGCCCTCAGGTGTTCTCACTTTAATGCATTCTATGCATTAAGGTTAAAAACCTCCTGTGCTGCAGCTGCCCCCCAGAGCCACCCCCCCTTTTACTTACCTGAACCCAATCTTTCCAGCGACGGGGACAAGCACACCAGCTCCAGCCAGTGCCTCGGGTCCTCATTGGATAGACTGATAGCAGCAGGAGCCATTGGCTCCCTTGCTGTCAATCAAAACCAATGACGTGTGAGCCGGGGGGGGGGGGGGATCCTGCTGTCTGTGTCAATGGATGAGGCAGCAGGACTTGGGAGCACGCCCGCACGAGTGCCCCCAGGAAAAGCGCGTCTCTGTGGGGGGGGCACTCGGTGCGGGGAGGAGCATTGCTAGGGGGGGGGCCCAGAAGAGGAGGATCGGAGCCACTGTGCAATACCCCGAAAAAAAAGGACCTTACAACCCCTTTAATATAACTTGGTCTATAGACTTAATACTTATTGTCAACAGACATTCCCGTGCTCTCACCTCCCTTGCCATCCAACTACCTTCTGATCCCAAGGATCTCTATTCCATAAATTTCCCATCTCTGCTGTCGGACTTTCAACAAGACGTAGCCAAATTGGGATGAACTTGGATTTTCATAGTTTGGTAGAGTTGCTACCTTAAAGATGAATGTGAAACCAGGAATGCCTATGTAATGTAGGCAATCCCTGTTAAGTTGCCTATTGGTTTCTTCTCCTCAATCCAAAGAACTGTTTAGATCATTTATCCAGAAACTGCCACCCCTAAACGGAGTCTAATATCCTTGTCATTGCCCAAGTTCAAAGGGGGCATTTGGGTCCCAGACACACGGCAACATTATAGAGCCTGCCAACTGACCAGATTAGTTGACTGCCATGTCCACACGACCTCGAAAGACTCCATTGCTTTCAAACAGTCTCTTGCCTGGAATATCTTAACTTTCCTTCCATGGGCCCCCATTGGGTAAACTCTCCCATCCACTTATTGGACCAACCTTGCAGTGTTTTCATTCAGCCTGTCTCTGCAGGCTTTGCTTTAAAGTTTTGCCCTATGACTCCACTTTTTGCCAATCCAGATGTTCTGCCAGGCTTGCAGCCAGACCTACAGTTGTGTTGCAAATGTGATAGACCGACCCCCCCCCCCCCCCCCCAAGAGCTTACCAGTTTTTCTCTAGAGGCTCCTTCGCCTCTCGATCTGACATTCCCCTTTCCGAACAACATCAACTCCCTTTGTGGTTTTACCTTCAGATTAGGCATTATTTAAAATGATCCTACATTTAGAGAAGCCTTCAGTAGATCTCTGCCTCATTTTGAACAATTATGCATGGCCAACTCTACTCAATGGCATCTCATTTTAACCATTTACTCTATATTGTTGTCCAACACGTCTTACAATTGTCGGTCTTAGCCCTTGTACACAAGGTCGGACATTCCGACAATAAAATCCGTCTGATTTTTTTTTTTCCCCCCCCCCGACGGATTTTGGCCGAAACTGGTGTTGCATACACACGGTAGGACAAAGTTGTCGGGAAATCCGATCGTTCATAACGTGATGCCGTTTGTTCGTTGCAACGGGACTACGTTGCGGCTAGTAGCCAATAGCTTTGGTCGATCAGAATTTTCTACAAACGATCGGACAAAGTCAGATCGGACCATGTCGGAAAATTTTATATCCGACTCTCAAACTTTGTTGGTCGGACATTCCGACGGAAAAAGTCCGATGGAACCCACACACAGTCGGATTATCCGACAACACGGTCCGATCGGATATTTTCCGTCGGAATTTCCTACCGTGTGTACAAGGGCTTACATTGAGCACGGTATTCTCCTAACAGAACCGCTTTAGAAAGCGAGATCCAGACAGATACCTCCCAAGGATGTGCAATAAAGTGCATGAGAAAGATAAACAATCCAGAATAGGACTGTTCAGTCTAAATGCCCTTCCTCTAAAAGCTGTGGTCAGAAAGAAACTTAGGAGAATGTGTTGATTTCTGAATCAGAGAATTTTCCAGAGATCTGAGTGCTACAAAGTAACATTGTGGGCTAAATTGTATCTGCAGAAAGGATAGTCACTGATCCTGCTAAAGTGGAGGCTGTGGAGAACTGGCCTTGTCTCACAAACCCCCCTTCAAGGGTCTTCTATATATTTTGGGGGACTTTTGGATAAGTTTCCGTACTTTCTTTTTTAAAGAATTTGGTGGCAATGAATGTCATTTGCTGTCTATTTAAGTTGTATTGAAAAAGTTAGTAAACATCACTTTTACTGTAGTATAGGGATGGACAAATCTACAAATAAATGAACATATGGGGTGCTCGCGGGAAGTTTGCTCCCCGCGGAGCGCCCCATAATGCACTGCGGGATCACAGTGCATTGACTGCTGCTGATCGGCCAAAGCATGCTCCTGACCTGTATGCTTTGGCTAATCACAGCACAATGTACTGCGAGAGCTATGATGGACCAAATGCAGGGTGCTTTTGGCCAATTATGGCTCAGGGGGCTAAGTCCACACCCCACACTATACAAGGCTGCGCCTTTCCGGGCGGCCGTATATAGTGAATGAATGGAGATTAGGTAGGGTAGTGTACAGTTAGTGTAGTATATAGAATTCAGTTCAGAGTATATATAATACAGTGTATTGAAGTTGCTAAGGGGAACCCTATGACAGAAGAAAAATGGCATGGGGGTCCCCCCCAAAATCCATACCAGGCCCTTTGAGTCTGGTATAGATTTTAAGGGGAACTCTATGCCAAAATAAAAAATGGCAAGGGGTCCCCCCAAAATCCGTACCAGACCCTTATCTGAGCATGCAGCCTGGTAGGTCGGTAAAGGGAGGGGACAAGTGAGCACCCAATGCCCCCCCTCCTGAACCATACCAGGCCACTTGCCCTTAACATGAGGGTGCTTTGGGGTGCCCCTTGTCTCCATGTTGATGGGGACAAGGGCCTCTTCCCAACAACCCTGGCCTCTGGTTGTCTGGGTCTGCGGGTGGGGGGGTCTTATAGGAATCTAGAAGACCCCTTTAATAAGGGGGGCCCCCGGATCCCTGCCCCCCATATGTGAATGGTATCGGGTACATTGTGCCCCTACCCATTCACCAAAAAAAATAAATATTAAAAACTACAGACATTTTAACAATCCCTTTATTGTAGAAATAAATAGAAGTGTCCCGCAATGTCTACCCATCAATCACAACACCCAATGGACCTAAAAAAATAAAAAATAGAAAAGTAAAAAAAAAAAAAAAATTAAGCCATGAGAGGCCTCCCAGTGACTGCTGTCCCTTGGCTTTGACAGCCGTTATATAGGCAAGTGTGGGGCCACCTGGTGACGTACCTGAGGGACCCTGCCCCCTTCTGACATCAGAGGGGGTGGGCCATCCAGTCATGTCACCGGGTGGCCACGCCCTTGCCTGTCAAAGGGAAAATACAGCAGTTTCCGGGAAGCCTCCAATGGAGGCAGAGTTTTTTCCTGTTTTTTTCTATTTTTTGGGTCCATCGGGTGGTGTGATTGAAGATAAATGAACATCATGGGACACTTTTTTGATTGTTTACTTTTTTTTTTTTTTTTTTTTATTAAGGGAATTGTCAAAAACTGTCTCCTGTCATGTGTTTACTTTGACACCTTTTTGGTGAATGGGTAGGGCTTCAATGTACCCAATACCCATTCACATAGGGGGAGGGTGCAGGATCTGGGCCCCACACACCCTTGTTAAATTCCCTTTCCAGATTCTGATAAGCCCCTCCCTCCTCTGACCCCAACAACCACAGCCCAGGGTTGCCAGGAAGAGGCCCTTGTCCCCATTAACACAGGGACAAGGCGTTTTGGGGTGGTTACGCAGAGCTCCCCTGCCCCAAAGCACCCCCCCATGTTGAGGGAATGTGGCCTGGTATGGTTCAGGAGAGGAGCTCGCTCGTCCTCCCCATCCTGCCCTGCCAGGCTGAATGCTCTGATAAGTGCCCAATATGGACCTTTGGGGGGGGTTGGGCACAGTTTTTTTTTTCCATCTATATGGCAATACATTACAGCCACCTGCAAGTTTAAATGACATTTTTTCCCCTCTTTAGAACAGTAATTATTGCTGCAAAATCATATCGTTCATTTCCATCTCCTGTTGAGGGGGGGTGGCATTGGTTTGCAGCTTCCCCCCCAAATTAATTGGAGCACCAGCCGCCACCTCAAAAAGGGAAATGTGACAAACAAGAATACAGACACCAACCTGCAAATAGATTTCTGGATTATTACAGATTTTTATTTTATACCAAAAGAAAGATGGTGTGAAGATGTGTTTTTTCACAGGTTGCAAACTGTCAACGTTAACTTAAACAGGAAAATCAGAAATAACAGTCACAGTCACCATTTATTATCATCATGAAAGTGAACTGACCCTGTAATACAAATCATAATAGAAAAACAAAAAAAGGATATGAAAAATTTGATTCAAACTGGGAATATTTCCTGGGACAAACCTCTAAATCCCGGGACTGTCCCTGGAATCCAGACACACCTGGACGTTATCATCGGGTCAGATAATGAAGTACATTTATTATATTTAGAGGGTATCTGTCATGAGAGAATTATGAGGGCCGCCATTGATAAACTCTCCTTTTGAGAATGCTAGTTCCCTGGCTGTCATGCTGATGCTTCGGCTTTAATATAGTCTCAGTCTCTGACCCGGAACAAGTATAGAGATAAGGAATTCAGACACTTATCTATGAAGGAGCAGTGGAGACCCCCTTGGACAGTAGCCTTGTCTGAAAAAGGGGGGGGGATGTTAGATTGACTAATTGACTTAGATGGACTTTACATAAGTGACCGAAAAATTAAAGCCGAGGTCCAGATAAACACTTTTACAGCAACATTTTTGTTTCCGTTTTGAGATAAATACATAGATTAATGAATCAAAGCTGATCATTTTGAGCACCCCTGTCTGTTTTAAATGGTTTGTCCCAACCCTCTAACCGCCACCTTTTGCTGGACAGATTGGTCAGTTAAAGACAGTTGAGAAATAACAGCAGAGCCAACAGGTAAAAGAACTAAGTTACAGGCGGGACTCATGTCATTTTTTTTTTATTTTTCCTTTAGAACCACTTTATAAAAAGGTCTCACATTAGACACAGCCAGGGAACTAGCATTTTCAGCAGAAGGCCTACATACCCAGCCCTCATACTTCTCACCACTTCCTCAAAGCATTGAGCTGAACAATGAACCGATCCCATTACCTGACCCTGTGCTGTCGTCAGACGGGGCGGAGTTCTCACATCTCCCGCCTACCCCACATATCGTTAAACAACCTTCCGCTACACATATCACAGCATGGAGGGGCTCAGTGAAGGTGGTGGTGAAGGTGTGGAGAAGTTGGATCGGCTCACACAGATCATAAAAGGAGATCCGCCCGGCCTCATAATCCAGATATATCCTGACTCTGTTACTGGAGAAATTGGTGGGTAAGAGGATCTCATCACTGTCATGAGTCATCCAATACCTTAATGTATTACAGTTCAAACCCCAGGACTTTTTATTCAATCCAATCAATGACTCCTTCCCTCCCCTCTCTATACTGGGGTAACACATCCCAACTGTCCATTCATCTGACCCCCCGACATCCACTTCCCAGTAATGTCTCCCTGAGGAGAAACTTTGACTGCTCATCACCTGATACCAATACTGGAATCTCTCTGGTGTTTCTGGATATTTCTGGTCTATATATGACCTGGATACAGTTTTCCTGTCATCTGATATCTGTAGTTCATTATCAGCTGTGTTTACATCCAGTAATATGTCTGCAGCTTCCTGTATATAGAAGTATACATTTACCCCTCTTATTATTACATCAGATAATGTGTGTAATATGTGCAAGACCCCATACACATCCAGACCCCCTCCATCATGGAGGAGTTTCTTACGTCTCTCTCTGTCCTCATTATCTCCATCCTCAGTATCACACAAGTCACCCGTGTCTGATTCCTGTAAGACAGTCAGTGGATCTGTCACGTTACACAGCTCCTCAATGTGACGCAACTTCCTGGACAGCTCCTCCTTCTTTATTTCCAGATCCCGGATGGAGATTGAGATCCGCTCTGCCCTCCCGGAGATGTCCCTCAGGACTCTCTTCTCCAGGTCTTCCAGACGTCTCCTGAGATCTCTAAACAGGGCAGTGACTCTCTCTGTGTCACCAGCGGCTTCTTCTTCTACTTTCCTCCGGTGTTCCTGCAGTCTCTGGACTCTTTCCTCCGTCTCCTCTCTCTTTGTCAGAAGTTTCTGCAGAACATTCCTCAGTGTCTCTTTCTTCTTCTTAGAAGCCTCATCCAGCATCTCAACCTGGTGTCCTCGATGTTCTCCAGCCAAACTGCAGGACATACAGATACAGGTCTCATCCTCAGTGCAGTAATACTCCAGGATCTTCTTATGGATGGAGCATTGCCTGCTCTCCATGGACAAGGTGGGGTCACATAAGACGTGTTCTGGGGACTTTTTGTGGACTCTCAGGTGTTTATCACACAGAGAAACCTCACAGAGCAGACAGGATCTAACAGCAGGTACAGGAGAGTCCACACAGTAAGTACAGAAGACCCCGGACTCCTCCGTATCTGGCTGAGGAGACAGGAAAGTCTCTGCTATGTTACGTAGCGTTAAGTTCCTCTGCAGTGCAGGGCGACTCCTGAACCTTTTTCTGCATACAGGACAGAAGAAATCTCCAGACCCCTCCTGTGTATCCAGCACACGATCAATACAGACCCGGCAGAAGTTGTGACCACATCTCAGCATTACAGGATCCGTATAAATGTTCAGACAGACGGAACATTCCAACTCGGCTCTCAGATCACCAGACGCCATCGCTGACAGCAGAAGAGAAATTAAAGTCTCTAATATTTTCTGAGATTCTCTCTAGGTATGGACCTTTAAACGTTGCTGTAAAATAAAAAAATAAAAAGTTGAACTCATGGTTGCCTGTTTTTACAAGACATAAATAACATAAACAGGACATCTTTTAGTAATGTGTCCCTTTATGTTTTTTGTCCTTCATATCTTACTGACTCATCACTGGATTATGCAGTTGCCTGGTCAGTTTAGGGGAATCTGTCCCTTGGCAATTCAGGACAATCAATCAATCATAGGGGTAAAATCCTCACTTCCACCCTCCCCAGTCACATTGTAATAATGTTTATCTTTATTACTGATGGTTTGATAACAGGTTACTCTGCTTAACCTTTAAGAATCTTGGATGTGATACAGTAATGCAACTCACAAAAAAGTATAATTAGGACATTTACTTGGCTTGGGTAACTATAGTTATGGGTCCTCCCCAAACAGGCTGTGGTGCTAAACCTGTAGGTAACTAGAAGGACCAGAACCTTCACCAAGTGGAAGAGTGAGTTTGATAATAAAGTAGGAAGTGCCTCCACCCAGGACAGGGCCTCTGAACAGAGGGGATGCCCTTCCTGGGAAATGAATTAGTAATCTAATCAAAGTAATTGGGAGCATATGAACTACTGCACCCAGCATATAATATTAGTATGCATAAAGTAATACAAGCGTCATATGAAGAAATAATACATCATCCACTATACAAACATATGACCTCAGCAAATTATCCCAACCGAAGCCCTGGTGGAGTTGTGTTTATATACCCGGGTATAGACAGTCATTTACTAAAGATACCTCCAGATGACAACTAGGGAAGAGCCAAACAGCCCCGCTTCAAAAAAAAAAAAAAAAAAAAAAAGTGTGAACACTGTCTATGAGACACGAACGTTGAAAAAAACAAACAAACACAAGAGTGCTCATTTTAAAGGCTTATATGCAAGTTATTGCCATAAAAAAATGTTTGGGGACTCTGGTCCTGCCCCAGGGGACATGTATCAATACAAAAAAAAGGTTTGAAAAATGGCTGTTTTTTGGGAGCAGTGATTTTAGTAATGCTTAAAGTAAAACGATAAAAATTAAATATTCCTTTAAATATCATGCCGGGGGGGGGGGGGGGTCTGCCTGTAAAGTAGCACATCTTTCCCATGTTTATAAAAGTACCACAGCAAGATTACATTTGTAAAAGGGGAAAAAAAAAAAAAAAAAAAAAAAAAAAAACACACACATTCCACACTACATGGCCTGCCCTATATACTCTGCTGAAAAATTGGACCTTAGGTGTTGGTGGTGCCAGAACACTAACCCCTCACAGTTACTTTTGTTGGGTGCAGGAATGGGCCCTGCTGTGACAAAAAAAATAAAAAAATTTGGCCTTGGGTGGTGGTGCCCTAAACCAAAAATATTGTTTGAAGCCAGCATCATCAAGATTGAGGCGGAATTGGGTAGTCAGCATAGGCAGTCCTCAGGGGATCCCAGATCCATAACAAATTCAATCAGTTAAAATCAGCATAAGCTGCTTGATAGCTGCTGATCCAAGACCCATTCATTTTTATGAATGTGAGCCTATCAACGGAGTCTGTGGACAGGCGCACTCTTTGATTCATTACAAACCCTCTAGTAGCAATGAATGTGCATTCAGAACGAACACTGGATGCATTACAGGCCAGTAGCTCGATTGCATATTGAGAAAGTTCTGGCCAGTGGTCCATCCTCAAGACACAGTAGTCCAGTGGATGCGCTGTTGGAAAGGTATCCAAGTCTGCTCTTGCCCCTAGATATTCCTGCACCATATAATGCAGAGGCTGCTGATGGTTGCTTGAACCGATCAGACCTTGGCACTGAGGACTGAAATAAATGTTTAAAAGGCAACAGTCAGCAGGCCACCTTCTCCACTGCTCTTCTGACTGAACAAAGCCTCAGCAACACATAGTCCAGCACCAAGGAAATGGTAACCTCCCAGGGTCTAGAAATGCGTTGCACAAACCTTTCTTCAAGGCCCCCTAAAGAGGTTTCATCCTCTGCAAAGGCAGGATGAGTTCTGCAATTTTACCCTTGCTACGTGATCCCTCTCCTTTATAACACAAATAGATTTTGCCTCAATAGATCTTGTAAGCCTGGGTACCTGCTCAAGAACTGCTGCAGCCCCAAATTCAGGATGCATGCCAAACATGTAACATGGGTCAAGTGTCCCTGTCAAAGGGAGGGGAGAAGGTTGGTGCCATTGTCACATACAACCATTCCTGGATGAATCTGGCATGGCGTCAACTACCTCTGAGCCTGTCCCTGCAGAGCTGATAGAATCTCTGCTCCAGTGTGGCTCCTGTCGCCTAGGCAGACCAACTGAAGCACCGCAAGAAATCTTTTAGTCTGACTGCTTTGCGTAGCCCCTTGAATGCTTACGGAGCACTGCTGGTTTAGAGGACAAATCTGCAAAAGAGGCCACAGAGGAAGAAGAGAGGGTGGAGGATAGAGCTGTGGCAGAATCTAGCATTTTGGAGGTGTGGTGATGGAACAAGCTTCAACAACACTGAACCCTGTACTGCATCCTTCCCAGCTGCCAGCAGAGTTACCCAGCGCACCGTGAAGGAAAAGCAACATCCCTGCCCATGCCTGCTGGACCATAAGACAGTAGTAATATGCACCTTACTGCTGACTAGGGATGAGCTTGATGTTCGAGTCGAACATACGTTCGACTCGAACATCGGCTGTTCGCACGTTCGACGAATACCGAAGGTTATGGGCCGATTGCACCAAATTCGTGTGGCGCTCACGGCCCACAATGCACTGCACCATCGCAGTGCATTGCTGGCTCATGATTGGCCAAGCATGCACTGACCCCGCATGCTTGGCCAATCACAGCACCGGCAGCGAGGAGAGCCATGATTGGCCACAGGCAGGATGCCTGTGGCCATTCATAGCTCAGGCTGTGTAGTACACGCCCCACACTATATAAGGCCGCCAGCGCGGCGACCTTGTGTAGGGTGTTGGCATCTGTAGGAGTTAGTGGGTGTTCTCTGTGTACCTTCAACACAGTATACACCGTTCGTTATCGGCCAATTTAGCATTCTTGCTCTTCTGTAATTGAGCTTTTAGCAATCTGCAAGTGTTTGTGGGTGTTGTCTGTGTGCCCTGACCGCACTATACACCATTATATCCACCTATATAGCTAGCTACATTACTCTTCTGCAGGAGTTAGGTAGTTTTGTCTGCCTCCAGCACAGCATACACCAGTATCTACCCTTTAATTCCTGTTCTATAATAAAAAGGCATGAGAGGGAGAGGGAGAGGGACATGTCCAATGAGGCAGGATGCCCTCCGGGGGCCAGCTTAGGGGCAGCACACCGACTGAATCACACCGCAGAGCTCCGCTTGTGCAGGGTGCTGCCTCTGCGCGTTATTCTAAAAGTTCTTTGGTGTGGGCCTTTTTTGAGATGAGTTGCTATTTGCAACATATGTCTCAAGCGTATCTCGTTTGGCCAAAACATCAGCCGCTTGGGCACCACATGCTTGACCAGACATATGTTGACCTGCCATGCAGCTCGTTGGCAAGGGTACCTTAAAGACCCACACCAAAGAACAAAGCAGACCTCTCCTTGCTCCTCATCAGCTGGGATCTCCAACCCTACTAGACCTTCAGTCCTCTCTGAAACCTGCGCTGAGAGGAATGAAGGTGTAGAATTAGGTGGGCACAGACAAGTGCTTCCCGGGCACTCTGCTAGCAGTACACCCATGTCCGATTATAGCAGGCAAATTTCCCTGCCCCAGCTGCTAGACCGTCGAAAGAAGTTCACTCCCAGCCATCCACATGCCTAGCGGTTGAATGCTAGTTTGGCTAAATTGCTAGCACTTCAACTGCTGCCTTTTCAGTTGGTAGACCCGGCCCACTTCCGTGAGTTTGTACAATGTGCGGTTCCTCAGTGGCAGATCCCCAAACGTCACTTTTTCTCACGGAAGGCGATTCCGGCTCTCTACCGGCATGTGGAAGGCAATGTCCTTGCCTCGCTGGACAGGGCGGTCAGCGGTAAGGTGCATATTACCGCTGACTCATGGTCCAGCAGGCATGGACAGGGATGTTACCTGTCTTTCACGGCCCATTGGGTCACTCTTCTGGCAGCTGGGAAGGATGCAGGACAAGGTGCAGTAGTGTTGGAGGTTGTTCTGCCACCATGCCTCCAAAAATGCTACTACTGGTTGTGACACACCTCTCTCCTCCACCCCCTCTTCTTCCTCCATGACCTCTTCCAGTGCCCTGTCCTCAGAACCAGCAGTGCTCTGTAGGCATTCAAGGGGCTACGCAAGTACAAAGGCAAAAGCATGCCATGCCGTGCTTGCGCTGGCTTGTTTGGGGGACAGGAGCCACACTGGGGCAGATATTTTGTCAGCTCTGCAGGGGCAGGCAGAGAGGTGGTTGATGCCACGCCAGCTTAAGCCAGCAATGGTGGTTTGTGACAATGGCACCAACCTCCTCTCCGCCCTCCGACAGGGACAACTGACTCATGTGCCCTGTGTGGCTCCCGTCCTTAACCTGGTGGTGCAGCGGTTCTTGGGCAGGTACCCGGGCTTACAGGATGTCCTGAAGCAGGCCAGGAAAGTCTGTGTGCATTTCCAATCATTTAATCCCTGTGCTCGGCTGGCTGAGCTCCAAAAGGAGTTGAACCTGCCCAAGAACCGCCTTATATGTGACATGCCCACCAGGTGGAACTCAACGTTGGCCATGCTGCAGCAGCTGCACACGCAGCAGAGGGCCATCAATGAGTACCTGTGAGACTACGGCACCAGGACAGGGTCAGGTGAGCTTGTTTTTTTCTCACCACGCCAGTGGGGCATGATCAGGGATGCATGCACTGTCCTGTCACCATTTGAGGCCACAAGGATGGTGAGCAGTGACAGTGCATGCATCAGTGACACTGTACCTCTTGTCCACCTGTTGGAGCATACGCTGCATGGAATAATGGACAGGGCACTTGAGGCAGAACAGAGGCAGGAAGAGGAGCACTTCCTTGCCTCTCAAGGCCCCCCCTTTATCCAGACAGTGTTCCTGCTGTCCCACCCATCACACAGGAAGAGGAAGAGGATGAGGACGAGGAGGATGATTGTGTCAGCATGGAGGTGGAGGCTGGCACTCAGCATCATCAGCAGTCTTGTAGGGATGATTTACAGTCCCAAGAAACCCGTGGACTTGTACGTGGCTGGGAGGAGGTAATGCGTCTCATGTTGTCCTTAGTGACCCAGAGGACTCCGGACCGAATGCCACAGCTAACCTACGCTGCATGGCCTCCCTGATCCTGCAAAGCCTGCGGAAGGATCCTAGTATTCTTCGGATCAAGGGGAGGGACCATTACTGACTGGCCACTCTCCTTGATCCACGGTACAAGGGTAAGGTTGCCAACCTTATCTTGCCATCGCAGAGGGAGCAGAGGATGAGACATCTCCGGGAGGCCTGCAGAAAGGTCTGTGCAACGCATTCCCAGAGACTGGGAGGTTACAAACTCCTGGTCCTGGACAACGTGTTGCTGAGGCATCGGTCAGAAGGAGTGGTGGAGAAGGTGGCCGTCTGACCGATGCGTGCAGAGAAATTTTTTAGTCCGCAGCCCCAAGGTATGATCAACCATCGCCAGTGTCTGATTTACATGGTGCAGGAATACCTAGGGGCAAGGTCAGACTTGGACACCTTTCCCACCGAAAATACTCTGGCTTACTGGGTCTTGAGGATGGATCACTGGCCGGAGCTTGCACAGTATGCAATTGAGCTACTGGCCTGTCCTGCATCCAGCGTTCTTTTGGAACACACCTTCAGTGCTGCTGGTGGCTTTGTTACCGATCACAGGGTGCGCCTGTCCACCGACTCGGTTGATCGACTGACCTTCATAAAGATGAATCTTGGATCACCCACAGCTACCAAGCACCTGAAGCTGATGTAACCGAATATTTTTTGGAAATATCACATCCCTTCAAGACTGCCTATGGTGATGCTGAGTGACTGTCCTGTTATGTTGATTGTCTATCCTCCTCCTCCTCCTCTGCTGATATGTTGAACATTTTTGGTTCTGGGTGATGCCACTAGCCCAATTTTTCAGCCCCTGTTCAACAGGGGCGTTTAATTACAATTTTTGATGCAATGCTTTGCAGCAGGGCTCATTCCTGCACCACAACTAGAGTATATGGGAGAGGTTGCAGTGTCGTGGCACCAGCACCAGTGGCTAAGGCCCAATTTTTCAGCCCCTGTAATTACAATTCTTGATATAATATTTCACAGCAGGGCCCGTTCCTGTGCCCACCGAGAGTAACTGAGGACTTAGTGTTGTGGCACCAGTGCCACAACCACCAAAGGCCCAATTTTTCTACCACTGTTCAACAATGGCATGCAATTACAATTCTTGATGTAATCATTCACAGCAGGGCGCTCCAGCGCCCACCAAGAGTCACTTTGAGGGCTTACAGTGTTGTGGCAACACAAACACCTTGTTCCGCCATGTCTGCAGAGCATATAGGGCAGGCCCCTACTTTCAAACATCCAACTTACAAACGGAAGGAGACAACAGGAAGCAAGATGAAAAAAGACGGACGGCAAAACAAATTATACAGGGGTGATAACCCTTCCCTATGTTTTCCAAAAAGCTTAAAAATAGATTTTTTGACTGGAGCTACACTTTAAAAATGTACCAGTTCAAAATTACAAACAGATTCTACTTAAACACAACAAACCTACACAGTCCCTGTCTTGTTTGCACAGCCTGTATACTGCTGTTCTGAGTATATAGGGCAGTGATGGCGAACCTTGGCACCCCAGATGTTTTGGAACTACATTTCCCATGATGCTCATGCACTCTGCAGTGTAGTGGAGAATCATGGGAAATGTAGTTTCAAAACATCAGGAGTGCCAAGGTTCGCCATCACTGATATAGGGCCTGGGGGCCCCACGTCTTTCCTTTTTTTAAAATGGGTATGGGGTTCCCCTTAATATCCGTACAAGACCCAAAGGGGCTGGTAATGGGCAGGGGGGGGCTACCCATGCCATTTTTCTCAATAATTTTCATCCATATTGCCGGAACCAGATATTACATTAAAATCGCAAGCAGTTTTAAATGACTTTTTTTCCCCGTTAAATGTCATTTTGTGCAGGGACTGTTAAACACGGGAAACACGTGGCACTTCACATGTATACTATAGACACCCCCCAGGCACGATATTTAAAGGAATATTTCACTTTTTTTTTTCACTTTAATCGTCATTAAAATCAGTACTCCCGCCAAAACGGCAATTTTTAAAAACATTTTAAGCATTGACTCATGTCCCCTGGGGCAGGAGCCAGGTCCCCAAACCCTTTTTAGGACAGTATCTTGCATATTAGCGATTAAAATTAGCACTTTTTATTTCGAACATTCGAGTCCCATAAACTTCAATGGGGTTCTTAAGTTCGTACGAATTTGCGGTCCGTTCGAAAGTTCTGATGCAAACTGAACCGGGGGGTGTTCGGCTCATCCCTACTGCTGACTACCCTGTCCATCGAGGCCAAAACATTGCCTTCCACATTAGGAACCTGTCACTGAGGTACGGCACATTCCACAAATTCACAAAAGGGGCAGAGTCTACCAGCTGAAAAGGCAGCAGTTGCAGTGCTAGCAATTTGGCCAAGCTAGCCTTTAGATGCTGAGCATGTGGATGGCTGGCATCAATTTTTTTCACATTTTAGCAACTGGGGTAGGGAAATTTGCCTGCTAAAATCAATTGGTGTAATGCTAACAGATTGGCTGCAAGTACTTGGGACACCTATTGCTATACCTCAGGGATCTGCAATTAGCGGACCTCCAGCTGTTGCAAAACTACAAGTCCCATCATGCCTCTGCCTTTGGGCGTCATGCTTGTGTCTGTCAGAGTCTTGCTATGCCTCATGGGATTTGTAGTTCTGCTCATCTGGGATCTCCAACACTACTATACCTCCAGTCCTCTAAAAAAAACCTGCACTGAGAGGAATGAAGGTATAGCAGGGATATGCAATTAGCGGACCTCCAGCTGTTGCAGAACTACAAATCCCATGAGGCATAGCAAGACTGACAGCCACAAGCATGACGCCCAAAGGCAGAGGCATGATGGGACTTGTAGTTTTGCAACAGCTGTAGGTCCACTAATTGCAGATCCCTGCTATACCTTCATTCCTCTCAGTGCAGGTTTTTGAGAGGACTGGAGGTATAGTAGGGTTGGAGATCCCAGATGAGCAGAAGTTTGCCCTTTTCTTTGATGTGGGTCTTTCAAATGCTATTGTGAATGGACTGCATGGGAGGTCGTCATATGTCTGGTCAAGCATGTGGTGCCCAAGCGGTTGCTGTTCTGGCCACACTTGATCTGCTTCAGATATAGGTTGCAAACAGCAAAAGTGCGATCTGCTGCACACGTGTCGAAAAAGGCCCACACCAAGGAACTTTTAAAAGTCAGCAGGGAGTGAGCAGCGCCCTGCACCTGCGGAGCTCTACTGTGTGATGCAATAGGGTGGCTGCCCTTAAGCTGCCCCCTAGAGGACATCCTGCCTTTTTTGAGTTGCACCTCCTCCTCACTTTCCTCCTCTCAGGCACCCAAGTACAGTCAATGACCTTATCCCCCAACTCCTCATCACTGGAGCAAACTTGGCAGTATGCTGCAGCTGGGAGAACATGACTGCCAGTTCTTTGACCTTCTGTGGCACCCCCTCTCTCCAGGATCACATTACTCCCTCACTCAACCTGGGAACCAACATCATGTAACCAACACTGTGGTTGAATAATTCTGAGGACTCCTCCATGCACGATGGTTAGGCTACAGAAGGAGTGACTGGACAAGGAGCCAGTGGAAAAGGCGGCTTTGGCAACTGCGTTGAAAGGCAAACTATTCTGAGCCTAGGTGACAGAGGACGAGGATGGCTTCATTATACATTCCGCCAACTCTTCTGCATGTTCTGGCTCAATAACACGGCCAGCAGCAAAGGATGCACCATGTCCATGACCAGCACTGTTGACGCAGAACCTGATGACGCTTGACCTCTTAGTGGCCTGTGAGTGTCTGCCTCTCCTTGGTGGCCTTCCAGACATGATGTATTTTTTGTTTTGCAACGCCGCACTATACTGTGTACGCCGCCTGAAGTGTATTAGAAACCACACACACACACACCCCATTACCATGTTACGCTGGAGTGGAGGCCGGGATCTGGGGGTCCCCTTGTTAAAGGGGGCTTCCAGATTCCAATAAGCCCCCCACCTGAAGACCCCCACAACCTCCGGGCAAGGGTTGTAGGGATGAGGCCATTGTGCCCATCAACATGGGGACAAGGTGCTTTGGGGGGGGGGGGCTACCCCCAAAGCATCCTCCCCATGTTGAGGGCATGTGGCCTAGTATGGTTCAGGAGGGGGGGGCACTCTCTCATGCCCCCCTCTCCCCTCTTTTCATGCTGCCTGCCAGGTTGCGTGCTCAGATAAGGGTCTGGTATGGATTTTAACCACTTGACCACTGGGCACTTAAACACCCTTAATAACCAGACCAATTTTCAGCTTTCGGTGCTCTCGCATTTTGAATGACAATTACTCAGTCATGCAACACTGGACCTATATGAAATTTTTGTCCTTTTTTTCACAGAGCTTTCTTTTGGTGGTATTTAATCACCGCTGGGTTTTTTTTTTTTGTGCTATAAAAGAAAAAATACCGAAAATTCTGTAAAAAAACGAATTTTTCTTTGTTTCTGTTAGAAAATTTAGCAGATTAGAAATTTTTTCTTCATAAATTTTGGCCAAAATTTATACTACTACATATCTTTGGTAAAAATAAGTACAAATTGGTGGATATTATTTGGTCTTTGTGAAAGTTATAGAGTCCACAAGCTATGGTGCCAATATCTGAAAATTGATCACACCTGAAGGACTGACGGCCTATTTCAATTCTTGAGACCCTAACATGCCAGAAAAGTACAAATACCCCCCAAATGACCCCTTTTTGGAAAGAAGACATTCCAAGGTATTTAGTAAGAGGCATGATGAGTTTTTTGAAGTTGTCATTTTTTCCCACAATTCTTTGCAAAATCAAGATTCTTTTTACTTTTTTTTTTTTTTTTCACAAAATTGTCATATTATCAGGTTATTTCTCACACACAGCATATGCATACCACAAATTACACCCCAAAACACATTCTGCTATTACTCCCGAGTATGGTGATACCACATGTGTGAGACTTTTACACAGCGTGGCCACATACAGGGGCCCAACATGCAGGGAGCGCCATCAGGCGTTCTGGAGCACCCAGGACAATTCTGACATTTCTCTCCTACATGTAAAAATCATCATTTATTTGCTAGAAAATTACATAGAACTCCAAAACATTATATATGTTTTTTTAGCAAACACCCTGGAGAATACAATGGTGGTCTTTGCAACTTTTTATCTCGCACGGTATTTGCGCAGTAATTTTTCGAATGCTTTTTTTTGGAAAAAAAACTGTTTTGTGCTTAAAAAAAAAAAAAAAAACACAGTAAAGTTAGCCCAATTTTTGCATAATGTGAAAGATGAAGTTACGCTGAGTAAATAGATACCTAATATGTCACTCTTCAAAATTGCACACGCTCGTGGAATGGCGGCAAACGTCGCTACTTAAAAATCCCCATAGGCGACGATTTACATTTTTTTTACTGGTTATATGTTTTGAGTTACAGAGGAGGTCTAGGGCTAGAATTATTTCTCTCGCTCTAACGTTCGCAGCGATACCTCACATGTGTGGTTTGAACACCGTTTTCATATGTGGGCGGGACTTACGCATGCGTTCGCTTCTGCATGCGAGCACATGGGGACAGGGGCGCTTTAAAAAAAACATTTTTTTTTTATTGTTCATTTTACTTTATTTATTTTAGTTTGACATTTTTTTCCCCAAAAATAATTTTTTTGATCACTTTTATTCCTATTACAAGGAATGTAAACATCCCTTGTAATAGGAATATGGCATGACAGGTCCTCTTTACAGTGAGATGTGGGGTCAATAAGACCCACATCTCACCTCTAAGCTGGGAAGCCTGAAAAAAAGACTCAGTTAGACTTACCGGTGACGGTATTTCTAAGAGCCTTTCAGGACAACCCCGGAGAGAGTAGCTCCACCTTGCAATCAGGAAACACATGCCCACTTTAAAAACACCTCCTCTTCCTCCATGGCTTCAGTTATTGTGGCCTTCCGACGCTGGAAAACAAAGCACAGAAAGCACAACACCATGGTAGAACTTAATACATTTACTAAGCATAACCTAGGGAGGGAAGTAACGGTTGTCCTGAAAGGCTCTTAGAAATACCGTCACCGGTAAGTCTAACTGAGTCTTTCTCAAATCGCCTTTCAGGACAACCCCGGAGAGGATAACCGAGAAACTTACCCTAGGGCGGGACTACTGCCTGCAGTACCTTCCTGCCGAAGGCCTGATCTGCTGCAGACAGTAGATCTAACCGGTAATGCCGGAGAAATGTCGAATAACTGGACCAAGTGGCAGCCTTGCAGATTTGTTCAGGCGTGGCACCGGCCCTTTCAGCCCAGGAAACTGCCGTGGATCTAGTAGAGTGGGCAGCAATACCTGAGGGAGGTATTTCTCCTTTTGCTTTATAGGCTTCTGTTATAGCCAACTTAAGCCACCTACCCAGCGTACTTTTAGAAGCTTTCTCCCTCTTGCGTGATCCAGAAAATATCACAAAGAGGGCGTTTGATTTTCTAAATTCTTTAGTAACTTTCAGAAACTGTAAAAGACATCTTCTCACATCCAATGTGTGAAAAACTTCCTCTCCTGCATTTGCTGGGCTTGCAGAGAATGTAGGTAACACTATTTCCTGTGATCGATGGAAAGAGGAGGATACTTTCGGTAGGAATGCTGGATCCGTCCTCAGTACCACCCTGTCCTGATAAATTCTAAGGAAGGGTTCTGTAATAGCTAGAGCTTGGAGCTCGCTGACTCTCCTGGCCGAGGTGATGGCCACCAAAAAGATTGTTTTTAAAACCACCTTCTGCAAAGAAGCTTCCTATAAGGGTTCAAACGGTGCTCCCGAGAGACCCTGTAAAACTGTAGACAAATCCCAACTGGGAAAGTCTTTAAGGGCTACTGGTCTATTTCGAGCAAGAGCCCTAAAAAATCTAGAAATTAAAGTTTCTTTAGATAAAGTCTTTTCAAAGAAAACTGATAAGGCAGCCACCTGAGTCTTCAGGGTACTGGCTGCGAGACCCTTCTCCATTCCTTCATGGAGAAACTCCAAGACTGACACCGTGCTCTTGACCTTGAGTTCTCTAGAACTGCACCAGGAGTTGAACTTTTTCCAGACCTTCATGTAAAATTGCCTGTGTAACTGCCTTCCTACTGGACAGCAGGGTCTTTACTACTTTATCTGAGAGACCTTTAGCTTTTAACAGGTCCTCCTCAGAAACCAGGCGGTTAGCTGCAGGAGTTCCACTTCTGGATGACTTACTGTCCCCTGGGATAACAGATCTTTTCTGAGTGGTAACCTCCATGGGGGCTTCGAGGCTAAGTTTCGAAGACCCGCGAACCAGGGTCTTTTTGGCCAAAAAGGAGTGACTAGTATTAAGTCTGTCCTTTCTTCCCTGAATTTCCTCAGTACTAGTGGAATTAGAGGAAAGGGGGGAAAGGCATAGCACAGCTGGTAATGCCAGGGGTGAGCGAATGCATCCAACCCTATTGCTGCATCTCCTCGGTGAAGAGAAAAGAATCTGTCCACCTTTGAGTTCTGCTGGCTGGCAAAAAGGTCTACCTGAGGAACCCCCCAGGCCTCGGAGATCATCAGGAACACTTCCTGATTCAGACTCCATTCTGCCTCTAGCAATTTGCGCCTGCTTAGGAGGTCCGCAAACAAATTCTGAGAGCCCTTCAGATGCACTGCCGATAGTGAGGCTGTGTTCTGTTCTGCCCAGGCTAACAACAGATTGGCCAGCTCCATCAAGCTCCTGCTTCTGGTTCCCCCTTGCTTCATAATGTAGGTAACCGCTGTTGTGTTGTCTGACAACACCTGAACATGGTGGCCTCTCAAACTCTGCTGAAATGCCAATAAACCCAGAAAGATCGCCTTCAACTCCCTCCAGTTGGATGATCTTTGAGCTTCCTGTTTGGACCAGACCCCCTGAGATGTCTGACCATCCAGATGGGCTCCCCAGCCCCAGGCACTTGCGTCTGTAGTAAGGCGCTTGTCCACAGGAAAGGTCCACACCAGGCCCCTTGAGAGGTTTGCCTGGTCTCTCCACCACCAAAGAGCCCTTTTCGTCTTTGACGAAATTTTTAGCTGTTTTTCCAAAGGATCCTGATGGGACCAGCTTGACAGAACCTCCCTCTGAAGGGGTCTGGAATGGAACCTGGCCCACTGAACAGCTGGGATTGCTGCCGTAAGCAGGCCCAGAACTGCCATAGCCATCCTGACTGAGACTGTCTGGTTGCTCTGTATCCGCTGTACAGCTAGCTGTAACTTTTCCTGTTTTTCCAACGGCAGGAAAACTTTCTGGAGAATCGAATTTAATGTATACCCCAGAAATTTCATTTCCTGTGAGGGGGTCAGGATTGACTTCTCTAGGTTTAGGAGCCATCCCAGGCCCTCGAGGTGAGACTGGGCCCTCTGGAGATTGACTAGGACCTGCTCCCTGGAGTCTGCAAAAAACAAAAGGTCGTCCAGATAAGGAACGACTGGAATCCCCTTCAATTTCAGGGGTTCCAAAGCCTCTGCCATAATCTTCGTAAAGACCCTGGGAGAGGACGAGAGTCCGAACGGCAGAGCCCTGAATTGGAGGTGCCATACCGAACTCCCTACCTTCAATGCCAGGCGCAGGAACTGCTGCGATGCCTGATGAATTGGTATATGAAGGTAGGCATCCCTTAGGTCCAGGGATGCCATGAAGCATTCTGGGGTCAACAGCTTTGTGATGGAGAAAATTGTATCCATCCTGAAATGTTTGTACCGAATGAACCTGTTCAGGAATTTCAGATTCAGGATTAGACGGTACTTCCCTGAGGGTTTTTTCACCAGAAAAATATGTGAATAAAAACCCCCGCCCTGCTGGTTTGCTGGGACTTGAATCAGAACCTCTTGCTGTATCAGCTCCTGTAACAACAGCTTCATTGCAGAGGCCTTCTCCTGATCCCTTGGTAATGTTGTCACATAAAACCTGCTCGGGGGTAGTTCTGAAAACTCCAACCTGTACCCCTGATCGACAACGCTCTTCACGAACAGATTTGGAGACAGCCTGTCCCATTGTTCGCAAAAAGCTGACAGTCTCCCCCCCACTGGGGAGATATTGTCACTTGTTCTTAGGGGACTGCTGAAAAGCACGAAAATTCTTTTTAGCAATCTGCTTTTTCTTAACTGGAAAAGCCTTCTTTTTATCGGCTGTTCTATCCAGCACAGACTCTAAATCGGAACCAAAGAGCAAGTCACCCGAGAAGGGAAGACCACACAGCTTGACCTTAGAAGCAGTGTCCCCAGACCATCTCTCCCTGGTTCAGGCACATGCTTCCTCCAAGGAGGAAACACAATAACTGAAGCCATGGAGGAAGAGGAGGTGTTTTTAAAGTGGGCATGTGTTTCCTGATTGCAAGGTGGAGCTACTCTCTCCGGGGTTGTCCTGAAAGGCGATTTGAGAAAAAAAGATTCTGGCTTTGATCGTATTAGCGATTCGGTAGAAGCACCGGAGGGCGGAGGGCGGCGGGAGATGTCTATGGCTGGGTATTGCAGGGTATCACCGACTATGGCTGGGTATCTCAGAGCATGGTGTTGCAGAGTACTGCGTTGCAGAGCATTGCAGGGTATTGGCGGGTGTTGCAGAGCATTGCAGAGTGTTGCAGGGTATCGGCGGGTGTTGCAGAGCATTGCAGAGTGTTGCAGGGTATTGGCGGGTGTTGCAGAGTGTTGCAGGGTATTGCAGGGCATTGCGGAGTGTTGCAGGGCATTGCGGAGTGTTGCAGGGCATTGCGGAGTGTTGCAGGGCATTGCGGAGTGTTGCAGGGCATTGCGGAGTGTTGCAGGGCATTGCGGAGTGTTGCAGGGCATTGCGGAGTGTTGCAGGGCATTGCGGAGTATTTGCAGGGAATTGCAGAGTATTTGCAGGGAATTGCAGAGTAATGCAGAGTATTTGCAGGGAATTGCAGAGTAATGCAGAGTATTTGCAGGGAATTGCAGAGTAATGCAGAGTATTTGCAGGGAATTGCAGAGTAATGCAGAGTATTTGCAGGGAATTGCAGAGTAATGCAGAGTATTTGCAGGGAATTGCAGGGAATTGCAGAGTAATGCAGAGTATTTGCAGGGAATTGCAGAGTAATGCAGAGTATTTGCAGGGAATTGCAGAGTAATGCAGAGTATTTGCAGGGAATTGCAGAGTAATGCAGAGTATTTGCAGGGAATTGCAGAGTAATGCAGAGTATTTGCAGGGAATTGCAGAGTAATGCAGAGTATTTGCAGGGAATTGCAGAGTAATGCAGAGTATTTGCAGGGATTTGAGGGGTTAATTTTCGGTGAGCAGCGATGTGGGCACTGCAGATGCAGCCCACATCGCTGCTGACACCGATCTCTTCCCCCTCCGCTGTACCGATCGGTACAGAGAGGGGGAGGGAGGAACCGGCGTCATAACATGACGCCGGCTTGTTTACAAGTGATCACTCCGTCATTTGACGGAGCGATCACGTGGTAAACGGCCGCGATGAGCGGCCGTTTACCGTGATTCGTGATGCGCCGGGTCCACTGGACCCAGCGGTCACGGATGCTCTCGTGTGTGCGCCCCAGGGGGCGCGCGAGAGCAGAATTCTAGGAGGCCGTTAATTAACGGCCTCTTAGAGTTAAACAACCGCCCTGATGCCGTTAATCGGCAATGGGCGGTTGTTAAGTGGTTAAGGGATTTTTTTTTATTTTGGCGCAGGGTTCCCCCTAATATCCATACCAGACCCGAAGGGGCTTGTATTGAGTTTGGGTGGACCCCCTCACAAATTTTATATATATTTTTTTTATTTTGGTTTGGGGTTCCCCTTAATATTCATACCAGCCCCAAAGGGCATCACATTTTTTTCAATGACTTTTTTTTATCTGCATTGCCGGGACTGACAATTCATTATAGCCACGAGTGATTTTAAATTACTTTTTTCCCTTTAGAAAGGACACTTTGTGCAGTGACTGTTCTAAGCACGGGAAACATGCGCCCCTTTACAGGCATACTATAGACACCCCCCAGGTACGAAATTTAAAGCAATATTACACTTTTATTGTTTCACTTTAAGCATTATTAAAATCATTTTTAAAACTTTTTTGCATTGATACATGTCCCCTGGGGCAGGACCCGGGTCCCCAAACACTTAGTTAGTGTCCCATAGACTTTAACGGGGTTCAATTTTTTTTTTGCCTGTTTGCACGTTTTGCTGCAAACCGAACTGGGGGGGGGGGGGTGTTCAGCTCATGCCTATTCATGAGTAAGGCTGCTATGTTACCATTACCATGTTACTCATTCACAAGGTGGGGGGGGGGGAGTTAGTATCTGGGGTCTCCCCTTATACCTAAATGGGGTTTCCACATTTAAAAGACCCTCACAACCACTGGACCAGGGTTTTGAGGAGGAGGACAAGGTACAAGATACTTTTCAAGGGGAGATCCCTCCTAGAAAGGTACCTCCCATGTGGAGGGCATGTGTCCTGGTATGGTTCAGGAGGAATGGGACATGCTCACTCCTCATTTGTCCTAACCAGCCAGACTGTGTGCTTCTAAAAGGGTCTTGTATGGATTTGGAAGGGGGGGGGCCCCACACTTTGCTGTTTTTGTTGAGTAAGCCTCCTTATAAAAATTCCATATCAGACCTGAAGGGTATAATATAGAATTTGAGGGACCCTACACAATTCTGTGTGTGGGTTCCCCCTTTACAACCATACCAGACCTCCATCAAGGATAAGAATCGGGGATTAATTTTGGGGGAACCCATGCTCACCCCCCCCCCCATGAGGTCCCCCTTAAAATTTATACTAGATTTCCATTAAGGATAACATCCTAATGTGCTTATTATACATTTTTTTGTGTGTGGGGGTCCCTCATCTAGTATTCTGGTATAGATGAAGGGAATCCCCAGCCACTCAGTTTATATTAAGAAGTAAAGTGGCAGGGAACTGTCATTTACATACAAGGCTAACAGCATTTGTTTCCTATGTAAATATCAGTTTTGCTATAGTAGGTTGTATACATCGTACAGATTCACCACTTCACAGGAAGAAGGTTTAGGGCGCCTCCAGGTATGGTATTAATAGGCATTTTGCATACCTGATGTTGCCCTTTAAACCACTTGCCGACCAGCCACTGTCGTTATATGGCGGCAGGTCGGCTCTCCTGTTGGAATCACCGTAGCTGCATGGCGGCTCACGCAGGCACACGCCCACGCCCGCTGTGGGAGCATACCCACGGTTCGGGTGGACTCGATGTCCACCGGCAACCCGCGTTCGCCTAGTACAGTGGCGAGACAGGGAATCTGTAAACAAGGCAGATTCCCATTCTGACAGATCTACTGCTCCCAGTGATCGGGAACAGTGATCTCTGTCATGTACCCCTCAGCCCCCCCCTACAGTTAGAACACACTTAAACCCCTTGATCGTCCCCTAGTGTTAACTCCTTCCCTGCCAGTGTCATATTCAACATCGATCAGTGTATTTTTATAGCACAGGTCAATGCAATATTGTTACTGGTCCCCAAAAAGTGTAATTTGAGGTCAGATTTGTCCGCCACAATGTCACAGTCCTGCTAAAAAAATAATCCATAAATATATCCCCTATTTTGTAGAACATACATACACATTTTATTTATTTATTTATTTTTTGGGGGATATGTATTATAGCAAAAAAAAAATTTGTTTTTTTTTTCCCCAAAATTGTCGCTCTTTGTTTACAGAGAAAAAAAAAACGCAGGTGTGATCAAATACCACCAAAAGAAAGCCATTTGTGGGGGGGGGGGGGGGGGAATAAAAAAAAAGGGGGGGGGGGGACATCAATTTTGTTTGGGTACAGTATTGCACGGCCCTGCAATTGTCAGTAAAAATGATGCAGTGGCGCATCGCAGAAAATGGCCTGGTCATTAAGGGGGAAATCTTCCAGTCCTTAAGCGGTTAAGCTTTATTAGAATTGCCACTTTCCACAAAAAATATTTATGCATTTTTTTTGCTCTGGTCCATGTGCCCCAGAGCAGTGCCCAGACCCCCGTGAAATTTGTTTCAAAATTGGATTGTTGTCTCTTGTAGTAACCCAAGTAGTCAACCAATCAGGGTTCATCTTCAATAAAAGCTAAATATTGATTGGTTGCTGAGCTTTTCATATTGGGTTTTACTTTACACCACCCTATAGAACAGTCTTCATGGAGCAATGAGCCACCAATCTGAATTCATTTCTCAGCAATGATGGGACATTCCGATTGGGAACGCCGTCCAGTCTTCCCACAGCTCCCTCTGACTCCATGTCAAGTGAATCTTATTAAAAGGATTTATCAAGTCAAATTTTGGTTGGTTTGCATTTCGGGTGGCGTGGTTAAAAAAAAAAAAAAAAAAAAAAAAAAATTAAGACCTTGGTCAAGTTTTTTTTACTGCTACTGCTTGAGGAACCCCTCAAAGAGATATCCCCTCACTTCCTGTCCTGTTGACAACAGTTTCTCCAAACTGGAAGTGAAGTAAAATCTCCAACAGGGACACTGTTCAAAACTTTACAAAAAAAAAGAAAAATTAAAAGATAAGAGGATATTTCTGTCTGTGTTGTTGCTGGAGAGTTCCTCTCACTTCCCGTCTGGTAAAAATGTAGTCACCAAGACAGGAAGGCAAACCTCTAACAGAGTCACAGCTAACAGTAAAATTGACAGGGTATCCAATCCTCCCCACCATCCAGAACTAAGAAAAATGAGTTATGGCTGGACATACAATTAATGCATAGTTCCCACCGGTCCTTCATTTGGAGGGATTGTCCCTCTGTGGAACCAAGTCCCTCTGTTCGCTTCTCCTTCTCAGTTGTCCCTCTTGTTGGTCTGAAGTGTAGACCTCTATACAATGTATTATTTACCTATCAAACATGTTATATTGGCACTAAATAATAATAAAACCACACGCACATACACACATCTCCTGACCAGCAGTGGTCCATCTATTGGAGAGATTTCCAGGTTATATACAGATGGTGTACAGAGCTCCAGATATAACCAGTTCCACCATCTCCTGACCAGCAGTGGTCCATCTATTGGAGATATTTCCAGGTTATATACAGATGGTGTACAGATCTCCAGATATAACCAGTTCCACCATCTCCTGACCAGCAGTGGTCCATCTATTGGAGATATTTCCAGGTTATATACAGATGGTGTACAGATCTCCAGAAATAACCAGTTCTAACCTTCCAACCGAACCCCTAGCCGTGTCCCATCACTAACTACACAATAGCAGTCCTAGTTCACCAGCTGCACAGTCCTAACACTTGTCATCTTCACAATACAAACTCTTCCCAGGATCACCAACCTCAGCTCCAGCAGATCCCTCCTGTCTGCTCCCCCAGACTACCGAGCTCTGCCTGGGTGTCCCAGGTGAACCTAAATTGCCCAAAAGGGAGAGAGCAAAACCCGGAGTGTACAGAGGATCAGAGGGCTGAAAAGGGGGAAGAAAGGAGCCTGGAGGATGTGTAAACCCTGGACAGGACTTTTCCAGGTTCACTGCCAGACCCTCTACTACAGAGATCAGGACATCAGATGGGTCATGTATGTCTCTTGAAGGCCTGAAGGTGCTTCTAAAGCCTCGAACACATGATCGGCTTTCCATCGGACAAAGCGTAGGACTTTTGTCCGAAGGGCATTGGCCATGAACTTGTATTACATACAAACGGCAAAGAATTATTGGCCAACAAACACAAAACTACGTGGTTTTTCAGCTCTTTAGTGCCACCCTTTGGGCAACGTATGCTAATGTTGTGTTATGGTGAGCATTGCTTCTGAGCATGCGTGTTTGTACTTTGGATTTTTTTTCTGAAGGACTTCTGTACACACGATCGGATAATCCGATAACAAACATTTGTTGTCGGAAAATTTGAAAGCATCCTATCCAACATTTGTTGGCGTAAAATCCAACAACGATTGACCGATGGAGCGTACAAATGGTCGGATTTTCTGACAACAGCCTACCATCACACAATTCCTGTTGGAAAATCCGATCGTGTTTACGGGCCTTAATACTCGGGAGAAATATCAGAATGTATTTGTGGGTGTGACTGTGAAGCCTCGTACACATGATCAGATTTCCATCGGACAAATCCGTGGATTTTGTGCGAAGGGCGTTGGCCGTGAATTGTTCTGCATACAGACGACCAAACTTTTTCAGCCAACATTCACAAAACAAAGTGTTTTTTCTGCTCTTTAGCGCCACCCTTTGGGCAACTTCTGCTAATGCTGTCTTATGGTTTGCATTAGTTCTGAGCATTTGTGTTTGTACTTTGGATTTTAGTCCGACGGACACGATCTGATAATCAACGGAACACATTTGTTGTCGGTAAATTTGAGAGCATGCTATCCCACATTTGTTGTCGGAAATTCCGCCAAACAATTGTCCGATGGAGAGCGTACAAACGGTCGGGTTATCCGACAAAAACCCTGCCATCACACATTTGTTGTCGGAAAATCCGATCGTGTGTATGGGCCTTAAGTCCCGCTACAAATCAAAGGGAGATCGCAAATTCGCAGTCCAAGGACCACGGCTATGGAACGCTCTACCCACGAACATCTGCATGGAGGAAAACCATCGGGTCTTCAGGAAAAAAACTCAAGACCCAACTCTTCTTAAGCCTCATACACACAATCGGACTTTGTATAAACTTTCCCCTGGATTTTTGTACAAAGGGCGTTGGCCGTAAGTTTGTATTGCATACACACGATCAGACTTTTAGGCAACAAACACGAATGTAGTGACGTTTCAACGTACTGACGACACTTCAAAAGAGAACGTTCAATTACTCCAGCGCCATCTTTGGTCAACTTCTGTATTGTTGTCTCATCTTTTGCATTGGTTTTGAGCATGTGTGTTTGTACTTTGTACAAAAGTCCTGTGGTTTTGTGTACACACGATTGGACTTTGCTCCATCGGACTTATGTTGTGAAAAAGTTTGTCCGTTCGCACAGCCAACAAATGTCCTATGAAAGCCGAAAAAGTTTGTCCGATGGAGCGTACACACGGTCGGATTTTGCCTTAAAACAGCTAATTTGCATGTTTTTTGTCAAAAAGTCCGATCGTAAGTATGGGCCTTTAGTCATACGCACAAACAAATGTGTTTAACCACTTTAAGCCCCGGACCATTTGGCTGGACAAAGACCAGAGCACTTTTTGCGATTCGACACTGCGTCGCTTTACCTGACAATTGCGCGGTCCTGCAGTGCTGTACCCAAACAAAATTGACATATTTTTTCCCCCACAAATAGAGGTTTCTTTTGGTGGTATTTGATTGCATCTGCGGTTTTTATTTTTTGCGCTATAAACAAAAAAAGAGCGACAATTTTGAAAAAAGCGCATTATTTTTTACTTTTTGCTATAATAAATATCCCCCCCCAATATGTTGGGCCTCTGTATGTGGCCACACTGTGTAAAAGTCTCACACATGTGGTATCGCCGTACCCGAGTAATAGCAGAATGTGTTTTGGGGTGTAATTTGTGGTATGCATATGCTGTGTGTGAGAAATAACCTGATAATATGACAATTTTGTGGAAAAAAAAAAAAAGTAAAAAAAATCTTGATTTTGCAAAGAATTGTGGGAAAAAATGACAACTTCAAAAAACTCACCATGCCTCTTACTAAATACCTTGGAATGTCTTCTTTCCAAAAAGGGGTCATTTGGGGGGTATTTGTACTTTTCTGGCTTGTTAGGGTCTCAAGAATTGAAATAGGCCGTCAGTACTTCAGGTGTGATCAATTTTCAGATATTGGCACCATAGCTTGTGGACTCTATAACTTTCACAAAGACCAAATAATATCCACCAATTTGTACTTATTTTTACCAAAGATATGTAGTAGTATAAATTTTGGCCAAAATTTATGAAGAAAAAATTACTAATCTGCTAAATTTTATAACAGAAACAAAGAAAAATTCATTTTTTTACAGAATTTTCTGTATTTTTTCTTTTATAGCACAAAAAATAAAAAACCCAGCGGTGATTAAATTACACCAAAAGAAAGCTCCATTTGTGTGAAAAAAAGGACAAAAATTTCATATAGGTCCAGTGTTGCATGACTGAGTAATTGTCATTCAAATTGTGAGAGCACCGAAAGCTGAAAATTGGTCTGGTTATTAAGGGTGTTTAACCACCTTCAGACCGGACCATTTTGCTGGTAAATGACCAGAGGTCTTTTTACAATTTGGCACTGCGCTGCTTTAACTGGTAATTGCGCGGTCATGCAATTTTGTACCCAAACAAAATTTGCGTCCTTTTCTTCCCACAAATAGAGCTTTCTTTTGATGGTATTTGATTGCCTCTGCGATTTTTATTTTTTGCGATATAAACGTAAAAAGACCGCAAATTTTGAAAAAAAATGATATTTTCTACTTTTTGTTATTAGAAAAATCGAATAAACTCAATTTTAGTCATACATTTAGGCCAAAATGTATTCAGCCACATGTCTTTGGTAAAAAAAAAGTCAATAATTGTATATTTATTGGTTTGCGCAAAAGTTGTCACATCTACAAACTAAGGTACGTTTTCTGGAATTTACGCAGCTTTTAGTTTACGACTGCCTATCTCATTTCTTGAGGTGCTAAAATGGCAGGGCAGTACAAAACCCCCCCAAATGACCCCATTTTGGAAAGTAGACACCCTAAGGAAATTGATAAGTGGCATGTTGAGCCCATTGAATATTTTATTTTTTTGCCTCAAGCGATTGAATAATGACAAAAATTTTTTTTTTTTTTTTTTTTTTACACAAAGTTGTCACTAAATGATATATTGCTCACACATGCTATGGGCATATGTGAAATGACACCCCAAAATAAATTCTGCTGCTTCTCCTGAGTACCGGGATACCACATATGTGGGACTTTTTGGGAGCCTAGCCACGTACGGGGCCCCGAAAACCAAGCACCGCCTTCAGGCTTTCTAAGGGCGTAAATTTTTGATTTCACTTCTCACTACCTATTACAGTTTTGAAGGCCATAAAATGCCAAGATGGCACAAAACCCCCACAAATGACCCCATTTTAGAAAGTAGACACCCCAAGCTATTTGCTGAGAGGCATTTTGAGTCCATGGAATATTTTATATTTTGCCACAAGTTGCGGGAAAATTACAAACTTTAATTTTTTTTTCACAAAGTTGTCACTAAATGATATATTGCTCACACATGCTATGGGCATATGTGAAATGACAACCCAAAATAAATTCTGCTGCTTCTCCTGAGTACGAGGATACCACATATGTGGGACTTTTTGGGAGCCTAGCCGCGTACGGGGCCCCGAAAACCAAGAACCGCCTTCAGGTTTTCTAAGGGCGTAAATATTTGACTTCACTCCTCACTACCTATTACAGTTTTGAAGGCCATAAAATGCCGAGATGGCACAAACCCCCACAAATGACCCCATTTTAGAAAGTAGACACCCCAAGCTATTTGCTGAGAGGCATGTTGAGTCCATGAAATATTTTATATTTTGCCACAAGTTGCGGGAAAATTACAAACTTTTTTTTTTTTTTTTCACAAAGTTGTCACTAAATGATATATTGCTCACGCATGCCATGGGCATATGTGAAATGACACCCCAAAATAAATTCTGCTGCTTCTCCTGAGTACGGGGATACCACATATGTGGGACTTTTTGGGAGCCTAGCCACGTACGGGGCCCCGAAAACCAAGCACCGCCTTTAGGCTTTCTAAGGGCGTTACAGTTTTGAAGGCCATAAAATGCCAAGATGGCACAAACCCCCCCCAAATGACCCCATTTTGGAAAGTAGACACCCCTAAATTTAGGGGTACACTAGTGAGACTAGGTAATAAATGGCGGGTGCCCTGAAACTATAAAAAAAATAACTAACCAACCAGCGTCACCTGTAACAGTTATATGGTGATCACTGGTGAAAGGGTTAACTAGGGGGCAATCAGGGGGCTTTATGCGGTAGTATATGGGGGTCCCTGGCGCTATAAAAAGCTGCGGTGAACCTAAATACCTACCTGCCTAACTAGCGTCACCTGTGACACTAATACAGCGATCAGAAAAATGATCGCTTATTAGGCTGGGTTCACACTGGAGCGATGCGGGAACGCCACGAATCCGCGGCGGGTTCCCGCATCGCATGCCTCCCGGCGGCAGTTCACACTGCCCTATGCGAACTGCTGGGAGTGTCAGTGAAATGTTAATGACACCCCCAGATCAGTTTGCATATCGCAGTGCGATCTGCAAACTCGGATCGCATGGTGTGAACACCCATGCGATCCGATTCTGCTGCGGGCCAAAAAAAAGGTCCCGTGCGAATTTGCGGCGGGTGCGGCGGGTGCGACACGAATTCAGCCATACTATCTGTATGGCTGAACTCGAATCGCACAGAGATCGGATGTGATTTGCACTGCAGTGCGGTGCGAATCACATTCGTTCTCATAAACCGCTGCAATGTGAACCCAGCCTTAGTGACACTGGCGACGGGGGGTGATCACGGGGTTAAACCTTTATTGGGGGGGTTAGGGGGGCACATTAGAACTAAAGGGGGCTAACCCTAACTGCCCTAACAGTTATTACAGTCACAAATGACACCAATGCAAAAAAAAAAAAAAAAAGCAATTGGTGTCACTGTGACTGGGGGGGCAGGGGTAATTGGGGGGTGATCGGGGGGTAAAGGGGGGGTGTGAGTGTGCATGGCATGTTCTACTGTATGTGTGGTGTGTTGGTGCAACTCACTGAACCTCTCTCCTCGGTACCGGAACGAAAAATACCGACACGGAGGAGAGAATACATCACTTCCTCTCCTGTGTTTACATTACAGGAGAGGAAATTATGTCACGGGACATTTTCATTCGTCGGGAGCGATCGCGAGGGGGTGGCCATGAATGAATGGCCGTCCCCTCGTCCGGGATCGCTCCCGAACGAATACCGACCGCCGCAGGCACCGGGCGGGGGCCCGATCGGGCCCCTGACCGGCGGGCAGGCAAGGACGTACATGTAAGCCCTTATGCCTGCCCGTGCCATTCTGTCGACGTACATCGTAGTGCGGCGGTCGGGAAGTGGTTAAGTAAGTGGTCAAGTGGTTAAATAATGTCAGGGAGGATTTAACCCTTTCATGACTAAGCCTATTTTTGGAATTTGGTGTTTACAAGTTAAAATCCATATTTTTTGCTAGAAAATTACTTGGAACCCCCAAACATTATATATATTTTTTTAGCAGAGACTCTAGAGAATAAAACGGCGATTGTTGCAATATTTTATGTCACACGGTATTTGCGCAGTGGTGTTTTAAACGCAACTTTTTGGGAAAAGGGACACTTTCATGAATAAAAAAAAACAAAACAGTAAAATTAGCCCAATTTTTTTGCGTAATGTAAAAGATAATGTTACGCCGAGTAAATAGATACCAAACATGTCACACTTTATAATTGCGTGCACTTGTAGATTGACGACAAAGTACGGTACCTAAAAATCTCAATAGGCGACGCTTTAAAATTTTTTTACGGTTACCAGGTTAGCGTTACAGAGGAGGTCTAGTGCTAGAATTATTGCTCTCGCTCTGACGATTGCGGCGATACCTCACATGTGTGATTTGAACACCGTTTACATACGCGGGCGCGACTTCCGTATGCGTTTTCTTTGCTTCGCGAGCTCGCGGGGACGGCAGGCGCTTTAAAAAAATTTTTTTTCTTTTTTTATTTATTTTATTTATTTTAAAATGGCTAAATTGTTTAAAAAAAAAAAAAATTGATCACTTTTATTGCTGTCAATGGAATGTAAACATCCCTTGTGACAGTAATAGGTGGTGACAGGTCCTCTTTATGGAGGGATCGGGGGTCTAAAAGACCCCCCACCCCTCCTTTACACTTCAATGTATTCAGATCGCCGAAACCGGCGATTCTGAATACCGGATATTTTTTTAAAACCGGCGCCATTGGCAGCCGAGTAAACGGGAAGTGACGTCATGACGTCGCTTCCGTGTTTACGATGAGGAGACTGGAACGAAGCCGATTACGGCTTCGTTCCAGTTCCTCCGCAGCAGCCGGAGGCGTCGGAACACTGATCGGTGCTCCCGATCGAGCGGGAGCACCAGTAACAGCGGCGAGAGGCGGGAGGGGACGTCCCCCCCTCCCGCTCCTCCGGCATAACAGCCGAGCGGCTTTTAGCCACATCGGTTGTTATGCCTGGATAGCCAATCGCCCGCTGCAAAAAACGGTACCGGGATGATGCCTGCAGGTGCGGGCATCATCCCGGTATAACCCCCGGAAGCCGAGTATGCATATCTGTGTACGCTCGGCGGGAAAGGGTTAAGAAAATGGAGTAGTCTATCACATTCCTGGCTGGCAAAGTCAATATTGTCAAAATGAACAAATTACCCCTTATCTTATTCATCTTCCAAATGGTCCCATTGGGTGTTCCTATAGGGTTCTTCACCACTCTGCAAACCTTGATCTCCCTACTTCATTTGGAAGAACAGCCACCCCAGAGTATCTAGAGATGTATTATTTCGTTCCAAGGACTCTGGGGGACTGACCCTCCCAAATTTTAAGACATATTATCATGCTGTCATATTGTCTAGATTGGCTGAATGGAAATATGCTGTTGACTCCAAACTATGGGTAAACCTAGAACACTCCCTAAGTGTCGTAGACCTTTCGGTTGCACCTTGGTTACCCTGCTCCTAAAGACATCTTGCCCAAACAGCTTCTTTGCTTACCACATCTACCTTGGACATATGGGATGCCCTGCACAAAAGGTTCTCCTGGTCGTATGATTCCCCCTTGCTACCACTCCTTAACCATAATTATTTCTTACCAGGCTTAATAATCCCAGGATTTAAGTCATGGTCACCAGACGGTCCGATCTTACTACATCATGTCCTCCGTGCTAATCCTCTTAAGCCACTTTTTTTTCATTCTGGGCTCTAAACTAACTACATTCCTGGATAAATGGAAGTTCCACCAGCTTCAAAGCTTCCTCCGGACCCTCCTTCAACCACTAAGAGGACTCCAAGACTTAAACAGCAATGTTTAACCCAAAGGACCCACCTCTACACTGTATTTCGCTTTTCTACAAAACCCTCATCAAGCTCCAAAACCCTTCACACCTGTCTTTTCTGGCTAAATGGGAAACAGATCTGGACTCTTCCCTCACAAAAAACAAAAGGATAAAGTTCTACAACTAACCCATATTTCATCCCTTGCTTCAAAAATGGCTGAAGTCAATTACAAATTACTCACCAGATGGCACTATACCCCATCCAAATTGCACCAAATGTTTCCTACCAGTTCCCCATTGTGCTGGAGGAACTGTGGGAACAAAGCAACTCATGCACACATTTGGTGGTCGTGCCCACTCATCCACCCCTTCTGGACCAACATACTCCACTTAATACAACAAATCTCAGATGTCAATCTTCCCAATGATCCTTGGACCATCCTCTTCTATGCTACTAAGGAGCCCATCGGCATCTACAAACGCTGACTTATCCCCCACTTACTAAACATGGCCAAAGCTTTAATACCCACCCTTTGGGGCCAATACACGACTCCATCAATGAAAAGCTGGTTACAAAGGATAACAGATGTCCATCTTATGGAAGGAATTACCCATAACATCAAAGACACTTCTCAACATCATGCACTAACTCGGGCCCCTTGGATAAAATTTACAGCTGCCCCCTACTATAAGGAGCTCATAACACAAACCAACTGAGATTGAGCTCGTCACTCAAAATGTCCTAACTGCTCCCTTCATCTGAGTGATGAATCTCTTGAGATTTATGCTTGGCTTTTCTCCTGCAAGACCCTAAAGGATTAGTGGCATTTACTTTTAAAATGATGACATGCATGCCAACGGCCCTCCCTCTATCTCACCAATACCTCTCCCACAACCCCTTCCCCTTCCTATCCCCCCTCCCCCCTTTTTGCCTTTCCATCTTAACTCATTTCCCCCTCTGAACTTTCTCCCTTTACTAGATAAACTTTATCTACCAAGTTTGACCTGAATGTATACATAAAAGCGCACATTTACCTGACTGAATGGTATACGCATTTGTACCACTATTGTAACAAGCACAGTGCTTATTATTTGCTTCTTGATTCCAAATGTTACAAAATGCTCAGGTAAACTAATGTACTCTACATGTAAGATTGTATAATCTTTGTTGATTGTCTATTCTTTACCTTTATTGTTCCAATAAACATTTATTAAACAAAAAAAACTCTTGGAGGAGAAAATTTTTCCTTCCTAGGGGTAGATTTCCTCTCACTTCCTGTTGTCTCCCTCCGTTTGTAAGTAGAAGTTGTTTGAAAATAGGGGACCGCCTGTATATACTATATGGCCTGCCCTATACACTCTGTGGAAAATTGGGCCTTAGGTGTTGGTGGTATCAGAACACTGTAAGCCCTCACAGTTACTCTTGGTGGGTGCTGAAACGGGCCTTGCTATGAAATATTATATCAAGAATTGTAATTACATGCCCCTGTTAAACAGGAGCAGAAAAATTGGGCCTTAGGCACTGGTGGTGGTGGTGGCACAACGCTGTAAAGCCTCAGAGATACTCTTGTTGAGCGCAGGAGCGGGCCCTGCTGTAAAATATTAGATCAAAAATTGTATTTACGTGCCCCTGTTAAACAGGGGCAGAAAAATTTGGCCTTAGGCAGTGGTGGTGGTGCCCTGAACCAAAAATAATCTTAGAAGCTATCATCATGGGCGGCACAGTGGTGTAGTGGTTAGCACTCACCTAGCAGTAAAAATGGTCACTGGTTCAAATCCCAACCACGACACTACCTGCCTGGAGTTTGCATGTTCTCCCTGTGTCTGTGTGGGTTTCCTCCGGGTACTCCGGTTTCTTCCCACACTCCAAAGACATGCTGGTAGGTTAATTGGATTCTGTCCAAAAATTGGTCCTAGTATATAAATGGGGACCTTGGATTGTGGGCTCCTTGAGGGTAGTGACTGATGTGAGTGTGCAATGTACAGGAATAGGGACGATTGTAGACACTCACTGAGGTTGAACTGGATGGACTGGTGTCTTTATTCAACCTTACTATTTAACTATATAACTATGATTGAAGAGGAATAGGATAGTCACTCAGCATATGCACTCTTCAAGGGATCCCACATCCATAGAAAACCAGGTGCTTGGTAGCTGTTGATCCAAGACTGATTCATTTTTATGAATGTGAGCCGATCAACAGAGTCTGTGGACAGGCGTGCTCTGTGATCGGTTACAAAGCCTCCAGCAGCACTGAATGTGTGTTCAGAAAGAGCACTGGATGCAGGACAGTAGCTCAATTGCATATTGAGCAAGCTTTGGCCAGTGGTCCATCCTCAAGACCGAATAACCCAGTGGATGTTCTGTTGGAAAGGTCTCTAAGTTTGATCTTGCCCCTAGACATTCCTGCACCATTTAATTCAGATGCTGGCGATGCTTGCTGGAACCTATCAGACCTTGGCACTGAGGACTGAAGAATTGTCTGAAGGCATCGGTCAGCTGGCCACCTTCTCCACCGCTCTTTCTGTGACTAAACGAAGCCTCAGCAACACGTTGTCCAGGACCAGGAAATTGTAACCTCCCAGGCTCTGGAAACGCATTGCACAAACCTTTCTGCAAGGCCTCCCGAAGATGTTTCATCCTCTGCTCCTTCTGCGAAGGCTGGATAAGTTCTGCAACCTTACCCTTGTAATGTGGATCAAGAAGGTTTGCCAGCCAGTAATGATCCCTCTCCTTGATACCACGAATCCTAGGGTCCTTTCGCAGGCTTTGCAGGATCAGGGAGGCTGTGCAGCGTAAGTTTGCAGAGGCATTCGATCCTTAGTCCTCTGGGTCATTAAGGATCCTCAACCACCTCCTCCCAGCCACGTAAAACTCCATGGGTTTCTGGGGACTGCAAACGACCCCTTGAAGACTGCTGCTGAGTGTTATCCTCCATCTCCATGCTGACACAATCCTCCTCCTCCTCCTCCTCTTCTTCTTCCTGTGTGATCGGCAGGCCCTCAGGAATACTATCTGGATAAAGGGAGACTTGAGAGGTAAGGAAGTACTCCTCTTCCTCCTGCTGTTCTGCCTCAAGTGCCCTGTCCATTACTTCATGAAGCGTGTGCTCCAACAGGAAGACAAGAGGGACAGTATCACTGATGAATGCACTGTCACTGCTCACCATTCTCGTGGCCTCCTCAAATGGTGACAGAACAGTGCATGCATCACTGATCAGTAGCCACTGGCGTGGCAAAAAAAAAGCCAAGCTCCCCTGACCCTGTCCTGGTGCCATACTCACACAGATATTCATCGATGGCCCTCTGCTGCATGTGCAGATGCTGCAGCGTTGCCAACGTTGAGTTGTGATCAGTCTTCAAGGGATCTCACATTCATAAAAAAAAAAAAATCGGTTGCATCAGATGCTTGGTAGCTGGTGATCCAAGACTGATTCATTTTTATGAAGGTGAGCCGATCAACCGAGTCTGTGGACAGGGGCACTCTGATCGGTTACAAAGCCTCCAGCAGCACTGAATGTGTGTTCAGATAGAATGCTGGATGCAGGATAGGCCATTAGCTCAATTGAATATTGTACAAGCTCTGGCCAGTGATCCCTCCTCAAGACCAGTAACCCAGTGAATTTTTGGTTGGAAAGGTCGCCAAGTCTGATCTTGCCCCAAGGTATTCCTGCACCATGTAAATCACATGCTGGCGATGGTTGCTGGAACCGATCAGACCTTGGGGCTATGGACTAAAAAAATTGTCTGAACTCATCGGTCAGATGGCCACCTTCTCCACCACTCCTTCTGTGACTGACCGAAGCCTCAGCAACACGTTGTCCAGGAGGACCAGGAAATTGCAACCTCCCAGGCTCTGGACCGCATTGCACAAATCTTTCTGCAAGGCCTTCATTCTCTGCTCCCTCTGCCAAGGCTGGATAAGTTCTGCAACCTTATCCTTGTAATGTGGATCAAAAAGGGTTGCCAGCCAGTACTGATCCCTCTACTTGATACCACAAATCCAAGGGTCCTTTTACAGGCTTTGCAGGATCAGGGAGGTCATGCAGTGTAGGTTTGCTGAGGCATTCTGTCCGAAGTCCTCTGGGTCACTAAGGATGACATGATCCGCAGCCACCTCCTCCCAGCCACGTACTAGTCCATGGGTTTCTGGGGACTGAGAACAATCCCTTGAAGACTGCTGCTGAGTGCCAGCCTCCTCCTCCTCAAGTGCCCGGTCCATTATTACATGCAGCGTCTGCTCCAACAGGTAGACAAGAGGAAAAGTATCACTGATGCATGCACTGTCACTGCTCAGCATCCTCGTGGCCTCCTCAAATGGTGTCAGGACAGTGCATGCATCCTTGATCATTAGCTACTGGCGTGGCGAAAAAAACAAAACAAGCTCCCCTGACCCTATACTGGTGCTATACTAGCACAGATACTCATTGATGGCCCTCTGCTGCGTGTGCAGCTGCTGCAGCATTGCCAACGTTGAGTTTCACCTGGTGGGCATGTCACAGATGAGGCAGTTCTTGGGCAGGTTGCATTCCTTTTGAAGGTCAGCCAGCCTAGCACTGGCATTATATGACCGGCGGAAATGCCCACAGACTTTTCTGGAGATCCTGTAAGCCCGGGTACCTGCACAAGAACCGCTGCACCACCAAATTAAGGACGTGAGCCAAACAGGAAACATGGGTCAAGTGTCCCTGTCGGAGGGTGGATAGGAGGTTGGTGCACTTGTTGCAAGCCACCATTCCTGCCTGAAGCTGGCATGGCGCCAACCACCACTGAACCTGCCCCTGCAGAGCTGCCAGAATCTCTGCCCCAGTGTGGCTCCTGTCCCCTAAGCAGACCAACTCAAGCACCGCATGTCATCTTTTTTCCTAAATGCTTGCATAGCCCCTAGAACGCCTATGGAGCACCGCTGGTTCAGAGGACAAATCTGCACAGGAAGAGGCCATGGAGGAAGAAGAAGAGGAGGGGATGGAGGAGAGAGGTGTGTCAGAATCACCACTACCAGCATTTTGGAGGCGTGGTGGCGGAACAAGCTCCAACTTTACTGCATCCTGTCCTGCATCCTTCCCAGCTGCCAGTATGATTACCCAATATGCTACGAAAGAAAGGCAACTTCCCTGTGCATGCCTGCTGGACCATGAGTCAGCAGTAGTGATGGCCGAACGGTTCGCCCGGCGGTCGTTTCGCGGCGAATTTCGGACGTTCGCGGTCCGCTCGTTCGGCGGACTATTGGCGCCGTTCGCCCGGTGGACCTTCGTGTTTAATGTGTAAAAGAACTTTGACCTATGATGACACATCCATCATGGGGTACAGGACAGTCAATTGACACATGACAGCACATGGACACTTGGACATTCCCCCTAACCTATAAATACACCCGATCCGGTGGCCATTTTACATTCTTTCTTCTGTCACTATAGGGAAAGGTTGCTGTGTGGAGTAGGGAGAGATATATCGCTAGCTATTTGGTACACAAAAGTTCTTTTCAGGACTGGTATAGGTGTTAGGTGTATATAGGTTTGCTGTGCTACTGATTGTTGCAGCAGCCTGAGTGTCTTTTGTCAGTTTAGAGAAAGGGACAGGACGGTGCTGCAGGGAGAGTCAGTTTAGTCATCATCATCATCATCATCATCATTAGCTGTTACTATCAGGTCCACAAAAGAGCTATTCCAGTAACCACTAATCGTTCCAGTCTCCTCTTTTTTGCCACTTTGTATAGGGACAGGAAGGAAGCAGTGTGTCAGGCAGTGAGGGTCAGTTTAAAGAGTTGCTGTTACTATTAGTTCCACAAAGGTTCTTTTCAGGACTGGTATCAGTGGTACGGTAATAGGCTTGTACACCTATAATATTCTTTCTTCCAAATATGGAAAGAATATTATACTTGACTGCTTCCCTTCTGCTGCAGTCGGCTAATCATTCACAACTCACTTGTTTCACAAAGCTCTTTATCAGGACTGGTAACTTGGTCTGTGTAGGGTGCTACAGTACATAGGGTTGAGTGAGGTACAGTCTGCTGTTCTGTAAGGACCGCTATCGGTCCACAATAGATAGGGTTGAAGTGCACCACTGCTGACCGCTGCCCTATACTGCAGCAGTCCTTCAGCAGTATAGGGACTGACGTACAGTCTGCTAATCACTAACACACAACCTGCTTGGTCCACAAAAGTTCTTATAACGACTGGTAACTTGGTCTAGGGTGCTACAGTACATAGGGTTGAGTGAGGTACAGTCTGCTGTTCTGTAAGGACCGCTATCGGTCCACAATAGATAGGGTTGAGGTGCACCACTGCTGACCGCTGCCCTATACCGCAGCAGTCCTTCAGCAGTATAGGGACTGACGTACAGTCTGCTAATCACTAACACACAACCTGCTTGGTCCACAAAAGTTCTTATAAGGACTGGTAACTTGGTCTAGGGTGCTACAGTACATAGGGTTGAGTGAGGTACAGTCTGCTATTCTATAAGGACTGTTATCGGTCCACAATACATAGGGTTGAGGTGCACTACTGCTGACCGCTGCCCTATACTGCAGCAGTCCTTCATTGGTATAGGGACTGAAGTACAGTCTGCTAATCACTAACACACAACCTGCTTGGTCCACAAAAGTTCTTATAAGGACTGGTAACTTGGTCTAGGGTGCTACAGTACATAGGGTTGAGTGAGGTACAGTCTGCTATTCTATAAGGACTGTTATCGGTCCACAATACATAGGGTTGAGGTGCACCACTGCTGACCGCTGCCCTATACTGCAGCAGTCCTTCAGCGGTATAGGGACTAAGAGTTTTGTCACAGGGTGATTTAAAAAATGACAGGCAGAGGAAGAGGCAGGCCCTTCCGCAGGGGTGGTAGGGGTAGGGCAGGAGCAACAGCCTTGAGCCAAAGTGGGAAGTTGCAGAAGGTGCGTTCAATTACTTTAAAGGACGCACCAGACTTGGTTGAGTGGCTGACTCAGCCTTACTCTTCTGCACCCTCCTCATCCTCTCGATCTGCACCCTCTTCTTCACTCTCTGCTATGTGCACCCCCAAAGACACTACCACCAACAACACCACCACCACCACCACATACCTTCCGCTTGAGTCACAGGAATTATTTTCCGATCCATATCAAGAGGACATTTCTGATGCGCAGCCACTCTTGGTATTGGATCAGGAAGAGGAGGTAGCAACAACCGCTACTCAGCAGTCTGACGACAGTACCCAGATCAGCCCAAGGAGGAGGTTGGTCCCCGGTGTTGCTGCCTACTCCGAGATCTCTACTTATAGGGGTGGGGAAGGTGACGTTGATGATGACGTGTCTAGTGATGTCACGTGGGTGCCCACAAGAGAGGAAGAGGAGGGGAGTTCAGAGGGAGCTATGGACCAGCAGATAGGGAGGAGAAGCAGGAATAACTTACATTGCACAGAAGGGACAAAGCAGACTGCAAATGTATCAGGAGCGAGTCATCGACCATGTACGGTCACATCTGGCGCTCCCAGGACACCGGCACATGGCTCCGCAGTGTGGGCTTTTTTTAACGTGTCCGCTGCTGACAATAGCATTGCCATCTGCAATCTTTGAAGTCAACGCATTAGTCGCGGTAAGCCCAACACTCACCTAGGGACGACCGCCTTAAGAAGGCACATGAGCAGCCATCACCGAGCCCAGTGGGAGCAACAAAACACACAAAGCCACACTGCAGGCTCTCACCGTCCAGCCTCGTCTTCTACTTCTCCTTCTCCTCTCTCCTCACAATTGTCCTTCACTCCACCTTCCATCACGCCAAGCTCACGTTTTTCTGCAAAAAGGCAGGCTTCCATGGGCCTAATGTTCGAGCGTAAAAAAATGATGACGCCGGATAACCCTCTTGCCCAACGGTTGACGGCTGGCTTGTCAGAACTCATAGCCCGCCAACTACTGCCATATAAACTGGTGGACTCGGAGGCCTTTCGCAAATTTGTGGCCATTGGAACACCACAATGGAAGGTCCCAGGAAGGAAGTATTTCTCAGAGAAGGGCATCCCAGAGCTATATGGCCATGTTCAGCGGCAAGTGAATGTATCTCTGGCACACAGTGTCGGTGCCAAGATACATCTGACCACAGACACGTGGTCTAGCAAACACGGGCAGGGAAGGTATATCACTTTTACTGCCCACTGGGTGAACCTTCTGACGGCCGTCAAGCATGTAACCCGTGGCACCCGTGTAGATTTGGTTTTACCGCCACGGATTGCATGCAGGCCTGACTCTTCTTCTCCTCCTCCTCCTACTCCATCCTCCTCCCTCTCCTCCTCAGCTGCCTCCTCCTTTTCTGCTGCTAGCGTCTCTTCTGCACCGCCCAAGCTCCCCAGAACCTATTCCACATGCCAGGTGAGACGTTGCCATGCCGTGCTGCGTCTGTTGTGCCTGGAAGCCAAGAGCCACACTGGCCCGACACTCCTTTCAGCTTTGCGTTCACAGGCAGATCAGTGGCTAACACCGCTCAATTTGACAGTTGGTAAAGTGGTGTGTGACAACGGTGCCAATCTGCTTAGCGCATTGAAACAGGGCAAAATCACGCACGTGCCATGCATGGCACACGTCTTAAACTTGGTCGTGCAGCGATTCCTTGTCAAATACCCTGGGGTCCAGGACATCTTGCGGAAGGCAAGGAAAATCTCGGCCCATTTCAGAAGATCTTACACGGCCATGGCTCGCCTTGCTGACATTCAGCGGCGACACAATCTGCCGGTCAGACGTCTTATTTGCGATTGCCCGACGCGATGGAACTCAACCTTCTATATGCTTGATAGGCTGCTCCAGCAGAAACGTGCAGTTAACGTCTACCTGTATGAACTCTGCGAAAGAAACGGTTCTGGGGAGCTGGTTTTTTTTTCACCGCGCCAGTGGCTGCTCATGCGCGACGCATGCAGACTTCTGCGGCCATTTGAGGAGATCACCAAACTGGTCAGTCGCAGCCATGGCGCCATCAGTGACATGGTACCTTATGCCTTCTTTATGGAGCGTGCATTGCGTCGTGTCATTGATCAGGCTGTGGAGGAGCAGGAGCGGGAAAATGAGGAAGTCGCAATGCTGGATGAATTCCCAGGGGGGGCTACTCTATCTGAGACAAGTCAACAACAGGAGTCTGATGAGGAGTCAGAGGAGGATGGTGCCGGGGCGGATGAGGAGGAGCAAGAAGAGCATGCTTTAAACCTTTCTGGGATCCCTGTTGTGCGTGGATGGGGAGAGGAGAATGAAGAGGACGACATTATGCTGGATGATGAGCAGGAGCCAGGCCACCACACCGCTTCCACTTTAGTGCAAATGGGGGCCTTCATGCTCCAGTGTTTTAATAGGGACCCCCGTATAAAAAGCATAAGGGTCAAGGACCAGTACTGGGTGGCAACGTACTTAGACCCCCGGTACAAACACAAAATGGCGGAAATGTTACCGCCGTCGCAGAGGGCTGTCAGAATGCAGCACTTCCAGGCCTTGCTTCGAGAAATGCTGCATTCTGCTTTTGCGTGCGCTGGCAGAGGAGCAATTCCCACTCCCAGAGAAGGATTTGCGGGTACCAATCCAACAGCGCCTGCAAGAAGAGGCCGGTTTGAAGATGTGTTGGTGACTTCGGATATGAGGTCATTCTTTCAGCTGACCCATCGACAGGTGCCATCCGGATCCAGCATCAGGGAACGCCTAGACCATCAGGTGTCCGACTACATCGGGTTAACGGCCGATGTGGACGCTCTGTGGAGTGATGAACCCCTGGACTACTGGGTGGGCAGGCTTGACCTCTGGCCAGAGCTTGCCCAATTTGCAATCGAACTGTTGGCTTGCCCCTCGTCCAGTGTCCTGTCCGAAAGGACGTTCAGCGCAGCAGGGGGGATCGTGACCGATAAGCGTACTCGCCTAGCTCACGACAGTGTTAACTACCTCACATTTCTAAAAATGAATGAGGCATGGATCTCGGAGGAATTCAACACATGTGACCAGTAGACCATGTATATGTCTATAAACTATTTTTTTAATCAAACACACAGACCTTCTTTCTTCATTTGGCTCACTTCCTTGTCCCAAAAAAGCACACCGTACTATATGCCCCTACCCTCCTCTTTGAAGAGGTTGAGTGGTGTCATATTTCTACTGGGGCTGCTTATGAGGGGATCACACCATCCCTGTGCTGTGCTGACTTCCTCCTGGGGGTTCTTATTATGAGGGGATCACACCATCCCTGTGCTGTGCTGAGTTTCTCCTTGGCCTGCTTATTATGAGGGGATCACACCATCCCTGTGCTGTGCTGAGTTTCTCCTGGGCCTGCTTATTATGAGGGGATCACACCATCCCTGTGCTGTGCTGACTTCCTCCTGGGGCTGCTTACGGTGCTGCTGTCAGTGCTGTATATCACGGTGCTGGTGTGAGTGCTTAATGTCACGGTGCTGCTGTCAGTGCTGTATATAACGGTGCTGATGTCAGTGCTTAATGTCACGCTTCTGATGTCAGTGCTCTCTATCACGGTGCTGCAGTCAGTGCTGTATATCACGGTGCTGATGTCAGTGCTTAATGTCACGCTTCTGATGTCATAACTCTCTATCACGGTGCTGCTGTCAGTGCTGTATATCACGGTGCTGATGTCAGTGCTGTATGTCACGCTTCTGATGTCAGTACTCTCTATCACGGTGCTGCTGTCAGTGCTGTATATCACGGTGCTGATGTCAGTGCTGTATGTCACGCTTCTGATGTCAGTACTCTCTATCACGGTGCTGCTGTCAGTGCTGTATATCACGGTGCTGATGTCAGTGCTGTATGTCACGCTTCTGATGTCAGTACTCTCTATCACGGTGCTGCTGTCAGTGCTGTATATCACGGTGCTGATGTCAGTGCTTAATGTCACGCTTCTGATGTCAGTACTCTCTATCACGGTGCTGATGTCAGTGCTTAATGTCACGCTTCTGATGTCATAACTCTCTATCACGGTGCTGCTGTCAGTGCTGTATATCACGGTGCTGATGTCAGTGCTGTATGTCACGCTTCTGATGTCAGTACTCTCAATCACGGTGCTGCTGTCAGTGCTGTATATCACGGTGCTGATGTCAGTGCTGTATGTCACGCTTCTGATGTCAGTACTCTCTATCACGGTGCTGCTGTCAGTGCTGTATATCACGGTGCTGATGTCAGTGCTGTATGTCACGCTTCTGATGTCAGTACTCTCTATCACGGTGCTGCTGTCAGTGCTGTATATCACGGTGCTGATGTCAGTGCTTAATGTCACGCTTCTGATGTCAGTACTCTCTATCACGGTGCTGCTGTCAGTGCTGTATATCACGGTGCTGATGTCAGTGCTTAATGTCACGCTTCTGATGTCAGTACTCTGTATCACGGTGCTGCTGTCAGATGACTCTATCACGGTGCAGGTGTCATTGCTGTATGTCACGCTGCTGGTGATCATCTCCTGCACCCTCTTCTTTGCCTACCCTGGTCCCTGACCTTCCGTCTCCTCCATTGCCTTCATGCGCTCCACAGTCCTGAATTGTCAGAACAATTTCCCATATAAAAAAAGAAGGCTTGTAGTTATCGATCCCAAATTCACCTCATACATGTATTATGTCATTGGCCATGTGGTGGGACTATGTTTGCCCAGCTAATAATTATTTGGTGGCTGAAAATTTGACCTAAAGGTTTGCGAAGTTCGCCTCCCATTGAAGTCAATGGGGCCCGCCGCGAACGTTCGGTTTCGCGAACGGTCGGCCCCGTTCGCGGTCCGCATTCGCGAAACGTCCCGTCGGAAGTTCGTCCATCACTAGTCAGCAGTAATATGCACCTGACCGCCCTGTCTAACGAGGCCAAGACATTGCCTTCCACATGCCAGTAGAGAGCCAGAAAAAATGGTGTTTGGGAACCTGCCACTGAGGTACCGCGCATTCTACAAATTCTTGAAAGGGGGCAGAGTCTACCAGCTGAAAAGGCAGCAGTTGGAGTGCTAGTAATTTAACCAAACTAGCATTCAGCCGCTGAGCATGTGGATGGCTGGGACCAAATTTCTTTTGATGGTTTAGCAACTGGGATAGGAAAATTTGCCTGCTACAATCGGATTTAGGTGTACCGCTAGCCGATTGTCCTCAAGTGCTTGGAACACCTAATTCTACACCTTCATTCCTCTCAGTGCAGGTCTCTGAGAGGACCTAAGGTATAGTGGGGTTGGAGATCCCAGCTGATGAGGCGCAAGGAGAGGTCCACCTTGTTCTTTGGCGTGGGTCTTTTAAATACTGTTGCCAATGGACTGCATGGGAGCTCGAAGGCATGTGGTGTCTAAGCGGCTGCTGTTTTGGCCACGCGAGATACACTTCAGACATATGTTGCAAACAGCAACGGTGTGATTTGCTGCACACGTCTCCAAAAAAATAAATTAAAAAAAAGGCCCACACCAAAGAACTTTTGAAAAAACGCATGAAGTCAGCTGCGCCCTGCACATGCGGAGCTCTGTGGTGTGATGCAGTCAGGTGGCTGTCCTTAAGCTGGGCCCTGGAGGGCATCCTGCCTCATTGGAAATGTGCCTCCACCTCCTCTCTTCTATCAGACACCCACATAGAGTCAGTGACCTAATCATCCCCTCCCTCCTCGCCACTGGAGCAAACTCGACAGTATGCTGCAACTGGGGGAACATTACTGCCAGTTTCTGGTCCTTCTTGGGCACCCCATCTCTCTGGGCTCATGTTACTGCCCTCATCCTCAACCTGGGTACCATAATCGGAGCCTTCAAAATGCTACTCATCCTCCTGCAGCATGTACTCGACACTGTGGTCAAACAGTTCGGGGGACTCCTCAGGACATGATGGTGGGGCTAGGGAAGGAGTGACTGACGCCATTGAGCTGATGGAATAGGCTGCTTTGGCAGCCAAACTTCTCAGAGTGGGTGACAGAGGAGGAGGACGGCTTTGTCATCCACTCTACCAACTCTTCTGCATGTTGTAGCTCAACATGGCCAGCTGCCGAAAAAAAAAGGACAGCCATGTGCGGAAGATGCACCGTATCCATGACCAGCAACGTCAGCTGTAGATACAGAGCCGACTTTCCCTCTTTTAGTGAGCTGTGAGCATCTGCCTTTCCTTGGTGGCCTTCCAGACATGCTATAAATTGGATTAGCAAAACACCTCCTGAAGTTTACTAGAAAAATTACATCAGGAATGGCCTGCAGTCAGGTATAGACTTGGCTAGACTAGAATGCAGTGTATATATGTAGGCGACAGTATATATTTTATGCACTGCAGATCACCGAATCACCTGCCTGAAAGTGTATTTGAATATGTACACCAGGAATTATTATACACACACAAAAAAATACACTGCAGCTAACTGAATCAACTGCCTGCCTGAAGTAGAGTAGAAACAGTACAGCAGGAACGGTCTGCAGTGAGATCTAGCTAACTGAATAAACTGCCTGCTCAAAATTAAATGAAATTACACTTTCTCTCTCTCTCTCCGCCAGCAACACACTACACAAGGCCGACGCGCAGGCAGCTTTATATAATGTGGGGTGTGGGCTTAACCTCCTGAGCCAATTATGGCTCTTTGCTTACGGCGCTGTGATTGGTCAAAGCATGTGGGTCATAGTGCATGCATGGCCAATCATCATCCAGAAATGCACTGCATTATAGGGCGTGACGCACCGCTCGAATTTGCCGCGACCGCCCCATAATGTTCGAACAATCGAACAGCCGATGTTAGAGTCGAAATCATGTTCAACTTGAACTTGAAGTTCATCCCTAAATAAGACACTAATTAGGCAAAAAAAAAAGCACAAGATTTAAAAGGGATAAAAAACAAAATGAAGATCAGTAGCAGCCTGAATAAGACATAAAAAAAAAATTAGTAAATGAGTAGGTGTTTTTGAGTGCAACATCAGAGATATAGTTACAAAATTTGACCAGCAACAGGACAGAAAATGAGCAGCAAATATGTTGCAGAAACTGTCAGATGACAAGGAAAGACAAGAAAGGTGATTTGCAGCAAAAAAAAAAAAAAAAATAGAGTATAACATCCGCCCCCTTTTGACATCATGCAACGTCACGCAACACCTGAAGGGGGCAGGGGTCACCCATTTACATCACTGGGTGACCCCGCCCTCAGCTATATAACAGCTGTCATTGCAAAAATCCTGCAGTTGCAGGACGCCTCCCACTGAGGTGGAGTTTTTCCATTTTTTTTCCCTCAGCGCCGTCATCGAAGATGAAGTTATATCATGAGACACTTTTTTTTTTTTAAATAAAGGACTTGTCCCAAATTGTC